>NC_142122.1:15375290-16047863 GCF_056152115.1 Neolamprologus brichardi | reverse complement strand
AATGGACAATCATCATGTCAGAGCTTAATTTTTCTGTAAGGGCTTCTCTAGCTTTTGATGTTTTTGTGGAATTTATATTATAAAGATTATTACTATGTTTTTTTCTCATATATTTTAGTTACCAACAGCAAAATCCCACGAAGCAACACGCTGACCACAATACCAGTGATTTCTCAAACTACTCTTGTTTTCAAAAATATACAATTAAGCTAATAGCTTCCTCTACTCCCTCCACTTTCCGAGCCATTGATTCATTGGTCAGACCAATCCATCTTTAGAAGTGAATTAAACTATCTTAGCTTTTGTTAAATAAGTAATGACATGATGTAATATGTCATGTGTTGCTGTTCTTCTGAGGGTATTTTTTATTATGTCCTAATAGCTGGGATGGGCTCCAACCAAACCACTAACCTGAATTGGATAAGTGGAAGAAAATGGTTGTAAATGGATGTGTCATGATCCTGGGTCCTTTTGACCCAGCGTTTTGTGTTTTCTGTTAGTGATTTTGGTTCTGTTGTTCCTTCTGTTTAGTGTATTCTGTTCTGCCCATCTATTCCTGTGTTAAGTCCGCGTTTCCTAGTCTGTGTCTTTGCGTGTGTGTGTGTTTCCTGTTTTATTGTGAAGGTCTGCGTCTTATGTGAGTGTTTTCAGTTTGCCTCCCTAGTCTCGTCACGTTAATCACTCCCAGCTGTGTCCCCCACCTGTGTGTAATCTCCCTGTGTTCTCTGAGTGTTTTTAAGTCGTGTCTTCTGTCTTAGTCGTTGCTGGTTCGTCTGTGTTGTTTCCCCTCGGTCTCCCTGCGTTTCTCCATCCATCTCTCTGTGTATATTTTCCCCGGACCTCCCTGCATCTTTGTTCTAGTTTGTTTTGTTAGTTTGCACAGTTTAGGTTTTCTGTTACAGCTGCACCCGCGCCATTTCTGTTGTATTTACTTTTGTAAATAAAAACTCACCTGCACCAGAGCTGCCGCTTCCGGGTCCTAAATAATCACCACACGGCTTGCCCCGGCAGACCGTGACAGGATGGACTGATGTCCTGATATGAAAACTTTGAAACTAAGGTTGTACTTTTGATACACCACAGTTTTCAAAAGGAATTATACATCAAGAACATATTTCACACATAATGAGAACTGAAAACACCACCACTCCTCATTTGAAATAACATTAACTCAGAGGACCAGGACAAGGACAGAAATGGTCATCATTTTAAAATTTTACCATCAACACTGCTTTAGTTTGTCTCTTAGTATTGAGATCTCAAGTCCATTTTCCCCCACAGGATGCACAGTTTTTTAAATGGCTAAGAAAACATAATATTCCCTAAAATACCTACTTATATACCTACCTATATACAATATATAGAAGTAGAAGTAGAGAGAGTAATAAGCCAGGAGTTAAACGATATTCATTGTTTTGAATTATAAACAAGAACTTTAATTATAGATATTTTAATTATAAATTCCACAGACATTTTGAAAGACAGAGAATCACATACAGAAAGTTCATGCTTTGAGACGTTGGCCCATATTTACTGGTTAATAAATGTGTCTGTGACTCAAATACTGGTGATATTTTATGACTTCATAACAGTGACAGAGTGGAACATCTGTACAAGTACAGATAAACAGGACTGGGCCATAAAATTCATATTTGATCACTGGTTACATACTTTATCAGCCATGTAATTAGAAGTGCACACTTGGCACGAAATGGGATGTTTTATTTAAAGTGAGAGAAGGACTCCAACTGCGCTGTTAATCCCGCTATAACACGGCTAGCCATGCTGTACTGGTTGCATTCACGAGGAAATTGGTTAGCTTTCTCTTTCTGCTTCGCTTCTGCCTTTAATTCATATACTATGCTGAAGATAACGCAAGCGTAAGGATGTGCTTAAGTGCTGCCACTGCTTGTATATTGTGAATATAACAGTTTATTTTTTAATTAATTTTTAAAGGCATAGTTTTAAAACAGGAGATGCTTAATGAATGAGGATGCATTAACTCTAGTGGTAGTTCTCAAACAACACGAACATGAGCTTTCAAAATTCCTTAATAATACTAATAATATAGGTCTCTCATATACCCTGAGCGTACGCGCAGCATATGACGAGGTGGCCGAGTGGTTAAGGCGATGGACTGCTAATCCATTGTGCTCTGCACGCGTGGGTTCGAATCCCATCCTCGTCGGTCTCATTTTCGGGAGGAGAAAGCTCACTAGGTTCGCGCAATGATCGGGATGAAATACGGGGGTTCAAATCCACCGAACGGCTACCCTGAAGTACGTCTGAGCAAGGTACCGTCCCTACACACTGCTCCCTGGGCGCTAGATTGGTGGCTGCGCACTGGGTGAATGGGTAAAATGCGGAGTTTAATTTCTCTACAGGGGATTAATAATTGGTTGGATTAATAATATTAATTAATTAATATTAATAAAGTATACCAAAAAAACAAAAACAGTTGCCCGTTAATAACCGCAGTTTACTAGTAATATTTATGTAAAGTGGTCTAAACGGGACAAGTAAATGCGTCTGAATAAATTGTACAGTAAGTAAGCTCATCAGTTTATTTTCATTCATGTCAGTAACAGGCCACTTTAAGAAAACTGTTATTTACATCCAGTCTTTCCTTTGAGTCAACACATATTTCTGCATATCATATTAGCTACAGAATTTGCATCACTTATTAATGGCTGCCATGTAGGCCACAATGCTGGGTACCATCTGGGACTCACAAACTGGCTCTTATCAATTTCTAATCATAAATGACTCAGAGCTTCGGGGTTAGTTCATGCATCCATCTCCTTATCATTTCTGAAAACAATCATAGCCCTATTTGTCTGTGAAGGTTCTCAGTCATCCAGGTCATCGTAGTCAAAGGAGCTTGCAAAGAAAAGCGTCTGGACTTCTTTAAGTTACTTGAAGACGTTTCACCTCTCATCCGAGAGGCTTCTTCAGTTCTAAGGTCAAATGGTGGAGAGTCCCAGATATAAACCTGGTGGGAGTGTCCCCCCACAGAGGGACAAAAGGACCCCCTGATGATCCTCTAATCGCCTGAGCCAAGGTGTGGAACTGGGTGTGGGTCCCAATCAGCCAGAGTTTCGGGTGAGTTCATTGTGAAACCTGGCCCCAACTTATCATGCGAATTCCTGAGGTCAGATGGCCCAGGGTGTGAGTGGGCGTTAAGGCGTCTGGGAAGGGATCTCAAAACTGGATTATAGATGGCAGAGAGTTGGTGTCGTAAACCACCGCCTCTGTTCAAAGATGGTCGCTCACAGTGGACATAGATGGCTTCTTTCACTCCTCTTTCAAACCATCTGTCCTCTCTGTCCAAAATGTGAACATTGGCATCCTCGAAAGAGTGTCCTTTATCCTTAAGATGCAGATGGACAGCTGAATCTTGTCCTGTGGAGGTGGCTCTTCTGTGTTGTGCCATGCGCTTGTGAAGTGGCTGTTTGGTCTCTCCAGTGTAGAGGTCTGGGCATTCCTCGCTGCACTGTACAGCATACACCACATTGTTAAGTCTGTGTTTTGGCGTTTTGTCTTTCGGGTGAACCAGTTTTTGTCTGAGTGTGTTGCTGGGTCTGAAGTACACCGGGATGTCATGCTTGGAGAAAACCCTCCTGAGTTTCTCTGATACACCGGCTACATAGGGGATGACAATGTTGTTGCGTCTGTCCTTCTTATCCTCCCTCGCTGGTGTCTGATCTTCTTTTCTGTGCCTCTTTGCTGACTTTAAGAATGCCCATTTAGGATAGCCGCACGTTTTGAGTGCTTCCTTTACATGTGTGTGTTCCTTCTTTTTCCCTTCAGGCTTAGAGGGAACATGTTCTGCCCAGTGGTGTAGGGTCCTAATTACTCCAAGTTTGTGTTCCAGAGGGTGATGGGAGTCAAACAGGAGGTACTGGTCCGTGTGTGTGGGCTTCCGGTAAACTTCGATGTTGAGGTTGCCATTCTCTTCAATGTGCACAGCGCAGTCCAGGAACCTGATTGGGACCCACACCCAGTTCCACACCTTGGCTCAGGCGATTAGAGGATCATCAGGGGGTCCTTTTGTCCCTCTGTGGGGGGACACTCCCACCAGGTTTATATCTGGGACTCCCCACCATTTGACCTTAGAACTGAAGAAGCCTCTCGGATGAGAGGTGAAACGTCTTCAAGTAACTTAAAGAAGTCCAGACGCTTTTCTTTGCAAGCTCCTTTGACATAGCCCTATTTGTTTACCAGATTTACCAAATTTGGGAGTCTACATTTTGAGATGAGCCGATCGTTAAAATGCTTTCTAGATATTTACCTACAAAGTCATCTAATGAAACAAATGGCATGCATGATCATTTTGCAGGCTGAATTAAGGCCATGAAGATTACTTTCTCCAATTTGTGATGTCAAATGACGCATTTGAGCAAATGACAGGTATCAGGTGCTCTGCTTTGCCCGTACAGAACCCATTAGACCTGTCTGCAATTCATCTTCATTACATCGCTCACCTTTCATGTCATCTTTTCTTGTCATTTATCAATTCACTTGCACTTTTTAGAGCCATATTTAAAGGTCTATGTTGTTTTTGACATAAAAAAGTGACAGAAATAATTAAGTCCTGACTTTTTAAGAAAGCAAGTAATTGTTGCGAATTGAAGTTAGAAAAGAAATTCAGCAAATGTAGCATCAAATAAAAGGCAGATAAAGTGAGAGTTAAATTAACACTGTAAATTTACAGGTATTCTACTCTGATGTTCTGGAAAGAGCTGCAACAGGTTCGCCGCGCTGTTAAAGTGAGAGGCAGGGTAACGCCGCACTCGAGTGCTATCAACAGCACCACTTACAGACGCAATTTACTTTGCATCACAAAGCAATCATGTTTAGAGGGCTAACCCACTAATAAGATAGAAGCACTACAAAGGCCCCAAAATAGAAGCTACAGAGTGAATTCAATTGAGCTGCAACAGCTCTTGTGGAGCTTTTGCTGTTGTGAGTCATAAGTGTTGGTTCTGTGTCTTGATGACGCGGGCGGATGCGTGGGTGACTCTTGGGGAGGGTGGGCGGGTAGAAGTAGCAGATGCTGTGCTTGTGTTACCCCAGACCCTTGTCATCCACTCAGTTGCTGCTTCATTCAGTCGGTTGTTGCTACGATACTACGTGGAAGATGACACTTGAAGTGAACACGCAAACACAAAAAAGCTGTTACGTTTTTACACATTCTGTGTTTTTTCTTCTTTGTATGGTAGACACAATTGAAAAGTCTTGCGCACATCAGAGTGGTGTGAAGCCATACTGGGATTGCTTTGCCATTAGCACTTTACATAATGCTGCCGTGGTCAATATAAATCACACACACATATACAAAAAAAGCAAACACTTGACCTATTAATGAAACGCTGGAACTCATGTTTCCACAGGTTGCTCTTTCTCTTGGGTGGATAATGAGGAGCACAGAGTTTGGGAGCTGTTTTGATCATCATGAAGCCCAGTGCACTTTACCTTTGGTATTTCCTGTGGTATTTCCACAGCTGAGCTGCAAAAGTGACATTTCTATGCAGAAGTGAAAGCAGCTTCATGTTTTCTAACTGAAAACCAAGTAGTTTTGCAATATTTTGACAAGGAATGCTTTATCCCAGCTATTCTAGGGCTGAAACTGGACCCTGGATAGGTTGTCAATGCTCACTTTGGCTATGGCAAATTTAGAGTCATCAGTTAAACTAACAAGCATGTCTTTGGACTGTATGAAGCTGGAGTACCTGGAGAGAACCAGCTCGAGCAAAGGGAGAATATACAAATCTCAATGTTGTCTCAAAGCGCAAATTTCAACTAACATATTCAAAATATAACAATTTAAAAACTGAAAGTCTGTTTTGGATAGATATAGAAAATGTGTCATTTATATGTTATTATATTAATTACTGTATCATTCTTTAATATTCAGTGTCAGAGTCTTTGCATGGATATATTAATGCCACATTTCTCTGGAGCCTCAGTGCGTGTATTTTGATCTCAAATGCTAATGGTGTATTTTGAGGTGTGAGCCACGAATGAAGCCATTCCTTGGGAAAGATGCAATGAATGTGCTATTATAAATTCTTTCGCCTGTGACATGTTCTCTGTTACACCTGAGCTGTGAGACTGATGGCTGCAGGCTGGTTTCCCATCACTCCGTTTTGCTTCAGTTCAGCTGTAACTCAGGTGCACCCTCCTTTCTGCAATAGTTGTTTGCACATTTGTCAGACGGATTAATCAAAACGAGAAGCCCTGACAACGCTTCTGCTCAAAGTAAAACTCCCATCCAATTCTACAGCCACAAAGCAACCTAAAAGCAGTCCCACAGATCATATTGTTCTTGAAAGTAACAGATGCCTCTGGGCAGCATGAAAAAACATCTGGGACACATGAGGGATGTTTCTTCTTCCAAAGACAGACTTCTGTAGAGCTTCCAGTCATGTAAAGAGACAGTGACAAAAAGCTTTAGTGGTTAGGGACATGGACAAGACATGCTGACCAGTCGGAATGACAGATGCTCTAACTGTTTGCATGCTTGCTGCTTCGATTCTTCTTCCAGAGCAGAAACTCAGCTGGAGCTGCTTCCCAGTTTGGGGTGATGGCCCAAACTCCAAAGCCACACAAGTCCCAAAAGCTGCAGTTCCTCAAATGACCACTTGAGGCAGAAGGATGAGTCAGTCTGTTAAAACAACTAACTTAAAAGTTGCAATAAAAACATTTTGTAGGTATAAAAAGTGCTTTTAATCTCTAAAGTCAGTTTGTTTATATATGTTTGTGCTAAGGTGATAGTGGTCAAAGTCACATGGAAGTACTTCCCGGAAGCACCGCTTGCATTGTGCTGCAATTTGCTTGCAGCAAATCATTTGTGCACAGCGCAAGCCAAAGTGTTGTTGTTGTGAGAAGGGGGCTTTATAGTGACCTATTTTTAGAGGTGTTGCTGCTTTCAGAGGCAGGTGCCAGAATGTGGTGCTTACATCTGTAAATGTACTGTGTACTAACAGGGGGAGGGGGGTAAAGCAATTAATCAATAAATCACCAAAACAATTGCCAGTAACAATATTTTACATAGTATATGCTGCTGCGCTCACTTCTGCAACTGGAAATAAGTCATTACTCAGTTGAGTCAGGAATAACACATTTGAGGTGTGGTCTATAGTCCGATTGGGTGCTGATTGTGCTGTCTGATGTGACGTCTGAAGTCAGAAATATAGAATTCATATATGACAGGATTTATAAGAACAGTAACCTCTAAGTAAAGACTCACGTCTCTGGCGTGAAACTCCAAGTTTGGGTTTGTTCTGTCAAGTTTAATCACTTTTGACATTTCTAAGGAACTTTTTGCAGCTGCTCATTCAAAAGTGCATTAGCCCGCTTTGAAATTCTTCTAACAAGTGTCGTAGTGATGAAAATGTGTCAATGTCACTTTGAACTAAAGGCCTTTATTTATAGGTTTAGAAGAGCCTCATTTTGACACTGAGACCTATTAATTGAGCTCTCCACAGACGTCTCCCTGTATCTAAAATAGGTAGGAAGTCCACCGTGGAGGTGAAGAGGGACAAAGTAGGCCAAGGACTCTCACAGAAAATAGACTGCTACTCACTGAGGGGCTGGATCATCCCGAGAAAGAACAGGAAATGGGAAAGAATGTGGGTTAACAATAATTGTGGAAAATCACATGAGTACAGACACTCCACTGGAGTAATCAAGTGAAGAGATTTAGTAGGTATGATGTGATATTGCATGCACTTAAACTTTATCTAACATTATCTACGTGAGGGCTAGAGTTAGGCTGCATCAATAAAGGAAAGCAACTAAATACAGCTATTCACATCATTTACAGAAGTAATTTTAAAGACACTTAAATCTGAGGATTTTGATATTATGCTACTTTTTCCATCCAAATACATTTCAGAGAACCTTTGTAACTCCTGTATTTATTTGACAACTGTTAGCATTGTTTTGGTTGAATGTGAGCATTTTGACATTTGACCTCTTTATAAAGTAGTTCTCATTGTTAGGGCCAAATGACCTATTTTTGCACAAGATAAAATTAGCTCTATTTTGACACCATGACACTACTTGCATGTGAAGGCATCACTAATAATATATCAATAAAATATTCTGTATTGAGCAACAATAACAGATGAATCCACAAAACTTAGTTGTGACTTGCAGTGGAATAATTTAGAACATACAATGCAAAATAAGTGGATACCATTCATAAATCTATACAGTCTATGAGAATTCCACTGTCTACCTCATATGAATTTATTGTTGAAATATGGATTTAGATCATTTACTTTATCTAGTTAATGTGTGCTTAGTTTCATCTAAATGTATGTTTTGTATACAGTTTTTTTTAAGTCCACGATTTTCCTTTGAAGCATAAATTACCTTCTACACCAAAGAACAAGAAACTTCAAATCACACTTTGGCACAGTACATGAGGAATACATGAGAAAACCAGTGCTAAAACTAATAGTAGGCTGCCTCCTTACTGAACTGAAGTTAGACCTTCCAAACTGTTTCTGAACAAAGAACCATCATGCCTTTGAATAGAGCATCAACTCCTTGGTTTACCTGCGCTGCCCTCTTGTGGCAACGTCCATCACTGCATGGTAATTTTTTTTAAAAAAAATGACACTGTTTCAAAACATCAGCACATTCTTTATTTACAAGTCCTTACATGACAAAAAAAATGGTGTTGACAGGCTCAAGACTACATGGAGATACAACGGCGACAAATGCTCAAACTAGAATTTCAAAGCAAATGGAGTAAGTCTGACGACCGGTGACGCAGCTGGTAGTGAATGTGGTGTATGGGTCATCATTTCAAGTCTAGAGACTTAGTAAATCTATTTAAACTTGCATATGGCATTTTCCTCAGTGTTCATGTCAAGCATGTGACATGATCTACCGGAGCCAGTTCCAGCAAGTCAAAGCAAACTTGAACTCCACTACATGACGACAGGAATGTGCACATTCTTGTTCAGTTCAAACACAAATATCCTAGCAGTGTCTTTTCACACAGCAAAACCACACCAAAGAAAATCCCTACTCCTGTCAGCCAACACATGACAGCAACAACAGAGGAGGAGGGACACGTGTGGAAGTATTTTTCTTGTGACAACTTTCTTCTTTTTTAAATAAAAAACCTAACACTTGTGAATGTCACACACATACACACAGCTGGTTAACAGGCTAACTGTATGCTTGGGAGTCTTAATATAAAAGCTGAGAACAAAGGGCACATTTAGGACAAACGGAGGGCAGGATGGATGAAACAAACCCATGGCACTTTGAATAAAGGGGATAAAATTAGGCATCTGAACAGGTAAGGCGTGGACCGATCTAAATAGACTTTCTGTAAAAACTCTGCACGATGTAAAAGCTCTCTTACACATAAGCTTAGTCTCTGCCTAAAGTAAAATCACCTGTTTAATATTACATTATAAACATTATACAGATGGTTTTCCCTACCAACTAGCCATGCTGCACACAGGCAAAATTGTTAAGAGTCTTAGTTGTACAAGCTTGCATCTGTTGTTGGCTTTACTGGAAATACAACTCAGGATGGGGGCATATTTCCCTCCTTTGTCCTCTTTATTATCAATGCAATCTCTCCCCTTTCAGTTGTAAAATCAGTGACTATGGATCTGGATGTTACTCTGAAACTAAAGGGCAGAAGTGTAGTGGATCGAGCAATACAACAGTACATGATGCTGTGCATTTCCACAGACTCAGTACTGAAATGCACACATCAACAGCAAACATCCTAAATGATTTTTATGATACACCTGCAGTACTTCCCTGCATATGCACTACAGCTGTTTCATCTGTACATACACATTTTCAAGTATGCGAGTGGACTTCTTGACATAGCTAAAACAGGTTTGCATCTCCTTAGTGAAAGAACTGAAAACAAAACTAAGAAAGACGGGCAGTACCCTCTTCAAAGCGAGGGGCATTCCACAATTTGGGTCCAAAAACTAAATGATAATGGTTTAATGTCAGCCTCCCCGGTGTAGTATTATAAAAACAAAAGCAAATCAGATTTACATGACCGAGTGATTGGTCATCATTGGCATCAAGTCTGTTGAGTCTGTTTGAAAATAAAACTAAGAAATTTTAGAGAGAAACACACTGAAAGTGTTGTGTGACGCAGTGCTTAAACTGACTGTTACCAAGAGTTGGCTGTTCCCCTTCACAATGCACCCGCACTGGTTTTAAGTGTCTGGGACAAAGTGTTTTTGTTCTATCTCTGGCAGACAGCTATTGCCTTGGGTCTGAGGAGCGAGGCTGTGGATCCACGGGTACATTATCCACAGGCAAAGGCCTAAAAATCACGAGGAAAAGAGAAAAAAGCAACTAAGAAAAAACAGTTACCTAACACTTGTGGTCAAAGGTTTAATTTCTTTTTTTTTTTCTTTTAAAACAGGAACTACAAAAACTGAGTCTCTCCCCTGACTTACATGGAGCAGCAGGATTGGGTATTTCTTATTAACATGATCGCACTACTTTCTTTTCACAGAGGCAGCATCTTCATCCTTCAGGACAAACTTTTTCCTCAGAGCTTCTGAAATCAGCGATGCCGAGTCCTCCTCCCTGAGGGAAGTGCAGCCTCTGTTGTACCTGCATCACAACACCAAAACCATTAAATTTATGACTACAAACCTGAGAACTCTGAGGCTTTCTGCACATCAACATCTCCTACCTGTCTTTGCTCATCTTCATGCGGTTCATGTCCTTCAGGATGTCCATAACATCAGCAAAACTGGTGGACTTTGATAGCGACACTGTATCCTCCTCTGCCTCCCGGAAGTCCATGCTAGGCCTGTCTAAATCAAAGGTAGCTGATGCTGTCATAGAAACAGGGGGCAGAGGGTCAGGGACCAGCTCTGAAACCACAGAGACGGCATCTTTCTCATCTTCCTCTTCCTCCGGTTCTTCTTCCTCTGTGACGTCGCTGATGACAAAGGAAGCAGCCGCCGTGGGGGCCGGCTGGTAGGACGCCGCCTCGAAAGGCGCCATGGAAAAGCTCATGCTTGTGTCATCAGGCGAGAGCAGATCTGGGGTGAGGGGGTTAGAGCCTGAAAGAAAGCAGAGAAATGGTCTGTGCAGCAGTTGTTTAGCTTGTGCCTCTCAGCAATGTCCCACATAAACAATTGCACATTTCAAACTGAGCCATGTCTGATTATTTCCTTTGAATCGAATATAAAGTCAAAGTATAAACATAAACAAGCATAAAGCGCTTTAAGCACTGCTTCTGCTTATTGTCCTAATTATTCATAGTTCACGTAATCCCCTATGTGTGAGCTCCCTCCAGTGCTCACACATCACAGCTGTGCCCAAAATCAATTCATCAGGCAGTTGGAAATTTTAAATCAGTGCCTATGTACTTAAACATCAGTTCCAAAGAGCCACTTCAAGCTGGATCCACAGATCACTTGTTCAAGTGGCCTATTAAATAACAAAGGTAAACATGTCTACAGCTTCTTCGTTTTGGTGTCTATAGCCCATTTCCCCATTAATGACATTAAAGTGGAGGTGTGATCATACTCTAGTGCACGGGTGGGCAACTCCAGCCCATGAGGGCCGGTGCCCTGTAGGTTTTTAGATGTGTCCTTGAACCAACACACCTCCTCAATGGCTGTATCCCAATTCAGGGTCTGCAGCCTTAAAGGCTGCATTTTAAGGCCGATTACGTCACAGCGACGAGACGAAGACTGTCCCAATTCAAAGGCTGCTCGAAATGCGGCCCTCAAATGCGGTCCTTCATTTCCCTGAATTTTAAGGATGTGGCGTTGTAGACTTTGTGGCCCAACATATCCCAGAATGCATAGCGCGGCGGTGGGTGTTGATAATTTTGCCGAAAAAAAAACGGCAGATGAGGGGCGGCCGAAGAGTAAACTTTAAGTACTGAATATTATGTCACTTATTTATGTGCAAATGTTTAATAACGAAGAACATTAAAACATTACTGTTGGCCACATGTCAGCAAAGTTATGTGACATTAGTGACGTTTGTACTAACTTGGTTTTAAAGCCTTTACTTTAAAATATACGCCGTTCAATAGCTGACCTTAATCTTACAGTGAATGATCAAAGCTCATGTAGAAACAAACAAACAAATGAACAAAAGATTTTCTCCTTCATTTCTGTCAAACAAAGCTGTATGAAACGTTTCCAGCTGTTAGTATCATGGTTGCTAGGCAACCTGGGCAGCGCAACGGAGGCTAGACCATCCCATTTCACAAGCCTCTCACTTCCGGCCTTAGCGGTCTTTGAGTACACAGCCTTTGTGGACCGTTAAGGCTGCGTACTTTAAGGCTGCAAACCCTGAATTGGGATACAGCCAATATGTCCCGAAGTTTTCCAGAGGCCTGGTAATGAATTAATGATGTGATTCAGGTGTGTTGACCCAGGGTGATATCTAAAACCTGCAGGACACTGGACCTCGAGGCCTGGAGTTGCCCATCCCTGCTCTAGTGGAATTGTTTGCCTGATAGATGAAGACTTCCATTTTTTTAATCATAAATCAGAATTAAAGTCAGAATCCATTTATTTGAATTATAATACAACACAAAGAATACAATGCAAATGAATAGAGCTCCTATTAAATGGGTAACTCTCAGAGATTATCTTTACTCACTGACCTACAAACTGATGCCAAGATATCTTAGTACCAAAGAGCCAAGCAAAATCAGGGCTGCTGACTTGGCAACAAAGGAAACACAGTCATGGGAAAAGTAACTCTGTCACAGGCTCAATAAAGCAATCTTAAAGCTCCAATCCTCTGCGGACCTCATTTAACCAGACTGCCAGTTTCCACCCACCACAGCGCTATGGTTGATATAGCAACAGCTGACAACACCTTACCAGTGTGGTAGCAAATCTCTGGTTGTTTTACCTGAATCACTTGCCACAATTTTAGCGATCTGCGCTCGAAGTCTGCTGAGCTCATCCTGCAGTGCTGTAGTACGGTTCAGTGCAGTCACGCCGGGCTTCTTCAGCCCCTCCATCCTTTTGCCCTCACGGCGGAAATTGGGCACAGATGAATTCCTGTGAAGCACCAGGAGCGGTGTGGGTCGCCATTCGTGTTTTAGAGGACGTGTGTCACTTCTAAAAACAGAAGAGCAAGTGTTTACTGTCACAAAAAAACAGATTTGAGGTGTTGAGTCTGTTTATCTCCCCAGGGTACAAATGTCTCCTTTTAACAACTCCCCAGAAGAAATCTTTGTCAACAGCTCATCAGATAGGTGTCTATTGTGAAACATTAGCACTGTAATTAATACAACCTTTTTCAAATTTCATGAATAAAAGGACAAAAAAACCCCACCAAGATGAAGCAACACCTGTCTAGTACAGGAAAATAGGACAATATATCAGTTTCCTAAGTTGGAAAATAAGTGTCTGGTTTAACGCTGTTGAGAAGAATTAACCCGGCACTACTCCATAACCTTCATGTTTGCCTTTCTATTCAGTTCAGTCTAGACTCACCTCACTCTGGCATATGTCTCCTCTTCATCTGCAACAATCCAGGCTATGTCTGCCAAGGTAGGAACCATAGGTCCGTCCATTGGACGAAGAGAAGGCAGACCTGGTAGCTCCTAATGCACAAAGACATTAATGTATACAGCAGCATTTTTTTTATATAAAAAGGACAGAATAATTAGGAGAATACAGTATTTTTCATTTACCTGGAAACATGCCCTTTGAGGAGGTTTAAGTGGAAGAGTGGAACCTATTCTTCTCACAACACTGCGCGTGGATCCGTGAGGCTTATTTTGCCAGATGGGTATAACTTCCTGCAAACAATAAAAACACATACGTTTTTTTTTCTTGCTGGATTTGTTTTCCTGAACAATCCGTGTGTGTAAAGACTCTTTAAAACTTACCGTTTCTGCTTCCATGTTAATTGTGGATCAGTCTCATTCGTCTCATCAGGAAGTTGCACACCAAAGTTTGTTGCTGGGAGTGTCTGAAGACAAAAAATTTCAGTAAACAGATGTCATGTGAGAGAGACTGCCAGTTCTCGGGACCAAAAATTACTTATTATTTAAGAGCAGTGATGGGAATAACGGCGTTACATGTAACGGCATTACTAACGGCGTTACTTTTTTCAGTAACGAGTAATCTAACTAATTACTATTCCTATCGTTACAACGCCATTACAGTTACTAACAAGAAAATACGGTCCGTTACTATTTTTCAACAAACAGACGGTTGAAGCCGTGTTCAGCTTACTGCATCTTATATCAGTTGCACGGAAGTAGCTGACTACGTAAGTAATCTGGACGCTACAGCTTTAAGCAGCTGCGCGCGCTCCCGCGGACGGTAATCACGATCACTGTCTAGCACAACACCTGGAGCTAAGGGTGCAAAACAATCGCATGAGTGCTGCTGTTTGACTGAGGAAGAATAAAGTAGTCGTGGTAAGCCAATCACATGACCACTTAAAGACAAAGCAACAAGGTGATATATACCAGTTTTTAAATTGTGTTGATAGGCCACGTAAAACCAAAGTCATGATAAACAATATACACGCGGTATTTTTTCCTCAATAGTTTCGCCACGTTTACTGTGTAAGCCAGGGGTGGGCAACTTCAGGCGTCGAGGGCAGGTTTTAGATGTGTCCTTGAACCAACACAGCTGATTTAAATAGCTAAATTCAACCTCAACATGTCCTGAAGTTCTCCAGAGGCGTGGTAACGAACTAATCATGTGATTCAGGTGTGTTGAACCAAGGTGAGATCTAAAACCTGCAGGACACCGGCCCTCGAGGCCTGGAATTGTCCACCCCTGGTCTAAGCACAGCGCAGGCAAGCACTCTCTGCTTATGAGCAAAAAAACAAAAACAAAAAACAGGGGAAGTTTTAGGAGTGACAGCGAGAGAGAGAGAGAGAGAAAGACAGCAGAAAAAGAGAGAGCGAGTTTTGAGATGTAAGAGATGTGTGACGTTTAGCGTGTTTGGAGTGTGTAGTTAATGTGTTATCTTTGTGTAGTTAGTGTGTAGTGTTGTGGATAGTTTTGTGTTGTGTGTCAGAACAATGAGGCGACTGCTGTCTCCAGGTAGAAAAAGGAGTGATACACCTGCTGCTGTCAGACCTGCAGGTATCAGGCTGTGATGTTCTCCTTTAGAGTGGACAGAAATTATTTTTTCGGAGTGGCACAAATAATTTGTGTGGCATCTTGTTGAATGCAGAACAGCTGATTGTTCTGTAAATAGTTTGAAATGGTTATTTAAAAAATCAAGGTAAAAGGTAAATGGATGCAAATAAGGAGGGAGGGAAAATCAAAAGTAGTTAAAAATGGACAATTATACCCTGGACCCCAGAGGGTTAAACGTTTTTTAAAGTAACGGAATAGTTACTTTTCAAGTAATTAATTACTTTTAGACTCAGTTACTTTTCAAAGAACTAACTAGTAACTATAATTAATTACTTTTTTAAAGTAACTTGCCCAAAACTGTTTAAGAGGAACAGGAAAAATCTGAACACATGGTTACTTCACAAGAACTAGTACTCTCCCATAAATTAGATTTTTCTTGTTTTAGTAAAATATGACATAAAGCAGTTGTTAATATCGATGACTTGTTACTTAGTAGTAATGCAGGGCGATTCGTGTTACTTACCATACTTTCCAAACACATCAGAAATCGCCATAAAAGGCTCAAATACACAGTTAAGTTATCAGCACTCATTTGATTGTGGCTTTTTTGAAAAATTTCTTTTTAAAAAACGAGTCGTAAACAGGTGTTATAAACTGTCACGCCTCGGGAGCTAGTCAGAGCTGGTACAGCTTAATCACACTCCATCGTCTATCTGGTAAACATCAAATAACGGAGTAATAAACGTGAATGCTAAAATAGCTAGGTAGCTAAAACCGGTAATTTTATTAATGAAAACGACGCATGCTACTTTGTCTGACATTAAACTGGATGAAAGCAGGTGCAAAGCGGTAGAAAGACAACATTTAGTCCTGTGATTTGTGAACAGCTTTGCTGAGTTTGTCATTAGCCGGGTAGCTAACCTAAAAAATGGTCCCAAACACAGGCACCGTCACCTAGCTTTAGCAGCACCAAAAACGGCCCCCTGCTTGACCCCTCAAATTTGAAATTCACCAACATATCTCAGCATGTTTCGCACAACTTAACAAAATTCAGCACAAGCTTGAAAACTGTAACTTACCGCCGATTATAAATGACTACAATCCCGAGGATGAAGTGGAAGCAGCAGCTTCTCCTCTTCGTCTTTCAGATTGTTGTCGTTCAGCAGGCCGGAAACCTGTACCTCTCTGTCCTGCGATCTGATTGGCTGCAGCTTCACGAGCTTCCTTTCCTTGCAGGATTGGTTCAAGAGCACCTCCTACAGGTGGAAGTGAGCAGTGCTTACAAATAAATCCACGAATATCTTTTACCAAAAACCACGAGCTGTTATTGTTGTCAAACTATGTACAGTATATTGCTGTCTTGAGCCCAACCCTCAACACCACATGACCTACTTTTAAGAATAATACAATTATAATTTGAGGGTTTATAAAGTCTTGCAGGTGTTTAATGCTTTTTACTACAAAAGTCTGATTATTTGTTGTTGATTATGGATTGCCCAATGCAATGATATAAGTGGCCAAAAAGTACTTCTCAGTATAAGGTAGTGCATTTCAACATCCCGTATTGATTTATGTTTAAAACCAAGTGCAATTAATTTAGACATGATTAAAATAAGCTGCTGATGTTCAAGCCAAACATCAGAATGGAGAAGAAAAAAAATGTCTTAAGTGACATGAAAATAGGATGGATGTTTGTGCCAAAAGTTTGGACTGCTGATCTGGGCAGTGTGGGTGGGAGTTCCTATACAACCATATATATATATATATATATACAACAGTAACTCAAACAACCACTGGTTATAACCAAAGTATGCAGATGAACATCTCCAAAAGCAACAAACCTTGAAGCAAATGTGCTGAAGCAGTAGAAGACCACAGCTGGCCACTCCTGAGCGCTAAGAACAAAAAAAATGAGGCTACATTTGATATTGACTCACCACAACTTGACAATAGAAGACTGGGATACAACATCTGATGACTCTCAGTTTTTAATACAACATTCTGGTTTTAGAATTCAACATAAAGAACATGAAATCATAGATCTATTGTTCCTTGTATCAATAGTTTAGGTTGCTGCTAATGGTGGTGTAATGGTGTGAGGGATAGCACACTTTGGGTAACTTCATGCCAGCTGAGCGAGCCTCATTTAAACACAACACCCTACTTAAGTAATTGTTGATGACCATGACGAGAGCATTTCCATTTTCTAATGTCTGCTTTTGGCAGGATAACACATTATGTCACAAAACACAAATAATCTCAGAGTGGTTCCTTGAACATGACATTGAGTTCACTGTACTAACACACAAACAGACTCAGTTCAATACAGTGCATTTGGAATGTGGTTGGACAGGAAATTTGCATCATGGATGTGCAGCTAAGAAATCTGTAGCTAATGTAAGATGCTGTCATGTCAATCTGAGGAATGTTTTTAGTACCTTGTTGAATCTATACCATGAAGGATTTAAGACAGTTCTTGACTAGCAGGTATACCTAATAAAGTGACAAGTGAGTGGTTACCTGCATTATATTTTTCATAAATTGATTACATTAATTTTTGTTTTGTTTGTTCTGTTTTTGCTGTGAAGCTTAACCATGTGCAGGTAAGTAGGAAATATTTTGTCTTTTATTGCTGTTTTGTTGTCGCATACTGTATTCCCCTACTTTATTTCAGGGAAACAGTAATCTTTTATAATATTTGTTTTTTTAGAAAATAGTACTCTTTGATTATAATATTGTTTAAGAAATGCATATGCCTGTATTTATATATAAATACATGCGTAGTATTGTATTCTCTGACGTTTATAGTAAGGGTTCTTTGGACAAACTAGTCCTCTGTCTCAGAAGCGATGAGAAAAGATGTTTCCCTGCTACATACTTCCGCCTTCGCCGTTGCCTGCCGATGGTGGAGGAACAATCTTGACAGGTAGCTGTGAATCGGCGCGACGCCGGGGAACAGGGCGGAACTTGTTACTGTTGTCTGCAGTGATATCATAACACTGCAATATGAAGACGAGCTCATATGACCGCCACCCGTCTCCATCCCTGGGCTAGACACAGGTCAGTGAAGACAACACTCGGTTAACCTGCTGCTCCTATAAATCCCCCATCTACCCCAAATCTGCCGCTAATGTATATAAATATATATATTTTTGCCATAGCTGTTGTCTTGATGATTCTGTGATGTCGTCTCAAATGCTTACTTCCTCCACGCTGATAATGACACCTTAAACATTTACATGAAGCATGTTATTATCGGGTTTTTTTTTAAACCTATGATCGTGTAATGTTCCTAAAGTGTGCAGTACAAAGCTAAGCTAGCTAACACTGCTGTTGCCGCTAATTCAGATATAACAAATAACTAATCGCTCAGGGATGTGAGCTTTGGGATGCCACATGAAATGCAGGAATTAGGCTGTAGCTACAATGGTGCATTAATTACGACGTGAACATAGTTTTAAGTAGTGTCTAAGTAGCGCCTTCCACAGCTAAAAAGCCAGCACATACATTATCTGATCCATCTATAAGGACATTCCTGCATAATAATATCCTGTTTTACATAGTTACAGAGATGCAAAACAAAACGGTAAGCTGGTCAGCAATTTTTGATCACTATAGTTCCTATTGACTGTAAGCACGTATTTTGATGGATATTTTTATTGAACTGGAAATCTGTCTTAATTCCCTTGAGTATTCTCACCCTTTATTATCTGGTAGTATGCCACTGGGAGAGGATAGAGGGTTAATAAGTCAGAGAGTGTGTGTAACCTTACTTTATAGATCTCTGAGCAGAAAGACGGTGGTGAAGGAAAACATTAATACAGTTCAGTGTTTCAATATGTTGTAATATTGTTTTCCTGCAATATCCCACTGTTCCGACTGCATAAAAAGTCAACCTTTTTTAGATTCAGTGCTTATCTTGTTGCGTTCTTTCTATTGTGATAGTTGACCTATAACAGGGCTATAGTAGCATGTGACTGGCTGTTGATGAGGCATCATATAAGTTTGTGCTCTGCTTGTTTGATTTGACGATTTAAATGGCTCTTTTCTTCCCAGGTCTTATCATTTTGGTCAGGCTGCAACCTATTTAAGAGTGTGCCAAACATTTCTCCTGCTTCGATTAACCCTGTTAATGTGTATCTCACTTCTTTCTAGGGTAAAGTGTAGGCTTTTGCTTCACTCATCTCTCTTTCATAATTAGGTGGATGCTTGTAAAATCCCTCCACATTTTCTGACTTTATTGCTGTCTTGTGTAGGTGCCATAACTGGGGCAGGAGGTAGGCATGGGGAATAAAAGGAGGAGGAAGGATGCCAGCTGAGCCACTCGTCCCTCTGCATCTGCCACTGCTGCCAGCAACAGACTAAAGAAAAACAGAAAATGGCTCAGTCTGTGAGGAGGGCTGGGACTTTAGGAGCCATGGACCGTGAGCCCCAGAGAGACAAGGCGAGGACTAGCTACTTCGGCAATGTGAAGACCAGGTCAGGCCTCTAATACTTGGATTACTGGAAAGAAAGCAAAGAAGAAAGCATGTCTGTGATATGTTTGACTGATATTAGCTTGAGTAAGCTACAATTTAGTCCTTGTGTGTGATGCTTGACTACTAAACAGAATCCCAAAATGCAAATTTCCAACAACTCCACGCTCAGTCACATCATGTGGGTGAGAGCCATAGCATCTTGCCAAGAACTCTTTCAGTCTCTTCTCTAGCCATTGCAAAGACAACTCCTACTCCCCTATAAATAACTGGGCTCTGGCTGTGAACGCTGCTGTAGTCTGTTATTCACACTTCACATACTCTAAACAACACAATCTTTGAATCCCTGCTGTTAAAGGGAAAGTCCACCTTAAAGTATAATTTATATTTGAGTGTTAATATTCATTCTCGGCCAATGGTTACATACATTTGTGGTTAGAAGTGTACATCCACCCATTATGGCATTAATGTCATGGTCATTTTTGACGTTTAACTATATCTAGAGCGGTTCTTTTTTCCAGGATGGAATAATTGGACATCACACTTCTTAAATTACTTTAAAATGCCAGTCACAAGGTTGAAACTATTTTGTATTCTCTAATCCAGACAGGGTCAAAAGTAAACATAAAGATTCAACTATACACATCCACTTTTCAATAAGTGGTGCTGAAAGTTCTAAAGTGTTATTAAACTTGAAGGCCAAGGCCTATTAACTTCTCCTTGGTGATCATGATTGACTAAACCTGGTAATTTCTCTTTGTTAGCAATGAAAAAAGATTTGTTTGACAGGCTCAGACCAGTGGGAAGTCCAAGGAACTCAGTGAAGATCTAGAAAGCAGAGTTCTAAACAATTGCAGATTTCACGATCATCATTTCAAACAATTGTGCATAAGTAGATGTTATTCAGATATGTCACCACTTTTTCCAAAGTCTGGAAGAAGACCTAAATTGTTGCCTAAATTGACTTTGGTTAGGATGTTCAGGAACTACACAGGAACCAATAAGGCTTAAGCCTGCGATGAACTAGAAACTGCTGGAATATCAGTGTCATTGTCCACAGTGGAGGAAAGTTTTATGGTCAGACAAGACAAAGATTAAGCTTTGTGGCCACAAGAGGCATGTTTGGAGGAGTGATGGTGAGGCTTTCAAAACTAAGAACACTGTACCAGTTGTAAGCATGGTGGTGGCAGCATAATGCTCTGGGGGTGTTTTGATGCCAGTGGTACGAGTACACTGTACAAAGTGGATGAAATAATGAAGGAAGAGGACTACTTCCAACAGTTTCAACAGTTAGACAGTTGAAACTTGGACACAACTGGGTGTTCCGGCAGGTCAGTGATCCCAAACATCAAAACTGGTTTTGGAATAGCTAAAGTAGGCTAACATTAAACTTCTGTAATTTCTTTGCCAATGCTCAGACCGCAATCCTACTGAAAATTTGTGCACTATACTTAAAAGCTGAATCTGTGTCAGGAAACCAACAAATTTAAGTTAATCCTACCGATTCATCCAAGAAGAGTGGTCAAAGATCCCCCCAGAGTTATGCAAAAACTTTCTTGGCAGCTACTAAAATGTTTGGTCAAGTTACATTTAACCAAATATTAGTTGGATTATTGGTGTGTTAGTATAGAGCCTTGTTAAACATTGCCGAGCTTTAATATAAAGGCATTAAATCTGTCTTTGATTCTCTGTGCCTCAGGTTGGGATCCAAGCTGCCTGCCGGTGTCTCTCAGCCTCCACAGTTTGCAAAACGGCCCTGGGAGACACAACCATCGGGCCGAGTGTTGCAGGAGGCTACAACCAGCAGCCAGCTCCAGCACCAGACAATTGTGTGTCGACCCCTCAACCACATCCCGCACATCAGAAACCCTAAGCTGCGGCAGTACTACCTGGCAGGTACTCCTGCAGTGCTCGATATCCTCAGGCAGGCTGTTTGCATCATGTAGAAGCAAAGCGCTGCTGGAAGAACTGCAGCTTGAATTGGCATTTTATAACTGACATGTAGCGCCTGCTGGCTGGTTCTTGTTCATTACTTAAACTAGTATTCAAGCAGACTTGTAGTAACTGTGATATTAAGCTGCTTCCTCATACTTCTGCTGCTGCTCAGAGTGCTTTATCATACCAGAATGGCATAGCAGAAATGTGTGTGTTTTTCCACACAGGGACTTCATGGGATCTGAACAATACTGTAGTGACAAACGAGCAAGTGGGCAGATCGTCAGGTGACGGCCCAAGCAGCAGGGTGAGTCACATGGTTTTCTTTTAAACTTTATTTGACCTTTTGTGGGTGGTGAGGCACACAGTTGTGGGAATATGGAAGAGAAAATTTGGAATTTATGGATTTATTGGCTGATTTATGTAACTTTATATCATTGGGTGTCCCAGAGTTAGCAGCTTGAGGGTAGTAATTGGTTTCATAATTTATGGTCTTCAGAGAATTTGATAAAGATTGTCCAAGGTTCAGCGATGAGTTGAGAGTCAGATTCTTTGATTGAGAATCAGAAATCGCTCAGCTGTTGTCAGACGCCATGGGCAAAGAGAGTCTGTTTAAGAGCTTCTGCAACAAATACAGGAGGACTGCATTCTCAGACGTTCATTCTAAGGTTTGTCAGCTTGGATTTTAAAATTGAATGACAAAGCATGTAGCAATGAGGTAAAAGATGAGAAGATTTGTTTGCCTGTCCTCCCTCTGCCTTCTCCCACTTTTAATCCTTTCCTTTTTTTTTTCATTGAAATTAAATTTGCTCCGTATTTATTCTAAATGCTGTTATGCTTTGATATAGTGCAGTTTTCTTTTTTTTTTGGTAAGTTAAATCACACTGGGAGAGAGTTGAATTGTATTCTATTTAATTTGTAGACGGCTAAAAGACTAAACATGTATTATCAGGGGTGATAAACCAAGTGAAGGAGCTAATTCAGACCTGCTAGTTCTAAGATCTGACCAGTCCTCTGAACACTTATTATCAACTTACATAAACTCACAATGGACACACAAGCTCTCCACATATAGGTGTCACTCTAGGAGTGGCCTTTTCATAGAAGTGTATCTTTAACACAGATTAAAAAGTGCTGTAGTGTACTCGTCACCTGATTTAGTGCAGCATACACCACACCTACCTGTACCTATAATCCCATATCAACACATATTTTACACTCACACAATAAAACCTTTGACAGTTTGATCGGTGTCTTAGCGTCCATGTGATTAGACATTCCTTTAACAGGGAGCCTTGAAACTTTTATCCAAATCTGGGCTTTTCTAAAAAGCAGGCTTAGTTTATTAAATAGCTGCATTTATGGGTACTTCATTCTTTTTTTTGTTAATGATACATTTTCCCAGATATATAGAAACGGGATCAGTAAGGATATGGATAAGAAATGTGTACTTTACATTAAAGATCACATTAAACACTGACATTTCTTTATAGAAGTGCTTTACATGAAGACAGTAAGCCCGACTGCAAACATAAAAATGACACACGTAACATCTGATTGGAATAAATATGTAGCAGAGTGTCATGCTGAAGCTCATCAATGGGTTTTAGCTGATGTACCCAGACAGGTGTCCGTGTTTGAGGATAAGAAGCTCACTAATGCTAAGTATAAATATGCAGTTCATATTTGTAAAAAAAAAAAGCTGATCTGCTGGAGGAGAAGCTACTATGTAACAATATGACAGGTTTCTGGAAAGAGGTGAGAGTTTGTAGTAACTGCAGGATATCGCTTCAAAATACAGTCGAAGGGATTTCTGGAACGAATAACATTGTTGCATAATGACAGAAGCAATATAGCACCTTATTTAATTGTTTTCCTAGTGAGCTGTAGAAGGTGGATAATACTGGAAGCACTGACTTCATGGTCATTAGGGCACATACTATACCTGAGCTACCAGGTAATAAAGCATGAAGGTTATGATAATTTTTGTCAAGCGTCATAAATATGCCAGTGTTAGGCTGACTTCTCTGTTTTCAAAAAGGTTACCCAAATACATTGTGAGGGTTGTGGCGTATTCTCATGCCAACCAGCGGCTTCGAGTAAAGTCAGGAGGCAGCGTTTCAGTTTTATTAGCGGTGAACAATGGAGTTGGACAGGGAGAGATTTAGTCCCCAGCTCTTTTAAATCTTTATGTTGATGTATGTCAAAGAAGTTGAGGACAGGCGTTTAGCATTGCAGATAATAAGGAAAAAGATCTGGGACATGTTATTACAGATTAAATGGCAGCTGACGATTATGTTTATAGGCAATGCCAGATTACATATGCATGAAATGTGTGTGAAGATACTGCGAAGATCTCTCTAATTACAGCATATTGTTCACCTCTGTAAAGGGCACATGTAGAACTACAGGAAAGCACGCTTCAACTTCAGGTAGCTCATAATGACACTCTGAGGTTATTATTGAAGAAACCGAGGTGGCTCGGTGCAAGTGAGATGTTTGTAACGGCTGGAGTCAGTACAATTGAAGCTTTATTTAGAAGTCTCATGTATAAGTTTATTTGGAGGCTCAACACCTCTGAGAATGAGATTGTGGGCTCAATGGATATGAGGTTTGAAACCACATACGTTATCCGTCTTTGTTGATGAGACACAGATGTAGTTGGCTGTTTGTGGGAGGTCGATTTGGGGTGTATTTTGTTTGTTTTTATTATGTTTCTTGTGTTTTTATGAGTTTTTCCGTCTCCACGGGCCAAGTTTCTGGAATAAAGACCGATTGATATACATTGAAATCTGGGTGCGTTCGCTGTTTTCTCCACTGCATCTAATATGCACTGCACTCACAGCACTTATGTGTACACTTAGTTATCAAACTAAGGTATTGTGTATTAATGAGATGTTTGCTGCAACTCGCCAAATTATTGTGCGTTAGCCGGCACTAATGCGTACATGTCCATGTCCTAAGACGCGGCTAAAAGCCCACGCCCACACGAGAGCACTGTGATTTTCCACGGTTACATAATATGTCAGGCGTCACTAATAAAATTTAGGTCGATGGATCCATCTGTCAGCCGATGACAGTCGTTATGCTTGACTCCCACAGTTTCAAATTGATGATCTTACGTGCAAACAATTATAGATTTTTTTTGTGTTTGTGTCTATGTGTGTGTGTGTGTGTGAGAGAGAGAGAGTGTTCACAGGTTTCTTGGAAATTTAATCCGATTCACTGATGTTTGAACTTGTTTAAACTGGAAGCGCACAGAGGGCTCCATAACAAATGATGTCCCCGTGTGCATTTAAGGAGGCTGTAGTTATATTAAACCAACTCTCTGATAAGGAACCAAATGGCTTTTGCTGCACACAAACAATCAAATAAAACAAAATACAGAACGATTATGTATTTTATTTGGTCCTGGTAGTGTACTAGGCAAATCCAAAACAGGCCCATTTATATCTTTCATTATTAAAGTATGACCTCTCCTTGTGTTGTGTAATCAGATTTCAATTTACTGACAGAGACTTTCTTGTGTTTGTGTTTCTCCCCACACAGGGCCTCCCTCGGGATGGTGTGTTCAGCGTCTCATCTAAGTTTAACAGTAATGCATCCTCAACGGAGGAGAGCGACGCGGGTCACCAGTCCACCCTTACAGGAACTAAACCGTCCTCGTCGTCTGCTACCCTCATCGCCAGAGAGGTAAGTGTCAACTGTAAGAACACGATAGTTGCTGACATTTGACTCACCTATTTAGTGCGCCTGTTAAGCGTGTACACACATCAGAATGACACACCTGCTGCAGCTGATTTGAAATGCAAAGCAGTGCCTCCCTCTTGCCTGCCTGTGAAAGTGTTTTGTTTTGTTTTTTTTGCTCCACCTTAAACCCATGTATGCATCACTACCCAACCAGAATTTATGTTTATGAGAAAGAACAGGCTCAAAGTCATAATTTCTTTAAGTGTTGTCATATTAATGCTTTAAATTGGTATATTGTGGCTGTAAAACAAAGTGCCCAACCTCACATCCAGAGCCCTATATGGAGCCTAGATGTCACTACAAACAAAGAAGTAGGAAAATGCAGGGCTGTAGAATGAGGAACTGCTCTGTTCACTTCCAGTGTTACACGGTGTGCCCTCGTGAGTGTCCCAGCTATTCTTACAATGGCATTTTCTCTTAAGCAGCTGGTCGTCCCCAAAGGAAAAAACACTTCTCCTGGAGAAGGATCGTCGCATCCAGAACTGGATTCCGATACTAAGGAGAGACCAGAAGCGGAAGTAGATCAAGACCCTTTGAATCCACTCGCTGCTCAGCCTCAGTCCCCGTCACCAGAAGCAGAATACGACAAACTACTGGTAAGCAGAAATACAACTGATAATAATAGCATGTGGTGCAATCCCGAGAGTACTGATTTTGCAGTTTTGTTGTTTTTAAAAAATGTGACTGAAGTGAAAGTAAGTGGTAAAAAAAGCCCACTTTTATGCTTCTTTATGGCTTATACAGATATATTTTGCTATTTGATATTTTCATAGCTGGAGATCATAGTTACTTTGTATATAAGATGATAATAAAGACTTTGTGGCATCGTTCAGAAACATGTGCCTGGGTCCAGACTTTTGAATCCACTTCAGTTTCCAGTTCTGCCTGTTATCAGGTTACAAAGCCATAATAAATGAGTGGGCTCATAAACATTTTCTATTTAAAACTGATGCATCAGTGTTTGAATCAGGGATAGTATCATGCCACCATGATATGGGACTCTGTGTGAAGTATAATTTATTTGGTTGGTTTGTGAGGCATTTAACTGTCCCCTGCAGTTTAATGAGAGAAAACAGTCATCATCGGCATCGGGGAATGACTTGTAGCAAAGGTCCAGTTGGCTGGGAGTCAAACCCAGGAGCCAGCTGCTGAAGGCATTTTAGACCATGTGATATGCACCCTTACTTATCTGTAAGGCTCCAGATCACAGTTTTTAATCAGCCTTTTACTCTTACATTGTGCATTTATTGCAATTATTAGGTTCGGTTTCTCCTCATAAACAGCCGATAAGTGCAGCAGAACATGTTGCATTGTGTAAACATTTGGCCAGGGTAGCTGCAGAGGGAAATGCAGTAAATGCTTACAAAAAAATAAGTGGCTGTTTTGAACCATAACAGCTTCTCTTGATGTAATTTGTATTTAATCATTGTCTGGTCATATCATCACATTACCCCTTGATCTCCAAGTCGAAACGTTCCCTGTGGAGTTTTATTTTAACAAACCAGCCAAATGGTTTTTTTTCCCGTGGCACCATACTGGAAAAAAACATTCTCTTCCAACAATTCAGGGACAATTCTGTTCAAATCTGTTCATTTTCTAGCATGTTGGAGCTGATGATGCTTAAATAGATCCCCATCAATCAGGTTTTCACCCAGAAGCTGATATTCTGTGTGCCACAGAGAATTACAAAAGTTAATAAGAAGAAGGGTCAACATTTTAAATACTGAGTCTCTCATAAATTAGATTTATTTGGCAATATAAGTCTTTAAAACTTATGAAATGCTTATAATTGTACTTCAATATATCAAAAACACGTGAAAAAAATCTAAATAAAAACCGAATCACCAAAAAAAAAACCCATTGTAAATATCCTCAGCAGTATGTGTTAGATATGTTTGTTCATGGCATTAATTAATTAATGTGACGCCCATCCCTTTTATATTTATATGCATGAAAATATTGACTCATATTTAATATTTTGACAATTCCAAGTGACATTTTTTATGCCCAGGGTGCATTTTTGTGCTAACCTTTTGAGCTTTTTTTTGTGAGTCAGATTTTTATTGCAGATCTGTTATTAATAGAAATATTTATAAACTCAGATATTGGTGCTTTTGCTTAAGACCTGACTAAAGCTGAATATGACAAGGTGATCCACAGCCAAGTCAACGTGAAAAACGATGGATTAATAATAAAGAAGCTGAAGAAGATTATGATTGTAATGAATTAAAAAAAACAACAAGATTTCATTATGGGGCTTTTTCCCCGGCTAATAAACGGTTATTAGCTGTGGTGAGAAAAACACGAGGCCAGAAGGCTGTAAAATGAATCAAATGACTGTTACTGTGGAAACGAGCAGCAAAACATCACAGCTCTGAGAACAGGCTGGAAAAGTGATGTGGGCAGTGAACAAACAGCAGCATCTGACAAATGATGCACTGATACAGATATAAAATGCTTTTGATGTTATCTTCAGTTTAAGACCATAAAAACAGAAACAGGTCAAACATTTACATTGACTAAAGCCAGAAAGCTTGTTGACTAAAAGTCCTTTTACTCTCTATTAAACGCTGTATTTTGTTGTTACCTGCGATCCCGACAGGATGTGGAGGCAGTACCGATGCCTGATGGGCAGCTCTGCTTATTGGCTCTGCCACCAGAGTGCTGTGAGGGGGAGGGACCAGAGCCCATGCCATATCTCAAACTGATCTGCCGCTACATCACTGATCGTAAGGTGAGTCTGAAGAACAGGTTGAGAAGGTTAGTTTTCTTTGTTTGTAAGTTAACGTTAGCATTTTCTGTCTCTCTTTGTCAGGGTTGTGTTTCAGGCATCCTGCTGGTGACTTCTAATAAAATCTTCTTTGACCCGTGTAAGACACATCCTCTGGTGAAGGAGCATGGCTGCGAGGAGTACCTTCTGTCATACTCTGTTGACAATCTGGCATCTGTCTCCTTCTTCTCTGATATCTCACATGTTCACTTCAACACCTCTCAGCAGAGGTCAGCAGGGATGCATAGTTAAGCACGTGGATATCGGATTACATGAAATGCCAGTATAACCACTTTTTTTCCCACTTTTTTCAGGAGAAAAGGGAAAAAACTTTTCCAGAAGCTGAAAATGGCCAAAAAACAAGGTCAGTTGAATCATAAGGGGGAGTCGTGCCCACCTCTGGTGTCTTCTGCTCCAGCTGATTTATCCAGACTGGCTCTGAGCCCGACCAAGGAGGTTTCTGAAGATGAGGAGGCAGAGAGCAAGGACATGGCTGAAGCTGAAGAGGAGCTGGATAGCAGCCCTCTGGAAGTGCTGACTGAAGCATCGGTCGGCAGCCTGGCTGTCCTGAGCAGTGCTGCCACCTTCTGCTGTGGAAGTCAAGAGGTGGCGAGCAAAGTGAACATGGACCAACTGCAATCTGAAGAAATGGAGAAGACCTCTGTAAAAAATCAAACAGGTCTGAATGTGAATTATGTCTGTCTGGCGGATGTGTTAGATGTGTTATTCCTTTGACGTGAGGCCATCGTTGCTCTTTGTTTCCTTCACAGCACCTAAGAGGTCATCAGCGAGCAGTCCTGGGGGTCTGATGTTTGTGAGGCTGCGGGTTCAGCCATCGGCAGGAAAGAAAAAGGGTGTCGGAGGTCTTCACCTAGGACCAGCCAAAACCTTACCTAAAAGGGATACCTGGCTTGCACTGTCACAGGAAAGGTAACCAAAGCGCTTCTAAGAAAAGTATCAAAAACTTTAAAGAAAAACTCCATCAGACTTAAAATAATCACTGCATTTCTTGTCATGCAAATCAGGAGAGTTTTTTAAAGACTCCTAACCTTTACAACTGCACTTTATAATGAAAGCTCTTGGTTAAATCTCGAGCCCACGCCGCTGTGCTCTATAATCCTGGTTACTCAGAGGAGCGCCTTCAGCCAGAGAACTAAAGTATTTAAATATTCCACCCTGTCGTCATTCTGCTTTAGCAAATTCTCCAGCTCCCACAGTCTTGTCCATCAATTTCAGGCATCAACGTCGTATTTCCAGATACCGATAAAGCACTGATCAACCTTTATTAACATAATATAAAATCTTCTGAGCTAGAGAGGACATGCCAACTATTTTAACTGGCTATGTTGTCATCCATCTACAGTGCCGTGAACACCCTGTGTGAAAAGTAAAGCCCTCCACTTGTTCATTGCTACTAGACCTGTTGAATAAAGAAATCACTTAAATAGAACCTGTGTGGCAAAGTTGAAGTGGGCTAATAGACCTCAAAAGCATCATATTATGGGGCAATCTAAAAGCACCAAGTCATTGAGATTTATTACTCTGCAAAGGGTCTTTTTCAAGGCATTGGGACTCCAGCAAGAACCATTATGGACAGACTGAGAAATCTTGGAACAGTGGTGAACTTTCCCAGGAGTGGCCAGCATACCAAATTTACTCCGAGAGTGCATCTGAGGCTTATTTAGGAGGTCAGAAGAACCCCTAATATTTAAATTTGTTTGATGAAATGAAACATGTAAGTGTGACAAAAGTGCTTTTTTACAGCACTGTACTCGTGCTAACAAGGGTCACTTCGTTAAATGCTTACTTTGCACGCTTATCTTTTGCCACTCAGCGAACAGTGGACACATAAACATTACTTTGTCTTCAGATAAATAGAGTCAGTCTGTCAGCTTGTGTGTGCATAATAAGGGCCACTGTGGCATCCAATAATAAAACGATGTTGGTCAGACTCAGTGCCAGTACCTGAATCTGTATAATGGTTTTAGTCAACTCTATATTTCTACTCTATAATTTCATAAATTCTAGTGTTTTTGTTTCACAGCTACATTTACCCTTCTCATCTATAGTATGAAGTAGTTCCAATTAGTTGTGCATAAGCCAGCATCAGTAATAGTGATGCAGTAATAATAGAAACAATGTAACTAAATTCGACCCTACTGCTGTTTTTCTCTCTGATTTTCTTATATGCTCTGGCATCACTACTTTCAAGTAAATGATTGTGAATACTTCTCACACGGCTATTCAAATGTAACATCCATGCAGTCCAAACAGTGACTCTTTAAGTGAGCGATCCTCACCGAAGCACTGGCTCCGTTCTGAGAAAGCTGAATCTCAGGAAAACAATGCAACCAGAAAATCTGCGGCAGTAAAAGAATAATTGAAAGCCACATAAACGAGCTGAACCAGCGTTCCCCACCTCTCCGTCTGCAGCTGAGCAGAAAACCACACCCGGGTGCCACGCTCTCACTGTGTTGGTGCAGCTGTCGTGTTGTTTGTCGATTCAACATTTCTGAGCGAGTGCCTTCTCCTCCCTGCTGTAGCTCCGACGAGCTGTACGCCTACTTAAAACACTGCCGACCAGACCTGTGTATGCTTGAGGGAGGAAAGGAGGACGGGGAGGGAGACCGTGATGATGAGGAATTCGTACTCATTGAAGACGAGGAGGAGGAGGAAGAGGAGGAGGATGAGGACAAGCTGCTTCAGAGACACTCAGGGGACGACTGGGAGGTGAGTGGATTATTATTGTTTGGGTCTCACAGGATAACAGACGATGAGAGATGAGGTCAGTCGGACTTTTATGCCGATAATGGAGAATAACATGTTTGTAAGTTTGTGACCTGCACTGCAGGTTAAAACATTTGTTTCCTGATAAAGAAAAACTTGTTTTTATTAGAATATTCTAGAAGAAAAACAGCTTTTTTCAAATGTACAAGTGTCTTTTTGCAGATGGTGTTGATGGAGGAGAGTAGAGACAAGCCGCTCTTGGTCGTTGATAGAGACCCCGAAGGACTCAGTAATATTGTTGAGAACAGCCAGATTTTGGAGGCTTCACACGTCAGAGAGGTTGGTGACACCAAACAAGTGTTTATATGTGAGTTTTAATCATCTGATGATGTAAGCGCATCTAGGTTTAGCTTCAGAAGGGGACACAAGAAGTTAAAGGTTCTTTAAGTAAAGACATAATAAAGAAATTAAAACCGGGCTTATGATAAACAACAGCTTGTCTTTATACAACAGAAATTACTGTCCTTTTTTTTTGCATTTTTGAGAGTTTTTAAGTAAATATAAGTATGTATTGATGAAACTAAATATGCATTTGAAAATCATTTTAGCCTCCCAAGTTTTAAAGGGTTTCATCAGATTATAAGATAAATGTAAAGTGGGTTTTTGTTTTCTTACTTTGAAAGAGGAATAGCTAATCTTATTTAAAATTATGTAAGAAAAGAACTGTTTGACTTCATGAGCGACAGTATAATGTTAATGTTTTATGGCCAAGTATCTTCAGGAGACTATTTATAGAAAGCTGAGTTGGCTCACACACAGCTCTTATATAGATGTCCTAGAGTAGTGGCACTCGTTGTGTGGTGTTTCTGCTTAATTAAAGGTTGACAAGAAATGTCTTGATGCAAGCTCAATCATGCAGTTAAGGAATTCCCAGAAAGACGTTTCTGTTCATGTGCATAATGACCTGTAGTCAGCAGATGCTGAAGGAGTGACTGGGATGATTCTCCCACTGAAAACGCTACATTCACATGAGCAGAATAAAACTTGTGGGGTTGACAAGGAAGAGATACCATTACTTCTTCAATGCCTGTTATTATTATTATTATTATTATTATTATTATTATTATTATTATTATTATTATTACAGGTAGTTCATTATTCAGAAATGAATAAATGCCAGTTTCCTAATATTTTCTAGAAAACACACACAGATGGTATCTCCAGTATTTAATTGCTATGTCACCCTTTCTAATGTTAATTTCATTTATTTTACTTCCCGCCTTTCATCTGTTTCCAGCTGTGTAAGGAGCTTCCTCCCAGGACTGTTGGCTACACGTGGCAGCTGGCTTACAGCACGTCGCGTCACGGCGCCAGCCTCAAGTCGCTTTACAGAAAACTCAGCGGCACGGACTCGCCTGTTATTATTGTCATCAAGGATGCGCTCGATGAGGTAAAAATGTACTGTCAGCTCTAGAGCCCGACCAGTCTAGGATTTTCATGACCGATATTTGGTGATTTTAAAATCTGATAAATCAGTAGACTACCAGCAGATTTCCCTAATGTTTGTTATGTGTAGTATTTATAAGTACTTGTTAAGATAATATGATTGTGCTTGCTTTACTGCCACAAGTCATAGATGACTGCTGAGGGCTTCCCATGAAGCACTGTTTCTTCTTCACTCTCCTTTTTCACTCACTATGTGTTTATACACCTCTCTGCATTTAATCTTTAGTTATTATTAATCGCTCGCTCTCTTCCACAGTCCTGTCTTCCTTCTTTCACCCCCAACCAGTCGTGGCAGATGGCTGCCCCTCCCTGATCCTGGTTCTGCCAAAGGTTTCTGTTAAAAGGGAGTTTTTCCTTCCCACTGTCACCAAGTGCTTGCTAATGGGGGATATTTGATTGTCGGGCTTGGCTCTGTATTATTGTACTGTCTTTACCTTACAATATAAAAGGCCTTGAGGTGACTGTTGAATTGAATTACTTTTTCACACTCTGCCGAACTCTCAGATCAGCTGGTTATTCTGGTTGTCGTGTTCCAAACACACATTTAGAGTAAGGAGGTTGCAGGATGCCCAACTCTGAAACATTAACGCTTATAATATGGTTGAACGGTGTTTCTCCCTTCTCGTCTTTACTCGTCTTTTAATTTATCATTCATCAGTTGTTATAAATGAATATATATGTATGTATTATTGTAGGGTCTACCATGTTGTTGGGATTTGGCACACTTTATAAATTAAATTGAATTGAAAATACCAATATATCTGCAAATATTGGCCGATACTAGTGATTTACCAGTATATCGATTGGTAAAAATGAACTATTCTGTCTCAAATAAACATATATATCTTTAGTCTTTAGTTTTTTTAATTTTCTCTTATGACTTTTCCTAATCAGATATTTGGGGCCTTCCTCTCTCACCCTTTGAGGCCTAGTGAGATGTTTTACGGTACAGGAGAAACGTTTCTCTTCATGTTGCATCCTCGCTTCAAGGTAACCAATTAAATCCAGATTTTTTTTTCTTCAGTGTAGAAAATATATTCTAAACCATTTAAAATGCAAAATAGCAGGATGGTATGACTGAAGGTATGGATGTGAGTTGTGATGAATGATGCTTCCTGGGAAAATGAATTGATGGAGGTAAAACAGAGACACTCCGTGTGTTATAAATGTGAGATGATTATCTGACGTCTCTCTGCAGTGTTTCAAGTGGACTGGAGAGAATTCCTTTTTTATTAAGGGAGACTTGGATTGCTTTGCTATTGGTGGAGGCAGGTAATTAAGTTGCTTTCTCGACTTCCACTCTTCCATAATTTATACTTCTGTGGCTTACAAAAAATAACATTGCTCTAATTTTCAAACCAAGCCAAGAAGGGTCGGTTTCCTTTCGCTAACCACCGTCTCCCTCTTTTTCCACAGTGGTCACTTCGGTCTGTGGGTGGATGAGAACCTATACCTGGGCCGTAGCAGTCCCTGCTACACTTTTAATAACTGCTGCCTTTCAGAAACCGATGACTTCCGAGTCATGGAGCTAGAAGTGTGGAAATTCAGCTGAGGAGATTGGACGACGTTTCAGCTTGTTTCACGTCGTCGCTGCTGATCGGCTTTAATCGAGACAGAATTTATCACTGAGCGGAAACATGCAGCAGCTCCTTCATTTCATGGTAACATCCATAAACGAAAACAATCAAACTTAAACTTCTGGATTAATCCATGTGATTAAGTGCTGTGGATTTTAACAAAGTGAACTGAAATAAAGCTGATCCTTAACAGCCTACTGTCAGAGTGGGCTCTGAGGGTGGACTGCTTAGTGGCTGACTCATTCCTGTGGGTTTGGCAGACAAACTAAGTTGTGCTACAGTGAACTGTAGAGCTGAACTGGATTCTTTGAATCCTAATTTTTGGATGGACTAAGTTACAAATGGAATAAGTGACAAATCTCAGACTGCACTTTGCTGTTAATATGAATCAGTAACATCACAATATCCCACTATTTATTGTGTAAACGTCTCCCTTCATAGTTAAAGCATGTCCCCACTTCAATGCTTTCTGAACTGCATGTGTACAGCCCAAACTCTCGCAAGCACTTCCCTTCCTTAACCACTAATCATCACTTTAATGGCTTTTCGTTCATCGGTGACGCAGACGGCTAAAATGAACGCCGAACACTTGGAGCTCCGCTTTTAGAAAGCCTTCTGAATAGAAGATCATCTGTACTTCTTCTGACTTTAACAGCCTCATTTGTCACTATTCACCACTGTGGTTTCTGAACGTGCAAAAATCAATACTTCAGATTCATGTAATTATGTCATTCGGCTGTATCTTACTCTGATAGACCAATCTACTCTAACTACACTCTACAGTACTGTAGATGAGTTAATAAAAATCAGCACAATGTGAATTTAAACGTGTGTGTATGTGTGTTATAAAGAAAACTCAATTCTTTTTGTTTAAAAAAATGTTTTTGTTATACAAGTGAAAATCAAACAGCACTGCTAGTTACAGAAGAATATTGGGGGAGTTTCCCCTCTAAAGGCTCCAAGCAGCAAGATATTTTGTGTGTGTTTGTGTGTGTGTGTGTGTGTGTGTGTGTGTGTGTGTGTGTGTGTGTGTGTGTGTGTGTGTGTGTGTGTGTGTGTGTGTGTGTGTGTGTGTGTGTGTGTGTGTGTGTGTGAGATCATTGGGCTCTTCTGTTCTGAAATTAGGACTTGAAGATGCCAACTGTTCTGTTTATACGATGGGAAGAGAGACAGAAATTATTTGCTCCTCACTAAAGAAACAATCCAACTGTTTTTCACCCTGATTTACACAGATATGAGCCATAATAGGAAAGCAGCCTAACAAATTCATCTGCTTACACAGTAAAAGAGAAGTTCTTTGGTGTGGTCATATCGTTCTGTGAATAGATTGTAATATTTGGTTTTAAACACAAGCTATATGGGAAAACGTCTGATTCATTCATTTTACGCTCTGCAGTCCAGTTTCTAAGTTCCTCTTCATGCCTTTGTCCCGAGTCAGAGAAGGGTGTTTCCCTCCAGCAGCCTCAACAAGAACATCAGGCGTTACCCAGCTCGGGGAGAGCTTTCAGGCAAAGCCTTCACTAACTGCAGAAACACAGCTGGAGGAAACAACACCAGCAGCTCCGTCTCTGGGTACGCTCAGCAGAGAAGCTCAGTCAGTCAATAAATACTGCACATGCAACACCACTACATAAAAGAAGAAATACTGAATACTATACTGGGTTGTAATGCACTAAAGAATGGTACTGACACTAATATGGGACTTGGTAGGCCTCCATCTATATCTTATAGCTATGTTATTCAGCAGCTACAAGGATAAAGAGCAAGTCTAAATGTGTGACATACTGTATTTGTTCCTGCTCAGCGTGGAAGGCCTTTGGATTTCTACTTGTCACAATACAAATACTATATAAAACTTTTTTTTTAACCGAGAGATTCGTCCAAATAAATAGTAGCAAAGAGTACAGAAGGCAAAAATGTTTCCAGATGCCAACACACACAGAAGAGGAACACCACCAGATGCTTGGTAGGTTTTCCTAATCTTGGATCATTTGCCCAGTCTGGTTAAGCTCAAACACATTACTGTGCCAGGTACTCCTTGGCTTTCTCCAAGCCCTCTTTCAGGAAGCTGATATAAGTGGATGTGGAGGGATCTTCGAAGCCGCCGGAGAAGCTGAAAGTTGCTTCTTCCTCCTCGGGTTTCATGGCAGTTTGATCTAAGAAGAAGTTGGCATTGATGTGATGAACCTGAAACCACATAAAAGAGGATAAAAGGCTTTAGAGGCTTCTTCCTTCTTCGCATCTATACTTGGTCAAGCCAGGGTTAATATGGCATTTTCAAAGTAAGACTTTCACAACACTTTCTGCAGTAGCTGCTAATAAAACTGTAAATAACTTTCTATGTAGTACATTTTTGGCAGAGTCTTCCATATCTCTGCCAGTTTTATTATGCTCGGCTAGTCAGTGGGCACTTACGGGGATATGATGCATCCACTTAAGCTAATGTTACCGTATTTCATTTTTATTATTTCATTGCCATCAGCCTCACAGTTGACTGTGTTGTTTCACTGCTAATGCAACATGGAGAATGCAGATAGCCAACATTTATTATCCTAATATTCCCAATAGTGTGCTTTTGCCTATGATTTAATTCTATGAAAAATAATATTTACAATGGTTCCATTGGGCAGAGCCACCATCATCTCCACAGGAAAACTGTACTTTTCAAGGTGTAAGCGAGCCTTTTCACTCAACGCAGGGTTTTGCTCATCAGCCTGGGAAAAGAGGAAACAGGATATTTATTAAGTGGAAACACAGCTGTACTTCAAGTAAGAGGATGAGCACATTTTTCAGTAATTGCACAACTTTCTTGGATTTTTCACCACTATAGCTGCTTACCTGCAGGTTCTCCAGCTCTTTGACCAGAGACCAGCTGCTTATAAAGCTCTGGTTGAGGAGGGCGAGGACGGGCGAACTTTCCAGGACTGTCTCCCGGAGAGTTCGCCCCGAACCTATAAAAGCGTGGGGAGGAGACAAGGATACGGTGAACATATTAGGAAAAAGGTAGAACTCCAAATAGGTGTAATGGTCGTCAAAGTTGGCAGACTGAATGAATTATAATTAACCAGCACAGGTATTAATAATGACATGAATAACTGGCACAGATCCTTAATTAACATAATTAGTACATCATTAGTAACACCTGTATTTACCTGCCATATTTCCAAAATTTAATTGGTAATGGTATGCCTTTAGAAAGCTAGCAGCTTAAATTGAATGACTGTGATGCACTTTTGAAGCATGACATTATCTCACCTCAGCATGACTGGTCATCTAAAGCTCCCCACAGCAGAATAGAGTGCACCAGCTTTTTCTCTGCTTGGGCTCGATCGAAAGCCTCTGAAAAAGGCAGGTAGGACACCTGGGAAGGAGCACAGTGTTACACCGACACTGTGTGCAATAACACAATCACCAACTTATCCGAACGTAGAGAATTACCTTCTTAAAGGGATAGAAGGTGACCTCCATGCGGCGAGCAGCTTCCTCCTGACTGATCTCTGAGGTCCAGTGGATTTCCTCAAAGACAAACTGGATGGGCTCATTGCTGCTGTCACGCCGATCAATGATATTACCCTGCTCGTCAGTGATGACGGAGGGAGTGGACGGGCCCGCCGACTGGAGCTCTAACTGCAAACGCAAGTTCTCGTTAGAAATATTACACACGCTTTACATCAGACACTCTTGTGTGTCTTTTCTGGGGATCATCTTTTACATTCTGTGAAATTCCACACATGTCTGAGTAAATTAACAGATTCATAAGTATTTAATCCATATGGATTTTAAATTAAAGTCAAAACAGGCAGTTACCGTGACATTAATACTGTTTGATTGACTGGAAATCAAATAGATGTGACTTAACTTAAAGACTAAGTTAGGACAGTCAGACTTAAAATAAAAACCCAGAAACAATACTGATGCAGCTACACAGTGATGAGAACAGTTAGTGTTGAGATAAACAGCCATACCTGTGGCAGGTAACCAATGTCCACCTCCATATTGCTGCTCTCACTGGCTCCGTAGAGCCACTCCATGTCTACATTCAGAGACCTGTAACACAGCACAGGTGGCACCCAAACTTCACAACGATCTATCGATAGGGGAGTATATGAACACGTGTGACAGTTTGTGTGTGTGTGAGAGGGATTTACCTGTTACTGGGGACATAAAGGTGGAAGAGGCGGACGTGAGAGGCGTCTTTAGAGAGGACAATGTTGCCAGTGAACTGGCCTGGTGTGAACCAGAAGGGAAAATCTGGAATATCATTGAGCTGGAATTCTGCATGAATCCTGCAGGGGTGAACAGAAGGAGTAAAAATTGAGAGCACGTAAGTCTCTGTCGGAAATCCTTACAAGAACTAACCAGGGAGTCAGGTCATAACATTTGCACGGTGTTTTGATTTTCGACCTTCACAAAGCTGTCAGAGGCTTTATTTTACTACAGCAGCATCACAAAGACTTCAAACCACAGGCGTCAAACTCACAAATTAACTGAATCCTACCCACATATCACTTTGGGTTTTCAGTACATTTTGGTCAGCCCATTTCTGGGAATGGTCCCCATAGCAACGTGCACCTGACGCACACAGCAAGTTAAACAGAAGGGTGCCCTTCCACTGCACCTGCAAGCTACTACGCTCAGAGTAACAGAAAAGGCCAGTTGATGCTGGAGGCAGACAATTTTGCGAAAGGTGGGAGACTGATTTTTTATTTACCATGTGTAAGGAATGGTCTGTACAACCATCTGCAATGAGATAAAGGCTACTGTCAAAGAATTTTAACTACTATAACTAACTGTTGAAATCTGAAATTGAAATCTCCCACATGAGTACTGAGTTGTTGCTTTCAGGCCCCTGAAACAGGCTCTGTGAGATTTGTAGAAATATGTGCAAGATCACAAGTAGTAAATCTTCATTATTGTGTTTTGTCTGATTGAATTTTGTCTTATAAAAGCTGCCACTAGTTGTCACATTCAGGCTTGTGAAACGGGTTCTTATGAGTTGATCATAGGGCAGTCTACATATTTATTTAAAGCACATCAACATACGTGCTTTTCTCATTTTCCAACATGGCCTTTGAGCGAGTTGGAAACTTCTGCTTTAAATATTTACAATTAGAGTGCTTTTTCACTGCAATTGTATTTATATAGCACCAAATCACCACAACAGTCACCTCGAGGCGCTTTATATTGCAAGGTAAAGACCCTACAATAATAAAGAGAAAACCCCAACAATCAGCCCACTCACGGCAACAAAGCACTTGGAAAAAAATCCCTTTTAACAGGAAGAAACCTCCAGCAGAACCAGGCTCACTCTGTCTATGGTTTGTGGCTGTCATATGGAGCTAAAGCTGGAAACTAAAAAGTCATGAATGAGCATAAAAACAAATAATTCCATCTTTTGCTTCCTTACTAACTAAAAGTTGAATTCATCCATACAGAATTCCTGTAAAACCTTTGACAGAATAATAAAGTGAACACAGTGACTCGTAATAAATTTAAAATTCACTGTGTGCTTTAGACATCAATCAGCACTAATGTATAATACACATATTTTGCAGTTTAATAGTTCAAACGTATTAAAAAACACTGCCATCCTCCTTACTCCCTCCTCACCTGAAGACAATGTCGTAATAGAAGTCGTTGCTGGCTCGGATGCAGGCGACTGCGCCCTGCGGAGCAAAGCGGGTTTTGATGAAGGGCCGAGGGTGGAACATGCTCAACAAGGAGTGGATGAGGACCTGCACCAAGAGCCAAAGAACCATAAGCCACTATGCAGTGCAATAATCACAAGTTACAATCTAACCATAGGCCAAACAGAGATGGATTTTTAGGCTACCTCTCTGCCCCTTGGTGTGGGAGGGTGATAACGGTTATTGGGCAGGTATCCAGTGAAAATGTTGAGCTCGCTGGGGATCACCCACCACGTGTCACCAACTTCTATCTTGTTCTTCGGGGGCAAGAACACCCTAAAGTGGCTTGCAGAGAAGGACGAAGAAGGCACTGCTGGGCTCTTCCAAGACCGCAGCCCGCTCAGAGAGCTGTGAGAAACCTGAAAGAGATGGAGGAAGGTAATTTTGGAAAGCACAAGCATTACAAATTCTCAGCAGTTTCATTCTGGATTCAATTCAAGGCTGCTTGCACCTTTTGAATGAGCTGCATTCACAAAGAGCTGAGTAAGACAGTCAGACAATGTACAAGCACATTTATCAACAATAACTGCATCAACACGCTATAATTTAGCCCCTTCTAGGATTTTCTGTGCTGTGATTTTGATTAAAGCAGTCCTCTGCAGACGCTGTAGAGCAGCGATGAGAAAGAGAACAATAAACCAGCAGTATAAAGGAAGCACGCAGAGTTTGGTATTGTCTTACTCCAAGAAAACCATCTTTGCTTTTTGTCATGGAGTCAAGCAGGAGAGGCTGCATTTTGGCTTCCAAGGTTAAAGTCTCCCCGTTGGGATCATGGATCGCTTCCTCCTCAAAATCCGCTGGGTTTGTAATCCCTGTAAGTAAACCAGAGTCAGTGTGAGGCTATACATTTGTGGTCACAAGTCTACATACACTCATGTCATGAATGTCATGATGATTTGGGGCATTTAATTATTTCTTTGAACTGCTCTTTTTCGAGGATGGAACAAGTAGACATGCTTTATAGCTAAGTGGTGCCAAAGGTTCTGTAATGTCTTTAACCTTGAAGGCCAAGTCCAATTAACTTCTCCTTAGTAATCATAATTGACTACAGCTGGTAGTTTCTCTTTGACAGCACAAAAAAGATTTTTTTGTAACAGCACTCATTGGATTGACCAACACGATGGAGCTAAGTTGAGCTTTACAAAGGAGACTTGTAAATGTACACAAGTTGAGAAGGTCTATTGGCATCATTTCTAAACAACTACAGATTCCAAGATCATCCTTTCAAATAACTGTACGTAAGTACAAGCTACTCCGTTGTGTCACCACTTTGACGAGACTGCTGGAACACCAGTGTCACTGTCCACAGTGAAGTATGTTTTATATCATCAAACCTAAGACCACTGTACTGGCTGTTAAGCATGGTGGTGGCAGCATCATGCTCTGGGGCCATTTTGCTGTCAGTGGTACTGGTACATTGCACAAAGTGGATGGAATAATAAGGAAGGAGGACTACCTCCATATACTTCAACTTCACCTAACATCAATAGGTAGGTTAAAAATTGGACACAATTGGGTGTTTAAACCCAATGATCCCAAACACACATCAAAAACTTATTTTGGCATCAATAAAGCAGGTTAACATTAAGCTTCTGGATTGGACTTCCCAAAGCCCCGACCTCTATCCTTTTGACAAGAAGACTGGCTAAAAGCTGTGTCTGTGCCAGAAAACCAGTCAGTTTAAATTAACTCTACCAATTCTGTTAAGAAGAGTGGTCAAAAATACAGCCAGAATTATAAAAGAAGCTTGTTAGTGGCTACCAAAAGCATCTGGTTGAGGCGCAACTTGCTAAGGGACATTTAGCCAAATATTAGTGGGGATGTATACATATATATGAGCCTATATGTATAGTTTCGACCCTGTAGATTAGAGAAAGTCCAAAATAAATTCAGACTTTTGCACCCGGTTCTTGTTTTTAAGTCATTAAAGATGTATGCTGCACAATCATTCCACCCTGAAAAAAAGAAGTATTCAAACAAATCAGTAAAATCTGATTACTTTGAAATTCATGCCTCATGAGTATATGTAAGCTTGTGACCACAACAATAGGTAACAAAGGAGACTGAAGGAAAATGATTGGACAAAAGTGACAAGCACAAAGAAAGGTAACATGATACACCTGTGAGCTTCTCTGCAATAGGTTTAAACTCCTCCGGACTGAGATAGAAGTCGTGGTCGGTGTCTAAAGAGGAGAAGAGAAAAAGCCCCTCGGCACCCAGTGTCCGAACACTCTCTTCCTATTGGAGGGACACATGCATTAGACTGATCTTCACGGTCATTTCATATGCTTTTTTTTTTTTTTTTAATGCAGCATAAAAAAATATTAGGACATTAAGACCCCATCACATGAAATGCAAATATTTTAAATTATTACTACTACAAAAACATTCGCTCAGATGATGACACATTTAAAGAAATGTGCTACATTATCCCAAATGACTGAGCATCCTGCCTGGATAAAGATCATCCCTGAGGAGGCAGATTCCTAGCATGCATTTCACTCAAATCACCCTTTCTGAAGCAGACGCGTGCCTACCAGCGACCTTACAATGGAGGGAAGAGGGGGAGGGAGGTGCAAGAACAACTTGGAGACCCTCAGTAACCAAACAAGTGTGGATGTGGACAAGGGGGTGAGTTTTAACAGCTGTGACAAAGACCCACCCCCCTATAATAAAACACTACGGGGGTGGAAAAACTGCAGATGTGGAGCTTTATGGTGACTGCGTGTCCGCTAAATAAATAATCGAAACACATCTGTTACAGAGAAAACTACTGCAAGATAATAGCAGAATGTCCCTGCGCTGATATTAATGTAATCATGGGTCCTCAAAAGGACGAGAAGATCACTGCAAAGTTTCTATTAACACAGCTAGACCCACCAAGTCGAGATCACTGTTAAACTGTGATATAACATAATTACAGATTTGGGTCTCACATGACGTTTGAGGAGCTGGGCATCTTGGTAGTACTTTATCCCAAAAGCGAACAGAGGAACAGCACAGACGACCACCCAAGTCCACATCCCCCTGCAGATCCAGGATCTCGAGCCCAGGCTCTGCTTCCCATTGTGCGGCGAAATCTTTTTCTCTTCCTCCGGGATTCTTTTATCTACGTCTGCGGCCATCCTCGACCTCCACCACAGCTATTTAGTCGAGGGCATGTTCGTCTTTCAGTGTTAACTTGCTCCTTTAAAAAGTGCGACGAGTCTAGCGGGACTTTTTCTGTCCCGCAGAAGAGGATCTCGCTTCTTCTCTGGCCGTTACCCCCGCTGGCAACAGCTGTGCAATGTTAGCTAGCAGCACAGATTTCTTATTTCCCACATCCAATCTCGAGCCATATGGATGCAGTTAAGGTGTCAAGCTAGCATGTAATTGGCACGGTAAAGCGGATGTATAGTGTTTTGGCTTTCAAAATAAAAGCGCGAGAGTGTCGTAATGTAGCAATTTTTTGTAAGTTGATATTATGATCAACTTGTTTTGAATTCAAATATATTTTTTTAGCAAAATGCCAAAGTCGTTGTTGGTTACTGGCAAAAAAGAAAAACTCAATTAAACTAAGCTAAGCGCCACGATTTATTTTGAAAGTAATAACCGGAAGTATAACTTTACAATATTTTTACTGGGTACACTGGGGCAGTAGCTGTATTTAAAGACATATGGTTGCATTGTTCACGCAAGGAACAATGCAACTAATTTATAATGAGTTATAAATGTATCTGCCAAATGGCTCTGTCCAAAAATTTTGTTTTTACTTACCTTTATTTTATGTAAGTTAATCTAGAAGCAGAGGTTTAACCTTTGTTTCTTTTTATCTTCTCTTTAATGGTTAGATCTGTCTGCAATAGAATTAAACACTCCATTAAAACTATCAAACCTTTACTTTGATGCTGTCATAAGCGTGTGCTAAGATGTAAGAAGCTTTTTGCTTAAAGTGAAAATCTCCGCTCTTACTTTTAAACAGAAAAATCAATTCATGTATCACTTAATTAATTGGATTATCCTAAATGCGTTAACGGTTCGTATTTATTTATCTGCTGCTTTGTAATATATACATTGCGGGGATGAGGGTCCTGTTCAAGAGCCAAGCAATGGAAGCTCAGCAGAGCTGGGGTTTGAACCTATAGCTATAGCTGATCTATGGACACCTCCTCACCTCAAAAGGTGGCATATGAGTTACGAAAATCCATGGGTTTATAAATGTAAATGTATTTATCATTGATGTACAATAGGCACATTTAAAAGGTTACTCCCCCCAAACAAAAGGCACTAAAGTAGCCTTACCTCAACATTTTAGTGCAATATTAATTCAGTGCCACAGGATTACAGGCCTGTGGGACGTTGTGAAGACCCTGGAAAGACTTATCCTTGCCCAGCCCCGAACTATAGCCAGGCCACATCAGAATCCCCTTGAGTTTGCTTGCCAGCCCCACCTCGGAGCTGAGGGCGCCATCATCTAACTGCTCATTCTTGTCTACGCCCATCTGGGCCAGCCGGTGAGACCTGTGAGGGTCATGGTTTTCCACTTTTCCAGTTCATTCAATACCATCAGGCCAACCCTTCTGGGTGATAAGCTGACAGTGATGCAGGCGGATGCATCTCTTGTGTCCTTGATTGTTGATTACCTTACAGGAAGACCACAATATGTGCATCTTTAACATTGTGTGTCTAACAAGGTGATAAGCAACACAGGAGCACCTCCCCTTCCTCTTCACCATCTATATTACAGACTTCAGCCACTGCGCAGAGTCCTGCCATCTTCAGAAGTTTTCTGATGATTCTGCAGTGGTTGGATGCATCAATGAGGGTGATGAGATGGAGTACCGGGCTGTGGTTGACTCCTTTGTCACGTGGTGTGAGCAGAATCATCTCCACCTCATCATCTATGTGTACACCATACCTTGGTGTACTCATAGATAATAAACTGGACTGGGTTAAAACACCACTGCACTCTACAGGAAGCTCCAGAGTTGTCTCCATTTTCTGAAGCAGCTGAGGTCTTTCAATGTCTGTCGTGCAATGTTCAGGAGTTATACAAGTCTGTTGTGGCCAATGCCCTCCTCTACGCTGTTGCATGCTGGGGCAGCAGGTTGAAGGTTGCAGATGCCAACAGGCTCAGTAAACTGATCCACAAGGCCAGTAATGTTGTGGAGACAGACCGGACTCCCTTAGGGTGGTGTTGGAGAAGCGGATGTTGTCCAAGATAAGGACAATGCTGGACAATACCTTTGCACGCACTCCATGACCTGCTGGCCAGTCACAGGAGCATGTTCAGTGAGAGACTGAAATTACCCAAATGCACCACTGAATGACACAGGAAATCATTCCTGCCTGTACCTGTCTCTTTGTACAACTCCTCCATCTAATGCACAGTACACACTGCTATAGTTACACCCTTTTGCACATCCTCTACAGTAAAATAACAAAGACAAAGTTGTACAGGTTAGAGTAAAATGTCAATCATATATATTTCACCTCTGTAACATTTTTCATATGTATAAATAAGCTAATTCTAATACTTTTAAAAGTTTGTAATATATTGTATTATACAATTAGTTCAGTCTGTTACTATTATTGTCTTGGAGCAGCTGTAAATCACATCATTTCCTTAGGGTTTATTAAAGTATTCTTATTCTGATGCTAAACTCTGACTCTCACATCTGGAGCCCAAAAAAGGACTAAAGAGCTACTTGTCTCTCTGTGTGTCCATTACTCCTGAATGGCCAAGAACCTTACAACGGTATATTCCAGTATTCTTTCTCTGGAACTTTATTTTGTGATTGTCATGTTGTCTTTCTGTGCTTAAAATGCAAACGTTCAGCTTTCATGTGAGGGATTGAACAAAAGTATTGCATTAAATGCTTAAGAATTATAACCAACTTTATACAATTATTGGACACCTGATTGACCTGATTATTCCATTAAAAAATCAATAAAAGAATTGCAGTTTATTCCAAATTTTCAAGTTGCATTTGGTAGCTGGTCACTGGAATTCTCGATATGAGGCCCAGAGAGATTATCAGGGAGGCTATGATTAGGCTGAAAAGCCATAACAAACCTATCAGAGTGGGAGCAAAAACTTTAGGGTTGACCAACCTGGTACAGTTCTGCAGGGGAAAAAATGCACTGACCAGCTCAGGAACGCAAAATGCCTGAAAAACCACACAAGACAAATACAGCGGAAGATCGCAGTTACTGCCTTGCTTCAGAATCCCCTTCACAACAGCTATTTAAGTCAAGAGCACTGTTGAGGAGGAAGGAATATCATTATGAAAGTCTACAATCAAAAGATGACTTCATGAGTACAGGATTTACAATTAAGTGAAACCCACTGGTTACACTCAAGAACAGGAAGACCAGATTAGGCTGCAAAGGAAATTTTTTTTTTGGAAAGATGAAACCAGTGAGATAAAAGTATGGGGAAAGATCTACACTAAACCACATTATTTTTCAAACATGCTAGAGACAATTCTTCGGCATGGGCATGTATGGCTGACAGTGGAAGTTGGCCACCATTGTGTCTGCTGATAGAAGTAGCAGAATGAATTGTGAAGTGTACAAGGCTATACTGTCCGCTCAGATTCAGCCAAATACTGCAAAACTGATCAGACAAAGCTTCACAGATTCACAGTAAACAGATTCTTGCTCAAGGCATACTTCAAGAGCAACCCAAGCGTTTCTCAAGACAAACATATGGGATATTTTTCAATCCGTCACCTGATTTCAACCTAACAGATTAGCTTTTCGGTAATTAAATTCAAAACTGAATGAAGAGACTCACAAACAAACAGCCAAAGGTGGCTGCAGCACTGGTAACGCTCATGGATTGTGGATTTCACACAGCCATCGAGTGCCAAGAATTTCCACTGAAGCATTAAAAATAATCCTGATATTTAAAATTATGATAGTTTGCTCAGTTACTAGGCCACTGAAAATAGGGGACTACGTGTGAAACCCAGTGCCTCCAACTAAAGCACAAGCACTCCAACTGTGTCATTCCTGATCCTTCTGACCTGTAAGACATGATGATATGATCTCTGTGCAGTGTTGTCTCAAAATTGTTTAATTAAGAACATTTAGAAGTTTAACGAGGTATAAGTTGCCTGGTCGCAGACATCTGAATCACTATGCACATCTCCAATTCCCTCCATTTGAAGCAGTTACAAAATAAGGTATATAGTACACAGTAGAATTAAATTTTCTATCAATAGTCAAACTTAGTTAACTGTCCAGTATTTGAAATGAACAAACAGAGTGAAAAATAAATATTACTTTGTGTACAGAAATGCATGTTTTCCTCTATTTCTATGTCTGGTAAGTTCAGGTACAGCTCTAACTGCACTGCTGTACTCCACACATGTAATGTGACTCAATCAACTCCACAAAATTTATTATTGTAGAAAACATTCCACCGTCCTTTGTATTTACATAGGCAGACAATGCATCTGATTGTAAGGAGAAGCCTTCTGAACTTGGTGATGGAAGTTTAACAACCACGTTTCTCACAGCTGGCTGAAAAACAAACATCTGTCACAAAAGGCATTTTCAGATTTGCTAATAAAGTTTGTGACAACAATAACTGCAAGCATTAACTGCTAATGCCGCTTTTATGAGTTAATCAGTCCGTGGATTAATGTAAGAGGCTTTCATTCCATGTCCTGCTCTAATGGTTGGGTCTTCACTTCAACAACTTTTGGAGGGATGTATGAGCCCATGCCTGCTGCTCTCTCTGCCTCTTCCTGGGTGTAGGGCTCTTCTCTGAGCTGTTTCAGTCTGGATGGGGAAAAAAGGAGGTAAGCCATGAAACTTACATGGATAGGATTACGAGCTGTAAGTCCAAATATGTGACTGTAGAGTGGTCCGCTTACCGTTTTTTATGCACTTTAGTTTTGAAGTGCTCTTTCAAGGATCTCATATCCACAAAATATCTCCTGCAAAACAAGAAGAGCCATCACATTTAAAAAAATCTATGTTTCTTAAAAATTTAACAGATGAACAGCTCACAGCATGAGAGAATATAAGAAGAGGGCATTTCATTTTAAGGAAGCCATGAGGGTCTGGAACCCTGGATTAGGACTGAAATTTGCTCTAATCATTCATCATTGGGTACGCCACCCTTTTCCAGCTGAGCCTGTGGCCTCAGACTTGGACAGTGCAGAATATTTCTCCATTCCAGCTTTTCATATGGGAAGATTTACTTCTTTTCCAACCCCAATTGGAAAAGTTCGGCAGAACTTAAGGTGAAATATTAAATATCTTACTAAAGGAAATGCTGATGAAGACTAAAAGTTTAGTAAGCAGCATATATATCAAGCAAAGTCAGTTAACAGATGGACTGTTACAGTAAACAGAGAAATACCTACGCGCAGTGTAAGCAGTAGTGTTGTGCACATCCGGTTACATCGTAGTCAACCTCCTGATGCAGCAGTTTAGCAGCTGTGTCGGGCTTCATGTCTGAGTGGATCTGATCCAGGTCTTTGGTCCTGCGCTTTGTCTTCCAGGTCTTTGCAATGTTCTTCTTCTTGCCATTGTTGTGGTTTCGGGTTTGTTTGGACTTCCCCATGATAACCAGTTGGTACTGTGTGAAACAAAAGGATTTTAATCACCCAAAATGAACGCAGACACGTCACAGACTTGTGTCAACATTAAAATCTTTCGATTGTTTCACTGATACTTCTCAGTTAATATTCTTAGAATCTATTTACAAATAGCGATCAAAAATATGCGTTTAACGTCTAATCAATCGTTACTGCAGCCGATCTACATCTAATAAGCCGTCGCAGATGTTATTTTCAGACTTTGCTTACCTTCCACACGTGTAACCGAGAGAAGTGAGATCTATTTCCGGGTCAATAGAGTAGAACGATGCTACGCAGTCACCTCCAGAGGGCACCAAAGTCTCTATCAGTGGGGCGATAATAAAAACACCTTAACTATTTTAATTTAAACGCTAACAAAATTATATTTAATTGTAATTCACTTCAGATTAACATTTATTTTCCTAGAATATCGGATTTTTACTAATAGCGCTAGCTGAGCACTTATTTGGTATACAGTTTTAGCGAAAAATCGCCACCGAAGTTGAATAAAGTTGAATAATATTTGATCAACCAATTATTACGATTTTCTTTTTTTTTTTTTGGGGGGGGGGGGGGGGGGGGTACAGTGCAGTGGATTTTTTTTTCTGGTCTGATAAGCTGTCAGGTGTGTTATGCTCTATGTCACGCTACCTTTTGGTGCTTTGCGTAACTATCAGTGTCAGTGTACCACCCGAGAAAAACTGTAATAAAGGTTATTATTTTCAGACTGAAAAAAATAGAATAGAAAGAGATGGATGTAAGAAAAAGCACACAGAGCTAAAATTAAGCAGAATAACTGAATTATTGTTCGCATAAATTTAGAGAGCAAAGTTGATATTGGATAGAAAATAAAGTATATCGATATTGCGGTTAAAAAGGAATAGCAACAACGGCCTGAATATAACAGTACAAGCCCACTTTGTATTTCTGCTCTTACCACCCCCTCTACTTACTTTTCAGGTGATCTTGGTGTCAGTTCAGCTGATGTATTTAAATATTCCGACAGCATTGAAGGGGTCGTCAGACTGCACTGCATACGCGCTGTGGTGGAGAGTGAAGATGGCGGAGAATAATGTCGAACCAGAGCACGAATGGAGCGACTGGGCCGTGGACACGGCCGAAGATACCCTAGTTGCAATGGAAAACCTGCTGGCCACACTGAGAGCTTTCGAGGACGTCCTCAGGCAACAAGAAATCTCCGTAGCGTCTTCCACGGAGTACTGCGATAACTTCTGTCAGGTAATGTGTACATGCAGCATCGAAGCTACAATTAGCCTATCGTTAGCTCACCCAGGACTGTTTTTTCCCTCTCGCATCCCGCAAGCAGAATTACCAGCAACGATTGCTGGCCTGTTAGCTAACTGGCCAAGTTTAGGTTAGGATTACACCCAATTGCATTACGTTTATTTTTGCGCATATTTGCTTATGCTTTTGTGTTTTTTGTCATTATTATTATTATTATTATTTTTACACCCAAACAACTCACGGCCGTTGGACTTATTTGCAGCTCAGTGATTTGTTGCTCATTTTGCAGGTTCAATTGCCTTACATTCAAAGATCAAAGGTCTTTTAGCTTTGCTTTATTTGGGAAGTGATTATGGTGGCAACGAAGAAAATGTAATACAGATGTTTGTATGAATTTATTGACACAGTTTGCAGATCATGTATTACTGCATGCATGTGGGGCGGGGCAGCGTCGAGATATGTTTATCATAATATTTTTGTTGTTGGGGGGCGTTCAGCTACTTCATCATGGTAGGGAAATTACTGTGGCTTCCGCTTTCTAAAGGATCTGATTTAACTAAAAACTAGGTATCACTTTCATTTTTGCTGCTTAAGGGACTCTACAAGTTTTTCAACCATTAGAGAGCTTCCCTTGAAACCTGTTCAGCAGCCTTCGAGAATGGCATAGCAGGAGTAATTCATTAGCTAGCTCACCCTGACAGGTCTTCTTTAATTAGGCTGCTTTTGAATATTTCTCAATGATTTCAACAGCTCTAACTTCCCCTTTATAAGTAAATTGAAAGATTGTATGCGTTCCCATGTTTAGTGTTGGTAACTGTGTAAAATGACACTTGATTTAACACTAAAACTCAATTTTGGTACAGTTTTAACTTCAATCTTCTAGGTTTTCGTAAAATAAAGGCAAAAAGATCTGTGTGACTCCCAATTCCAGTCGGAAATCTCACAAATGTAATTAGTACACTGATGTAGGTCTTTAGGGCCTAGACTTTATTCCTACCTTCCTTTGAGAGGGTACTGTATATTTAGACAGAGGGGAATTAATTTAGTGCCTCTGTGGGCATGAGAACCACCTAGAAAAGTTCCTTCTATCTGGCAAATGAGACTCCTGGGATGCTGATAGCACTATGATGATTTAATGTGTATACCCACCAACTACAAGCAGGTGACAGATGGGTGTAGATGTTGACTTCTCTGTTCCTGAAGGACAGCTGATCGCTGAGTATTTGCTCAAAACGAGACCTTCCTCCCTGTTAACATTAAATGTTGAGTTATATAAAACACCTGTTTCTTGTAGGTAATATTAATTTAATTAATTGAATTTGATTCTAATGTTTTAAATTGTGTGAAATTATACCAGGTTGAATCATCCCAAGAACTCAAATTTAATGGTCATATACAGTATGAGATCATTATGTATGTGTGATGATCATATACTGTATGAAGTCTTCCTTCCTTTTTTTGTTTTAAAGCAACAGTTAAGTCCCCTCAGGCCCAATCAGGAGCACAGCAGGCACACACCTGACAGTGTGTCAGCTGGGATCAATCAGGTATAGACAGGTATCTCCCTCAGGTGAAAACCTTTGATCATCCATGGCAAATGCTTCCTCTTCTGGTCGTAGTTTTTGAACATTGCTACTACATATTTCTACTCTACTTTCAAATCTGCTTCATCAACTATTTTTTCAGTTTCTGATGCCTTTGTGTGTCTTTGCAGGCACTGATGCACTATGCTGGAAGCAGGAATTCCATGGAACATGGGCTGCCTCTTCTGGAGGTCTACTGTCTGTCCATAAACTGCTTTGCTTCAGCTCGATCCCACCTCACGGCAGAATCCGACAGAGTGGCCCTCGTTTTGAAGCGGCTAGCTTTGTGAGTACTGTAAAATATACTGAATTATGAGAGATAAGCAATTGATTATGTCATGAGAATGTGTGCGAGGTGTCAAAGTAGTTTGAATGTCTGGTTTATGCGTGGGAGCAATTGGAAATCATTTCAATATAACTTGTATAGACAAAGACTATACGTATTGTGTGCATGTGTAATAGTCATATCACAACAAATGTCATGTCAGGTATATCAAATTCAGTTATTATGCTTTGACACAAAAGGAATACCAACATGTTTTTTACGAGTGTAACTTAATGTTTTTGGATACACAGCCTTTTTTTTTTTTTTTTTTTTTTTAAGTTTTTTAATTTTAACATTATAAAAATCAACATTCTTGGTAGTGTGTCATACAGGCTCTGAGTGTGCACTGCAAAAGGAAGTGAAAGCACCAAACAGAAAAGAAATGCAGTAGACTAGAGAAGTGACTGAGTCTGATACAAACACCTCCTGCAGGATCAGATTGGGTTATTTTGCATGCGTTCTGTGGGGGTGGGCCACCTGAGACCTGTTCACAGTAACATCCCCCCTTGTGCCTCATTCCCCACAGCGAGAGGGATGGGGCAGGTGGGCCTGTCCCCTCTCTCTCTCTGTCTCTCTGTCTACTAGTTTCCAGTGAATAGCTCTTCTGAGAGTTTGTGTCTTCAGCCTTCATCTTCTCTGGTTAGACAGGAAGCTGAGGAAGCCTGTTTACTACAGTTCTATTGCAGGGCTCCATCTTTTACCACTTGCAAACGGCTTTACCTGCATCACCACTATAAAAACACATTTCCTTTATTTTTTAATTTTTTTTATTGTTTTCTCTACAGCTGCACTCCCCTCAGCTTCTTCAATTATTTACAAAGTCCTTAATAGCCTGCTCACTCAACTTTGTCTAATGTAGCTCAAATTCAAGCATTCTCTGTAAACTCAAGTCATTACACCTATACAGCAGGCTTGTACTGTCTGAAAATGAGATCAAGCGTTGACAATTAAAGACACCAACGCTGATTGTTTCTTTCCTAAGTGGTAATAACTATTAACCAGTGGGAGTGAGTCTAGTCTCCCTCTTTTCCATCTGCCAATCCTCACAAGTACACTTTGCAATCTGACTAAATGCTTTATTCGTGTTCTCCATATGCCTGCCGCTATTCCGAGGCACTGATGATCCTGGCGCTTTTTTCCGTTCAGCCTTCTTAACATGTCTTTTTCTGTTGGTTCAGTTTTATTTTTTGTTTCATTTTTGCTTCCTTTTTTTTCTTTCTTTGCTTTGCTTAATAAATTCAAAGCAGAACATGGAGTTGGGGAGAATGTACAAATGAAATGTTCCAGATATGTCATTGGTCTAAGAACATTAAACAAATGTTTTTGCAGTATGTATATCAATGACTGTTTTTTTCCGTATTTGAATGGGTAAAGAAACACCAATAAGGCATAGAGGAGTCCAGAAAGAGACATAGTACAATAGGTGGCTTTCCTAATATGAAAGACTTTTAGCTTTCTCACAACAGTCCGAGTACAAACAAAAAAACTAAATATTATGGAAATCCTCCAACCGATTTGGTGCAATTGCAGCCTGCCTCTGCCCAGGGCATAAAAGTACATTTATACATTGAAAATGGGAAAACATTGCTGAAATATAGAGGGTAAATTGCCAACACAGGAAATAAGTGGTTTTGTAAATTGATGTAAATGTCATAGCTATGGTTTAAATCTGAGGTATGCAGTGATACTAAGTGTAAAACGTAAGCAGTGGTAAATGTAATAATAACCTCAGCTAATTTTGTTGTATGTTCTTCATTTTGTGCACAGTTATATGCATGCTGTGCTTCCTGGTACTAACTGATTATTATTATTATTATTATTATTATTATTTTTAAAGGCTATAGCATTATTGGTTTTGTCATTTAAAAAAATATTAGTTTAAGTAACTGTCATTTGCAAACCAAAACAAAAAGGAATCAAAGCGCACACTGACTGGGATTGAGTGGCTGTTGTTTGGGATTAGATGTGCTTCAAGACGTCCTTGAAGGGGCATTAAAGGTCTCGTACTACAAATAATGAGTTATCTAAGAAATTTTGTGAATTTCTCAACATGAGCTGAACTAGGTCAGAGATTTGTGCCTTTGTGTTCGTTGCTAGGACCAGTCATACATCTTCAGCCAGGAAAGGTTTAGAGGCATGATGCGATCAAAGGTGTAGGGAGTTGTCTCATTACATGTGCACTGAAAATCCACTGTTATCCTGAATAAACTGTATTAGTCATGTGAACGGTATGTTAAACGTCTTCAGCATGCTGATTTGTTTTTACGTTTAAAAACACTGTTGGTTTGAATGCACATTTCGTTTACCTGTTTTTGCTGCAGTTTGCAACATGTGGCCGCTTGCTTGTTGTACACAAACTACACAACAATTTGCAAGGCTAGGTTAGTGATGCATGTCCCCAAGAAAAGCCTACATTTCTGGTTAGAAGGAGGGATGCACATAATTGTAAACATGGAATCCTGTTGTTGTTTTGTTTTTTGGGAGTTGTTTTTTTTTTTTTTTTTTGCTTGAGGTAGCCAAAAGAATCTGTGGGCAGTCTTAGACTGCCAGTCTACATGTAGAGGGTGTGCTTTGTCAGATGGAGTGGGCTACTCTTGCTTGTGTTGTTGTTGGTCTGTTAGCCAGCTATGGAGAAGAGCCAAGTTATAACATACAAAGACCTTAAGTGAAATCAGCCCACTTATCAACCAATCACTGTTTGACTGACACGTAAAGCACAGTTTTGGTGGGTAAAACCAATATGCTATCTGAACAGAAACTCGTATGTGAATGGACACATTTGTATAACAATTATTTGGCAATTAGACAATTTGTGTGCAAATATCTTTACACAAGCCTACAGAATGGTGCTTGAAGAATTAACAAAAGCTGTGGATGTACAGTCAAACAAGTTGGCCACTGCTGAAAATGTTTTGATGCAACGAAACAAAATAATTGAAGCACCTTCACTTTTCAGTATTTGTGTACTATGCAGTTATTGTCGCTGACATCATAGCAAGAAGATTTTGTATCTGGTCAGCTGCAGTGTTTCAGTGTGTTTGCCTGTGTTTCCATAGGTCCGTGTGGGTTCTCTCTGGGTGCTCCAGCTTCCCACCACAATTGTAGTTGTCTGTGGATGTGGGTATAAATGGTTGCCTCTCTCTTTTTGCCAGCAACCGGCTATCTGTTGAAGGCGCACCCCACTCTAATGTCAGCGGTAATAGGCTTCAGGGGATCCTTGTTGGACAAGAAAATTAATGGATATTAATTGGCATGCACACAGATCCATGTCTACAGGAATATTAGTGAATATTAATATTGAATTATTAGGAACACTGCCTTGTTGGGGGGCGGCCATGGTGGCTTGAAGGTTGGATCATACTCTGCACACTCTTCATACTGTCGTTGGCTGTTCTGTTTTGCACTGTTTTATTATAGTGTCATAAAACATCTCCTTGTTTTTACTACAGGAGCTGTTTTGAACTGTTGCTGTCAGTGCCTGAGAATGAAATCCCATATGAAGCCTGGGTTCAGTTCCACCACTCTGTTCAGGTACAGGACCTTCAAAGCATTGTTTGCTGATGGGTGACTGCATAGAGAAAAGTAAATTTGTGTGTGTCTGTGAAGGGGGGGGGGTCAAGTTGATTCTTTGGGCGTTTTCTGTAAAAGCCCTCCTAAAAGTAAACCCAAAGACGAGCTGTTTCAAATTGGTGTGGACAGCATTGTTTTGTTTTTGTTTACCCCGTGGTGAGTCTAAAACATCTGTCTTTATAACCTCTCACTCTTCACAGGTTGTCAAATCTGTACTTCAATATGAAACAAATCTAGGTGTGAATATCTGCACAAGACTTAAACAGAATAGCGTTTCAATTTTTCTTACATTCAGCAGTTTTGTTTCCAAAGAATGAAGTGAAGCGCTTCAGTCTCATGGGGTGGGTCGCATGGCTGTGGACTTGATTTCTTGTGGCAAATGTGCACTGAAGAGTTGGCAGAATACGTTGCTAAATTGATTCAATATGTTCAAGCTGAGCAAAACTGTGACATACTGAGAAGATTTATGGGAATGTAATAGCTCTGTAGCTGAAGTCTCATATAGGTTTTTAAGTACTCTTACTTTCTTTGATACTAGATTTTGGGCTGCGAAGTCACTATATTAAGTTGAGTTCACCCACATGCCGAATGACATTGATTGATGACATTTCAAAAAGGAAAATAAAAAGTCTTAATTTCTACAGACAGACTTGTCAGCAAAGAAAAAGTAATTCTAAACCAGGCTGTGCTGAGCTGTCACCTGTTTTTCTTTTTAGATGTGAACAGTGACAAACGTTTCGCTTGGTGTAGAGCAGATAATGAAATATCGCTTGTGCTGAATCACAAACTGTGACAGCCTTTTGAGTTGTTCATTTATCATTTTATCACACATCAACAGAGAGAAAGCAGCACTGCTGCCTCCATAAAGGGAACATAGCCCTTAATAATTATATTTTTTGTATTCATGAAAATGAATGTTTATAAAGATGCTGACCGAACAATTTTATTGTATTTAGCGTTACCATTTTTGTGTTGTGTGCAGATTGCCCATGATACCCTGCTACAGTATGGAAGCACAGACCTTCAAGCATTACTCCAAATCACAGGAGAGGGAGGGGCATGGAGCAACCCTGTCCTTACATCTCTCCTCACCGGGCAGCTGACTAACCCGGAAGAAGGTTAGGATCTAATCAACTAGGTTCTTTTTATTTGAAAACTATAGTTATTTAGAACTACGTTGGTTTTTTCTTTATTTGTGACTTGGATTTTGTTTGAATTCTGTCTTTAGTTAATGCATATATCAGCTTGGAGGGTGAGGGCTTCATGGAGATGCGGGTGAAACATCTGGAAAAGATGGGCGAGATTGCCAAAGCTGTGGTTTTGGCCAAAGCTTGCACTGAATGCAGCACCTTTTCTAATCAAGCCACGTTTCGTCAGACATATGTCTCCCTGCTTTGTCACCTGTTGCCCAACGAAGAGGCCATAATGGAGGTATTCCAGCAGTTTCTTTTTGTGAGCTGGGATTGGTTGCTTTGGTGACTTTTGGGTGTTTCAGTAAATTGATTAATGAGTTTCTGCATTTATCATTTTCACCAAACCAACGTGCAGAGTATCAAAAATATAAGCGTTCAGTGTGACACAGAGTGTGTGCCAGGTGATCACGACTGTGATGGCCTCCCAAAGCTTTCAGAGGACAGACAAAAGCATCCAGCAGTCACACATACACAAGCAATCTGTAACTGATATTAGCTGATAAAGAAAAATGGGGCATATTTGCAAGTCAAATCTTTTTAGAATGAGTGTAAAAAATTTACCTATTCATAAGGGTTTTCTGCACTGACTCCAAAAATAGAGCTTCAAACTCGCATGCAAATTGAGCTTTCAGTTTTCTGGCTTTCAGTTGGAGGACTCAGAAAATCCTCCAGCCGATAGAACATTTGGGTGCTTTGTGGCCTAGTTTCAGTTTGGCATTATATTGTATGCTGTAAAAATGTTTTAGCCTGCTTCTTTGTACATAAATCTAACCCATGTGCACACAGAAGTACCTTAGCATAATAATTATTCTTTGTCAGTTACTATTGATAATTCCTGTACTAGCAGCGTTTGGATTTGTTTTACATGCTGTCTCCTTTTATTCTTTTGATTACAGTGTCTCGCCAGTGTGTCAGATAAAAGTGCAGACTAGGTATAGGATGATCAGAAAAGCAAGAAGTGTAATTTTATTACACACACAGAGTTGTCAGTATGTTGGGCAGGTTTTTTTTATATTCATATAAAAGCCACACAGCTTTGAACTCGGGATAAAAAAATGATACAAAAATAGTTTTGTTTATTCAAACGGCTCACATTTCCACACTCATAATGTCTAAGTGAGCGAAGAAAGAGGCTATTATACTTTATAAATATAAAGCTGTGAAGAAAACTGGAGTCAGCGGTGCAGTGATATTTAGATCGAGTGTCCTATTGCATTTTCTGTGTGTGTAAGAGAGAGAAAAATGGCCTTTTAAATAAAATATAACATTATTTCTCTGCCACGAAGACAGAACATTCATTATTATAATACAGTGAAGGGAAAAAAGTTGCTTTGTCAGGAGGAAGTTTTTAGTTTGCTCTCTTATACATTTTATAAATCAGACTAGTATGAGATATTATCCAGATCTTGCATGTGCTTTATCTTCATTTTTTTTTTTTTTTTTTTTTTTTTGCTCCTGCCTCTGTGGTTCTCAGTTACCCCGCTTTTTCTATATGCCTCCAAGGGCATGCTCACCCCATTAGAGTTTTAGACTATTTTCTGTCCTCATGGGGTCATGAAATTCCTCCAGAAACATTTAAACATTTTAAAATGTTGTTCTGCAGCTACAACAGCACTACTTTTTCATAGGTCTGCATCTTAGAAAACAGCAAATTTTGTATTAAATCATGCTGGGAGAACATTTTATCACCATATTCTGGTGGTAGTATATGACTGACATAAAACTAAATGTACAAAAAGACACACATTGATCCATGGATGTTGATTTTTCTGGCATTTGTAACTTTTTGTTGAGTGACTGGAGACTTTCGTTGTTTGCTGAGCAGCCAACATTATGTTTCCTGTAGATATCGAGACTGGACTGCAAAGATGTACTTGAGATCACGTGTAATTTGGAGACAGAGGGGGAGGAGAATACAGCGTTCATCCTGTGCACAACTTTCTTGACACAGCAGCTACAGCAGCAGAGTCTTTACTGCTCCTGGTGAGTGGGCTCTCTTTAAAGTTTTCTCTTTTTATTTTATTTTATTTTTTTAGACTTGATGTAGGAATTTATTTAAAGGAAAGTGATTCTTTGGTAATTTTTGCATTCACAAACAACTATATGTGTAAACCTTTTCTTTTTTTTTTAATTAAAGGGAGTTGATTTTATTATGGAGTAAGCTTCAGAGGAGGCTTGACCCCTCACCAGTGTCTCTTCTGGAACGATGCCTTCAGCTAGGTGCCATTGCCAAAACAGTCGACCATTTGCTTTACTTGGTCCGTGTGATTCAGACAGAGGTGAGTGTGAAAACCCGTGCTTTACAATTGTGATACTAAAGTGGAACAGGTTGTTTGGCATTATGGGGGCAGGCAGACTATATTTGCATTACTTCTTACTTGACTGGGGAGTGAAAACAAAGATGTATGAGACAGATTGGATGCCCTGCTCATTGATGCCCTGGCCCAGATCTGGGAGGACAAATTTTAGCCTAATGGACTAGCGTGCCTGTTATTTTTCACTTTGACTTTCAGGGTGTCTTTGAATTCAGCCCTTTGTAGGTTTATCATTTTCAGTTTCATCAAACGATGTGGAGTCCTTTTGTTCCTGACACAGTAACCAGTCCTTATCAGTGTAGATCAGTTTGGATATGAGCCCCCTGCTGCCTTCATTGAAGTTGATGTATTTTCAAAGTGTTCCTTTAATTAGATTTAATTTAATTTTTTTATTTTTGTATTTAGAAGCTTATGTAGCCAGTGTAACAGGGTCTTTTTTGTATTTCCCAGCACTCTATAATGGGAATATAACTCTTCATATCACTTTTTAGGCGGAGGAACCAGGGATACCTGCGTCGGTAGAGCTTTGCGTGAAAGCCCTTCAACTTCCAAAACAGGATGACTCCGAATCGAAGATCTCTGTCTGTAAGACGGTGTCCTGCCTTCTTCCAGACGACCTTGAGGTTCTGCGTGCCTGCCAACTCACAGAATTCCTACTTGGCCCTGTTCAGGAAGCCTTCAGCTGTCTTGAGGAGCTCTACTTGCGCCCAGACCAAAAGTATGACCAGGACAGTGAGGTTATTCCCAACTCACTACGCTGTGAGTTGCTACTAGCACTGAAAGCTTACTGGCCTTTTGACCCCGAATTCTGGGACTGGAAAACTCTAAAATATCACTGCATCTCCCTTCTGGGGCTGAGGCCTGAGTCAGAAGGGGAAGAGGAAGAGGCCGTTGAGAAGGATAAACTGCATGAGCTGCAGGGAGTCACTGTTAAGGTAGAATCGGTGCACCAAAATGGGATAAATGGAGGTCTTGACGGTCATGAGCAGATAGATCAAAAACAGTCCATTAACCAAACAGACATCAAAGTTGATTCTGAGGCAAAAAAACAGAAGTTCTGCTGTCACATTTGTAAAAGGTCTATCTCAGACACCCAAGTCATTCACCACTCAAAAAGACATGCAGAGGATAACAACCATCCCTGCCCTATTTGCTTGGAAAAGTTTGAGAGTCGGAAGGAACTCGTTCCTCACATTAAAAAACACATTGAGAGTGAAACACATCTTGTCAAAAATCATGCCAAGACTGAGGAAGTACAGAAAACGATAGAAGAAGATGACGACGTTGAACCGGGTGAGATCACCATCGATCCTTCTCTAATGCTGTATTACAAATCCACCCATGATCCAGATGTCTTGCAGCATATTGTGCAGCAAGCCAAAACAGGGACAGAGAAACATGTGGACAGCGACGAGCATGTAACTTTCGATTACATCGACCAACATTTCAAACTACAGAACAGGGATGAGTATCCCTGTCCAGGAACTGGATGTACACGAACTTTTAAACATTCCAAGTACTTATATGTCCACTTAAAGTCGGAGCACAAAGGTGATGAAAACGTGAAATATTTTCACCAGATGAGAGACAAGCGGGAAAAGTGCGTCTTCTGTAGACGTCATTTTGTCTCAGCTTACCATCATCGCAAACATATAAGAGTTCACTATGGTGATCGGCCTTACACGTGTGTGGTTATAGGCTGTGGTGCGCAGTTTAATACTTCCAATGAACTTGTCACACACAAGCAAACCCATGGCTATCAGCTCAACTACCAGTGTCAGCTCAAAGGCTGTTATGTCACATACTCTGACTTGGGACAGATATATCACCATGAAGCACAGCATTTCAGAGATGCGGCATTTACCTGCTCTAGTACTGACTGTAGAAAGTATTACCTGTCCAAAAAGGAATTTATAAAGCATCTGTCAACACACAACATCCCTTTCTCTGAAGAGGACTTTGAGGCTCAAAGGAAGGCAAAGCGGAAACTTTTTAACACTGTTACTGATGCAGCCATTCGCCTTACTAAGTCAGTTGAATCTGACACTGTAAATGGAGACGTCCTGAATGCTTCGTCAGTGAGTTGCTCCTCCTCCTTGCAGGAATCTGACGTCAAAGAGCCCAAAGCAACAATGACATTGGTGGCTGTGTGTTTTGATGGAAGTAAATTCACTTGTGGCTTTGAGAAGTGTGGCATGACGTTTTCCAGAGCCAGAGATGTCCAGAGACATCTTAAATGTGCTCACCCAGAACATCTCAAACTGGAGAACAAAGAACACAAACATGACAATGAGCAGGGATCCAAGTCCAAATGGATAAAGTCTGAAAGTCAACCGGAGAATGAAGAAAAGGGACAAAACGACCCAACTCCATTTCAACCTGTGGACACTTGCCAAGAAAAAAAAGCTTCCACTCATCCCAAAAGCAGTGAAACAAACTCTTTAAGCCTTCAAACAAAAAACGATGCTCTTAAAGAGATTCTCATTGGGCTCAGTAGATTGGACCTGAATTCCGACAGTTTGCCAAACGAACCCACTCAGTCCAGCGTGGACTCAAACACGTCTCAAATATCTCTTCATCAGGCAATTATGGCAAAGCCCCCTGTTGTCTTGCTTCAGAAGAGACCCCATCTTTCAGAGGAAAAGGTTAAAGTCCTCACTGAACAAGCAACCACTGAGGAAGGTGGCAGTGAATCACTAGCCAGTGCTAAGCCCTATGTTTGTGAGATGAAAAGTTGTGGCTTTAGAACGGCTCAAAGTTACAGCTTACTGCGCCACTATAACACCAGACATGGTCGTACCATTGAACAGGCCAAAAGGTTGACTTCTTTGAAAACCACCTGTTTTAAGCCTTACGTGTGCCACCTTTGTTCCAAGAGCCACAGGGAAAAACACGTGTTGAGGGCCCATTATATTCAGTTCCATAACATGAGTGAGACTTGCGTAGATCAGATTAGTATAACATCTGTACAGCATGAGGGAAACAAAGTGTCCAAATCTAAAAAAAAACTAACATCGCCTTTGACAAACCACGGCCTAAAGGTAAAAAAGAAAGAGCTGCCCAAGTTGCAACACCAACAAGAGACCAAAAACTCAACAGCGATAAGTGAAAATGGAAAAGACTTTCATAATCACTCCCCATCTGAAGAGGAAGGGGAAGATGAGGCAAAGGGTAGAGAGGAAGATGAGCAGAGACAGGAAAGTGAAGATAAGACCACACAGCAAGTCAGAACGACAAGACGCTTGGTAGCCAAAAGTAATCTGTGCTATATACTTGATAAGTTCAGTAAACCTTTTCATTGTGTGGCAAAAAATTGCGATGCAGCTTTTTCCACCCAGGGAGGTCTTGTGCGCCACCTCCAGTTAGTACATCATTACAATCGCTCTCAGCTTTTGTTGGAAAAAGATATTGATGTGCACCACAGTCCAGAAGTGAGAAAAGAACCTGCCAAAAAAAGGCCTCTCCCAAACTCAGATGAACCTCAACCCCAGTTCAAATGTCACTTTGCAAACTGCAATGCTTCCTACCACCTTAAAAGCAGCTTAGTGCGTCACACTCGCGATTACCACTCGCAACCACCTGAGCTATTAAGGTGCAAGTATGACGGCTGCACAAGAGTGTTCAGCCATGACGGTGCGCTTAAAAAACACACTCTTTATAGTCACTGCGAGTTGTACGACTCGCTGGTGGTACGTCTGCAGAGCACTCACAAGAAGTCTATTACCGGGTGTCAAAAGAAGCTTATAGTCACACCAGAGAGTCCTCAGAAAGAGGAACCTGGTTCACCCACCGCACAGGCTGAGAGTCCAAAGCCTGAAGTGACAGCTACGTCAGAACAACTGGGTGATGAGGGTGCTGCGGAGAAAAAGGTCTCAGGAGAGAAAAAGCGAGCGAAAAGAAATTGTTTCAGCCGTTACGTCTTTAGATCTCATGAAGAAGCACTACAGATGTGCCAGGATCGCTGCTTGCGAGTGGCCTACCCATGCATGATTCAGGACTGCGATTCTGTCGTCACATACATGCACAGCTTGAACCGTCACTACCTGAAGGTCCACCACATGCGCCGAGAAGATGTCTTTAAGAATGAAGATAAGCTTGTTTTTACTGCCGAGCAGCTCGAAGAGCTCATTCAAAGGAAGTCCGCCAGACCGACTGTTGCAGGCACGTGCGTCCCTAATGGGGTTCTTAAAATGGAGTACCAAGCAGAGTCGGAAAACGCAGGGGCACAGCCTGCACCCGTGAGTCTTCATTCCATCAAAGGGGACACGCAGGATGAGGACAATCATGATGCACTGAGCTTCCCTGGAGAAGAAGAGCAGGAGCTGCCACCTGTTGAGAGAAATGGTGTCCTTGTTGGTGCAGACGAGGTGCTATATGGTGAGCCGAGCACAGGCGGGCATGCTGAAGACGCTGCTGCAGGAACACCGAGCACTCAGAAACCAGAGGAGAGACTGAGCTTGGATAAAATCAAGCCTCTGCTCCGCCCGGTCACTGTTGACCTCTCACCACCATGTTCACTTCGTTTTACTACTGAAGAGGGCTTCCAAGACGCATCGGGCAACAAAGATGGTAGTAAAACATTAAATGGATCCGTAACGTTGTCTAGTCCTCCCGTTCGCCAGCCCCTGAAAAGGATGAACGAGCTGTCTGAACAGCCTTCAAACGTAAAAGACTCTCAGTCTCGTAGTGCTTCTCCACGGGCTTTTGACATTGCTGGCTATAAGCCTATGGGGTTTGAGTCTTCATTTCTTAAGTTCATACAAGAAACTGCTCCAAAAGACAAAAATACAGGATTAGCAAAACGGCGGGACACTTTCAGACGTAGTTGTTCTGTCAAAGAGAACAACCAGCTAGGAATCTCTCACACCCGCAGCAGACGCACTCATTCCCCACTGCTGAAGCCCCACTCTATGACTGGGGACTTCACGTCAGTCCAAAACTTGAAGTCCATCCTGGACAAAGCCCTGGCTGGGTGTGGGGACCTGGCCATTAAACAGCTTCAGTACCTCAGACCCGTGGTGGTCCTGGGCAGACCCGTGTGCACCACCGCCCTGCCTGACCTCTTCCCCACAGACACCAACAACAGCAAACTGCTTCTTGGAAGTTAGTTTAACCGAGCACCTTTTTAACATGGCTATGGTAAATGACTTTTTAGTTTCACAGCTGTGTATCAGTATTTTTATTTCTCCCAACCATGACAACGCTGTTATGTTTTTGCTATTTTTAAGTTGCCAAACTGAACAGTTGTAGTAATTAGCATAAAATTAAAAAAACAAGCTTAAACACTGCACACTAGATCCAGCTGATTGTTTGGGTTTTTTAGACATCTGTAATGAAGCATTCAGATAACACCTATTATGTTAAATCATGGTCACAAGTGTATATACTGTAGTTCTCTGAGATAAATGTACAGCTTTTCAGATTGTTAGAAATGGTCAGTAGCGAATTGCAAGGCCTTTTCACTTTTGTGAAAATGTGACTGAAAATATTTCCTTACTACAAAGTCCTTGAAGGAATACATTTGGTTATTTTTCACCTCAGTTTATAATAAGTCAGTGTTGGGTTGCAGTGGACAGGTGTTGGCCAACATGTATGTAACACTTTCTAATAAAATAAATGTGGAAATGAATTTACAGTCTTGACTCTCTGGATTGTTTATTAATTAGTTAAATTTCCATGTATGATTACTAATTTTCTTATTTCTTGGTAAATGTTATTGTCTTCCCTCAGATTAAAACTGTTAATTGAAAAGGTAGGCTTAGCGCTTTACATTATTTTATGGATCAGGCAAAGACGGACATCGTTTATAGTCCCAGACTCCTAAAGTCCAAAAAATCCAGAGTTAGCTGTGCAACACTTCTTTGGGATTACTTTTCAGTGAATTACAGTATTCGCTCATGAGAAGTATTCAGGAGGCCCTGCCGGAAGGTCTGTCAGAATCCAGTTTGCCTGGCACACGTGTGGTTAAAATTTGCAGATGCGACACTGCAAATAAACAGATTCTGTGCACGGGAAGGGATGAGTGCAGCTGTATGGTTTTAGTATTTAAGATTTTACATGTCTAAAGCGTTTTTAATTAAAGGTAAATTATTAGGAATTTAAATCCATATTTATATAGATATGAAAAGCCACATTAATATATACACTTTAAATGTGTGCGTACTTTGTACTGAATAAAATGGGTGTGGTACAGGACCCGACACGTTTCCTGTTGTGTTGAAGTAAAAACCGTTATTTTATGGGTGGTGATTGCATGTAAATAATCAGAATGAACCGAGAAGAGGAATTAAGTAGAAAAAGTCAACATTTCCTGCGCTGCCACGTCTGTTTAGCTATCATGCTCATGGGATAAATGGGCCACTACCGCCAGCAATAAACGTGTAGTTCTAGTGCTTTAAAAAAAAAAAAGAAGAATACTCTAAAACCTTAAATTATGCTTTATTAGGAGTTTAAATAATTTGAATATACATTTGCATTCGTAGTTGCATTGTACACAAATATTTGTGTAGAATATTTATTAATGGGGGTTGAAATAAAGGTGTTCGAAATACAAAAATTTGAACTCTTTAGTGAGTCAGTCAAATTATGAAAATCCACTGCGGAACCAAGTTATAGAAGACGTTCCTTTGGGTGCCGAATTCGTTGATACGCATAACCAACGGGCTCGGTAGTTGAGATGAATGGAATGATGTTAGTTGTAAAAGCCTAGACTTTTCTTAGGAATGAAAACTGAATGCAAAGATCTAAACTTTAGTCTGTATCTGTCTATTTGACGGAGGGGCATATTTCCCATAATTCACGTTTAAAGTGCTGTCTGTCAGTGAGTGTGTGTAGAGCGGAAGCTAATTAGCTGCTAGCCTGCTTAGCTAACTGCTCTAGTAGCACAGAGCAAAGATGGTTGAAACTATATTTGACCTGCCGGTGGAAAAGCAGATATTTTACGCTGTCCTAGGGTTTTCATGGACAGTATACCTTTGGGAGGCATATCTTTCTTACAGACAGGTGAGTCAATTGTTTATCAAGATTAAATCCCTTTGCTTTATAATAAAAGCAGAGCGTAAATCAACGAACCGCTGACAGTGGTTAAAACGTTTGATTTTAATCTCCCGTGGACTCACTATGAGCTGTGTCTTTCGTAAAGTCTGCGTTTAATATAGGATATTCTGACAGTTGAATATGTGATGCGACCAAGGGGTCTGTTTAGCAGGGTTAGATTTTTTTGCTATTTAGTATTCTAGATATTTAGTTTCATAACACAACAGCGTAAGATTTCTTAACACGCAACCACAAAGCTATGAGTCGGGCCCATTATCAGCTTGCTGGAAATGTTTACGGGTCTATTTCACGCCCAGACACGTGGATGTGAAATATGAAGCTATTTGAATCCTATTAAAACATATTTTTTTATTCACTTCAGTTAAGTCACATTGAAAAGTATCTCACGACAGTGTTGGGGTGGGTGTAGTTCCTCTAGGAACAGGAACTGATGTAGCAAATAATACAGAGAACGTCTTTAACCCAGAATATTATCACGTAGTCTTGATATGCTAGTACACACATGGGAACAGTGCAGAAAGCAACTTTTATGAGAATATGGAGAGGGATTCACACGACTATCAGACACAATTGGCCTTCCTGTAAATCATTAGATTCATGGCAGTAGGCAATGTTTACTTGTTCTGTGAAATTTCTTTAGTTCAAATATAGTAATTAAGAGCTAAAAGACGTCAAAGCAGATTTTGGTATCCCTAGTATAAAAAAACCCCACAAAAATTATTGGCCTCACCTACCAGCTCAAAAGTCGAATTGTTGCAAAATCGTTCACATGTTTGTATAGTATATACTCAACAGGTTAGATAGATGCTCTTTGAAACACATATTTAAAGGAAAACATCAAATTGAATTAGTATTGATTATATTATGTGATACTTGTCAAGTTTTGAGTTTAACACTTAAAAAATACACATCTGAAATATGTAACTTGGACAGTTACACTGACAGCATTGGATCCCTACATCAGTACCTTGATGATTTTCACTATTAATGTAACTTTATGCACACGTCTTTCTACACTGCAGAGGAGGATATATAGAACAACAACCCATGTACCGCAGGAGCTGGGCAAGATCATGGATTCTGAAACATTTGAGAAGTCACGTCTTTACCAGCTGGATAAAAGCAACTTCAGCTTTTGGTCTGGACTCTATTCTGAGACTGAGGGGACGGTAAGATCATTTAACTAAAAGACACCATTGTTTTTTGAGTTGATAGTCTTCCTCATATTGAAATGTTCTTTTATCACAAGTGTAGTAGCTGTGGACTTGTTGACATAAGTGAAAGTCACAAAGTGTCTTCTTCACCTGCAGGACTTTAAATGGACTCGACAAAGTATTAATACAATATTAGTGAAAAGAGTGTGCTTTCTTTTTTCTTTTTGTTATTTTGTTTGTTTGATATTTAAGATTAGCCTAGTCTAACTCATTCTGTATGCCACACATTTTAAAATATTGTGCTCAAAACGGTTTCAGCTGATTCTGCTACTGGGTGGAATACCATTTCTGTGGGCTGTCGCCGGTTCTGTGACTGCTCGCTTTGGATTTGGTCCAGAATACGAGATCACCCAGTCCCTCGTGTTTCTGACGCTTGCTACCCTGTTCAGTGCTATAACTGGACTCCCCTGGAGTTTGTACAACACTTTCGTCATTGAGGAGAAGCATGGCTTTAATCAGCAGGTACACTGGCTGGAATGCATTCACTGTTTGTTGCCGAGACTAACTTGAGTTTGATTGGATTGAAGTTACCACAGTTGAGCTCATATTGAAGCTGTGTTTTTATGTTGTTTAATGTCAAAAACACAAACGATTTAAAATGTAATAAGAACTTTGATGGACTGAAGTTTTTGACTGTGAAATTTTGTCTGTTTAAACCCAAAATGAATTCAAAGACTGGAGAATCTGTGAAGAAGTAAAAAGAAATCAGAAGTCTAACACACTGTATTAATCTCCTGTTTACTCTGTTCTCTTTTAATGTCTGCTCTTCCTCTCAGACGTTGGGGTTTTTCCTCAAAGATGCCGTGAAGAAGTTTGCTGTCACTCAGTGTATCCTGCTTCCTGTGACCTCCCTGCTGCTGTACATCATAAAGATTGGCGGAGACTACTTCTTCATTTATGCTTGGCTCTTTACCCTGGTCGTTTCTCTGGTTAGTGGCGCATTCACCTCGCTCTGTGAAAACATTGAAAATGCATCACTGTGTAATAAGAAAACAGGTTTCTTGTCAGATAACTAGTGAGAAACTCAAAAGAAGTACATAGTTGATACTACACCTGTAATACATCCTGTCATCTCTGTCTTTAAGGTACTTGTAACCATCTATGCTGATTACATTGCTCCCCTGTTTGACAAATTCACACCATTGCCAGATGGAGAGTTAAAGACAGATATCGAAGCCATGGCCAAGAGCATAAGCTTCCCCCTCACCAAAATTTACGTAGTTGAAGGTATGTCTTGAATGTGTCTTTTTAGTTATCATTCCCACTGTCACAGAGTGTTTGCTCATTGTGGGTCGTTTGTTGGGGATTTCTCTCTGTTGTTCTAGAGTCTTTTCCTTACATTATTAAGCCCCTTGAGGCAACTTATTACATTAGTATGTTCTTTTTACATTGTGGAGCGATGGTTAGTTGGAGATCCATGAATTTTTGTCTTGTTTCCAGGTTCTAAACGTTCTTCACACAGCAATGCATACTTCTACGGGTTCTTCAAGAACAAACGCATTGTGCTATTTGACACACTGCTGGAGGATTACTCACCTCTCAACAAGGCTGGAGAGTCACAGCCTGAGCAGCCAGAGAGTGATGAGACAACCAGCGAGTCTAAAGCCAAGCCCAAGGTTGCAAAGAATTTCACTTGATTCATAAAAACTCTTTTAAAGACAGAGTATTCTTACTTGTCTTGAAACACACTTTGGTTGATTTTTGCTTGATAACAACTGGTCTGAGAGCTTGAAAGATTTTATTTTTTTGGTCATTAAGCTCTGTTTTGCTTTTAAAACCCTTTAATAAAGGATTGGGAAAAGCCCCAAGTATTAGATGTATTAATGTTTAGGCTTGATGTTGTTGGAAATTTTAAGTGACTGATTTTGAATCTTCTGTCACAGAACAAAAAACAAGGATGCAACAACCCAGAGATCCTTGCTGTTTTGGGTCATGAGCTTGGCCATTGGAAGCTCGGTCATACCGTCAAGAATATCGTCATTAGTCAGGTGATTTCTCCCAGATGGATGTCTTTTGTTTTATCCCAAAACATATAAAAGCCTGATTAGATCATACTACAGACATTCAGAGATTGAACTGAATCTATTTTTATCTCTTCAGATGAATTCCTTCCTGTGCTTCTCCTTATTTGCTGTTCTGATTGGACGTAAGGAGCTGTTTGTAGCTTTTGGCTTCGATGACAGCCAGCCCACATTAATAGGCTTGATGATTATCTTCCAGTTCATCTTTTCTCCTTACAACGAGGTATGTGTGAGATCATGAAACTTTGAATAATTAAATCCTGTTGTTTTGAGATGTTTAAATATTTCTCTTCTTCCTCGCTTTTGTAGGTTCTGTCTTTCTGTCTAACGGTCCTGAGTCGCAGGTTTGAGTTCCAGGCAGATGCTTTTGCTCGCGGCATGGGCAAAGCCTCAGAGCTTTACTCGGCTCTCATCAAGCTGAACAAAGACAACCTGGGCTTCCCTGTGGCTGATTGGTTGTTTTCCATGTGGCACTATTCCCACCCTCCTCTCCTTGAGCGCCTCAGAGCACTGGGCAACACCAAGCAAGACTGACGGGGCTGGAAGGGGGAGCGGCGACCGCCGCCTCCTCCGAAGGGCCTCCGCAGACCGCTCCTGACCCTGTGATGCACCCTGGTCTTTTTCCTTCCCTTCTGCCCCCCCCCCCCCCCTTAGCAAATTTTATCTTATTTTACCCTTTTCTTCACTTACCATACTTTTTTTTTTCTCTTCTTTGAAAGTTAGTTTTAAACAAAACCAAAACATATCAGCACAAGGCAACCATAAAAAAAATCTAAGCCTGTACTGTTCTTTTTCTTTTATTCAGAAAAACCATTTACACACTTGCTGTGTGTGATAGATCTGGACAACGTGTAAAGAAAAAAGCAATTGTCAGAGCACATATCAGATTTCTCAGATTGCACTCATAGATTTGTTTTTAGAAATCCTTTTATTTTTGTACAATTCATTCAGTACATCGTTCTTTTTCCCTTCTAAGTATGAAGCTCAATTGAAATTGACAAGTTATTTGGCTGTTAAATGTTAAGTTGTTTTTTTTTATATTAATTTAAGATGATTAGTCATACAGTATATTTACTCATTACAATGCTTTTTACAGATGCACGGGCCAGATTGATTTGTACAGCAAGTGCAACATTTATTGTCAAGTTCAAGTGAATATTCATGAGTCTACTCATCAATTCAGTGCTTTTTTTTATTTAAAGAGAAACTCTGTAGATTCTTTGTCACAGTGACAAAATGCGAGTGCCTCTAATTCTCCTCTTTGTACCCATAATGAACACCTAGTGAACAGAGCGGTGCGAAATGTTTCGTTTGAACATTACATTAGACGTGATATTTTTGTTTTTTTTACATGCAATGAGGGGCTGCTGTTTTAATTTTCTTAAGCACCTGCTTGTCATGAAGGGTCCAACCATACCTGTACATATGTAACTTTGGTGATTAGAGTATTGATATATGGAGTGAATTGTTGAAAAAAAAAATGTTGAATGTGATTTGAATTTTTAAGTTCATGTAGAGTTTCATAGTTTTTGTTTTGTTTTTCTCTTTGTTTCATGCCAGCGATACCTGGTAAGCGAAGTATTTATAGGGGACTTATGGGAGGGAGATGGCAAGATTTCACCACGTGAGCCAGAGTTTGGTTTGCTCAGAGAGGGGGTGTATGCTTTCTTTGCAGTGTTGAATAAAATCTTCTAAGCATTTATCTTATTTGGGGTGCTTGTTTTACTTAGAAAAAATGTTGTGAAAATCACACAAAAGATAAGATTTACATCCAGTGATGACTTTGGAATATATTTTTAATTTTATATACATATATACACACACAAAAAAAATGCTCACTGGACACTTAATTAGGCACACCTTCCTAGTAGCTGGTTGGACCCCTTTTATGCCTTCAAAACTGCCTTAATTCATATAGATAGATTCTCTGTATGAATTGAGGCATTTTACACCATATCTGTAATGCATAGATTCAACAAAATGCTGGAAACATTCCTGAGATTTTGACTTCATAATTATATAATGGCATCACACAGTTCCTGGACATCCATGAAGCAAATCTCTTGTTCCACCAAATCCCAAAGATGCTTTATTGGATTGAGACCTGGAGACTGTGGAGGTCATGTGAGTACAGAGATGTTCTGATCTTTGGCTAGAAGGATGCCAAGAAAATATCCCCTGCACCACCAACACCAGAACCATTAATGCAAGGCAAGATGGACCCATGCTTTCATGCTGTTTTACAAATGCTGACCCTAACATATGAATATGACAGCAAAAGGTAAGTCTCATCAGATGAGGGAAAATGTTTTTCCAATTTTTTTCTTTTTTTCCCAACTTTGGTGAGCCTCTGAGATTTGTAGCTTCAGTTTCCTTAGCTAACAGGAGTGGCACCTCATGTGGTTTTCTGCTGCTGTAGCCCATCTGGTTCACGGTTTGGCATGTACATTCATGTATTTGAATTACTGTTGCCTTCCTACAATCTCTGTAAACTCTAGAGATGGTTGTGTGGGAAATTCCCAATGGATCAGCAGATTTTGAAGTACTTATAAAAATCATGCTATGGTCAAAGTTAATTAAATACCCTTTCTTCCCCATCCTGATGCTCAGCTTAAAAATAAATTGATGTTTTATAAACTTATTTCTTTAGATAAAAAAATACGGTGTACTAAAATATAAATTAAAAAATCCCAATTCACAAGTTATTTAATTAAGCTATGTAAAAAAGTAGAAATAACCATTGTTATTGTTGATTTTGTTTTTTTGTTTAAAAAAATTTTTTAAACCCCTTTTTGTCCACTAGCTGTGGATGTATATAGTATTTAAATTAATTAAAAAATGCATTTAAAAAATCACACATCGTGTTGCGTTATTGGTATGTAGCATAACAAAAAATTATAAGGTCAGCTGCTACGTAAAGAGCGGCAGCGCGGTGTCCATTTTTAAGACCATACCACTGCGGGAATTAAACACTGTGTTTTTCCTGCACTATGTTATTATTCCATGTTATGTATATGAAATATATTTAGCAGAGAAATTGAAATAATACATCATCGTATGAATAGATTTTTTTTAATGTATTATCTAATTGAATAACGTATCTCCTGTTGGCACCCCCGCCTTGGACATAATGGCGGCGTCCTGTGGTGTATTTTTGTGGACAAGGACAAGCTCGACACTACTTGTCAGTGGTGTTTTCATAAACATGGCGAGGTTTTTGAGGCCTAATATCAGGACTTTTGTCACCTCACAGCTAAGAATGTCATCCGACCAGGTAATAAACGTCCTGCAACCGCCTCACTTCATTACAAACACCGTGTAACCGTTATACAGCAGTGTGACATGTTTAGTCTCATCATTTTTGCTAGCTGAAAACCTTAATGACAGGTTCACCTGCTGTAGCACTGTGGTATTAGCTTTCTAATTGAACATTATTACCTAATAATTATAGGTTATATATGCCAAGGGGGTTCATTTTGTATGCACTGCCACCTGTCAGACTATTCAGAAAATGAATTTGGTTTTGTGAGCTGCTTTGTCCTCTCAGACGTTTAGGTTTTGCTCAAAAAGCGTTTCTGGTCTGTTCAAGATATCTCCATTATCACCTTGGAAACAAAGAAGCCTTTTAACCCGCTCAAAAAATATAAAACCTTGACCTTCAACGTGGGCTTGTTTTCACAGCAGATTCACCTTAATATCACACAGAAAGCCCTGATCACTAAAGTTGAGAAAGAAAGTAACTTTAAGAAATGTTAAATTTTAAGCTGCCATCTGTTAAAGAAATGTCTTTATAGAAAATACTCAGAGCTCTATTTTTTATTTATGCATTCATTATTGGGTTTTGGGGTTTGTTTATTTTTTGCTTGTTGCTGAGTTAATTCACTAAACTTGTTTTTCTCTTAAATACTTCCCCACCCACTCAGCTGGGTGAGCTGGGTAAAGGTGCCGGGAAAGGTGGTGGTGGTGGAGGCTCTATCAGAGAGGCAGGTGGATCCATGGGGAAGAAGCAGGCTGCAGAGGAGGAGATGTACTTCAAGTATGAAATTCAACTTACAAAGACAGTTTTTTGTCCACTTTTTCCACCTCTTCCACATGAAAATAAGCCTGCGTGATATCTGTCTTTCTTCATATAAGGCGCAAGGAGAAGGAGCAGCTGGCAGCACTAAAGCAGCACCATGAGGACGAAATTGATCACCACAAAAAGGAGATTGAACGTCTCCAGCGCGAGATTGACCGCCACAAGGGAAAGATCAGAAAGCTGAAGCATGACGACTGAGTGAAGCCTTTAAAATAAAACAAAAGTTTTGTTTTTTTTCTCCCCACTGTCCAAGTCTCCTTTAGTAACCACACTAGTTTCTGCTTGCACTGTGTTATGCCAGTCATGAATGTTTGAGTGATGGTACTTATGTAAATTCTTGAAAGGTATTAAAATTGATTAAAAGAGATGAGTACGGGTTCCATGGCATGCTCTCCAAGAACATTTTCCTGTGTGATGTTGTTCATTGGTGTGCTGTATGTCACAGGCAAAATGCCAAAGTGAAAAAAAATAAATATAATCTGTGCTTCATGCTACTGTTTTATTTCAGTGAACAGTTTGTGAACTTGTGAGAAACATTGTTTTCAATGAGCAACAATAGGCAGCAAATCAAGTGATAAAATTGACTAAGCTGCAACCAGCACACCTTTAATGTGAGATATAAAAATGGTAAAAAAAAAAAAAAAAAGATAATTAAAGTTATCTGGCACCACAAATATGTGACCGGGTCAATATTTGTTTCAAACTGCTCCTTAAAACCATCTTGATCTGAAGTAAGGTAATATAAATTTCATACTATTAAGATCTTTAAAAGTATTTAACACCTTTATGATTTCTTTTTTGTTTGTTTGCTTTTTGCATATTTGTCAGATCATAAAAAAATGTAATATTAGACAAAGATAACAGGAGTAAATGCAGTTTTTGCCGCTCATCTGGAAAAGGCAGAGGGGCTATTTTCACCCCACCAGGTGGGTGGGTGGCTGGGGGTCGTGGATGTCTAAGTTTGAGAATGCGAGAATCAGACAATGTAGGAGCTTCTAATTGATACCATAAATGTCTGTGACCTACACCTCAAGGTCAAGTTCATAGGTCACGTTTTCCAAAGATCCTGTGAATGTGATAACTCAAGAAGGAAACTACCTAGGATATTCAAATTGATATCATATGTACATCTACTGAGTTTTCAAGATTGAAAGGACTTTAACTAGGCCACTTTACCACTTATTTTTTTCTCCCTCCCCCTTTAGAAGTGGACACTGGTGCAATTTGGATCATTGTCCTGTTGCCTAACCTAAGTGTGCTTGAGCTTCAGGGCACCAACTGATGATGGAACATTCTCATTCAGCATTTTCTGGTAGAGAGCAGAATTACAACAAGTTGTCCAGGTCCTGGAGCAGCTAAGCAAAACTGCGATTGCTATATAATTAATATATAATTATATAGCATATAATACATAATAATACATAATTTATAATATTGAACTTAATTCGCCCAGCAGTGGCGCTATTTTTTCATAGCCCGTGAGCCACGAGAACGCAAGAAGCTGTCGTCACTTCCGCCCACCCCTGCCTTTTACCACGAGCAACCCCGTTTGTCTTTCTTTTCGCACATCATGGCGGACCGGTTCAATAAGGTGGGAAGCTGCTCTGGAGATATTATATTATTTTTCAGCTCTATAGGCAAAATAAAACCTTGTGTTTTGCAGTTAAGCGACTGGCGATAACTTGGGACAGCTTTGTGTAGTCGTTGTTTTGCTCAGTGTTTTTTCTGAGACCTATTTTTAGGGAATGTCTGAGGCAGCTCGCTATAGCCGAGTGAGCGTGCCTTCATCATGGCAGCTTCCCTGAGTCAACGCTGTTAGCTTGCGAGGCTAGGTTTAACGTGTGTACTGGATGTATGGTCGTATGGGAAACGTACCGGCAAACTTAACTAAATTTAATGGGTGGTATTTCGTTGCTTCTATGTAGGGAACCTTTCGTGACATTTCAACTCAAAAAATACAAGGTTAATCGTCAGCGCGGTTTCGTTTAGATGCTAAGCAAACGTTATGTCTCAACCGGCAAGTCAATAGTGTCCCATGTGCCATTTATCACAGTGACGTGGAGGCAGAAATACAGTTCAGTTCACAGTAAACCCCTTTAATAAACAGTGATGGGGTTAAATGCGTTTGATTATCGTTTAACTTGTATGTTAGTGCAAGGCTGATAATGTGACGATTGTCAAGTAGAAAGTAAATGCAAGTTGATTAACATTACCATACAAGATTATAGGGCAATTACTAGGATGCTTTTTCATGGTGAGGATAAAGCATTGTTATCCTTTTTCCCCACCTTTTATTTTAGGTTCTGCTGCTTGATGGCAGGGGCCATCTGCTCGGCCGACTTGCTGCCATTGTGGCTAAACAGGTTCTTCTGGGTAAGTTTTCAGAGATTAATATGAATTTTTGGTAATAAACAATATAAATGTTTGATAATAAACAATTGAAATTAAGTATACACTGTGCGATTTTTGGACTGTCCTAGTCAAGATATTCTAATTTAGCTGTTGTATCACGCAGCACATCTCATAATGAGACTGCTGCTGTACCTGCTGACCATTCAGTAGGAATGCAGTGCAAACTAACCTGAAATAGCTGAGCCATTGTAGGGTGCTGTTGGAGGTAAACTGCAAAATAAGGTGATTTGGATTGTAACACATAATCTAGTCTAGTTTTACACACCTGAACTGTGGACAGTGTCAGTTTCTGGAAATACTCATGACATGACACAACACTTGCTCTGGGAATTCTCTAGTTACTGGCTCTTTTGTTACATAGCATCAGTTAGGAATTATACGGTTATTCGAGCACTAGAAGGATGAGTATTTGATTTCCATTACAAAAAATTTGATATTTGTGTCCTCATGTGTAGTTCAGCTGGGTAATGTCTTTAAAAAACACTTGCATTTTGTATGTGAAAAATGACTGTTTATGCAAAAGTCCTGCAGATAGCATTGTATGCTCTTTCTACACATGCTCCAGATGCAATCACACAAAACATGCAGACACACAGATGGCTACAAAGACCGACCTATGCCACGATGAAACTCTACCTTTAACTTCCAGACTTGTGTCAGATCCATGTCGCACAGTGTGTTTTGCAGCATGTAAGACTGATGAACAATGTATTCATAGTTGCCTGTTGTTGTGTCATTCTGTCGATGATGATTGTATTAACTGCCTTGGTTGAGTTTAACGACAATGAGAAAACTCACATGCACTACCATCTGAGACAGGAAACAAACAGTATCTGCACCTGTTTGCTACTCTCTTTAACTGTTGAGATTAACTGTTGGCATTTTGTCTTTTAGGCCACAAAGTGGTGGTGGTGAGATGTGAAGGCATCAACATCTCTGGCAACTTCTACCGTAACAAGCGTAAGTAGGGTTATGTCCCGTTTTCAGTCCTTTAAAATGCTCGTTGTCGGTGATGTTTTACTAGTTTGAGTTTCACAGACCATGAGAAAACCTTACATGCACTACCATCTGAGGCATCAGCATTACTTAATAAAGCAATGGTTTCCCCTTGCATGTATCTTGATGTATGTGTAATGTGGCTAATGTATATCTCTTCTGGATCATGTGCCTGTTTGCAGTGAAGTACCTGGCTTTCCTGCGCAAGAGGATGAACACCAACCCCTCTCGTGGTCCGTACCACTTCAGGGCTCCCAGCAAGATCTTCTGGAGGACCGTTAGAGGTGAGTAAGTGACACTACCGGCACATGAAGGGGTCTATTTGCATTCATCTATGATACTTGCTTAGCACAGTAAAGCTGTTTATAGCAAAGCTAATGATCTATTGATGAAGCAGGCTTCAGACATCTGACTTTTTTTCAGTTTAGCATATGTTGAAATGGCTACTGAGGTTTTTATGTTTTTTTTTAAAGCACAATCTCTCTTTAAACAGGTATGCTGCCTCACAAAACCAAGAGAGGTCAGGCTGCTCTGGAGAGGCTGAAGGTGTTTGATGGTATCCCCCCACCCTATGACAAGGTATGCTGGTAATTTCTTTCCTTAATTTTTACGGCCCCCACAAGTGGCTTTGACTGCTGTCTGTGATGCCATGCATCTTAACTGCCTTGTCTGAATAGTAACCATGAAAAGAAATGATGTCTGAGACACGCTGCCTATAACAGTTCAGATGTGCTGTTGTCTTCGTTATCTGAATTTGCTTTATTTGATTTACAGAGGAAGCGCATGGTTGTCCCAGCTGCTCTTAAAGTTGTGCGTCTGAAGCCCTCTCGCAAGGTGAGCCTACAATGTTGTTTTTTGTTAAGGAAAGAAAATGAAGAGTGACAATAAGGTTACTCCATTTACTATTATTTTGCTGTAAATTTTGAATTTGGCAGGCACAACCATTTAGTTTGTGTAACATTGTTCTCTTCAGTTTGTGAACTGTTGATTTCATATGGTTTTTCATTTCTCCCTCAGTTCGCCCTCCTTGGGCGTCTGGCACATGAGGTTGGCTGGAAGTACCAGGCTATCACAGCCACTCTGGAGGAGAAGAGAAAGGAGAAGTCTAAGCTCCGCTACACCAAGAAAAAGACACTGATCAATCTGACCAAGAAGGCAGAAAAGAACGTCGAGTCCAAGATTGCAAAATACACAGATGTTCTGAAACAATATGGAGTTATTGTCTGAGCTAAACTCATCTGGCCAATAAAGATGAATACATGTTTATAAAATGTGCCATGACTATTTTATTTCGCATTAAAGTAAACTGCATTTACTACAACATGAATATGTTTAAGACGAAGACACTGCTGTGAGTGCAGCTTCTCTTTAAAAATTGTGTGTAGGCAGTTGTATTAGTAGCTATCACAAGAAGGTAGCATTTGTGCATTCATGATTATATTTACTTGGTATATAAAAAGTATCACTCAGACTTTTGAGAGGGTTTTAAAAATTTTTTGTCAGGAAGCATCACAAATGTAGAGATGTTCTTCAAAAACAAAAGTTTATGGTGCAGAGCTACGTGTAATCTAAGCCAGGAAAAGCACATTGGAGTTGCTTATTTTTCTTACATGATATTGCATAATGTGTAAAATAAAAACGTATAATAGGGTTAGTAAACATAATGAATTGGATGTTTGGAGTGAGTATTACATTTTAATTTCACAAAATTTGCCATGATCCACCAGTTTTTGAATTGTATAACAATATGCTGCAACTATAGAGAAATATTTTTATTTTTTTTAAAAAACTGACAAATACAATTTACACATGTGGGAACTTCTCATTGGAACCAAGCTTAACTACCAGCAGAGGGCAGTGTTGTACTGCGACACTTCCAAGCGTTACAGTTAACTAAACATTTAGCGTTTTAGTTAAAGTAGTGTTCATATAACTGTAATATTGTTAAAGTATTAAAGTATTATTCTCTAGAAACCGCTGGATCATTTTATTTAGGACATAATCATACTGAGACTGGTTTTACTTATTCTTTAAAGTAGGCTACAGGTTATCGTGTGCAGCTTAAAATTACACTGAAGATTTGAACTGAAACAACTGAATCTCCTTGAATAGCTGACTTCTGCTCTCTGCTCTACTTAAGACAGGACCAGCTCTGAGGTTAAAAATAACCAGGTGAGTGTTTTAAAGCATTAAAAATCCCTTGTCCTCTAAAGATTTAATATATAAAAGCAACACTTTTGCTTCCAGTGAAATGAAAGCACCTGTTCAGAGATGGTTGACAGACACTGTCGACCTGTTTTCTCAGTCATCTGATTAAGTGAATTACTTAATAACCCCATCTTTTGCATGGTGGGATTCTGCAATCATATGTTCAGATTATTTAAGCATTCTGTTCTGACTGTTGATGATAACTTAAATCAGCAAAGGATTTGGCTGCAGGTTCACCCACATTTATAAATTAACCCCCTTTTTCCCCACTATTGAGGCTTGAAATAAGAGAAAATTTAGAGGTTTTTTTTTTCTTACATGGTTTCATCTGAAGGAGTTTTACACCCAATAAGACACAAAAGAGAACCAATCTTTCATAAGAAATAAAAGCAATTAATCATCTTCCAGGGTAGCTCAGTCATCAGATTTATATTGGGCTCATTACAGGAGCTCAATCATCATTTATTAATGATAATTTTATGTTCAACTGCTGTCTGAGTGTGGCTATCATCTGCTCTGTGTTTGAATTTGTCCAGTTTTTATGATATTGTCTATTAATTCTCTCTCCCTCTCCCTCTCTCTATCTATCTATCTGCCTGCCTGCCTGTCAGTCAGTCAGTCAGTCAGTCAGTCAGTCAGTAATGTAGCGAGACAGACAGATATATGTCACATTCACATGAGGGAAAGCTGGTCAGGATGTTCAGGAATAACCCAGGAACAAGGGAACAATATAAATGAAACGGCTGGAAGAGCAGCGTCAGTATCCAAAGTGAAGCAAGTCTTACATTACCACAGACTGAGACGATGCCAACTAAGAAAGGCTATGTTTAAATGTGTAAAGGTAAGACTTTCAAACCTAACACTGTACCAACTGTCAAGCATGGTGGTAGCATCATGCTCTCTGGGTCTTTTCCTGCTTAACTATTAGATTGCTGTATTAGCTAGTGGTTTTACACCCTTACAGTGATGGTAGATGTTAGATCTTGTAAGACTTTTTCTAACGTTGCTGTGTTTATCCATGAAGTGATCTGACTCAATTCAAAGATTGTTTGTACAGCTATGATATCACACATCTAGAATTCAATTCATTTGCCTAAAAATAGAGAAAACACATAAAAAAGTTATAAAAAGTTAAATGGCAATTTCACCAATTTGATTGTTTCTCTGGTTTTCTCTTGATATCATAAAAATATCAATAATATTGTTATTTTTAATAAAATATGGTATTGTGACATTCTGTTGTGGTGACTTGGTATATGTTGGTGAACTTAAGTTGCTTTTTTCATGGTGTATGGAAATGCTCGTTGAGTTGCCTGTTTTTCTACGTCGCCCTAGCTGCTTTAAACTCACAGTGCATTGTGGGAGTTTTCTTTGACTTCTTTTTAAGGTAATAACCCAGATTCTCAGGTCACCTCTTCTCTTTTTCTGTCTGTGCTCTTTGCACTTTAATCTTATTATAGCACAACGGAACATGTGTGGTGACAAATCTGTTATACTAAAGCAGGACAGTACCATGTAGCTCCTGTCTTACTTCCTCTGGTTAGATTCCCAAGAATATCCTTTAGCAAAAAACCTCTGCATGCACCTGCCTTGGGTTTTTATTCAAGTACTTTGTAGTATGTTAAAATGATTAGTTGTGCATGTTTTGGCAATGCATTTGAGTCTTATAGTATTTCCTGATTTTACATGATTGTGACTGTGCTGAAAATACTGCTTAACCCCCTGATTAAAGTATATAGTCCATGAAGGAAAAGCTGATAACACCACCCTTTCTATGTTGGCCTATCCTGTCTACTTATAGATATCCACATACTAAAAGCACACATGCCTTCTATAAAAGCTCACCCACTGAGGATCAGGCAGGAGGCCAATCTGCTGCCTGTCTACCTGCGTTAAGGAGGGACGTTATGTCTCCACCAACAGATGGAGAAATTACTGTGACGGCTTCAAAAAATGAGATATTTTGCGATGCTGCCAGCAGCAGATCACTCTCTAATCACACCATCTGAAACAGATTGAAGAGACCATGATTGTCTGAAACTGCTCCTGCAAGCCAAGCCTATTATGGGTTCCAACATTTATAGACAATGCCCTACCCTCATCCAAAAAGAAGGTGCTTCAACTGTGGAGCTACTATAAGGAAAACAAACAAAGTTCAGCTTAAATTTAAACTCTTCTCACGTTTTCAGAATAACATGTTTCTGGTTTTGAAACAAAACCTTATTGAAGCTTTAGTTTGACTTCATAAAGAACGTGAGCACTAACTTATTTGACTGGTCTTATTGGAGCAACACACCTGAGAAATTACAACACGGTCACCGTATATTGGTAACGTTTGCCTACGGTGTGCATTAAACTCACACACTGTGTGAGTAATGAGAGCGATAAAAGACCTTTTCCCACATGCCAGCGTGAGATGATTAGTTTAAGCTTCTATTTGATGTTTTAGTAATGTCTTATTTCTACAGAGTCAGTCTCAAGCTTCTACTGCTGAATCCTTTTTCAACCAAAGATAGCTTTAAATCAGATTAGCTAAGAGGAGCACATCTGGGTCACAGTGTGAATAACATATCTAATTTATTCCTGATGAAAACATTTTTTTTGTATGTGGGGATGTGGATCCACACAGAAGTGCTCCAGAGGGAAGATGTCCTCTTTGAACCATCCGGTGAAAGGTTTTGCCGTCTCTGTTGAGGTCACCCTTGGACAACTTCTCAGTAGTTACTTTGAGAAAAAGATAAAGAGCAAAAGGAAAAGATGGAGATGTTGTTTGGTGAGATGGTGAAAAACACAGGCCTCGCTGAGAGTGCAAGCATTCAAAAATCGAAAGCTTTCACACATTAGAAATTGACTGTAAGTCATATGATTTCTCTGCAGGTAGATTGGCTGCTATTTTACTAGAACTGTTCTCTTCAAAATCTATAAGCCATATTTACAGCATGAATGCATTCAATAACTACTTCTACTTTTCCCCACAGTTCACTGTGCTGTGGGGAAAATACGACACTCGCGTGTATTATTTTTGCATTTACTCTTGATTAGCAACACATTAAAACACAACTCTTCACAAATAATACAGATAAATCATCAGCCTTCCTTTTGTGCGTTCAGGCTTTTTAAAAATTTTTTATACACCTTTACTTCTGATTATATGAATGATGATATAATAGTAAAAAAATAATTCCCCCATTAAAATAACCTGCAGTGGTTAGGATGGGTTGGTTCTGTATTTAATGTCTCCCTCTGCTTTGTCTCATTTACTTGAAATTTACTGGATTTCTGAGTTTTTAAAAATTATTTATGTTCATTAATTACTAATTGGGATTTGATCATAAAAGAATTGCCATTTACCAATATATTCAAGAGAGGACAAACATTTCTGCAAACATGGGCAAATTTTTAAACAAGATCTAGTCTAAATCCAGCATTGATTTGGAAGTTTGGTATCGGAGTGATACTTCTCAGTAATTTATCTATGCATTTGATCCATTAACATATTAAACATCACTGTTTATTTACTTATTATCTCTTATGCAGATAGCTTACACCCATTTAAACTGTAACAGCTGCATGGTGAGGATCAGATTCTCTGATTTCTTACTGTATTTAACATGTTTCAGCTGCTGATACTGAGAGAGAAGCTACCAGAAATGTCAGCAAACACGTCCATCATCTCATGGATTACTGATTACCTGACAGACAGGCTGCATGCAGTATGTGAGACTGGGCGGTGCTTTGTCTGATTTGGTGAAGTGCAGGCGGTCCACAGGGGCCTGTGCTGTCTTTCTTCCTGTTCATGTTGTACACCTCAGACTTTCAGTACAACTGCGGGTCATACCACCTACAGAAATACTCTGATGATTTTGCAGTGGCTGGACAGCTTAGTGATAGGCAGGAGGAGTACAGAGCACTAGGGGATGATTTTGTGGAGTGGTCTGAGATGAGATGAGATGAGATAGCCTTTATTTGTCAGTTGCAGGTCTTTTGCCCAGAACCGAGATGACAGACCTTGCCGGCCGTACATACAATACACAAACATCACATTGGGGAGACAGGTCAGGCTAGGTAGCGAGGAAAAAAACATTGAAATGTGTTACACAAAAGGATAATACAGGAATGCACAGATATCAACACACCATAGCACAATAAACACAGACAAGCAAAATGGGAAAGTGTTCCAGTGTGTACATCTGATCTGGGACCGCTGCAATCTTTCGACTGCGCCTCCAACTGACCCGATGTCCACATCAGAGGGGAGGTAAGCGTTGGAGGTGGCGTTGGAACAGCCGCTTTCTTAATTCTCCGATAAGCCAGGGCCAAGCCAGCTCCGATCAGCAAGAACCTTGTTATCATGGTTCCGAAAAGGTAGATATCTTCAGCGTCCTCGATCGACAGTGATCTGCTTCTGAATGTGAATAACATCACAGAGAGACTTCAGAGGGAAAAGGACAGCTACATGGCCTATCTTGGGACAGGATGTTGATGTGGTGGATGAGTATAAGTACTTGGGCATCCACACTGACAACAGGCTGAACTGGAAGACCAGCACAGAGACTGTATATAGAAATATTTCTCTAAGGAAGCTGAGATCCTTCTATTTGTGCAGCAATACACTGAAAAAAAATTATTATCTGGTACTTCTTCTTCTTCTTCTTCTTCTTCTTCTTGTTACAAAAACATATTTCCCATTTCATAAAATGTTTTTATTATTTTATCCCATCTCAACAGCTTCTGCTTTTAGCCTGTGTTTTTAGTCAGTATGCATATAAATGCACGCATATACATTTTACAGAAAAAGTGCATATAATGATAGAGCGTGTTTATGACTGCAATATACATAACCACATGCTCTGAACCCACATAAAGGTCATAAACACCTTTCAAAAAAATCCCTTGCAAGATGATGCATGCTCAAGGTGTGCAGCAGCAATACGTTGATATAAACATGAGGTGCAGTAGGCCATGTCGGTGCCTTATTTATATTCACTGACCTCTGAGTGTAATTGAATGGATTTATAGTGACAGAGGGGCAACTCTGTTCATTCAGTTAGTCATTATATCCATTGGCAGACAAGAGCAGCTGTAAAATTCAGAGACGGCAGTGATCAGAGATTGCTACTGGGTTTGCAGTCACAAATTGGATTCAGAAATTGAGATCCATGACGAGAAAACGACTAATCACAGAAACCTTTATTTCACTGTATGAAGCACTCCTGACTGATGAGACTGTCCTCCCCCATAGGTCATTTGGGCCTAAAGTTATGCTTTAAAGGTTGATGGCATTACCATGACAGCACGGAGAGTGAACCTTTTTAACATCTAGTGTGTAACTTTACCTAAATTATGATCCCAAGTTTGGACTTCAGTATCCTGAACAAAAGTCAAGTGCTCCCTGTCTTCTGATGTGGACTGTTTAAAAAATGGGAAGCACTTGCTTACCTTGTTTCACGACGTGATAAGGCTGTTTTTTGGAAGACTTATTTCATCCACTGTGGCAGCAAACACGTATGCACACTTTGCTCAGTGTTCTTAAGCAAAATAAAACCCTTCAGTGGTTGCAGATGGTCGACCCAGTACTTGTTCTTTTTTTGTAAACGCACATGCACCAGTGTCTCATGGGAAAGCAGAAAGAAAACAAATCCCTAATTAGATAGTGTGTGAGGCGGTGCAACAAACTAAATCAGTTCCTCTTTTATTGCTAAACACAGATTCTACAGTATTGAATTTGTGTTGGAAAAACTGATCAATAACATGCTAAATCGAATGCCACATGTGAATTAACTATGCTGTTCTGGCTGCAAGGGAAATGGTAGATGGACTAGAGTAAAAAGTATCCACCGCTGGGGTTGGGTGGCTTTGGACGCTGCAGGCAGCATCAGTAAATGTTTTAATCATATATTAGTCTACGGGACTAAAAGCAAAAGAAGTTATGACAGAAATAACTATGAAAAAAACAAATACAAAAAAAACCCTGATCAGTTCTAAGATTGGAGCCAAATATCAAAAGCATGATGTCAGAATTCTCATAAAAAAGTGAAAATAATGAATTAAGTCTATCTATCTATCTATGTATCTATCTATGTATCTATCTATCTATCTATCTATCTATCTATCTAAATTCCATTTGGTTTGATTTAACTGTATATTACTGTATTAGTGACACTGTGAAGCTTTTATTTCTTTAAACTTAAAATTATAGCAGCTTTAGAGGGAAGAATGAAGAAAATGCCTGCTCACATGAACTTTGTAGTGACCCAAGGTTTCAGTCAACATGATCTCAGGCCACAGTGCAAAAAGACCAACCTCCATTTTACTCCCACATACTGACAGATCCCTGAACAGAGAGGCACAAATGGTCAGCAGCAAAGCTCCAACTCTGGATAGTTAAAATGAGAAAAGGTACAAGGAATGTCTTTGCCAAGCCAAAAAATAAAAGAACCTAAATGGGGTTGGCATTCTTCCCTCATCGTTTAGCATCACTGATTTTGTTGAGCTTAGGAGTTGCTCTGCAGCTCCGCTGATTATGTAACTTGGCTTTGCAGATAGGGGTAAAGACCTGTAACTGTGCAGGGTTATCAGAGCTGACAGACAATTTCAGTGTATTGATTGTGATTTTCACATAATTGCAAACACAGAGGAAATATGGCTACCATTAAAGTTAGTGTATTCTTTCAGTGGATTTCCTCAAATAAATATCTAAGCGTATGCCGTAAAGCATTGCCATAAATAGGTGATTCTCAGATGAGAAGGCATTCACCCTGGAGCTACAGTATGTGAAACAAATGCATTTCACATGGAGTTAATGTTTTTGCCAGAGGCATCTGGAAAGCTTTACTTTTGCCTTTCCATTCTTTGTCAGCAGGAGTAGGAATTTCAAACTGGCATTTGAATGAGTATGCAGGTATGTGTCTATCCTGGTGCTCACTAAGACCTCCCAGCAGCACAGCATGTAAGCCAGTAAAGCTCACGATATACCCACGCACCTTCAAGGTGCACACGCACACACGAACCACCTTCACCGATGGAGCTCATCCAGGGCAAATTCCTTCTCTAATGATTCAATCGGAATCCTGCACTGTGAGCTGTGAAATTCAAAATTATTTTTGTTTTTGCTTGTACAAAATGACCTGTAATAAAGCAAATATTGAGTAAATCTGTTGGTGTCACGCCAAATTCTAAACTAATATCTGTACAGATCATCATTCATATAGACAGAGGAAAGTGATAAAAGTGAAAAAACTGATTTCAAGAGGCTTTCCATGTGCTTTCAGCAAAGATTTATGGGAAATTTCAAACACAAATTTGCTTTTTAATCACCTATTGCAAAATTTTCACTGATTCTGAAGGAAATTGATACACTGAGAAATGCAAATAAAACAGAATATATTGATTTGCAAATCCCATAAAACCCATATTTTATTCACAATAGGACATTGACAACACATAAAATATTAAGCTCACAAAATGACGATCACATCATCCCAACTTTTTCAGATTTGGATTTGGACATGCACGAATACAAATACAATGTATGGTCAGGAAATGAAACAGAGAATGCTTAAACATGATGGTGGTCATACCTGTCAGCCATCTGTTATCTACACAGCCAGTTTGTGTGTCAAATCAGTGAGATGTGGACTTTTAATAGCAAAGTCACCTTTAAAAGCTGGAGTTAAAAGACACCATATTTCCCATGTAATTTGCATAACATCCCAAGTGTGTAAAATATATTATCCAAGCTAATGTGCTCTGACTTTAATTGACAATTTATGTCTTGTTACATTTAATCCAGCTGAAATTGAGACTCACCAGACCATGCAATGTTTTTCCAGTCTCTGTGTGAACTGTAGCCTCAGTGTCCTGCTCTGAGATGACAGGAATGGCCCCTGATTTGAGCTACTACACATCCTTGGTTGGAGCCAGGTGAAATATTGAAGGCAGTCTGAATGGCACCAACAATTGTGCCGCTTTCAAAGTCTCCTATAACACCATTCTTCCCCATTCTCATGCTCAGTTTGAACGTCACCAGGTTGTCTTGATCATGTCCACCTGCCTAAAAGCATCACGTTGCCCCCATGTCGGTAGCTTGTTAGATATTCGTCTTAATGGGCAGTCGAACAGGTGCACCTAACAAACCTTACCTCAATAAAGAAACAAAAGCTTACACGTTCCATGCCAACAAAATAAATATAAATATTACTCTTTGATCAGGGAAGACTGATGGTGAGAGCTGAGAAATTGCATGGCGTTACAGGAGCCACTTGGCTTTGTCTTTCTCTGCTTCATACATGCACCATTAGAGAAGCTGAAAAAGCCCTAACTGCCTGTTTGACATGACTTTAAAGTGTTTCATTAACAAATGGAATAAAACGGAAAGAGTTTGGCAGCGCTTTTGCAGTTTAATGAGAAAAGTTTAGCTGACTTCAAGCCTGCAGACAAACTGGGTTTTCTCACTGTTTTACTGGTGGAGAATCTCAGAAGACACACACAGGGAGTTAGGAAGAAAGATGTTTGCATACAGAAGCCCACACAGTGATGAACATCTCTAATGAGGCCTTCAAGCTGGGACGTTAAAGAACAGCAGTGTATCCGTGTACTCAGACCAAAGCGCTGCGCTCACCCACATATCCACCTGTGAGCTGGAGAAAATAGTTTAAAAACAGGTTTTCCAGGATATTTTTCCTCCGTTATAACAAAAAGGAAAATGATTCTATAAGAACATCAAGGGAAGAGGGAAGAAAGGCTCCCAGAATCAGGAGTTGTTCATGATAAGCAGTAATGAAACTTACTGAGTTGAACATTTAGTATTGATTTTCTCTCCTGTAACACTGTGTATGGAGACATCTCCAGTCATATTTAAGCCACTCCTTGACAATCATAGATGGTTGTATGAGGGAACAAGCGCCGTCTCTATTCCTATATTGAAATGCAGTCACATGGGACCCTCAGCTTTTTCCATGTTCTCACTACAGAGACATTAATCAATTCTCCAATAAGGACAGGGCTTGTGTTGCAAGATCTGCTACCATCCACCCTCACAACAGTTCTCTTTGTATCCTTTTATTCCCTTTCTTGCATTTTTGTTATTTTTTTTCTCACCTTTGCTTCATTTTTAATATTTAGATTGAGAGAAAAAAGGAAGAAGCTCTGAAGCATTTGGCACTGAGGTGTAAATCCACAGTCCACGCATTGTATGCATTGATCTTTTGATCATTTTTTGTTAAAACAAACACAGCAAATGCAGAGACAGCATTGAGAATGACCCAAGGAGAACCCACATTAAATGAAATGCTGTCCTTGTATCCATACTGCCAGCAGGCTAACAGAGAGAGTACCGTGGGCTGTCCTTTAATGAAAGACACTTTTGCTAATACCCAGTTTATGAATATCCACCAGACAGTCTTTGTCCAACTATGTGCATGTTTTTCTAAAAATGTAAGCAGACTTAGATAATCCAGAACAGTAACAGTAGGAGCATTTTCAAATAAGGCATCATTTATTAGTTTTTATAGGTTGTAAAATGGCTTTATTAATGCTATTAAAATATTACTAATGAAAAAGTTATATACACAGGAGTTTCACTGAGTGATCAACCTTTAAATATACAGTAATAAACGTTAATAAAATCTTAAAACAAATGACTGGAATTCCTGTAGCCTTTCTGCTAAAGTAAGGAGCTAAGAAGACAAAGCATGTGTAAAAGATTTTACATGCCCAGACATCAAAAGTGACTGACTATAAAAAAGCAACATGTCGCAACTTATAATCAACACTCAAGTCGTAAAATGGATTTTCATGAGTCTCAGTGTCACCATGAGTTTGACATTTATGCTCTCGCATGACAATTTTAAGCATGGCAGCCACGAAATCTGGCCCCCGCCTTCATGTCTTCTGCAGGATGAATTATAATTACTGTGTTGATATGTTAACATGCCAAAATAAAGATGCTGGACATGATAAAGATAATACTTGCTAAACATCAGCATGTCATGTTCAAAGCATCTCTTTGCCTATAGGTCTCATAGAACCAGCAGAGGGGCTCGTCCTTGTCTTTCTGTTAAAACAGTGGGTGTCTTTGCTATATGCTATACAGTAGAATAGGAACGCCCTTGCCTGAAACTTTTAATGATCATTTATATATATATATTAATATTTTTTGACAACGCTAATAAAAACTGCTCAGTTAGTTCTCTGAAATCTCTACTCAGTTGGTGGTATTGCATCTATAATAAAACACCATCCCAGATAAAATGCTCTGAAGCAAGACACTGAACCCTGAACCGCCTTCAGGGATGCTGCACCGCGGGGCATCCACAGCGCTCTAATCCAGTGTGGAGGGCTTCATTAATTCAAAATCTAAACACTGCAAGTTCATAATGAAATTTTATGGTAACTTTTTTACCTCTCATACACAGACATAACATGGCTTCTCTAAATTCCAATAATACTTTTCCTTTCTTGTTCAGCCTTTCATGTGGCTCGCTGGGCTGTTCTGCTGGCTTCAGGGATCATTAAAACTCCTCAGTGCTGTTTTTCTAGTGAAGAATTGTAGGCACACATTTGTAGGAAAGACTGACAGCAAATCCAGAAAAACAATGAGTGGTAAAATGCTTATTTGGAGGTAAATAGTACTATCTGAGTGAGACGGTTAACTTGTTTCCTGTCCCTATTTAAACTGCCCGACAATATTTGCCTTTTTCCCGATTTTACAAGATTTTCACTTCATTACAAAGGATGTTGAGAAATCCTTTGTAATGAATTGTAGTCCAAAATTCCTCCTCAATGACACGAGAGACAAAATGATTAATTCATATTGCTGTTAAATGTGGTGATGCAAACTGCTGAATCATGGGGGGAACTTAGTTTTTCACAGGACTGCTTCTTAATTTTGGCTGTTGCTAAATAAATAATGACACAGTTTAATCTGTTTTTCTTCATCTGAGGTTGTACTTAAATGATTTTAGATCACGTTAAGGATCAGGTGATTTTTTTTTATTGCGTCCTGATATGAAAAACCTTACAGTTAAAAAAGTGTGTGTTGCACCTCTGGAAATGGGAGAATATAACTTCAGTTAAGAACAACACAGCGACTGTTCTGCTCCCAAGGCAGTATATTAAATAACGGGAATAGGAACAGCGCTCCTCCTACAGGCTACTCTGAAAAAAGATGCTTCTGGAGACTAAAGGCTTTTCTAAATAAGATTACTGAAAACTATGAAACCCATCCCTATAAAATAAATTAGTCAGGCTAATTAACATCCTATTTATTGACGTTTTACCTCATGTATTTGTCTGTTACATGTGCACTTTCTTTTTTACTGTATGCCCAGAGCAGAGAGCTGGATTAAGTAAAAACAGCACACATACTAACAGACAAAAACACAGTACTGTGAAAAGGGAGAAGGGAGTTTTTTGGCAAGAACTTGAGTGGCAGTGGTTAATTTAATTTATTGTTGCTGGACATCATGAGGTTGAGGTTTTGGCGGGCTCGTTTTAAAATTGCTTTTACATCAAATGTTGCAAAGTAGATAATTTCCTCTATTATTATAACCACATATAACCTCCACTGTACCATGAAAAGCACAAGTTCTTCATTTACCATGGAAGAAGGTAGTGTTATATACAGGTGACATCGTCTTGTCTGTTAGAAATTCAACTTTGGGAAGATTAATTTTGGGAAGATTTTAAGTCTCAATACCATGCTACTCAGATCCTTGGACCTTTTTTGAGAGTGAAGTTTTACCCTTTTATCTGATAAATGTTGAATAGATTTGGAATTATGACACGGCATTATGGAAACTGTATAGACTTTGCCTTGTAGGGCAGATATTCTGTAAAATATGAGCTGAGTTGTCTCTCTGAGATGCTGCAAGAGTAAAATATCCACACATTGTGAACAGTAGCACCCCTCACATCTTTTCTCCCCAGGGACAAGACCAAACAATCAGAAAGCCATGTATAGATGCTTACCTAACTGAATTTATTCATGACATTCCGGTGGAAAGTCAAGGGAATAAATCACTTCTTTCTAAGAAACCGTTCTCTTCTGGTCCCCATCTCCCTTCATTTCTCAGGAGTTTTCACTCAAAGCAACAAGAAGTCGTGGAGACAAAAAAAGAGGAAAGCAGAGGGGGGAGAGAAACGGCACAATTCACTGCCCTGGGAGGTGTAAACTCAAAGTACAATATGTTTGCTCAGTGGTGCATTAGGAGAAAGATGCCGGTAACGCTTCTTTGAGTGGACATAATCACCTAGATGTAGAGTGTTCAGATATAAGAAAAAGACAAATAGCTCAAGAGTCTTCAGTTGCTAGACAAGATCACCATACAAGCCAGTATTTCAAGTCCATCCATCCATCCATCCATTAGGACGGAGCTCAAGCAACTCTTTGATAGATATATTTGATGGTCACACTCTGTTAAGTACAAGAAGTGGATCGAAAAGAAGTTTTGTCTCAATCGTGGGAATACTCCATCAAGACACCACGCTTGTACCACAGATTTGAACTTGGCTAAATCTATGTCATTACAACCCACCACTAATCCTTGATCATTGTGCCTCAATGCTGTTAAATCTTTGGCATCTGAAAAGCCAAATGTTTGAAACATTTAGGGGTCTTTGTCACAGTAAACGTTTTCCTCACTCCATCTGGGTTGGAGCAGGGTTCAGAGGCCATCTGGCTGACTCTGGCTAAACCCCCTTTCCTTGATGCGCTGGTGTCCAATAGTATATAACTTCCAGTTGCCAGTTAGGAGGAATCTGAAATGCATGATTAAGCCTGTGAGAAGCCATCTGTGTGACCGCCTCATCTGTTCTGCCCGGCACTGGATCCAATTACCACAAGAGGATGGAGAGGCTGGTGTATTTAAACACAGATTGTGGGCGACGGAAAGGAATGAAGAGAGAGAGAGTGCAGGTCTTCAGTGTGGCAACACGTAATCAAATGTATGTCAATGTGTGACTTGGTACCTGTCTAATAGGCAACATTCCCACAGTCTCCTTTCCATTCAAGGCTGACTCTCTTCTCAGTGCCTCCTTTCTTTTAAATCTCAGCCACTGTGTCAGCAGACATTGTGAGAATCTAACAAAATGCAAGTCTTTTTCTGAAAAAGTGACACAGGATATGACCACAAAAATTAGACATATTTGTTACAAATAATGGGAATAAATATTTGCTCACATCCTTCTTTCATTGTATTTTCCTCCCCACTGTTGTAGATATACACACCAGTTGTACATTTTTCAGTCCATCTTTTCTCATGCATTATGTCATTAGAGGAGTAGGCTTCTCCTTCTGTGCTGCCAGTCTTCTACGTGAATTTCCTCTGGGACCTTGGTATAAGCTCTAACAAGCACAAAGGCAGGAACAGTATGCCAGCATGAAGGTCCCTGTAGGGCAATGGCGCCTGAGGTCATAAACAAAGAAAAAGTTGGTGTTTGCAGCCTAGAAAAAGAATAAAGAAAAGAATAAAACAACAACAACAGCGAGCTAATGTTAATACAGTGTCAGCTGAACAAAGTATCTCAGATGGGACACTCATGAGGCGAACAAACTTCCACATGCTGTTCAACACCAGTTATTGTCTGCCACAGACTGATACCAATGACCCATGTTGCAAAAATAACAACCAGTAAGTCTGCCAGTAACAGCTCAGAGCAGGCCATAACAAATATACAACCAAACTGAAGAAATGAACATAAGCTGGTTCATCTTTAGGACAGTGAACTTTGTTTAAAATATTAAACGGTAAACTAAGAATTTCAACTTTGACCTGGATCCACTGAAGAGTAAACTTGCACCACACTGTTTTTAACATCACACAATGTAAGATTTTGCATGGCAATAATTAATCATTAGAGGGACCCCCAAATATTAATATCTTACTATAGAATTAGAAATCTGAACTAAACTTTTTAGTAGAATAATAAAATTACTTTTTCAGTCCCTCAACATGGTGGTGTTGAGTGTTTTTTTTCTGTTGAGGTCAATAGAAGTGATGGTCAGCATGGAGAAGGAGGCTTATCTATTGAGGATCTTTGGTGGTTTTTTTTCTTTTTCTGCAGACTGATTCCAGAGCACCATTTTGACTTTTACAGTAGAGTCATAAGACGGCTTGACGACAGATGTGACAACACATTAAACTGCCATCAGATTAATGTAGAGGAGTGTCGCTCTGCAAGGTGGTTACACAGTGGTGTTCTGTCAGAGCCAGCAGGGAAGCAGTGTTTGTCCAGAGAAATATAAAAATAGACATCGATTAAAAACCAAAGTGAAAGTGATCGCTCTCCCCATATGAGTTATGTATTATATGCTTCTCATTGCCTGTTTGTGCTGTCCTTTAAATTACTGCCATCTTGGAGCGAAAGTTGCCTGTTGTCTCTGGAACCAGGAATAACTCTGCTTGCATCTGAATCCTTTGGAATGTGCAACTTTCTATTTCATGTCCTGTTGCATGTTGTAGATAAAACTCTGGTCTTTGATGGGCGATTGATGGGAGACTGACGGAAAATCAGTAAAAGTCTATGTGTTTGTGGAAACAGAGCTGACATTAGCAAGTAAAAGAATCCACTGTGATTTGTCATCTTAAGAGACAAGTTTTCTTATTGCTCCTTTTGCATGTTAGTATTAAAGTCTCGACAAAGGAGAGGAAGCAATTTCTGCTAACTTCAACGTTCCTGTTTAATAAAACAAAAGTTTTCTGAGAAATCACTTTCAGATGAATGTACTAAATTAATCTAGCTGTTTTGCTCATACAGTACCTATTTTTTTTAAATTATTTTTTTATTGCCCTATAGATATGGACAGTTAACCAAGTTACACATTGTTCAAGCCTTTTAATTCAACTGTGATTTGTAAAAAATATTATTATTTTTTTTAGGCAGCACGGTGGCACGGTGGTTAGCACTGTTGCCGCACAGCAAGAAGGTCCTGAGTTCAGTTCCAACATCAGGCCGGGGTCTTTCTGTGTGGAGTTTGCATGTTCTCCCTGTGTTTGCGTGGGTTCCCTCCGGGTACTCCGGCTTCCTCCCACCGTCCAAAGACATGCAGCTTGTGGGGATAGGTTAATTGGATAATCCAAATTGTCACTAGGTGTGAATGTGCGAATGAATGTGAGTGCGAATGGTTGCCTGTCCCTGTGTGTTGGCCCTGCGACAGACTGGCGACCTGTCCAGGGTGTACCCTGCCTCTCGCCCTATGACAGCTGGGATAGGCTCCAGCGCCCCCCGCGACCCTGAAAAGGATAAGCGGAAGCGGATGGATGGATGGATGGATTATTTTTTTAATCATTATTGATATATTTTAATATTATTTTTTTTTTAAAAGCAATGTGTAGACCTGTTTTACTGAGCTGATTAAAATCTGTGTTTTTTGTTCATCGTCTCTTGTTTCCTTTCTGTAAATTGACCACACAACACTGGATACTGAAGGAAATTGAATGATAATGGCGGAATAATTCCTGACTTTGTGGTAAAGAGGTTACCAGTTATCGCTGTATAAAAACTAACTTTTTGATTTGCGTTCTTTTCAAGTGGCAGCTCTGCTCAGGAAAGAAACTGCTGACTTGCACCATCATTTGCTCTGAGAGGTTGACACAGAATTGGGAGTTCAGCAATATGAGTTGCTTGCAAGTCAACAGCTCAACTTGAATAAGATTCCCATGAATAACCCATCAGCAGAAGCCATGGTATGAACAAATCTCTTCCTCAAACTTCCCTCTTTGCAGAGTCAGGGTGAAACCCGGATTCAAGACACGAGGAATGACTCACCTTCTTTGCTTTTACTGTAACCTGGAACTGAACTTCAGGTAGTTTCCTCTCTCGCTTCTTCCACAGTTGTGTGTCAAAGGCCCTTGAGAGATCAAATGTACTGGTGAAAGAAGTAGTTTCAGAAGAAGTGAGAAAAAGAAGATACATTTTAGATGATATTGTGTGTGTGTGCATATGAGTATCAAGAAAAGAGGTAAAGGGAGACAGCAGGGTTCTGGCTTTCATCATCAGTGGTGAGGTGAAGAATGCTGGAAGGGCCATGAATGTTGTTTGTCTCAACAAACAAACCAATCATGTTTCCTTTATTGTTTTCTGTCACACTCTGCTTCTTTCTCTCTCTTTCTGCCTGCCCTCTGAAAATCACTGACTGTTCATGTACAGCGGGTCCTCTAGAGTCAACACCCTGCTCACTAAGTGAAATACTGCATCAAAAAAAAGATGGAGTTACTTTTTATTTATTTGTTTTTAAACTGCAATAGAGAGATCAACCTTCAATAGACATATTAATGTGGACTCCCGCTGACCGTTTTATCATTTGCTTTTGAACGAATCCTAAAATATAACGTGCATCCAGCTTGGCGCTTGACTGTAGCTGCTCTCTGTGTCTCTGCTTTTTCTTGACAGTCTGTGTAGGCGAGCTCCATTTACAGCTGTAATCCACTGTCAGATTAAAAGAGTAAAAATCCCTCATGATGAGAAAAATAACAAAGGTCTTTTCTTTGGTCTGACAAAAACGACAACTGGGAGCCGTAGTGAGGGAAGAGACGGAGAAAACTGATGCAGCGTTACTGTGACTGGCTTTGCTGCAGTGCAGTTGGGTACATAGATGTAGTATATAGATGGATTTATTTTTACGAGAATAATGCATTTTTACTACTTCTAACTAGTAAAGTAGTTTAACGTTCTGGACGTGCATATAATAGTTTCTAACATAAACCACCATATGGAAGACAGAAGACATGCAGGCTGTCATGTTACACACTCTTCCTTTAGTACACTTTCCCGTAACACACAGTTCTGCTCACACCATGCACTTTCTTTTGGTAGTATGTGAATTGTACCACAGAAATGTTGCCTTAAAATGAACATGGTGTGTTATGAACTTACCTGAAATTGTGTTTGCAATGTTTCACTGAGATTTCATGCTAGTTTCTGTATCTTGGTGTGACTCTTACCACACAGCTGCTTCCATAGATGAGAGTTTAACACAGATGAAGAGCTGCTGTGGTTACAGTTGTTTTTGGAATATCTAGGAGGGAAGAAATTTCCCAAATTGACTTGTTCCAGTTCAAACTTTAAAAGTGAGCTCTTTAGAATGAAACATTAATTCAAACATTTTTTTGCTTGTTCCTTACTTTTTGCTATGCACCAAGATAAGGAAAAAAAATCCACCACTGTCCTCATAGAGCACTTCAGGTAGCCATGCTTGTTAGTGTGGATGCACTTTCTACTCAAAATAGCAAGTTTAAGTATGAAAGCATGCAATTTAAGAAATAGATGTGGTTTGTAAAAGGTTTACAAATAGTATAAAATTGAGAAATATGAACTTGTCTTCATGTAGTTGGTTTATCAGATACGCTCAAGGGGTCTTTTGGTGCCCCAGTTTCAAGTTGGTGTCACATTTTAACTGACCCGTAAGTCTGCACATTGCTGTAAACGGTGTGAAGCGGTGTATTTTAATCCAAATCACAATCTGTTCCTAGCCCCAACTAAGTAGTTTTGATGTCAAATGTGAAATGAAAGTACACAGCAATGAAAATATGTTTTTTTGAAAATCAAGTACAGGAGGGTTGTACAGTGTTTCTGAATTTTCTCTGGTTGCTTTTACATTACATTTGCTCCTGCAGTCTCTGTATGGGTTGTGTGCATCAAATGTGTATCAGTGCTACAGCAATGACTCTTATTTATTTGAAATGTAGAAAGAAAGAAGAGGTGATCATCGCAATGAAGTGGCAGAAAAAACAAATTCAAACCATTAATCATGACAGCTGATCGCAGTCTGCAAGGCAAACATCTCAAATTGCTTTCCTGTCCCAGACAATCTCATTAACACTGGTCTCCTTTTTCTGTCAGTCTTTTTCTCCTTCTTTCAGCATCTTCCTTTCCCCCCATTGTTCTACTTTTTTATGTGACTTGGAAAGAAGAACCCACTTGTACTAAAATACTATAAATCACTGTCAGTGCAGTTTTTAATGAGTAATTACACACGCAAGCGAAACTTTGAGTGTCATCTGCATCAATGCTAATAAGATGTTCGAGTACAGAAAATAGAGCAGGTGTTAACAAGAAGAAAGCTTTGATAGTTTTAAAACACACACGCACAGGATGACCTAGAAAAAGACAAAGCTTGCCATGATTCAGAGAGCACCGCAGGTCAAATCAAGGCCTAAAGCAAACAAAAAAAAAAACAACACAATTTGACCGCATTAAATGTTAATTAAACTAAGGCAACGAGGTGAATTAAGTGAAACTAGATTTACTTTGAAGGGTAATTTCCTGAAACTAGGTGACAGTAAAATTTTCATGAGTGAATGACCGTGACCAACACATTTTTTGCTGTTGGTGACCACAAGCATAAGTGAGATCTGGATGCAGCACAGCGCAAAATGGAAAAGAACCAGGGTTACTACTTTTATTAGCTAGAGTAATAGAGTACTTAGATGTGGGTGACCTTGAGAAAAAACACACATCACATCAGCTTGGTAAGGTGTTGTGTCTAAAGGAGCCTATTTCACAGAAGCTGCTTGTGTGCATGGGTAACATACAAATCACAAATGGAGGCTATAACATGTCAATGTTCAAAAATCAATTTGCTGACAAATTAAATTTGCAAATACACGGCTGTGTTTGTGTAGGCTGAAAGTCTGCGTGCTTCGTAAAAATGTTACAGTAATGTGCAAACGTCTTGAGCCCCTCATTTCTTTATGTTTTGCTTCCAAGGAGCCAAGACATTGCTGTCATTTTAGTGTTCTTGAGCAATACATCTCGGGCCTTTAGGAGGTCTTTCAAAGATTCTCGTTGGAAATTGGCGGCTTTCAGTCTGTGTTCCTGACTATTTTCAGAGGACTGTCAACATTGACTTAAGAATAATTCAAGTGTAAAAAAGGCACTTAACTCATAGGATTAGGCAGTGATGTCTCTACACATAAGGGCTCCAAGAATTAATTTTAAATTGTATGTTTAGGCACTAGCAGCCTGTCACAAAAACACAATATGGTTCCATTTCCTCGGTTAAGTCTAAGAAAAATGCGGTTTAACAGGCAAAAAATAGTATTAGGACAATAACAAAGTGATTCCCAGAGAGCTGTTAGCCCAAAACATGGCATATCATGGCATAATGTGCAGTCTATTCTTGAACTGGACATGTGGAAGACAAAAGAAGGTGTAATGGGCATAAAAACCTCTCTGAAAGCCATATTTTTAGGAAACAGGAAAAAAATCCAGCACACAGGACCTGAAAACCAGACTGAAAAACAGTGGCTACAGGACTTGTGCTCGGATGAATCCAGATTTGACGTCTTTGGTTCAAATTGAGAAGAGACAACAGTGAGTGCTTGCAGCCATCTGTAAAACATGGCGGCGACTATGTCATGGTTTGGGGCTGCAATTCAACAAGTGGTTTAAGGTAGCGGTCTCCAACCTTTTTTGCACCACAGACCAGTTTAATGTCCGACAATATTTCCACTGACCGGCCTTTAAGGTGTCGCAGATAAATACACCAAAATAAAATGATACAACCAAGACAAAAACTGTGGTATTTTGTAAATATAATAATAAACGCAAATTCACTGTGTAACTGTGTAACCTTATTAGCAGCGTCCTCCTGAAATGTGCCAACAACATTGAGAGTAACATCCTCCTCTCTGCCCCTTAATGCTCTGTCGTCACTATGGTAACGTGTAAATATTTCTTTCAAAATAAGACACACAACACGGGAAATTACCCAGGGAAACCGAGTTAACGATAAAAAGCCTGAAAATCATAAATTCCCCACCAGAGCCTCAACTCTTGCGGGCCGGTACCAAACGACTCACGGACCAGTACCAGTCTGTGTCCCGGGGTTGGGGACCGCTGGTTTAAGGGATCCTGTCAAAATTTCTGGAATTATGAACACAGAAATGTGCAGTCAGATTTTGAGCCACCATGCAATACCATCTGGAAAGCATTTGAATGCAGCAGTTTAATTTTCCAGAATGATCCCAAACACATTTCCATAGAAAAACACGCAGTGGAACACTATCAGTCATTGACTGGCCTCCCCAGAGCCTGAACCAGCAGTGTGAGATCATTTTAACAGAGAACAGAAAAAAGGCATCCAACATCCAGAGAAGAGCTCTGAATGTCCTTTAAGATGCCTGAAGAACTATTCCTGAAGATTGTTTAAGGAAGTTACAAGAAAGCTCGACTAAGAAAGTTCAGAATGTTTTGAAGAATAAATGTGGTCATACCAAATATTGATTTTCAAGCTGGTTATAAATGCACAGTCTATCTTATTGCCTTATACATTTTCATTTTATAGTTCCACATTTTTGGATAAATTGCTCCACCTATTTCCCATTTTCCTCAGAAAATATAAAGAAATGAGGAGTGGCCCAAGGCTTTAGTGCAGCATGTGTCTTATTACTTTTAGTAAGTTATAGCTTGCTCACAATAATATCTCTACTGCAAATACTGTGGAGAAGAAAAAGCACACAAATATGCACCAAGACTGATAACTCCATGCAGTATCACACATATTGGACAGAAAAAATAATTTTGTTTATCTAGTGGAAATGTGGTTTTGGTTGCTACTAAAGAAGTACAGTCAAAAGTTAACGACTAAACATAAATGTCCCGGTAACTGAGAAACCAAGAAATGCATGAGCTGTAACCATATCGCCATTTTCCTGATTACTTTCCATGAAAAATGATGTACAGGATGGCTTGTACTGTGCAATGGAGCGTGCCTGGGATACACGAACCCCCACTGTGAATCACTTTACTTTTACATTTACCCTCCTGCACAGAGGCTTGTCTTACAAGCAACACATCTCTGGGAAAAGTGTTCTTATATCCTATCTGGCAATTCAAGTAATGGAAGCAGAGATAGAAGGAGGACAGAAATGAATTTAAAACAGGCAGCTTTCTGTTTCACAAGTGTTCAAGGAAAAAGTTTACTACCGTTCATCCCTTTCCAATGCAAATTCTTTCTTCATAATATATCACAAAAAAACAAACAAACACAAAAAAATGGTTGCAGCAGAAAAAGTAAGTATCACACTTTTCTTGCTTCTGGAACTGCAATACACACTTACTAAAAGAAAAACAATGAGCAGCTGACACATCGCCATCTGCCAAATTAGTATGGCAACCAGTTGCAACAATCTTAGACATCATGTAAGTTAAAAAACAAAACAAAAAACAAAATATGGAGAAAATGTAGGAGCTTGAGGAATACTTCCAAAAACGACTGCCTCTCCACCCATTTAGCTTGTGTTGCTAAAAGTCATCATCTTTGCAAAGTCGCTGACAGTCTGCAGGCTCGTGAATCGTGAAGAAACAAACCTTAAAATGCAAATCATTGTCCTCATGTGGAGGAAGGAGGAACGAGCTTCAGAGCCATGAAAAAGAAGACTCGACTGGAATGAGACCGGCTCTAAACTAACTACATTCAATTTGGAGGCTAGGTTCTATTTTTACGTCCTCTAGCTACAACATGTCTCCAAAGTTTTCAAGGACTTAATTTTCACAAAGGAATGAATGAGAGCAGTAATAACCCTGGTTACACGGGGATCCTGTATGACAGCCGCATTCTGTCATTCACATTGCCTGAGCCTTCAGGTGTTTTCACACCAGCAACTCTGCTCTTGCTGGTAACTGTGGGAGCAATTCAAGATTGAAAAATGCCAGCCAGTCTTGCAGTGGGAAACTGGCACAGTGACAAGAGGTGCTTTATAACTTCATATATGTTCAAAGTGTTACCTACTAACTGATCACAAAGAAAGAAGAGGAGTGATAACACGTGCATAACCAGCTAATGCAGCAGATCATGTAGTAAAATGACTACAAAGAAGCACGGGAGTCAAACTTATTTTACATCATAGTTCACATACAGCCCAGATTAGTTCATTAAGTGGAAAGGACAGCTAAAGTAAAAATTAAACCCAACACCCCATGAAGAAAACAACTCCAAATTATTCTCCTTACTTGAAGTGTAAAGAACATAAATAGAATCCCTCACACGACTAAGAAAAAAGTGCAATTTCAGCAATAATTTGTATTGTGTGTAAAACCCAGAAATTTCACTGTAAATAGTGAAAAACTGGGAGCTTTAAAAACAAACAAACAAACAAAAACGGGAACGACAATAACAAAAACCCCCCCAAAACAAAAACCGCCCACATGATTTATTATTATCGAATATTGTATTTATTACTTACTTTGGTCTATGGCATACCATGGTCTATGTCTTTGTCAGTTAGCGGCACAAAGGTTTATTTTCCACAGCCTTACACTGGACACTGTGAACTCCCTAGAAACAGCCTTTTTAAAAGCTCGATGTCGACTTTTATCCTACATCTAATTCCTAATTAGAACCACAAAAAACTCCTCAAAAAACTAATTTTTGAGTTGGTTTTGTAGTCAATTTCCTTTGATTTCATAATTGTGATTTTATATATATTTTCTCTTCCAGTAAAGACAGTGGTTCTGAATCAGTTAAGATGCTAAAGACATTTGGTGATGATCATTCATGATGTGATTCTTCTGTTCCACCACATCCCAAAGATACTCTATCAGATTGAGATCTGGTGCCTGTGGAGGTATTTTGAGTAGAGTGAACTCATTGTCATGTTCAAGAAACATTTGAGATGATCTGAGCTTTGTGACATTGTGTGTTATCCTATGGTCAGTAACAATACTCAGGAAGGCTGTGGCATTAAAATGATGTTTACCTGGTACTAAGGGACCCAAAGTGTGCCAAGAAAACATCCCTCACAGTATTACTGCACGACCACCAGCCTGAACTGTTGAGGTAAGATATTTGATTGTCCAGTTTTGGTGAGACCGTGTGAATGGTAGCCTCAGTTTCCTGCTCTTAGCTGACAGGAGAGGTGAGGTCTTCTGCTACTTGACGTTTTGACGTGTTCATACGTGCTCTTTTGCATACCCTGTTTGTAATGAGTGGCTGTTTGAGTTACTGTTGCCTTATGTATGTGTGCATTTCAATAAAAGGAAGGAAAATATATATATAAACGTCAACTTAATTTTTTAGGTCCTTGAGGAATTACCTATGAAACTGCGAGAGCCATGCCATTCAGAAATCTGATATGAAGTCACTCATAATAACATTTATAAACCATGGGACTTGAAAGCTCAACCATAGACTAAGTAAAAGTTCAAAAGTGAAGATTTTACTGGTAGAAAAAAAATGGGTTCAGTACCCTGGTGTTCAGTCAAGCAAGGCAAATTGAACCAAAGGGAACAGGCAGAAACTAGGAGAATAAAAACACGGTCAAGTGAAAAAGGAGAGAGCATGCTGGAACACTCGACACACGGTACAAAGATGACGTGGCACAGAATAAATAAACACATGAGGGCCACACATTAGCTAAATGTGGGGAAAAACAGGAGGGCTGTTTTTTTGGTACTCAAACTGGACAAGAAAAGTACAGGAAAACATGAAGAAAAATACACAACTTAGAACTTACCTAATGTATAGCACTTTATTGCAGAATTTGTGCTCGTTCATTGTTATTTTAGTCATTGTTATGGTAATTGGTGAAGCTGTGGCAAAGGCACTCAAGTTTTCATTACTCGCACTTTACTCTCAGAGATAGTTGCTCCTTATCATCAGTACTTGATACATTTGAGATTGTTTAACTGAGCTTTCCAACAGCCTGAGGACATTTTCCAATATCTTGAAGTACAAGTAATAAGAGAGTAAATTCCAGCCCGAAGCAGCTCCAGCGGTGTTCTTATTATGTTTGTTTGAACCCATTTTCAGCTGTTTTTAGAGCCTTTATTTCTTTGATCCTTGTTGTAATTATGACAGCGGATTCATCGATTTGTCATGGGGAATGTCTTTTTGTATGTAATTCCCATTTTTGCCTCTGCGAGACAAATCAATCTGAAAATTTCTTTTTATGGGCACACAACCTTTTACGGGCTGTTTTTTTTTTGCCAGTGCTGACTGTATTTGGGTGTAAAGCCAATTTTGAGTGACGTCTGTGTTGATATCCATGGATGCATTGGTATTTTTGTGTGTTGACGCACATTGCTTGATGCATATTTGTCTCACGCATTTGTTGCTGGATATGTGACCTCCTTGTCGTTGCAATATTAAAGGACTGACAAAAGTTTTCAGAGTGAATTAAAGTAGCTGTTTGATTTGTAAATCAAACACTGCACATTTTGCACACATAAACAGATACATTCACTCGTCTGAGGTGATCCTTACAGCTGTATTTCTATTCTCTTGAGTGAGACAGCAGAAAGGATCTGTTGTTTTCTTTCAGTTGCAGCTTGTCCAGAGTTCAGAGTGTCTACAAACAAAACCCAGAGCTGTAAACACAAAGTCACACTGACTGAGAGCTATCTCATTAATTGGAAAGTTTTGGTGACCTGAGATTCTGTTTTGCACAAACCCACATGGAAGAATCAAAGCAAAGTTTGATAGACAGGAACTCATAATCTGTAGTGGGAGGATTTGTTTATCTTGACTGGTGTTCTGACCAGCAGAGAGCAAAAGGCAAAATACCAGGATAAGAACATTGGTCTCCAATAGAACCAGACAGTGTCCATCACAAATAAGAGAAAAGCAGGGAAGATATTGAAATATACAGAAATGTTGGACAGGGAAAGAAACCAAAAGCACAGTTTAAAGAGATTTGATCTTTAATGGCTTCTCCATCCATCTTCTTCCACTTATACTTATCAGGGTTATGGGGGCCTGGAGCTTATCCCATCTACCACAGGACAAGAAGCAAGGTAAAACCTGGATAGGCTCCCAGTCTGATGAAACACTCACATCTATCGGCAATTCAGAATCACTAATTAACCTCAATAACTGAACTGTGGGAGGAAGCCAGAGAACCCAGTGGGAACAACAGACAGGCCCCAGCCACATGGTGGATTTGAACCCAGGACCTTCTTGCTTTGAGGCAAAGGTGCTAACCATCATATCATCCATCTTCTTAATTGTCTTTTCAATTCATGGTCATGGGAGGCTGGAGCCTATCCTGCCTGTCATTGGTCAAGAGTCAGGATGCAACTTGGCCAGGTCAACATGCAGATAGCAGGCCAGCATATTTAAACCTTCTTATAAGCTGCACCACTGCACTACCATGAAAAACACAACACTGAAGTAAAATAGGAAACTAGTTAAAATTAATAAGTGTGTGGTAATAATAATTTGAGAAATCTGTCTTGTTAATTGTTCAACTGATCTGCTTCAAACTTAGCAGGTATATGTTTCTGGGTTCTCCCGTGTCACTCTCTCTGAACTGGCACTGTAATTTTAAAAGAAAGAAAATGGTCATTTCTATAGAAAACCACGAAGGAAAGTGTGGATGTTCAGGTTCTCATGTCTGGTGCAGAGAGAAATTCTTGGACTCCTATGTGGGATTAACAAAATAGCCACGCCACGAATGCAGAGCACAACATAGAAGAGCTGCCTCAAGAGGCTACGAGTCAGCGGTAGAAATGCACCTAAAGGGCAAAGGTCACTCTTTCGAGGGTGCCAATGTTCACATTTTGGATCGAGAAGGCAGAATGGTTGAAAGGGCAGTAAAGGACGCCATCTTTGTCCACTCCCAGCACATCATTGAACACAGGTGGTGGCTTACGACACCAACTATCAGTCACCTGAACAGCTCACAGTTGTCTCACCCTTAACCCCTGGTGATTGGTAATTACCCACATCTTTTTCACACTGGCTCATATGATAAAGCACATGATCAATACCAGGTCAACGACCATCTCCAAACGGGATTAAAACTTTAAACTGTTTATCGGAACAGCTGCTTCTGAGTGTTGCATCAAAGCACAGAAACACATATGCATCTTCATTAATGCCAGTATTTTTAACCATGTATCCGCTCTATTTTGCTTTTGGAAAGAAATGATGCAGGTTGAGGTTTGTTCAATTACTCCACCATATATAGACAACAAGAAATTCATTTTTAATCACCCTTTGATCTTTTTAAGGAGCCGTTCCTCTTTCTAATCCCTGGAATTGAAAGGTTAAGTTTGGTTCACCATGGAACATCCTTTTTTCCAGATTTCTTTTAAGGATGATGTTAACATAATCTCCTGATGTACGTGCGAAGGAAACACAGTCGTCCACATTTGTGTTTCACAGATTGCATCAGTCTCATTTTGGCCTTTAAAGTGTCAAAATCTGGCTGCAAAATGCTAATTGCTTTTGTAGGCAATTTGATTGAAATTAGGTTGATTTTTTTTTTTTTTTATTTCTCAGAGGTTTTCCCAGTTTGATAACACGGGACAAAGCTTTCATCTGACAGCAGTGTGGGTGTGATAGCCATCAAGTCACCATACAACAAGCTTTAAGTCAGCATGGTGGCCAAATAATCAGGTGGAAGAGAAGTGTGGGAAGAAGAAGAAGGAGCAGCCCACATTCACCTCTGTGGCGACCATAACCAGCTGTTACATAACTGCCTCTTTCGATCGTCTTACAGTTTCCAGAGAACGACGAGTTTACCACAAATCAGACGGATCGTGTTCATGATAGATTGAAGTTTAAAACAATCACACTTGGTGAAAACACAGTCTGAGTCACTGCAGCAGAGCTCATCTGAAAATGTATTTATTAGGACGCTGCTCCTCTGAGTTGTTTATCATGTAATTAATAAGAAGCTGAATAAAACAACTAGTCACTGGGGTTATCACTTTTTGTCCGGTGAAAACAGGTTTTTTTTGAATGAGAGGTAAAACTTGAGGGGGTAGGGACAAATAAGTAAATACTTCTACCTACTCCTTTTCAAACAAATAATGGAATAATATATGGTAATGATTGTGAAGGCTCATGTTTGAAATGTTTGAAATAAAAATGAACTGAACTGAACTGAACTGAACTGAAAGGCTTTTCATCTTCACAGAACAAAATGTGCCACGGAGAATCCTCTGGTGTTAAAGGCCAAAGGAAATTTAAAAAAAGTAAAGCTCAGCTCTGCTATACTGCAGAGAGTGGTTGTTTTATAATATCATGAATGTTTATAGCATAAATTCTCATATTCATAATAGCAGTGCATGTTTGGGGTAAAACATCTCAGTTGAGGGCACGAACATTAAAATTCTCTTAAGCGTCTGTCTCCTATAGTGCACAAGGTTAACTGCCCTAAATATTTTTCCAGCTGACAGAGGCATACAAGTTCAGGCCCGGGGCAGCTTTGAGGTTTCCGTGGGAAAAACAGGGAAGCTTGCAGCTGCTATTATCACTCTTCACTGAAGATTTTTATAAGGATTCACAAAGTCATTCTCAGCAGAATCACAAAAACATTGTTACCTTTATAAAATGATCTCTTCGGTCTCACAAAGGTAGACAACACAAAGCACATAAAAAGGATATTTTAAGGCTGCTTCACTGAAGTGCTAATTGCATGTTTTTACTGGCAAAATAAAAAACAAAGCAACAACAAAAAACCCAAAATAAAAGGCAGATAAAAAACATACTACATTGTGTATGACAGGCTAGAAGCTCTTTAGCAACATCCGTGTTTGCTTCTCTCCCCACTTTTATTAAAAAATGTGGTGGGACTTATACCTATAATTACCTATAATACAACTAAGGTTGTAATTTGACTTAAAGTGTATTTTATCTGCAATTACAATGTAATTACATTTTCCTACAAATGCTTACTGATAGATTCACTAGAAAACGGGATTGGAGATTCAAGTTTTTATAGTGAAGAAGAAATAATAATAATATTTGTTCTGTCTTGTAAATTGTATTGTAATTATGCATTCTTGTGGTTTGCATGATGAATTGTTGACTACTCAGTTACATTCTCTTAATACATATACAAATGTGATAAGGACTGTTCTGTCTTTCCATCTTCTAATAAAAAAATTAAACTTATCCTGACAAGTTAGAAGGTTTAGGTTTCACTCCAAATATGCCCTGTCTGCCTAAAATACTGCGTATTAACATAATAAGTTGTATTTGTTTTACATTAAAATACACTACTTAAATAATTCATCCTTCCTGTTAAATCATATTCTAATATATCTACCAGTAAACATTTGTAGATAAATATAATGATGTTGTAATTTCACATTTAATACAATCAAATTCAATTTAATTCTAGGGGAATTACACTGTTACTGGTGAGATGTATTATAAAGTCCCATATTGTCAATAACACACAGCTGTAGATTTTTCTTAAAACAAAAACCACAAACTGTTAAATTTCATAAGAAAAAAATCTCTAAGACTAAAGACTAATTGGCTGGTTTTACAAATGTTTGTGGCTCCCAAAGGACTAATTTACAATATGTATTGCAGAAGGTCTGTGATCAAGTTAAAAGATAAAAAGTAGGGATGCAACGATACCAATTTTTTCAAACCGATACGATACCGATACTTGGATCTGAGTATTTGCCGATACTGAGTACAAAAACCGATACTTCTACCACACACACACACACAAATACAATGAATTGGAAGACAGGTTTTATTTTATTCTCTGCCGATAAAAAATAAAATCGTAATAAAAATGACCACAAAAAAAATTTCAAGTGAAAAATAAGCACTTCTGTTAAATTATTGCAGAGTATCCACATTGTAATTTAACAAAATATCACTGAACTATTGGGCACTGTCTCGAGCTTTCAGAATAATAAATAAACACTTCTATTTGGAATAAAATAAATACAAATTAGGTTTGAGAATAAAATAAACTTTTAAATTATTGCAGAGTGTCCAATTTCATATCGCAGCTCGAGTATGCTGAGAAGACGGTTCAATCCTATGCTTTCCACGACCGGCATTGGCTGGTCATCCAGAGAAATAAAATGAGTCAGAGCCTCTGTTATTTTAACTGCCAGTGGATTTTCTCTTGACATTTTTCATTGCTTTTCCAAAACCTGAGTTAAAGTTGGCTGTTCTGGTCCACACTGCTGACATTTTGTTTAGCCTAGCTACAGCAGCCTCCAGTTTCTCTTTTTTATCTGGAGCCACCAGTCTCACTCGCCTAACCCTGTGCCTGTTTAGCGTGGGATGTCCCCTTAGTGGCCAATCTAAAAAACTACAACAGAAATGACCAGCCACCCTCTGACTAATGAAATAAGTTAGTATCAGTTCATGGTATCGGTTAACTTTTACGAGTATGAGTACACACACATTTTACAGTATCGGCCCTGATACCCGATACCAGTATCGGTATCGGTGCATCCCTAATAAAAAGCATCATAGAGGATGTTTTTCCATCAATATAAGTATTTACCATAAATTCAATAGGACTGTAGGTGTTGCAAAGCTGCCTTTACTGGGCATTAAAAGGCTGTATCAGCTTCTGTTACTGAAAATTTTGTGGGTTTTGCTGTGGACAATAAAACCGTTATGTGAATGATGGTTTTATTGTTGCATGTGATAAAAAAAATAGAAAAGGGAGTATTTGACTAGAGAAACCAACTCTCAGCAGTGTTGTGAGGCTGCTGAGCTCATCTCTCCCTGAATAGCTCACTCCTGCTTTAGTAGGTAATCAGAGCACATGAGATCAGGACATTCACTTAGTACACAAATACATTAACACATAAATAAAAAGCCTTTTCCCTGCAAAATTTCAAAACAAAAAGAGATGATGGCAAAAACTCTTAGTCTCCTTTATATTTGAATCCACTGCACTGCACACATTTTTAATAAGACGTCATCTATTTCTTTCCACGATGCCCACAGATCAGCAGTCAGTTAATTTCCTGTAGGGTGTGGTGTAAACAATACACACACACACACACACACGCACGCACGCACGCACGCACGCACGCACACACACACACCTACACACACACACACACACACACACACACACACACACACACACACAGATTCATATAAACAGAAGAAAATCTGAGAACAGGCATCTACTTTCGATATGCAACGCTGCACTAAGTTATATATGCAGTATCAAATCCATAAAGCCTGCTGAGTGAATGCAGAACAACCTGCAGCGTAGTTACCATTCAAGGATTATTGAAATTATTTTTCCATCTTCTCTCCCTACATTGCATTTTAAACTGTGGTAAATGCTTGGAGTCATCTGTAAACATAACCCAGTCAATATATACACATATTCACTCTTAATTTTTGCTTTGCTTTGCAGTTTGGCTCCTGAGTTGCTAAATATGACTCTGTGCTTGCATGCTATGTTAACCAAACCATTACAGTTGTGAACTGTGAAGCAAAAACTACATATAAATTATATGAGCTGTAAAATTCTTTGTATTTTCATTAACATAAACAACACCGGGCCCTTTGTTTTTCTATCAAAATAAGACTTAAATATTTAGCAGGCACTGGAGTAATGGCTAAATTACCATAAGAGGGATTTTAGCAGGTGAGGGGGAACCCTAAGATCAGGTGTCATAATGAAATAAGTCTTATAATAGGCTGTATCATGAAGCTGTAATCAGCTGATCTTTGCTGCTATAGTCACTGCAGTGGATTTAGCCAACTGAATTCAACAAGATACAAGCATTTGTTTTACAAGCTATTTCCCAACCCCTATATACTATGAAGCTATTATAAAAGTATTTGGGCAGTGAATCTAATCAATATCATCACTTTAAATGGATGTCTGCTGCCCTTAATGTAACCTAATGTTAACCAAACCAACCAATTTAACATGCACTCCTGCACCACTGTGATTATTAGACCTACAGTATTTTCATTCAAAGCTTGAATCACATAAAATGAGCATACCTCAATTTGGCCTGCAAGATGTTTCAGTAAAATATGATTCAGAAATACATCATTTATAGATCCCATGTCTGATTTGAAAAGAATCAGAACAGTAAGATTTAAATTTCCAGTTTAGCAAATGTCACTTCTTGAGCAGTGCTGACCTTTGAAAATAATCTCATCTTCTTCTCTCTCTCTGTCTCTCTCTCTCTCTTTTTTTTTACATCTTTCTCCAGCTCTTAATGTCACACATTGTTTTGTTTTTTCTCTCTCTCCCTGTGGAAAACAGCAGCTGTACATTAGCTAACAGACACATTCTGTGATGAACTGTGCAGAAACGATTCGTGTGTTTGGTGATATTTGTTGAGCTGCCTTTAAAAGTTTTGTTTTTCAATGACCTGCAACCTAAAACAAGCTCTCTCCCCTTCTGTATCACTTGCTAGATGTTAAAATACAGTAACCACAACTTTACGTCAGCATCATGAACGCATCACAGGGATGAGGAGGAAAACTGATGCATTAAAGGTATAAGCAGGTAATGGGATGACGTTATTTTTTTTTATTCATGAACAGGTATCTCCATGCCATTACTGGAAGCAGCGCCGGGGTACAGCACATGAAAAATGAATTCATTCAACAGTAATTTGCATTAACCTGCCTATCAGATTTAATTGCTCATTGTCTGAAACACCGTTCTGGATCATTCCAGACCACTTTAACCCCTGGTTACAGCAGCTGCACAAGTTGCTCCAAAAGCTATTCTTTGATTTGGCACCTCAGGCTTTTTCATGCTTTTTTTTTTTTTTTTTTTTTTAAAACAAACAACTTTGCTTCATGAAACATTTATGAACTCACAAAAGCAGCAAGTAAACTTCATACTCAATATAAAAGCAAGCATTAAGGAATATGTGCATGTGTACAGTATATTAAATATTACTGTGACAGATGTCTGCTCTGCTGTTGATCAAACATTTATGCTTGTTTTCCAAAAAACCCCCCAAAAACAGCAACAACATTAAAGTGGCTTTAGACAAGTAATAATTTAGAAGGTAATGACATTAAACCTAATGTACAAAATGGCAAATAATGCATTTTAGCTGCAATAATGTTTCACATCAAACATACAGATGTAAGCCATACCCCCATACTCCAATCTGATCAGACAGAGCAATAGATCTGCTAAACCATGTAGGATATTGTTAATGAAACTGCTCTTAATTGAAGCCAAGCATCAAACCTGACCAGTCTATTGTCTTTCTGTCTATCTTTCATTCAGCAATCAAAAGCATTAAGTAAAGCCTCTTAATTTATACCACTTGAATCAGGGTAAACTCCAAAGCAATCATTATCATTTACTTTTCATTATTCTTTTTTTTAATTTCAGTTATTCATTATTCTTTCCTCATACATGTACATGTGTGTGGACAGAATTATGGTCTGTAATCTCTTTTGTGATTACTCACGTACACTGATCATCATGTTCCATATTTATTCATCTGAGCTGGTTAAACTGCAATTAATTTGAACAACATCAATTATGTAAAACAGGTTATATTTTAAAATAATGCAAGAAAGTAGACTTGGAACTTTTTCCAGCTGCTGCTGTAGCTGGTTTGGTCAACTTTGTGTTCACTTGCAGTGGGATTAGCAACAGTTTTTCTGTATTTTTATACAACCTTAGCTTCACTCCCACCCTCACAACACTTTGCTTTGCTATTTGCACCAGTGTCCAGTATATGTTGCATATATACACCAGTCTGACCCATTGCAAGATCTTTGTACACCACGTTCTTGCCAAGCACAACACACCACTTGATCCTATTTCTTGTGCCTTTCAAAAATTCCACTTTGATATGATGCTGAGTTGTGCTTTCAGTTTTATTGGACACCTTTTTCCAAACTCATTTTGAATTTAAACTTTATCATTTTTATTGACTTCTAAAAACAGCATTGTGTCCTGAGGTCTGTACAAAAAAGTAGGATTTCGTTTTTTGTGAATGATGGTTTTCGTTTCGATTTTTAACCCCAAATTTCTCTACACTAGAAGATGGTTCACATGTTACTCTAGTATATCTACTTGGCAGGGTGACAGAGTGTAGAACAAACCTGATGACACTACAAACTCACAGAAAGCTCAACAGACGTCACGAGCAGCAGCCACAGTAGCCACAGTATAAGACACTCTGTGGGAACTTTTTGACAGCACCCACTGTGAAACTGCTGATGGAGCTGTAGAGGTCAAACAATACCCCCTGCATTTGTTCCAAGAACCACTAGTTTAGTGACAGGAACAATGGGTTGTACATTCACACCTTTATATTTTGTTAAAAGAAAAGAAAGAAAACAAACGAGTTTACCAACGAGTGTGCTGAATTTTGAAGTCAAAATTGATTCCTGTCTTAAAACAAAAATCTTTACATATGACAAATATGTAAAGATTACATGTACATTAACACAAAAAGAGAGGATAGTATTTGCTGAAACAAACTGCTCATTACAGCTTCAGTCTCAGTTTTTCTTGCTTTTTTGCATGGGGAATTCTCCAAAACACTTGTTGATTATAATTATTAATTGTCTGGTATAGTATGTAGCTAGTTTAGAAGTAGGCAACACTTTATTTATCATTATTAAGCAAAATCATCTCATCATGTTGGGTGGGTGTTAGATTATTTAGAAACCCTGACAATTCTGGCACAACTGCTTTGAATATTCTAGCGTATAACAAAGCCTTGCTTTGCCCATCACTATTTTTTCCCTAGCAACCAAATCTTTGTATTATGTCCAGTAATAGTAGACAACTCTTGAACAATATGCACATGGCCAAATGATTGAGGGTCTTTAATGACCTACAGTGAATTAAAGTATAACATGAATGTTATTAGAAAGAACAAATACTTCAAAAATGTACATGACTATCTCCCAGCAGTTTATATCAGCACATTAATGGCTAATCCCTTTGTAATAAAGCATCCTATATATATTCTTTTGAGTCATGAATGCAAAAGAATAGATTAGTATTATTTTTAGTACTGTTATATTTTATCATATATTTACAAGTTCACTGAACATGAAAAATATGGGACAATATAACTGTGCAGTCAGTCAGTGAGGAACGTTGGAGACCTTCGTGTCTGCTTCTATCAAGCGTCATAAATTTTGAGCCAGTTCTGATTACTCAGCTCATGGCCCACAAAACTTGTTGAAATATTAAGATGTGCTCATTCAGTGAATAAGTCACACTGTCTCACTGGCAGTTAAAATCTTCAGCCTTGCATGACAAACCTGCCACAGAGATAACTAATGACTGCTGCCTACCAGAGGCCCGAAGTCCTTTATCATTAGAGTGCTTCTCTGTTAACCCCGGATTTTCTTACTGGAAGCTGTTCTGTTTTGAAGCACACAGTTTTAAAAATTCATAGTGTCTTGGAATAATTAATCGAAAGTTAAACATTCTCATGGAAAGGCTGGATTAAACAGCACAAAAAAATCGTGTGCTTCTAACTGTTATTATAATGATTTCATAATATACAATAATAAAAAGACGCTTCAGGTCAACGGTGACATTCCTTTTACTAAAGGGCTTTATTAAAATTGTCTAAGCAATCATTATCATAAGTATATCCTATATCCTATTATGCTAATTAAACATATGAGTTGATGACAAAATTAATATTTTAACTTATTTTACAAATACACAATTACATATTGGAGATTATACACTCAGCAGATATTTTAGTTGGTATACCTTACTAATATGAAGTACCCATCAAAAACATGCTTATGGTTGATCCATATTGAGATGATAGCGTCACTCAGTTTCTTCAAATTTGGCAGCTTCACATCCGTGATAGAAATTTTCAGTTCCACCACATCCCAAAGGTGCTCTGTTGGATTGAGATTTGGTATGTGTGGAGGTCATATGACTACAGTGAACTCATTTTAATGTTCAAGAAACCTTTTTGGGATGATTTGGGCTGTGTGATGTGCTGAAATGCTTGGGTGGTATATGTATGTGTGTTTAAATTGTCCTATATACTGATATACTTAGATTAAAGGAAAATTCACAGATTAACCAATATAAAATGTGAAATGCTGATTATGGACAGTTATTTGGACATTACTTCCAGTAGTGTTAATTATCACTTTGCATTTAAAGTACTTAAATTTTAATCAGTGAGCATCCACCACACTTTTATGCTTGCTGAAGCACACATTTCTATTACAGTTGAGAAATAAAAGCAGGGAGAAAAAAGTGTGTAACTGGTGATGTAAAGATTAAAACAGGTGATTCACACGTACGTCGACAGTGCTTCAAGATAAAGTGCCAAACACTGAGCAAAATTCAATTGCTTCCAGACTGTGCAGGGTTGTATGTACTGCCAAAGATGCAAAAGCAGCAAGTTAAAAACAAAACATGATACATTACTCAGCTACTTGTGTCAGAGTTGGGTACATTGTCAAATATAGCACAGCAGAAGCAGGCCTGAACAATGAGGTAACATGTTGTCAGTATAACAAATGGTGAAACTACAAGCGCAGCGCAGATATTTCAAGTCGCTTGTGGGGTTAATGTTCAGATAAGTAAATAGAAGTACAGATACCACAGATGTACATTTAAAAATGAAACTGAAGTCCAAAACTTGTACTTCAGCTGAGGGAAAATAGCAGCTAACAGCAAATAGACAGAGTGACAGCTGTACAGTGTGATAAGCACCCACTTCAGGCAAATTATTGTTTAATGGATTGATCCAATTAGGGTTAAAAAATACACAAAGTATCAACTTGTACTCAGAGAAGTACCAGACCAGGGCCATTAAAATGTAGGCTGTAACCAGAGCCGACTGCATGTTAGAGAGAATATCTGTAAATTTCTTGGCAAGCCAACCAGTAGTTGTCAAAATACATCAATATGAGCCATGTGACTCTCCTGGGAGAACTGGACAAAAACTCACAGCTGCACTGCAATATGTATGTTTCATTCTCCAGGGACTACAAATGTACAGTGTGTGTGTGTCTTAGCTCACCAATTAGATAGTTGTTGATACTGTTGTTTGGCTGGACAGACCAAGGGACAAACTGAGTTTCACCACATTCACAAAATTGTGTGATTAGCTATATTACAGCCACCAAATGTACTGATGCACACCTATAACTGTACATTTTATCATCTTATTGGTCACAGCACTCATTCAGCAGCTTAGTGACAGTGAAGGATCAGTTATTTGAAAGAATAAAAATGAAAGCAACATAAGCAGTGAGAGGCAAACTGTGTTGACATCAATACATCTCATCTAGAGTGAATGGAGTTGGTGGTCTCTCTGTCACTTCAGGCGTGCAATACGGGATGTGTTTCCACAGACAAGACACTAATGAGTTTTCTGTCACCATATAGATTATAAATAACTGGAAAATTAACCAAGCCTTTCTAAGGTAATCAGGAACATGATTGTTTTATGGACTTGAGTGAGAGTAAGTGTCATGGTCCCCGTGTCTGCCCGGCTGACTCAGGTTGGCTACATATGTTTCTTGTTTACATCTACCTCTCTCACGCTTGCCTCCCGCCCCTGGCCCTCGCACCTGAAGTTAATCACACACCTGTGGCTCATCGCCTAAACTCATCCACTACTTAAGGCAGTGGCTGGAAACATCTCGTCGCTGGACTATTGAGTAACCTCGGTAGTAAGCTCCGGAGTACTCGTCTCTTGTTGCCTTTTTGTATTGCTGACCCTTCGGATTAATCACTTGTTGTCTGTAAACAGGAATTCCGTTTCCCTGGAACCCTTGGTGTGCGGGCTTGCTGGTGTGCTGTGTTTTTTGTGAAGTCCCTTGTGTGTGAAAAGCTCCTTTCCCGGATTTCCATGTGCCCTGGATTCCCCCCGCCCTCTCACTTGTATATATTTGCACCTGATGTTGTATAGTAATAAACGGAACTGTATTCTAGCTGCCTTGTCTGCGCTTGAGTCCATCCCACTTCGTGACAGTAAGAGGTTGGTTATTTGGTCTCACTGGCTTTGACATGAAGTGTTGTTGCTGTGCTAAAAGAAATCGCATGTCTCTGAAAATCTTCACCCATATTTGGTCTGTATAAAGTCTTGTTGCTATTGTGGAAATTAAAGCACCAAAACACTAGCTCAATTGTATTTTGAGGACTCGCACACAGCCAGACACCTTTATCTCTTAGAAACTTTCCACTCCAAGTTATGCATGACTGTACAGTAAATCCCAGTGAGGTTCTTTCCCCCTCACTTTGCCCCGGGATAACGCTGTTTCCACATGGCTCACCTGTCTGATTTGGTTAGCTTTGGCGAGTCCACTCTCTCATATACCCATACATTCATATGCACACACATGCCCACACAGTGCACTAAGTCGGGTGCACTCCTTACAGCTCTCTTGTGTGGTGGAAATGATCGAATCAGGATCAGATCATTAATCCTTACGCCTGATGCCAGTGAAAGCCACGGTCACTCACAGTCTGTCAGTTTAAATCCTACCAAGCATACCGACCTTTAAATGCTGACTAGACAAAGGTTTGGACGTAAGCACGGCCTGGAGTTCATGTTAAAAGTCATCATAGTGGAACGTGTCGCAGTGCCTGAAAAATATGTGAGTGATAGTGAGCTCCATGGTTTGTCTACTGCATCTCTGCTGCAGCTGTAAACCTACCCTTATGTAAGAGGACACGCAACTGATTCTTGAACCCTTCTTACAGGTCAAAGCATCTCAGCTTTAGCACCATGTTGTGAAATAAAATAATAATATGAAAAATCTGAAATTCAGCCCCGAGAAAACCTTTAATCCAAAAGTCAATTGTCCAATCATAGTAATTATACACAAGGATTCTTGCTACTCATCAAGTATGCATGGAATCTGTGCAAGAAGGCTTGTTTACAACATTTTCAAATTTAGGACTGAAAAATTACATCCAGGGCGAGAGGTTGGTGTCTTTTGGGATTGTTTTGAGGCTGGTTAATAATACAAGCATTAAAAATCTGTGCTTCAAGTTTAGTGGGTGAAATTATACTGTTTTATTTTTATGGCACTTCACGCTAATGAGCAGGTACTTGCATCTGTCTAATGTCACACAGTCAAAGAATGCAGAGAAAAGGTGATGGCTTAAATTCAGGCTTTATAATGTCTCTGAGCAGACCATTAAATGGAGTAATGCTCTCTGTCTGGTTTCTTTAATACCCAATCAAAATCTTAGTTCTTAGAGTAAAAGACCATGGATGTTACCAGTATTTCATGAAACACAAATTGGGGAAAAAAAGTAAAAAAAAAAACCCTGCATAATAATCTACTCCTGATAATTTTCTGAGCTGTTTATATGTCATTAAAATTAAAAAAAAAACAAAAAAAACAAGCAGTTGTAAGTAGGGTGGAACAGTCTGTTATGACAGATGTTCAGACACCTTTAAAAAAGGGTGAAACTGTTTTATATCCAATTATGAAGGCATCAAAGTTTTAGTTTATTTCGGGACCAGTTTAACTTCACAAGTACATTTGATATCTATACTCACCAGCCACTTTATTATGTACACTTGCTGAGATTTTCCCACACAACAGTTTCTAAGATTTAAAGGTCATGATTTCAAGCAAACAAACAAACAGAGAGCTGCAGTTTTCTTGGCAATAAATCTTTGTTGGTGAAAGAAGCCAGACTGCTTACACTAACCCCAATTCAGTTCAATTGAATTTAATTTATTTATGTTGCACCGCATCAAAACAGCCGTCACCTCAAGGCACTTTATATTGTAAGATAGAGACCTACAATAATACATACTGTAGAGTACATGGCCACTCATTATAACATGCAGATACATGTCTCTGAACACACATCCCTCCTGTCAGCTAAGAACACGATAGTGAAGCTACAGTTCACATTGGCTCAAATCAGACAAAAGAATATTAGAAAAAATATTACCTGGTCTAATGAGTCTCAGTTTTTGCTGTGACATTCAGATGTTAGGGTCAGAATTTGGTGTAAACAGCATGAAAGCATGGAGCCATGCTCCCTCGTATCAATAGTTCAGGCTGCTGGTGGTGTAATGGTGTGGGGGATGTTCTGGGACCCCCACTTTGGACATCATTTAAACACCACATCCTGTCTCCATTTATTGTAGTTTGAAATAAGCATTTGTCATCGAACGTCATCAGGAAGAGCGGATAGAAACTCACAGGTCAAAGTTTGCATTTTTGGAGGGAGTGGGCATCTATGACTTCTGGAGATATAATGTTAATGATACACACGTGGTTACAGTTGGGTTGTTCATGTTCACTGCCCTGATTGCTTGTGTGTGCTTGTGTGTGTCAGCTAATGCCTTTGTCAGCAGCTGTTCATTTTGTCCATGTGCAGCAGTAGCTGAGCGGCGGGTGCTTGACATTTAAGCAAACAATCTGCTCTCAATAAACACTCAGCTTGTGGTGTTTTATGCTTTGTGGGGTTTTATGTGTTTTATGCTTCAAAGTTACAAATGAGCCTAAATTAGTATCTTTTCAGATTGCGGTTCCATCTGTGCAATGTATATTTTATTTAGGTGGATTTTTGTAAACTGAATATTTACTAATTTAAAGAGTACCAGAAGAGTAACCTTGCACAAATACTACATGCCCTTATTATAACCTTGCCTACATCATATTCAGTATGGTGATGTACAGAGATAAATTTGTGTCATCACCCAAAAACAAAAGGCTACCTGACTATAACGCTGAGCTCGAAGGGCATCTTTACAGACTGCAAAGTTCACTGTGTCATGCTCATTAATACAAATCCACAGCATCTCCTCTTTAGCCTGGAATTCATGCTACCCATCATTTTTGAAAAGAAAGAACAATTTGTATTTGTCAGACTAGAGATCAGTGAAATGAGCTCTGCTGATTATTCAAATTCCAGTCCAACGTTAATTCCAGGCTTAAACAAAAATTGCTGAATGCCATCTAAATGCAATCAACTGTGCTTTCCACTGAAACATGCTCTAAAATGATTCATGAATCTGTGCTCTCGTCTGCAAGTTTCCAAGTAGCCTTATCTTAATATCAATTACTAATTAGAAAAAGTCTTTTGCACCAACATCTTATGCAAATCTTACTTGTGCTTTGAGATAATACTATAGTTTCTTAAACCAGCAGGTCAGAGCTGGAACTCAAAAAATGAAATGATCTTCTGCAGCTGCAGATGTTTAGTATGCTAAACTATGTAGGCTTGATTTACTGTCTCTTACATAAATATAAACAAGAGCAAGTTTAGTTTTCTTTCTAAATTATCCTCTTTTTCAAAATTCAGCATTCCTTTGCCTTTGGAAAAGCCTGTAGTCTCCCCTTCAGACATGCCTGTATAAAGACATTTTGCTGATCGTAGTTCAGTGTAAAGGATAGATGATTTTAATTCCACTCAGATACAGAACACAGTAAGCATATTGGCTTTTTATATTTACTTTTCTGTGTGGCTTTCCACTTTGACTTTACTTCAGGTTATGTTAACTAACCGAGCAAATGTTTAGTCAGCAAAATGAGATTAGCCAAATTAAAAAGGTTTTCTCCTCCCATTTAAATGAGAAAAACCACCTCGTAAGGTCTCACCCAGTGTGGGGTCAAATGTATAAAATCACTAGTGTTTCTTAACTTTCACTCCATTTCCTCCTGCTGAGAACAAAATGTTTTAATGAGTCTGGCATATTTGAGAAATCCAAGCAAAACCACACCGTCCTGCTGCGCTCTTGTAATTGTTCAGCAGATGCAATAATATTCACTGCAGGCAGTTAAAAAACAGCAGTGGGGTGACTGTGTTTGAGCGGGACAAAAAAGACAGTCACAGTGGCATGGTGGTCCCATTAACATAAATAATAAGATTTCATGGTGAAGATTTTCAGAGTTCAGGTGGGATCAGGGTTAGGGAAGTGGTAATTGTGTCTCAAGGAAATTAATGCAAGTCAATGTAATGCCCACTGAAGTCATGGAAAGATGAATATCTTTGTGTAGGAAAGAAACTGAAAACCAGATCCAGATGAGAACTGATTCCAAATTGTCCAACTGATCACAATTATATTCCTTCAAACTGATATCCATCTCTTGTCAATACTGTACGGTACTATGATAACGAACACATTAAAAACACAACACCCCAGTCACATGCAAGATTTTTTTTTAATTGTTCAAACACTGACATTATAAAAGTAATGCACACATGGAGAATTTGTTTTTGTTTGATAGTTTTTGTCTCCACAGGGAACCTTAAGGGAACCTTACAATATGACACAAACACTTTGTCTGTCTGTGTATTTGTTTCTTTGTCCATGAACTCCGCCTTGAGCATCAGGAGCTGAGGAACCACACTTGGCATACAGGTGCACCTGAGGCCGTTCAAGGTTCTTATCTAAATTAGTCATTATGGTGCCATTGTGTTGCCTAGCAACTGACTTAAATGACCTGTTTATAAGCCTCTATACACTCATAGAACTCCATTAAAGCATCCTAATGTATAAATTTCAAAATAAAATCTAATTTACATTCACAAATATTACGCATTCTTAGCAGTAATTGCCTTGTTACATTTGTCAGTGTGATTTAATATATCAGTTTGCCAGCAACACAAACAGGCCAAACAATACTGTAGCATGATGAAGTGCTACTTAATATAACATAGCATTACAGGAATCACTATAACATAAAATGCTGTATTTCTAGGACAGCACTGATTCATAAAAACACATTCAGAATTCAGAGTAAGCACACCCCACTGAACTGTAGTTCTGATTTTAAATTTTGTGAAACATACATGTGGCAACTTTAACAGGACACCTGAGGGGTAAATCACATTGTACATCATCAACTAAAATATTACCTTTGTACTGGTTATTTAAAATCAGATTCAAAACCTGCAAAGACTGAGCGATCTCAGAAAAAAGGAAGCCTCATTTGTTTTTAGAAAAAGCCACTCCTTTTATCAGATAAGAAAAAAACTCAACCTTTGTTCCTCTACAATTGTGTGAATTTGTGTCATAAATGTTTTAAAAAGGTCTAAAACTACTGTAGCAATTTAGCAAATGACTTGCAAAGAGGAGCAACAAAAACACTGTAAGTGCAAAGGTGCATGTCTAACAGTGCTTTACTAAAGGTTTGCTGATTTTTAAAGTAGTCTGTTTGATACACGGAGTGAGATTGTTCTTTTTGGCATCACTAAAGTACTACTTAGCCTAGTCTCAAACCAGTGTTTGTTTTTGGTCTTTTGTGGAATTTTGTAATCATAAGAAACGTAAATCATCTTCAGTCTCATTCTTTTTAGTCTCATTCAAATACAAGTACTGTCACAGAAACAGCCACAGAAAGAAGTGCAAACAGGCTCAAATCCTAATTTTGTACCCAGGTACACTGAAGTGCACGCTTCACTACACCAGTTTGCAGAGTGTAACCTCATGTCACGGGCAGTTTGACTCAGAGGTACAACTGTGGATCCAATTTCACATGGCGTTCCCCACTAAGAGTGATACACAAGCACTATTATGATGATCGGTACTTATTATGTTTTTTTTTTTACAATGTACCAGTACAAATACACTCTGACATTAGTGAACGATGGTGCCAGAGCTTTAAAGCCCTTAGTATAAAATATGATACAATGTGACAGCTGGACACAGTGGGCAAATAAAAAGTAAAACGCTATTATATAAAACGTATTAAAGTATTTAAATGTGAAAATGTCAAAGAATTATTAGTAATCCGAGTTTGAACTGTAAGATTAAAATTTAATGAGAGGGCAGCTTTAATAAGACTACGCTATTTTTCACCTCAGAGGTGGGTGGGGGTGGGGGTGGGGGTAGTGTGGGTGATGTTAAGTTTTCCTGTCAGTGAAGTTTATATCAGGTCAAGTATTTCTGGACTTAGCAACATCTTGTGCTTTTTCCTTGCAGCTCACAACTGACGTCACCTCTACACAAAGGAATGTAAATAGAGCTCTGGAAACAAGGCAAGAAGCAACAAATCTCCTCTGTAAATCATTTCAAATAGTTGCCTCTGAATATAAATAAACAAAGCAGCCCCTTATAACCAATATGCATGCGTATACTTTAACAAAATTAAGTTATTATTATAAAAATGATCATGGAAGTGTAACCCAGTAGAGAAAACCGCTTTTGTTGTTATTCTTTCTTGGTTTCTTTTTATTTGTATAAATGTATTTTCATTCTTTTATTTTGAAAAGCAACATTTATTTTGAAAATAGGAAGTTTGATCCTCCAGCAAACTTTATTTTTCTGTTGCCGAATCACAAGGGGTAAATGCTTTTTTTTTCATTGGTTGAAAGTGGGTTTAGCCCCGTCTTCCAAAACACCAGATCATCGTTTCACATGAAGTAGATGAGACAGGCAACGGATAGCTCATGCGGAATTTTCTAACATTTTGGTGAGTTGAGCCCATGGGTTTGAAAAATTAATAATGTGTTAGTCTGTTGCTAAAAGTTGTTTCTTCTGTTCATACCGATTCGCGAGTGGTAATTTGCTGTTTAAAAACGGTTGAAATGCTGTTTGTGGTAGAATTTGTTTAGCATACTTGAAGGATGATTGGAAAAATCTATTATCTTGCTGGTTATACCTATTAATCACAATTTCATGGTTGAAAAGAGAACGAGAAATTCATTTGTTGTTTTACATGTGGTTAAAATAATTTCATGTACAACGAGAGATATATTCAAAGCATGCATGTAATGTATTACTGTAGTAATGTGATAGAGATGTGAAAAGAGATAAAGAACTAAAGCTATAGCTGTGATACAAGAGAAGGAACGGAGCTGGCTGTGTGCAATAATGTTAATATTGTTGTGCAGGCTAGGTTTTTTTTCCTTGTTCGTGTGGAAGGAACTAAGATTTTGGATTCCGATGGATTCTCTCCGGATGGAGATGGCGAGCCTGAGCCCAGACTGAACTTTGCAGAGGAACTTACTCTTTTTCCTCAACGGAGACTCCCAAGTGGTAACACACAAACCACAAATGAAAGAGAAAAAGAACTAGACTAAGAACTTTTGACTTGACAAATGACCAAAGACAAAAAAGACAATTGAATATTGAGCTCAAACAACTATTTTTGGGTTTATTTTTGTTTTGCCGGCTTATTCTTATTCTTGTTATTGTTATTATTATCATTACTACTGTCAATGTGAAATTTGTGTCTTGTTTATTTCATTTTTGTGTAAATAATAACCGTTGCTGCTCAAATTCCTGTCTCCAGCCATTTCATTCTGTATTCGCCTCGCTTTCTATTGTAGCCCTGCCGAACCTAGCAACTGGTCTATAGTTTGGCTGTCCTAAACTACTTAAAGTGAGTCAGTGGTTACAGAAGGGTTTGATAGCTGGAGCTCAGGTGGCAGAGCAGATCAGCCACTAACCAGAAGGTCAGCGGTTCGATCGCAGGCTGCTCCAGTCTGCATGCCAAATATCCTTGGGCAAGATACTAACCCCATGTTGCTCTCCGATGCATCCATCGGAATGTGTATGAATGTTAGATACTTAGCACTTAGAAGTGCTGGTGTGATTGGGTGAATGAATTAGTTGTATAAAGCGCTTTGAGTGCTCAGACAGAGTAGAAAAGCGCTATATAAGAACCAGTCCATTTACCATAGCTTTGATCACAGTTGTGAAAAAGAGACGTGCCTTTACAAGCACCATCTTTTAGTGCTGCAGAGCATAGTTCTGCTTCTACAAACAGTTACATATATTTTTTATCTTCCATTCAATTCTCTGCATATTCTGGTTCAACTGTGATGGACTGCTGACCTTTCCAGGGTACCGAGGCTTTCACCCTATGACAGCAGAGATAGACTCCAGATGCCCTGCAAGTCTGAGATGGATGGATGCATGGACTGATGGGTGGATGGAAGGACAAATAAAACAAATAAAGTCAAAAGAAAACAAAAATAGGCCTGCTAACATCACAGCAAAGGCACAACTTTAATAATAACAATAATAATAATGAATTGCATTTATATAGCGCTTTTCAAGACCCTCAGAGCACTTTACAATTCCACTATTCATTCACTCTCACATTCACACACTGGTGGACTTTAAGAGGCCTGATCTGTTTGCCAGTTTGATTCTGTCTCTTGTGTCATTGTCTAGAATCAGGTTTAGAGGCAATAGTCTAAACAAAGTAATCCAGATCTCTGAACCCTGGTCAGGATCCCAGTGTGTTTCCAAGCCAGAGGGCATGCAAAATCCCTCTGGTGCAGTCTTTGTGTGACTTGTGATCTCCTTCCAGTTGGATTCCCTTAAATAAATTCCTAGGAGGTGATATCCTGGTCAGATGCCTAAACCCTTTTAGTGGATTCCTTAAAATTTGAAGCAGGAGCTATTCTACTCTGGGCTCCCTCCTACTATAACTACTTCTCGCTGTGAGCCTATAGACCATGTACAGATGAATGTACAGACAGCCTTGTTTTTTCAGTCACAACTTAGAGCTCAAGACCACATTGATAGCAGGAATGTAAATAGACTGGCATTTTGCTTCTTCCTCCACATAGACTGAAAATTCCAACTTACTGTTTGTGTGTTGCATGTCTGCCTTCAGTTATAATTTGGATCTCCAGCTACTTGCACACAATGCTAATATTTAGCGGCCAACTTTAAGTACGTAATGAGAAAAAGCAAAACTACCTAAAAGCTTTAGTATCTCTGCTATGAAGTTTACATGATAACACTTGGCTGTTTAAGTTTGGTTGTATGTGTCTGGTACTTTTAAGTTCAAGGGCTCTGCAGCTCTGAAGATGGATGACGACAAAGGCAATATGCACATGGGTGTCAGCTGCAGTCTGATGACTGGAGCGAATGCAAGACAGATTGTCACCACACCGTATTAACCCTCACCTAGACACTGCTTCTGTATCCTGTTCAATTTACAGGAGGCAGTAAAGTTGTTTTCTTCTTCTTTAAGTTCAGGGCTAGGTTGAAAATAAGTTAGGAGGTAGTTTGTATGCATGGCTTACATTTACTGAAGGTTTGGATTACAAAGAGATGCTTCTGGGAGTATGTATTTTACAGTGTGCAGTGTAGTTAATATGGGCAAACATACAATTCTTATAAATAACTGCACTGCAAAAAGTGAAAGAAGATGGATGTTTGCCCTAAAAATATTACATTTTCTTCATATCTGGCATTCTCAAACTGATCTAAAGTAGCCTTTTTTCTTGATGTCATGTAGTGCTGGCCCATTGCATCATACCACATGCAAGGTCTGCCAAGTCTTTTCCCTGGAGCTCTGTCCTCTGGATAGCTGAGCTTTTTCAAAGTGCTTGCATTTCATTACCTACCTATGTATGTACTCAATCTAAATGAAGAAAGTGTGCAAGACTGGGGCCACTATTACATCTTATTTATGGAAAAGTTGTGGAAATAGAATTTACACAAAAACCCAGCTAACAAATCAATACTTAAGAGTATCAAAGATGTCAGCTCAAAAGGAGATATGGTTCTTAAATCTATGAATGTGAATATGAATGAGTAATTACAGTATTCTGTAATTCCCTGGTAATGCACTGTTGGCCCGGCATGTAGCTAACAGCAGGGATGGGCAAATTAATCATCACATGCCTCCTAAGTTTATTCTTTCTGATCTTGCAATCAATGGAAAATGTAATAGAGCAAGAGAGACATGAAATTAACAAGGATGTGGTTGATTTATGGCATTAGGACAAACAGCATTAAAAAAAATAAATCTGGGATGAAAATTGTTTGAAATTACAGCATAAAAGTAATTAAAACTCAGACATCAAACAAAATATACAGTGGGGAAAAATATAAATAGAAACCACATGACTGCAGAAATTACTTGTGTTTTGAATGCCACAAACCTTAGTTTTTCCAGTAACACACATCCAACAACAGCTTCCATCTCCAACGGGACAATTTCTCTCTTCACATTGGGATGGCCGTAACTCAGGAGGCATAGCAGATAATCGAGCTGGAAGGTTTGTGATTTGATCCCTGGCTGCTCCAGTCTACATGCCAAATATCCCTGGGAATGATACTAACCCCAAGTTGCTCTCCAATGCATTCACTGGTGTTTGAATGGTAGCTGGAAAACACTTAAACAAAAGTGCTGGTGTGAATGGGTGAATGAGTTGTATAGAGCTTAGAAAATGCAAGCACCACATTGTGTTGACCTCATTGTGTTGATATAAACTACTCAGTTCCCAATCATATTAGGTATCCTTTTTATCCTTGCTGCACTCTCCTTGTCATTTTTGATATCACATCCTCTGGCATGCTCCACTGTGGTGCTTCGGCCTGTCGTGCAACTCTTGATTTTTGTAAACTAGTGCTGTGTCCCCAGCAGCTGGGTTGAAGAGATGAGTGTACGATTATGTAATCTTTTACTGTTGTTTTAATATTTTTCAGTACAGAAGCTTAGACATTCATAGTTATACAGAGGGAAAGTTATACAGAGTTTGCAAACTCTAGATGTTGTGGTAAAAACCTGTGGTAAATACTTCAATAAATAGAAGCAACCACTATGGAGTTGATCAGACTACAGGAAGAAGTTGTGTGCCAAACTATTGGCAGAGTTTCGGTGTTTTGTAAACCCCCGCAGTTACGTAACTTTTCCTCAAACCATCCAGCAAAAAACTCACCAGCATATGAACCATGTTCTTTTCTGTGTCCTGTGTACTGTTTGTTTGTATATGTGTCTTTTTGGCTGCTGTTACAACCAAATTTCCCCTTGTGGGACAATTAAAGGATTATTCTATTCTATTCTAACCATGAAAACTGCACATCATCTGCAACTGTCATGTGCTTTTATGCTAAATCAGTGGTAAATTGAATTTATAAAGCTGCAACAGTTATGTTAATAAATAATATTTTCATGTATTCCAACACCTGCTCTTTCATGCCAAACACAAATCAGGAAAAGGCCTCTAGTTTCAGATACTAATCTGTATAAACAGTCTTTTTCAGCACTTCCAAATACTGTTTTCGACTACATGAGTTGACCTTTATTTTGGCAATTTCTGTTCAGGTGGATTGTAAAAAAACACGTTTATTTAAAGTTTTTAGTGTACTTCAATATTAACTACTATATGTGAAAATAAAACCTTAAGATTCTGTTTGAACATAGACTAAACAAAATATTAGCCCCAGCCAGTTCTTAGTTTAGAAATTGGAAGGCAGAGATATATTTTTAGAAAATTAATTCAGAGATTTTATTAGTAACAGATAAAGTGCCAAATTATACAAAATGCCAGTTAGTGCCAATCCTACTTGGGCAGAGTTGAAATCGTGTTCTGGCACGATCTGGCATTCATTAATCTTTGGTCTCAGTCTACTGAATACTTCATCAGGAGAAGAGGAGAGTTTTGCCTGCATGATATCATGTACCAGGGGATTCAGCACCAGTTTAAGAGGACCAAGGTTCTGACAAATGGCTGATGAAAGATTATGGCCTGAGCATTGACAGCTGTGTGTGTGGCTCTGAACAGCATCAGGGTCTTGAACTCAATCTAAGGCACCACAGGAAGGCTAAGGAGCAAAAGTTCTACCTCTTTCTTCTTATTCTCTGATCCTACCAAGGATGTGGATGACATTTCAACTAAAGTCTAGCAAAATCTTTACATTTTTGATGTGATAATAAAATAACAAGCATAACCAGATTGCCTGAGCATAGCAGTCAAATTCCATCCATTTTTTGCCGCTTATCCAGATTTAGGTTGCAGGTGCAACAGTCTAAGCAGAGACAAGCCCAGACCTCCCTCTGTCAGCCCACTTCTTCCAGTTCATCCAAGGAGACACCTGGTGCCACCAACCTTCTGATTAGTGGATGACCTGCTCTGACTTCTGATCCACAGCCATCCCAGCGATCCCTTCAGTGTTCTTCTGGGTCTGCCCCGGGGCTTCCTCTCGGTAGGACATGCCCAAAAACACCTCACCCAGGAGACGCCCTGGAGGCTTTCTAGTCAGATGCCTGGACTACTTCAACTAGCTTCTTTTGATATAAAGGAGCCAGTCAATGGTATTTTATGTTAACTATTAATACACTTTTAGACTAAATAGTTATTCTTTCACATAGCCTGACAGTCACACATCATAATAACAGTATGTCTGATACTGGCCAGTATTTACCGCACACATTCTATGCTATTTGTTATTTGCTGTGTTCACGTTCCTGGCTTCATCTCTTCAGCTCTCGTGCTCCCGTTCGTCCTCAAAGTCTTATCCCTCAATTTTTCTCTCTGTATGGCATTCATTTCAGCTGCCACATCAGTTGCAGAGAAGGATCTGCTTCATACATCACAGTGACTCAATGGCTATCACTGCTGTTTCATAGAAGTCCTACTCAAAGGTGAGCAGGACCCATCTGCATGGAGTTTGTATGTTCTCTCACGCTTTCTTAGCTTTTGCACAGAATCTCAGGTTTCTCCCAGTAATATAAAGCTAAATAAAATAACTACTATGACATAAATGAATGCTAGATGTAGACACGCTCTGGCAAAAGAATCCAAACCTCAAGAACGGTATTTTCAAGCAAAAAAAGAGATATAAAAACTAATTATCTCTTGAAGACTTCTTAGTTGAAATCTACAAAGGCAAAGCAAAGCCATCCTGCTTTCTTATTAATATCACAGTGAGTGCTGTCAGGCTCAAAGGGTATTCAAAACAGATGCTTTTGGACACTCATTTATCACAATCTATGCAACGTTTAATATTTAAACTACAATGATATGTAAAGGTATTCACTGGATACACTGGTTTTCATAAATGTGCTTCCTCGTGCGTCAATATTAAAAACCACTGAGGTATGCTAATCAGCTGTAGAGCCCTTTTCATCACCAGCAGCTTGAAGCAGAGCCAGTGACAGTTCTCTCATCCTGGCTCATCAGCTACTAATGCAACAGAAGATAGCTCTTCTTCCACCGTCAGTAGCCTTCCCACCACATGCCAACAATGAAAAACCCTCCAACTAGTGCTCTCACATAAAATGCATGCATGCCAAGTTCTGTGAAGTACAATCAAAGACCTTACAGTAAGATCTCCTGCTTTAATCATCCACCTCCACCTTCACCCATCCAAGTTTTTCCTTTTGATCAAAGATGTATTATTTTGGGGGCTTTAATGCATAGCTGGCGTGACAGACCATAGGCTATTCTTTAGTGATTTTTTTTGTCATTTTTGAGATTTGGGGCTATTCATAAAATATTCAGAGCTGTAGCCCTGCAGATCTAACAACACTTAAGCGATGACATGTCATGATTATTATATAGGATGTTCTAGTCATTTTAGTTAGAAGAAAAGCCTCTGAAGAAGGAGAATGGGATTCAAGGTTCAACGTATTGTTTATCACACTGCTAATACACACTGCTAATAACACACTGCTCTCTCCTGTCACAGCTGACATTTGACTAACAGATGGAGAAAGAGTGAAAAGGTCACAGCCCTATTTCATTTTCCATCTTTTTTCTTTTATCTGTCACCCTCTTTAGTTCTGCTTCCTTTTTTCACTATTCTTTTGTTACTTCATCATTTTTTTGTGTTTGTTAGTTTTTCTCTGTACAAACTTTCACTCCTTACTTTTTTTTTTTTTTATCTCCATACCTGTACAGTGAGGCTCACTAGAATGGGCTGAAATGTCACAACACATCAGTGAGTGAGTCATGTGCCTCACATTGGGGATAAGCACGCTTCCAAGAGTTTGCCATGAGCTGGGCGGCCTTGAAGGTTTGACTTTGTGCCACGGGCGCCGCGGCACACTGACAGCTAAATTAGTTTAATTTCTCTGTCAAATAGTTTTTTTCAAACGTCTTGAGAAGGTAATGAAACTTTGAATTTGATGCCGTACAAAACAGATTACGGTTTTAGTGTCTTGTGCAGCAGGTAATTTCAGCCAACAATAATTTAACTTAACTTTCATCTTGCTTTCCATGATGTGATGGCATTTTAAAAGAAAAATCTCAGACAGTACGGTACACGCCACTGGTAAATTGGGTTTGTGCATAATTTTGGCCTCTGTGCTGCTGAATAATGGCAGGAGTCCCCCTAATTTATGTAAAAAAAGTCATCTTTAGTGTTATTTCTGTTTGAAAAAGTTTCCCCAACACATTTATCACCTTCTGTTCTCACCCTTCCTGATGCATCCAGTTACTGGAGTGAGTGGCTGTGGGAGGCATAGTCCTCCATCACAGGCAGGTATATGCTCACTCAGTGAGCCTTATCACTAATTCAGCAGGATCAAAGGTTATCCACTCAGCACCTATTATTACAATGACACCCTGTTTGTTAGCAGTGCAGTGTCAGGCCAGTGGGAGAGGCTTTGATGGCTGTCATTGTGGAGCACTCTTTACCTTTCCTCCACCGCTGCAACTATCAGTAATTATTCCTTTCCCTTCAATTAGCTAGTTTGTTTGCACCCAGGAATAGCTTACAGTGAGCACAGCAACTTAAACACACATCCTCCTCTGAGTAGTCATAAATATCCAGTATTACTCGCACAGTATGTAAATATAATAAAGGTTGCAAGGTGTTTTACATTTTGAAATCACATAAAGTTAAAGTCAGGTCACTTATAAATTCTCACTCTGACTTGCAGGTGTGTGCATACCAGATGGAGTTGCTTTACCACTTGGAAATAGAGTGTGGAGGGCTACCAGGAAACTTGTAATCTGGTGGTTTAGTCTGACATTATTAGCCAGTTCTGGATCTGAGTGTTCCTTTTGTTTCCAAAATGAAGCAAAGTTAGAGGCGCCACTGAAATTTGGAAATGGTCTGAATTCTTTAAGCTCCAATTAAATGGCAAGTGTGGCTGCTCTCCTAGGTGTTTAACATCCAGGCATCCATAAAAAAGAGGATTTACAAGGTGTAGCAGAGTTAGACGTTAGCAGGAAGTTAGCTAGGTGCTTCCTAGCTAATGATTATATAACATTTTAGTGTGACACTCACATCCTGTTGAAGCACTGCAGAAGACCTGTGAGGTCTTCCCCTTCCTTCCGTCAAGCTCAACCCGTTGTTGCTGATTGGCTCTGACTACCCCCAGTTCCTGACTCCAGTGGAGCCTGGATATCTGGGTCCACAAGGAGGACCAGCTGCACTTTAGGCACAACTTGGTTAGACTCGGCAGGGTCCAGCCAAAGTTCTACTACATTAGGTATCCACTCCTTAGTGTCTCCTCACAAGCAACCTGACTCCTTGTGTTTAACTTCTCAGTAATGTGGCCAAGCTCTCGCAGATGGATGTTCTCCTATACCAGAACACTAGAGTGGAAGACTATCAGAGTGGAGGTTGATGGCATCAACCGATATTGCTTTGGAAGAAGGAACCAGGCCAGTTTCATTCCATAAGGACTCCGTCCACTTGAAGGAGGCGATCGTGCCTCCTAGACTGTGGAACAATCTCCCTATTGCCATTCGCTCTTCTGGGTCTATTCAGTCTTTTAAATCTCGCTTAAAGACTCATCTTTTTACTCTGGCTCTGACTTAAGATAGTTTGACTATCATTTGGTTGGCTTCGAAGTTTGTCTTGTGTTGTTTTTTAGTAAACTTGTCTTATTTTATTTATTTCCTAACTTGTGAAGCACTTTGATTGAAACTGTTGTTTTTAAATGTGCTATATAAATACATTTTGATTTGGTTTGATTTGTAAGAGTAGACAAGTATATCTGTGAAATTCAGAAGCCGGTGGATGCAGGCTATGTTAGCAAACTGACCACAGCAGACATGGTGACTAATGTCAGCACCTGATATATACTGCACCACTTGGTTCATCACAATGGCAAGGACTGCATTGTCTTAAGTAGCTCATTTGCACACAGTGGTACCAGTCATCTCCTTCCTGGTCCTTTGTTGGGCTCTATGCACCTGGATGTGTTACTTCCGGAAGTGGATCCCTCTGATGGATCCCCTCGTGATCCATCAGTGCTATGCAAGGCCATCTTCTGTGGACAGATCACCATAATTCCCAATCCACAGCTACCTGATCCCGGTGCTTTCAGTTCCTTCCAGGACTTACTGAAAGCTTATGTTCTAGCCATCTATAGGGCAGCTGCTGATTTGACACCCATGACAAAGGACTACAGGCAAGCGGAGCTAGCACTCCTCTGGAAGCAGTGGTGCAGCCAGCCAGTCATTCCCAAGCACTGACCTTCCCCCCTCCAATTTAAGACTCCATCATCCAGCATTCTATTCCACTGGGGTGGACTTCTTGGGTCCACACCTCATCAAGATGGGGTGGCATACAGAGAAATAGTGGGGGATTATCTTCAGGTGCCTAGTGACCCACGCAGTCTAGCTTGATCTGCTCACCAGCATGGACAATGACTCATTCCTGATGGGACTGTTTTATCGCAAGATGCAGAAAGCCATTCGAATTATAATCTGATCAAGGTACCTACTTCAAAGGTGGCAACTCTGAACTCCAGGAGCCTCATCAGACTTCCAGCACTCCCACCGCCTACTGGCTGACCAAATTAAGTGAATTGCACCTTTGCTATGCAAAGTTGGGGTCATCTCTACCAAAGGCCAGCCAGTTATCTGTAGTCATAATGTAGCCACATCTATAGAGAAAATAAATAAGCATACAGCTGGTTGGCCAATCACCATTGATTCAAAACATTATCTGCACAAATCAGATGGCATGATTCCATCTGTTAATCAGGTACAGACTTTGGCGCAAAGAGTTTTGTCAGAGCTACTTGCAGGGACATTTGGCATAGATTTACTCAGATTTTTTCCTTCATATGCTGAGTTAGTGAAGCTTCTTTAGCAGAAACCACACCATCACTCCATCACATGGCATACACCCTCTTACTGCGCTCCACATCCACACACTTATATTTTGGATGTGTAACTGGTTCCTGTTCAATAAATGAATAAAATAGAGCTGTGTAATTGGATGTGGATTCATTAGGTATCATTGATCTGATCTTATCCTGCAGACCTCTTGAAGTTGGAGATGACTAGAGTCGCCTTATCATTCTCCCATTCATTGTCATGGAGGTCAACTTCAGTGATATTCTCCATTACATCAAGTATTTCTGAAAATCTGAAATGTACAGCTCTACTATATTTATTCGCTATGAAGGAGTTATGATCCCAATGTTGACGTCCACACTGAATTTTTTTGGTGTTTACATCTTTTAAAGCTGTTTGGACTAAGAATGTTGCAAAGTATCCAGCTCTCATAAACAATAAATAAATCAGTTTTATAGATAAATACTGTATCGTAGCTGAAACTTTAAAAATAAATAGAAGGCTACAATGTAGAAGATGAAGTCTAACATGAACCAAAGGAGCATCAGTGCAACAGGAGGTGGCCTAAGGGGAAACTGACAGACCAGCAAACCTAATTAGTCAGACCGTTTCAAAAGCTAATTAGATACCTAGTGAATTTATGTTTTCAATTTCAATAATCAAAAGCATGCAAACACTAATTTCTTAACCAAGTGTTTTGCATTAAATATTCAGCTCAGTATAACACTGACATTTATTTCCTTGATATCAACTCTTCCCTTAGTCTCTATTTTCTACTCTTCTGAGCCCATCTGTCCCCTTAGGACACAAGTAGAGCAAGAGTGAGACAGAACTCCTCAGCTGCAGCCGATGGCCAAGGTTTCCTTCCAAACCAGAAAATACAAGGAGGTTGATTTTACTGTTGGCAGGTTGCTGTAGGTGGAATAAGGCTCCCAGCCCACATGCTCAGCATCGTCTTTGGATGTTGACGGAGAATAGGGGCTGCAAGCAAGGCAGTGAAGTCAGCTGCCACCCTCAGTGACAGGATATGAAACCAAGCTCGTATTACTGCTAGCACAATGCAGGAGGAGCAGGAATAATAATACAAGCCCTTGGTATTATCAGCAGAATGTGGATGTGACTGAGCCCCAGAGGTGTAGCTGGCAACAGCAAAACAGTTTAGCATAATGAAATTAGATAAGCATTGCTGAAAGAGGTTACATCTTATGGATATATTTAAATTGCTCTATTATGCTTTTCAAACCCCTGTGAATTGTTTCTAACTGTGAAAAAACAAAATATGTATCAAATGTTTCTAAAGCAAATGTGACTCAGAGTCATAAAGCAATCCAAAACTGCTGACTATGCAGCTGATATGGTATATGGTAAGTATTGCTGCTCTGTGTATGGACATACTGCATGCTGTAATAAACAGAACTATAACCTGCATAAAAATTGGTGATCAGTCTCTGTTCCCTCATACTAGAAGAAAAGCCAACAACAAACCTGAGTACGATAGCGAACGGAGGATTTTACCTTCAAACAGAGTGCTCTTGCTCACAAGGTCTGACATCTTGCTGCTCCAAATTCTATGACTTCATAGTTTCCAGGGTTATCGCTGTCTCAACATCAATTTTATCATTTGCACTACAGCCTGAACCCTTTTTATTTGTTCCTTTGAAAGTTGGAGCTTCATTGTTACAGTATCTCTGTCTTTAAGATGTACTTCGTCCCAGCGGCCCTTACCTGGATACTGTTTTGCAGCACACTGTTAAAGACATCTTTAACTTTAAGAAAAACTAGAACCATAATAAACTGCATGAAGGCAGAGAAACGTTTGCAGTAAATAGAAAACCAAGACTGCTAAGGAGTAACTATTGAATTCTTTAAATGGGAAGTGAAACCTGTGACAAGAATCCTCATACAATAAAGTTAAGTCTACTCAAAAGTAATAATGGATTGGATTTATATAGCGCTTTTCAAGGCACCCAAAACACTTTACAATGCCACTATTCGTTCACTCTCGCATTCACACACTGGTGGAGGCAAGCTACAGTTGTAGCCACAGCTGCCCTGGGGCAGACTGACAGAAGCGAGGCTGCCATATTGCGCCATCGGCCCCTCTGGCCAACACCAGTAGGCGGTAGGGTAAAGTGTCTTGCCCAAAGACACAACGACCGAGACTGTCCGAGCCCGCGACCTTCCGGTTACAGATGCGCTTCCCAACCCCCTGAGCCACGGTCGCCCCAAAGTACTTTAAGTACTACTTTGTTCGTGAGATGGGCAACTAAAAATCTCTTTTTTATTCTGTCTGCACAAGACTGCTTTCTTATTGTTCAAGTTTATTTACTCAGAAAGTGCAGGTTTGGAGAAAAAAAGGATTTAATAATGAATAAACTTTTTGCTGTTGTTCACATTTCCTGTTTCAAATGATTTGTCCATTTTTATGCCGCAGCAAGCAATCACTGTCTTATTCTGTTGTTTCTCTGATATCCATTAACATTTAACTACTGGTTTGGCAATGGGTCAAGGGTAAAGGGGGTTTTACGTTGTGATGCTGTTGTTACTGGTGAGAAGTTGAAGTGGTGTACATTTTGTGCGTCCTGTTATAAATACCACCAACAACACAAGCCCTACCAATTTCTATAACGTTGTTCAATTAGCAAAACTAACTCAGAGATGCCTTTTTCAATTGAGCTGGAAAGCATGTGCAGCAGGTTAGGGTGATTAAGGATAGAGCTGGAAAAGTACAAAAGATGATAGAAGGAGCACTTTGAGAAGCTAGTTAATGAATAAAATGAGAGAGAGACAGAGAGCAAGAGAGAAAGGGATGGGTGGAGGAAAGTTAGTGAATAATAAAGTGTAGTATTAGTAAGGAGGAAGCGAGGGCACCTATAAAGAATATAAAAAGTGGAAATTGACTGGTCCAGATGACATACCCGTGGAGGCATGAAGATCTCTAGGAGAGAGGACAGTAGAGTTTTTAACCAGAAAAGAGGATGCCTCAGGAATAGAGAAAGAATTCTGATTTTCAACAACAAGGTTGAAGTGCAGAGTTGTACTAACTACACAGGGATAATAATAATAATGGATTGCATTTATATAGCACTTTTCAGGACCCCTCAAAGCACTTTAGAATTCTACTATTCATTCACTCTCACACACTGGTGAAGGCAAGCTACAGTTGTAGCCACAGCTGCCCTGGACAGAGGCGAGGCTGCCACATTGTGCCATCGGCCCCTCTGGCCATCACCAGTAGGCGGTAGGTCAAGTGTCTTGCCCAAGGACACAACGACCAAGACTGTCCGAGCCAGGGCTTGAACCGGCAACCTTCCGATTACAAGACGAACACCGAACTCTTAAGCCACGATCGCCCATATGAAGCTGATGAGCTGATGAGCCAGAAGAAAGAGTTGCTAAAGCTAGGTTAATAAAAGAGATGACAATCACCGAGCAGCAGTATGGCTTCATGCTGAGAAAGAGCACAACACATGCAATGTTTTCTTTTAAAGTGCTGATGGAGAAGGATAGAGAAGGTCAAAGGAGTTGTCTTCGTAGGTCTAAAGAAAACCTATGACAGGATGTTGAGAGTGGAACTGCATTGGTATTGCATGAGGAAGTCAGCGTGGCAGAGAAGTATGTGAGGCTGGTGCAGAACATGTATGAGGACAGTAGTGAGGTGTGCCGTAGGAGAGACAGATGGGTTCAAGGTCAGAATGGGATTACATCAGGGATTGGCTCTGAACCCCTTCTTGTTTGCAGTGGTGATGGACAGGTTAACCGATGAAGCAAGACAGGAGTCTCCTTGGACTATGCTCTGTAGTGAGAGTAGAGAGCAGGTGGGAAAGAGCCTGGAGGGGTGGAGGTATGCTCTGGAGAGAAGAGGAATGCAAGTCAGTAAAAACAAGAGAGAAAACATTTTGTGTGAATGAGAGGGAAATGGGTGTAATTGCAAAGAGTAGAGATAGTGAAGACAGATGAGTTTAAACACCTGTTGTGCACAGACAGTGCACAACAGAGGCTAAGAAAAGTGTGCAGGCAGGTGGAGTGAGTGGAGATGAGTGTTGGGTGATTTGTGAGTGAAGGACAGCAGCACGAGTGAAATAAAAGGTTTACAAGTCGGTAATGAGACCTACTATGATGAATAATTTGGTGAAAATGGCAGTGACAAAAAGACAGTAGGGTGAATTAGCGGTGGGAGATCTGAAGATCACTTTGGCAGTGACCAGGATGGAGAGAATTAGAAACGAGAACATCAGTGGGGCGGCTAAGGTTGAGCAGTTTGGAGACAAAGTTGGAGAGACAAGGCTGAGATGTTTTAGTCATGTGGAGATGAAAGATAGTGGATACACCGGACAAAGGATGTCGAAGATGAAGCTGCCAGGGAGGAGGGAAAAATGGAAGACCACGGATAAGATTTATAAATGTTGTAAAGAGGATATGCACAGAGCTCGTGTGACAGAGGAGGATGTGAGGGTGAGATAAAGGCAGATGATCTGCTGTGACAACCCCAAAAGGAGCACCTATAAGATGGCTTTTCTAACCTAAATAACTCCAACAAACTAATCTAACCTAGTGACCCAGTCTAATGAGTTCTTCAGAATAAACACTGGTGACATGACATCTCTCAATTCACATTTCTCAGGGAAGCACTTAAAGCTATAGATTGCAACTGGTGAGGATAATCTAGACCAATTGCATATTTTTTTAAAGCTATGGACCTTTCTGAACAAATTACATATCTCTTTAATCTTCTGTAGTTTTCCCTCAGGTCTGGAAATCTGCAATTTTAGTCTCTCTGCAGAAAGGTGGTGATGAAAGTCCCGGAGTCATTAGTTAATATTCAACTCAAATCACACCTCTCAGGAGCTTATGTTAAGTCCAGTGGTCTTAGAGCTTTGAAATGTCACTGCTATTACTTTGGGATATATATTACATTCACTAATGATATTTTGTGTTGCCCTCTTTAATACAAGCATTTGAAACAAATTGTTGGAAGTCTGCTAGTCCTATAGAACATAATGGGTTCTGTAATTTTTGCCATTGTAAAGACTTAGTAGTGGGTTCAATTTACAACTTGCATGTTGTTTTAATATATATTGCAAACTGTAGTACAAGGATAATTTATACAGAAATATAGCTCAGTTTTTTGTGTCCCCAGATTTATTACTGGTCACACTTGCATATTTGATTTTTGTATTAAAAGAGCCCTAAATGGAAACTTGCCATTATGGTGTATATCACTTTCTCATTTAACTGGTCATAGACCTTATTGGCTATTACTCAAAGTTTAGCTTCAGACTATAGTAAAAAATATGTACATAGTCACTGTAACTTCACCCACCCGTTTGTAGTGTCCTGTTATGTAGCCTCAAGCTGAGCGCTTTCTGCTTTGATCACCTTTGTGTTTTCAAACCAGTTGTGACAAACTGGAATGGATCTGTAAAAACAGACGCTTGTGATGGTCAGTTCATTAACCACTCAGCATACTGGTTATAATCCACCAGTTAACCAGTCACTTGATAAGTCATGAGATCAACTCCATCACAAACATTAAAAGTGGCATTTTTGATACCCTGCAAAGAGGGAAATGGCTGCACAAAAACAAACACTGTGGTCCTTTAAACTGACAAAAAGCAAACCTGCAGGTATTCAATCGCCTCTGCAGCCTCCATTGTTGTGTTGTCTTTGTGTCGCATACAAATTACTTCACAGGACTTTCAGCCGTGTTGCTATGAAGACCCCACACACATTAAGGTGATACTCAGTTGTAATGGAAAATGACCCAAACTGTTGAGAGTATAGTCGAGCCAAGGTTAAATTGAGTAAATAGTGGAAAAGAGGCAACAGTCTCATCATTAGTGTTGTCAGAAAGGGAAAGTACACATCAAGCATGTCATCTATATCCACTGTCATTTCTTTTAACCCAAGTTGTATCATTTCCCTTACTAGTGACATCAAAAAATGTGGTTTGATATTATTCCCAGCTAGAATCAGAGCAAGGATGCAAAGCTGACATCTTAAATGTCCTTTTCGACTCTTTTTGAAAATTTCAGCTTTTGGTAGAATTCACATGTACAAAATAAGCCTTGTGACCTTCGTCTCGCCCTTATCTTCTTTATGAAGGGATCAATATTGTTTCTCTTGTACAAGGTACAAGTCCCTGCTGGATGCCACTGAGAAATGTCAATACTAAGCAGTATTGGAGACTCCCTTCAAGATCACAAGGCTAACCCTGAACTCATGTAAGAGCCTGTCATCAGCTCTTGGCGAATTGAGCTGTGTGATACAATGAATACAGATAATTTGTGACTTTATTGCACACTGATCAATGTAAGCATCATTCCTCAACAGGATACATTCATTTTATTAGGTGTGTCTGTTGTAGTTAGATGAAAGTACAGCGTCGTGTGTTCAGAGAACAGTGTGTAATACTGCCCATGACACCTGATTCTCCTACACTAGAATGAGGAGGTAAGAAGGTTTCAGCTTAAGGCTGTAAATAGTGGTAAATAGTAAACAACCTCAGAAGATTAGGAGGTTAAGAAACTCCATAATATAGCCCGCTCACCTCCAAGTACTAAATTGCTGGTAATATTTAATCTCCTTTTATTTAATTGTATTAATTACATATATTCAAAATACTGAACCCATGTAAATTTGAACACCGTGACTGTGACTATTGCTTACTTATTTATTCAGTAGTTAATTTTTTAAATCTATTTAATTTTTATTATTATTATATTTTTACTTATTTATAAGTGAACTGTCACTATGATAAACACAATGACATCTATGCAAGATAAAAGTTACTAATCTCTGAAAATAAGAAAATCTTAGTATAAGTCAGTTCCTTTTACCAATTTTCAAGTGCAAATTACTTCAGGTGTCATGTTTGAGGCTAATCCACCTCAGCTGTCACCTCCTGCCCTGAATACTCAAGTATCCTTTTTAATTTAAGTGTCCTCTGATGTGATTTAAGATTCCAGGATCGAACAACCATTTCCGTGCCTGACTCTCAGGCAACAATACCTCCATTACAGCACTGACAGCACAGTTTAAAAGTCACCACAGTAATTTGTGGCAATAAGATATTTTCGATTTGGGTGGTCTTGGTGGGCTTGTCTTCCCTTTGTAACACAATGTCTGACAGTATATATATATACTATATAATCCCTTTATGAGCCGGTGAACACTGTGAAGGTCACGCTTTTCTAGTGCATTCAATACCATCAGCCCAACTGTCTTGGGTGAAAAGCTGACAGCGATGCAGGTGGATACCTCTCGTAACCGGGAATGTAAATTACTTACAATTACCTCACAGAGTGAACACAATATGTCCGTCTTCAACACTGATACTTGTGTCTGACAAGGCGATCAGCAACACAGGGGCACCACAAGGAACCGTTCTCTCCCCTTTGCTATTCACACTCTACACCACAGACTTCAGCCACTGCACAGAGACCCGCCATGTTCAGAAGTTTTCTGATGATTCTGCAGTGGATGAATCAGTGAGGGTGATGAGACAGAGTACCCGGCTGTGGTGGACTCCTTTGTCATATGGTGTGCGCAGAATCATCTGCAGCTCAGCATGACAAAGACCAAGGAAATCATTGTTGACTTTAGGAGGACCAGGAAACAAGTGCTTCACTCCAATGGGTCAATGTGGACCATGTGGAGGACTATAAATACCTGGGAGCACACATTGACAATACACTGGACTGGATTAAAAACACCACTGCACTGCACAACTCCTCCATCTAAAGCACAAGTACACACTGCAGTAGCTGCACACCCTCAGTATTGCATCCTCTAGAGACAAAATTACAAAGTAAATATAATATTGTCCCACACGCCATCAGACTGTTTAACTCCTCTCTGGAGGGGAGAGGGAGGGGAAACAGGAGGACAAAGGAGGGGGGAACAAGCAATCTTCACTTCACTGTGCAATTACCTTTTGTGCAATACTTTGTTAATAGTCAACGGTGCAATAGACTTCCATACTTGAAATGTGCAATTTGTATTTTTATTTTTATTCCTATTTATTCTATTTATCCCCTTTGTATATTTCTTTATATATGTCTCTGTATTTATATATGTGTATATATATATAATATTCTATAACTCTGTAACTTCTGTCGGTGCTGTGCTTTTTTGGAAACCGAATTTCCCAGAGGAACCCACCCGAGGGATTAATAAAGTTTTATCTTATCTTATCCTCTTATCCTCTTAATAAAAGACACATCAATGTCTATAAATATTTAACTATATATATTTAATTTTGTATACTTGGACATTTATAATTAGAGCTATTTTGTTAGATTTTATAACTTTGTAATAAACTGTATTATTTTCTTTAGTTAAACAAAATTGTCTTGGAGCATCTGTGACCACACAATTTCCCCCGGGATTAATAAAATATTCAGATTCTGATTCTTTACACGTGTCTAGTGTGATTTAACTTTTTATCACCCCTTTTCATCTCAGTTCATAGGCACTAGCATTATTGGTGGTTTTAAGACTTTTCACCAGCATTGATGTAAAAGTTAATCTTCCTTATGACCTTTAAAAGGAGTAATTTTAGTACAGTACCTTCAGTTACTTAAAGAGGAGCCTAAAGCTGTACGATAGACACAGGAATAGATATAAGTATAAATGGAACATTTATACTTATATCTGGCTGTACCACCAGCTGGTCTTCGCAAGCCTTCACAATTGCCAACAAAAACACAACTTGACCAATAGAGCAAACAAGCACGACTATAATTAAGATATATATTTTGTGCTTAACAAGCACTTATAGCTGGTAGACACTTTACCGTAAACTGTGTACACATACTGGGAGAGCCAGTGTGTTTTGGACCTAAAAAGGCTGAACACATGGACTAACAATGATTAGAAGGCATTTTATTGGAAAATACCCATGTATGAGAATGAGATAGGTCTTCAGGGATGGAGCAAGCAGGCTGATTAGGACAGCCAATAAGAGTGAGCCAAGCAGAGCCTGCAGAGAGGCAGACCGAAAACTAGGCGATAAGGTGGTCAAGCTAAGAGAGGTTTTTTTTTTTTTTTGCCTGTCCCGTTTGGTTCTTTTGCTATCAGAATTATTGTCTAAAGGCGAAGAAGGATGCCCAACGGATTTACTTTACCAAATTGACCATCCCAGCCTTGCTGTGATGGTCTATTTGATTCACCTTTTATTGTTTATTTTATTTATTTTTTTTATTTTCACTTGCTAGATACGGGACAGACTTGAACGAGGAAAAGAAAAGGGAGAAAGGAAGAGGTGGAAAAACAGCGGAGAAGAGGGATGGGGATAAAGGGCAAAAAACCCAAAAACCAACTAAATAAGCAGACTAAAAAATACATATATCACCTGGATCACCTGTTGAGAAAGAAAAAAGAAAACAAGCAGAAGAAAACGAGAGCAATACAATAAACAACATCACGATGATATATGGGAATATAACAGTAAATACTAAATATTAAACATTATTGTGCAGCATGTAAAATTAACAGTGTACAGTGTGCTTTGAGGTAGGAGCCAAAAAGGGTGTAGTTTGTGTGTGTGAGCACCCGTGTGTACACCTGTGAGCGTGAGCGCGCTTGTATTTAAAAGGTTCCTTCATGTAATGATCTGCTAGAGGGTGTGGGGGGGGGGGGGGGGGGGGGGGGGGGACACACAGCCCCGTCCTCCAGGGCATGAAGCAGGTATGGAGGAGGTCAAGACTCCAGACATCCAGAGGTCCCCAGAACACAAGAGACCAAGGAAGACCAACAGAGGGGCAGCCGAGCCACTGTCCCAGAAAGAGCTGAGGAGAGCTCCAGATGAGGAGTCACTCAGCAGCCGCGGAGCAGAAGCCAGGGGGGGTTGCAGTGACGTGCCCGTGAGCTCCACCGGCAGCCAGCTGCTGCCAGAGTGACCGAGCCCCAGGCCGAGAGGCCGAGGGCACCCCACCCCCGAAGTGGCCCGAGCGAGCCCCAGGCTCCAGGCCCCAATAAGCAGCCACCAAGGAGTGAGCCGGTGTGTACCTGGGCGCCCATCCCCAGACACAAAGAACCACCAACGCACCGATGTCTGAGGGCATCTGCCACTGGCAGGGGAAGTGGTGGGGGGAGATAGGCCTCCATACCTTAGAGGGCCTGAGATGTCCCCAGAGAGGTGGCGTCTGATACCCAACCTGACATATAGACACAGACATACAGGCACACACAGATACAAACATCCATTCCCACCCTCATGCTCTCTTATGCAATTACTCAACAGTCAACCAACGTGGAGACAGATATAGAGAGACACTGTACACACAATCACACTCCCCAAGAGTACTCTAAGAACGCTGGAGGGGGCAAAGGTACCTAGACCCGGAGCTAATTCAGAGAAAAAACCCAACTAGCAAACTTTAAGAAGGGCCTTATTATCTCCACCACTGCAGCAGGCAGAAAGATCTAGCTGAGAATGTCTGATGAACCAAGCGTGAAATAATGCAGAAGAACAGTTTTAATAATCAAAAGTGTTCACATTTTTTGGTGAGGAGAAATCTGAAAGCACCAGTCCTACAACACATAAGCTGAATGTTGTAGAAGTGAATAGAAAAAGATAAGCTATAAAATCAAAAACTGAGGTGAAAGATGCTGTGGCTCACTACAGTTTAATCCACCATCTATGTTTAAATGTTCAGTCATGCTGGTACCAAGTTATCTGCCTTCCACAGTCAAGAGGACATGAATCCAACAGAAAAGTCTATCTGTCATCACATTGTTGGATTAGAGAGTTCAGAGACTGTGCAGCGGTGTTCAGATACAACTTAAACTTACTCTTCAAACTGAGCAGGTCGCCCTATGATAGCAATAAATCACTCAGTGCAAGATCATCTCTGGAGACTCTCACTAAGTTTATAGAGACACTATTTCAAAGAATTTTGAATATATACAAGTTTTTTTAAGATTATAAGTGTGTCATTTTTCTTGTAGGTCTCAGTCTTAAGCACATTTATATGGTTTGAAAAGAATAAAAACAATACACACATGAACTCTAATGTAAACTTGCGAAGAATGAACTAGCAAAAATGCAAGTACAGACTTGTGTATATGAAATGTCCCCTGTGTTGTGACATTACAGGAATCTGCCGCCTTAAAAGTTATTAAATGATTCTTCTTCCTCTTCTTAATAATAATAATAATGATAAATAAAATGCACAACGCTGTAGTACTTTTAATACAGCAAGCTCACAAAAGCTCTGCTCTCCTCCAGAGAAGCAGACAGAGAGAAAACACAGGTCCTCCACTCTTACTAAATGATATTTGTCCATTACCAGTGATGACTGGATTGCCCTGAGCTCAATGAACTCCAGAGGTGATTTTACTTTCTACAATGAATAATATCCCATTTTAATTGCCACCACCAACAGCCGAATATCAGACAGCCTGAAAATCAAGCCCTTAGCTGACTAAAGCCACGTCACATCAGTTATTTTGTGCTGCAGTACATCAAAGTGATTCTTGTCTTGATGCCTAATTAAATGAAAGGCAGATGTGAGTAACAGACCCTCCAGGTTCATGCATGTGTGACCTGGTGGTATGAACTCCATAATGATGACAGTATGTGATAGACCAAGGACATTTTTCAGCTTTCATATTACATAATCCATGCCTGAGTTGAGACTCCTCTGGATAACCGTGAAAATAAGCTCTGTGGCTTCACATTCTGCTATTTAACCCCATGAACTCTGCATTTCTTCTAAATAAAAGGAAATCTCTGTGAGCTGAGAGAAAAGTCTTTGACTGATTGTCTGCTCTTTTTTTCTACTGCTCTCTTGAAAGTCAGCAGTAAATGTCCTCCTCGTTTTAGAGCCCTTAAAGATTATCGTTTTCCTTTTATTGGCTGTCAGGCTCTGTGAAGTGCCGGTGACTTGTCCAGGGTGGCATGCTGCCCTTTGACCAAATTCAGCTGGCATATTTCCCAGCCTTCCCGCAACCCTAACTTTGATAAGCAGTTAAGAAAAAGAATGGACGTCATCAGTTGAGGAAGTTGGGAAATGGGAAAGGAAATTGAACCACTCACTTGCACTCTAACCCCTCAGCTCAGTCACCTGATTCTTAGTGGCAGCATTGTGAACAAAAGAGCAAATTAAATTGAAACAAGACTAAGAGTTTTCAGCTACACTAGAAAATCGGCCAGCTTGCTAGAATTTAATTTAATTTAATTTTAAAACTAAGTCATCAAAAAATGAAAATAAAAGACTAAAATTTTCACCAAATGAAAATTAAATGAAATTACCCAGATTATTGCATTTTCAATTTCAGTCTTGACCAAAACTGTGGTTATTTTGTGGGTATTTACTCAGATTCTGCTCATGTGGTGGAAAGGTTATGAAACTGCAAAAACAAAAAACAATCTTATTCTCAGTGTACAATGGGCCCACATCTAAATCTTGTATGACTTGGTAGCTCTGAGGGGCTTATACTGTAAGTATTCTTTTTTTATGGTGGAGGCATAGAGTACAAGTGTGGATAAAGCATATGCATTATTAAACTGTACAGTGTTAGAGGGTACAGACACTACATGAATTATGTACTATATTATTTGAGCTTCAGTCTTCTCCCACTCTTTTCTGCTTCTACCTACATGCAGGAGCTTTGGGCAGATATCGCCTATGTTTAATGTGGAGTCAAAACAATGCTGAAGGACACAACATCCAGTCTTGTTTATTTCCCAATACTATTCGTAGCTGTTAGATAAATGTCTTAATGTCTTTTTCATTAAAAATGATTTATCATTGCAAGTTATCTAGTATTATCACACTTTTTTGAAAACTGAATGAAATCAGTTTAATATTAAACCTGTTTATGTTTGATTGTTTGAAATGATGACATGATGTGTGGTAGCAGAAATCGCTGCTTTTTCAAGAGGCTGAATCAGGTAACACTTCAGTGTCTTAAGAATTATCTCTCTTGAATGTACTTAAAACGCCAACTGCTTGATTTAAATATTTTCAGGGAGAGGTGTGATTAGGTTGAAAGCTTGTGAACTTTATAAAATTAAGTGATTTGATGGCCACTCACTGTAACAGTTATTTGTAATAGAAAGAAAAAAAAGTGGTATTTTAATGGCAGTGGCAGAGGCAGGTGATCGCTGTAGCAGTGTTAAACCGACGGGTTCTTATATAGCGCTTTTTTACTCTACCTGAGCACAAGTACTTTCTACAACTTCCCTCCTTCTCCCATTCATAAAACCCTTTTTTCTATGGTTTTTGTAAGTGCTTTCTAGCCTACATTAACACACATTCATAATGCATGGATGCAGTGGAGAGCAACTTGGGGTTTATATCTCACCCAAGGAAATTTGGCATGAAGACTGGAGCAACCAGGGATCAAACCACCAACCTTTTGATTAGTAAAAGACCTCCTACACCCACCCCAAGGCTAGTCAGTGGTCACTCAGTCCTCTCATTTGTTTATGCAGTGATGACGGCCACATAGAAGTACACCAAAAGTACTAAAAGTATGTTGTAGAGAAACAGCTTGTTAAAAATAGTTACTGGATATAAAACCAATTTTAGGACTATGTTGATTGTATAGAGTGCCCAGTAGGGAAACCTGGCTGTAGCCATTTCTCAGTTTTGAATGGTCAGGATTCATGTAGGAACTATCTCTTTAAAAGTAGACATACAAACACAACCATATCTATAATAAAATATAAACAAACAAATAAACAAACAAACGGCCGGAATAATTTATAACATAATTTGCACTCTTGAGTGAGTTTTAGTTTGGGGTTCAATGTGGGGTTCAATGGGTTCAATGTGACACTTGAAGGTGTAATGTAGCATCTACAATCATGTTTTATTGCTAAGGCTGAGTGTGTAGTAGGAAAGGCTGCAGTGAGAGGGATGTAGAGGTGAACTTGGTGTTTGTCCCTGTCTCATTCTCCTGACAAGCCTGGGACTTTGGGATCTAGGGTAAAGAGAAGGCGCTGTCTCATTTCCACTTTTGCTCTATACACAATACCTCGAGAATTGTGGGGAAAAAAGAAAAGAAAGGACCCTATACAGTTCCACGGATTTCCACATCATTGTATAATGTAGTTTCATTCCGGCTTATATAGATTCGACTGAAAGTAGGGCAAACTGATGAGTGCGGAGCAGAGGGCAGCCTTGCCCACATACTTCCACTACGTACATGGACTCTGATGAATCAGAAACTGCAGATATGCAGTATGTATGTACACTCCTCCATGTACTTGCATATGTAAAAGTGATCTACATACTGAACAGACAGAACAAAACAAAAAGAAGCTCATCTGATTGTTTCATCTTATGTCAGGGCAGCGCGTTAATATGTTAATGACGAAGTCTTTGGTGCATTTACATATCGGAAGAGAAGAGAAGAGAAGAGAAGAGAAGAGACTGCCTTGTGCCTCATCATTTGTGTTCCTGTTGGTTTTTCCTCTTCAGAAAATCCTCCCCCAGGTTTCCCAGCTGAGGTTTTATCAGGTTTCAGTTTATATCCAGGTGGTTAAATGCCCTTCTGGCAGTGCTTCTTAACACCTTGCTTAGCTTTGCCTTTCCACTCCCCCACAAGATGGAGTGGACTGTGAAGACCTAGCATCTAACCCCGAATGGCATAAAACCACATGTTCAGCTGTTGTTGCAGTAAAGTTCATAGTGTGCAAATTTCCTTTGAAGACCTCTTCAGATGCTCAACCACAGGGACTTTATGTTCAAGCAGAAGCTGTTTCAATCCATCAGTGTACCTGATATTACAATGACAGCTCACAATGCCCTTATCTTAGATAGCTTTCATCTATCTATCGATATTGATTGATAGATTGATCACTTCTCTAAAAGGCTCTTATTGCATATAGCGTGCTACCAAACGTGCATGCAGCATCTGTAACATGCAATTAGGATTGTGGGAGAATAGTATACATGTATACATGGCACATGCAGACATTCACAGTAAAGTGTGCCTTTATTTTGACACTTTTAAAGTGTGAACCCTGCACACAAAAACACACTTACAACACACCTGCCAATATAACTATCCCCTATTTTTCACAGCCATTCCATGCCATTATACCACATTACACCACATTCTTCCTGTTTGAACTCACATCTGTCCATGGCTCACCTCCTGCCTCAGTCTTGCCCGTTCTGTGCTCTCTGACTGCTGAAAGCCTGCATTTCAACCTACATTCGCTTCAGCATCAGTATTGGTTACAGTTTTCTGTTAAGCTAAAAAACAAGTAGATAAAACACACTGAGCTCTGACATACACTAATCTCATAAAGTACATTTGAATAAATTTGAAGAAACTGGCATCCTGTCACATCACATAATCTCAAAGCCTCACCTTCATTATTTTTACCTGGCAGCAACCTGCTGTAGTCAGCACCTCACCAGCAATGATGTGTGCTCTCGTTGCATCATACCTTTTAACTCCTGAAAAAAGCTGTTTTGAATTTTATATATGAAAGGGATCAGTGGTGCTGTCTTTACTTTCTTTCCCCTCCTTTATCCTGTCAGAAAGCTTCTGATTGTGTTCTTCTTTAATCTCCCAGGGATGAGATATTATTTTCACTGTCTAACACTCTGGAGGGAATCTGTCAACTCACTCCCCTCCAACATGCATGTCTGAACACATTTTTTCATCACGTGGATGTTCATACTCACTACATCTTTCACCGTTCAAGTGTGTGAGGCCACCGACAGCGGGCTCTCTTTTCACAGCTCCGTGGGTTTCACGGCCTATGACGATGCTTTGCTCCCTGCAGCATCAGCGGGGTACCGGGGATAAGAATTACTACATGAGGTTACAGCCACTATTAACTGTGGTTGACAGACCGAACCAGGGTTTGGACTGGCGAAGATCATTACACAGCTCTGCAGGCAGAGATGTGAAATGGAGGGGAGGTGTTAATAAAATCCCAGAAAAGTTAAAAAACTCTTTTAGACAAATTTTTATCAAATTCTGAAATTGATAGAAGCTCGGATCACATTCACAACATAAACAAACAGAACTGAAATTGATTGAAACCACAGTGAGACTAACTTGTCTAAAAAAGTGTCTGTGATCTTGGTGTTTTCACATCTTCACAAACCAACAGCATCAAAGGGGAAAACAAACCAGAGTTTGATTCAAACGGACTAAACAACGCACGTGTAAAAGTGTTTGAAAAAACAAACAAACCTAGATTGGACTAAATCGTCAATAACCTCATCCTCCATCAGTGAAAAGAACACAGATGGTTTCTTGGAACTCACTGAAAAACTGAGGATGTTGCACACTTACAGTAAATCATCGATCATAAAGTATGCTCTTCCCAAGTTTATGCTACTTTTGGATTCTAGTGGCAACCTTTAGTGACATGTTATAATAATATAATAAAGGTATTTACCTCACGGTGAACCAGAAATTCAGGTATGGAGTCAGTCACACTGGAAATGCAAATCTCTTTAATCTGTAATCATTTCCATATTCTTATTTTTTTAAATCCACATTGAATGGTGACAATGATCCCATAACTCTCTAAGTCCTTAGCTAATAACGCCTGTGAATATGCTACCAGACATTCTTCTGGTGTGGAGGTGATATACATATTTGCACAGTATTACCTTATTACTGAGTAATGGGTGTGTATTTATTTGATTGTATATTTTTTACCCCTTTCAAATGGTGGATATATGTTATTAATGCCTCCTGGGTTTTAGCCTTTACCATAAGAAGTGCTCCGTAATCCTTTAAAAAAGTAAAGAAAATCCAGATTAAATCACATTAAATCAATGCTCAAAAATACAGCTACATTGCTTTGTATTGTTTTACTTCAGTCTGTGATTGTTGCTGCCCCGCTCCTCTAAACTCTGTTAAACATTTTTAAGTCAAAGCAAAACCTTTGTGTTCATAAATGTGTGTTTACACTTTACTTGCTTTGTTGTTTGGTGGCTTTCATATTCATGTATTTATTACTTCTAGGCTGGACTACTGTAAATCATTATTATCAGGTATCTAAAATTCCCCAAAAAGCCTTCAGTTGGTCCAGAATGCTGCAGAGGGTACTGACAGGGATTAGAAAGACAGCATATTTCTCCTATATTGGCTTCTCAGATTTGGGAGACAGACACTCTCTCTACTTTTAAGATTACGCTTAAGCTTTCCTTTCCTGATAAAGCTTATAGCTAGGGCTGGATCAGGTGGCCCTAAACCCTCCCTTAGTTATGTTACATTGGCCTAGGATGCGGGGGCTTCCCATATTCCCATCTTGTTCACTCATCTCTTTTCACTCTCCATGTGTTTATACACCACTCTGCATTTAATAATTAGTTATTATTAATCTCTGGCTCCCAACCAGTTGCTACAGATGGCTTTCCCTCCTTGAGCCTTGTTCCGCCAGATGTTTCTTCCTGTTAAAATAAAATAATAAAATAAAAATAAAAATAGAGGGTCCTCTTCTCTCGTCGTTTTCTCTCTTTATCTTACAATATAAAGCACCTTGAGGAAACTTTTGTTGTAATTTGGCACTGTGTAAATAATTAAAATCAATGTCAATAGCCTATCTCTTGATCAGTTAAAAAGGACTTTTTATTATTATTATTATTTTTGCCATTTTTCTTACACTCTTACATGCTGTAACATACAGCAGGCCTGTAAAAAACCTCAGACAAACAGCTCTCACTTTAAAAGTGTGACTCATGACTCAAGCACCACGTTTTTTATCTTCAGGTTTACAAGCCAGATTACAGCAAAATTAATGCAAATAATTTTCTTCAGACTCAACAAAAGCAGCTGTGTGTTAATTGTAAAATGGTCTTCACACTTATGGCTGAATGGGTTTCAATAATTTAGTTGCGTACAAGGATAACTGGAATGGTAATGCATGCTCGCGCTTGAAAAAATGGTGTATAGTTCGAGGAAAGAACACACACTCTCTTCCTGGCACTTGACATCACTTGACCTTTTGACTCATAACTGCAGGTGGAATAATACATTGGAGTAATCATACTCTGATCAATAACACAACATGATTTACAACACAGGTCATGATATGTACCTACTTTGTTTATTTGGAAATCCAATGTAACTCAGTGAAATGAATGAACTGGCTTAACCTCGCGTCACGTGGTCCTGACAGCTCTTTGTCTTTGTAGAGCAACAATATACTTGAGTGAAAAAATGTGTGTGTGTGTGTGTGTGTGTGTGTGTGTGTGTGTCTTCAGGGTTGCTAAGGTCAGAGTGCACATGTAAAGAATTTTAGTAGAGTATGTGCCAAAAGGCTTTCACCATGAGTCTCTCTGGATAAACCTCTAACTTAAATTTAGAGTGTGAAAACTGAAACCATGTTTCATTTTTGTTGTTTTTGCTTTTTATTTCTGGGTAAATAATGGATGTATTCAAACAGACGAATGCTTCCAATAATTCCCCTCTGTACTCGTCACTAAATGGTATAAATACAAGTATTAGGAATATGAGGTGTCTGTTTGTCACATACAAAAACAAGTTCTCTTAATGAAAAATTAATTGCCTTCTGTTATCTGCTGTTCTTACAACACATAATGAAAAGGTGTTGTGCAAATTTTACCAGCTGTGACGTGTGTGTGTGTGTGTGTGTGTGTCATGACAGCAAACCTGAATACAAGCAGGAACAACCACAAATCCACTACTTTATCAGGTGTTTATATTTTTGTCTGATGGTCATTCTTAATCCTTTTATTTTGTTAATCTTATTCATTATATATCTTATTGTTTATTTTACTCATGTTTCATTTATGTATTTATTTTATTTATATTAATTTCATTGTATACTTAATGTATGGTTTTTAACTGCTATCTCTGTTTTATTATTGGAAAGCACTTTGGTCAACTTTGTTGTTTTTAAAGTGCTATATAAATAAAGTTGGATTGGATTGTCTGTCTGCTAACCAGCTAAAACTGACGAAATGTGATAAAACAGTGAACATGAGCTGTTTGGAGACAGCTTATAACAAAGCTATTTAAGAATATGGAAAGCAACAGTGCATGTTAAGTGAAAGGATATAAAACTGTTCTCACAGTCCAGTCACTTCAATTTTTACAAAATAAAGTGATCATTAGGCTAAATTATAACATTTTATGACGCTGATTGGTTACCAAAAGTCTTCTGTGTTGTTCCAACAAATGTTCTCATACTTTGTGCTAAGTAGCATCAAATGATGAGACATAAGACTGTCATGCATTGTTAAACGCAGACGCTATACTGTATCTATCCAATTGAAGACAAAAACCTGTTTTGAATGTCATAAACAAATTTCAACCAGAGCTAAATACATGCTTTTTGGCCAAGTTAGAAGCTAGGAGGCTAACTGCCCCTGTTTTGCACTGCTTTTTGGCTAAATAGTGTGTTATATCTTCTATATCCATGAATGTACCGGGGCATTTGCTCTAGTACATGAGACATAAGTTTTGTAATCAGACAGTAAACGTGAGGCTTTATACGGACATCCAAAACTCTGCCAATTTATAGCTAGGTTGCTAGCCATAACTTGCTAATGCTGTCACTAGCAAAGAACGATCTGAAGGCACCTCATTTTTCTTTCTTGTTCTTATGTGGAGTTTATGTTGTGCTGGCTGCCTGGTTATTTCTTGTCATTAATGATTAATGCTCTCCTAGGATATTAGTGTTGCTCACTGCTGACACTGTAATGGAGTGAAACAGACACTAAGCTAAGACATTTGGAACCAAGAGTAAATATTATTATTCTTATTAGTTACATTTCAATCCATTCACACATTGTGAATGGAACATTTCAATCCATTCACACATTGTGAATGGAACATTTCAATCCATTCACACATTGTTTCAAAAAAAGTAAATAAAATAAAACAAGTTAGTATGTTTTCTTTGAAGTCATGGGAACCCTGTGTATATGATTTTAGGGCTTACAGAGTCTGTTTATCACCACCCTTATGTGCATGAGGACCACATAGCAAAATGTCATCCCTTTCCCTTCTAATGCCTTGGGCATAATGGTGAGCCTCTCTGTTTTCCTTTCATGTGCATACTCACTCCAGTTCTGCTCATTTACTCTGGATGCTCTTACTTTGTTGTACTTTGAGGCCAGACTCCTATCCATGCAATGCCATAAAAAATGATTAATTGCTCCAAGCTCTCATTTTACATTCTCTGTTACACATAAACCAATACTGCAAGCCGGATATACCTCTGAGTTACCACTGAATCCCACAGGCAATTTGTTGTATATCTTGACCAGTGACTGTAAAAGACAGTCATTGATCTTGACCTATTAACAATGCCTCAAATAGATGAGCTGTTGACTTTGTAAGACCTACTGTGCCTTACACTTTCCACTTCTGATCCACTTCTTTAATTCAGCTGTGTTTCAGATAGATTTAAGTGTATCAGGAGCCTGAAATGTATCAGGTTTAATGCTCTGAGACACAAATTGCCCAACAAACCATTATATATGTTTTTACTTTCTATAGCTTTCTAAAATCAACAATTAACTATCTCGCCTTAACACAAATTTTCCTCTGTGTTTAGGTAACTATGTGCATGCGAGACTCTGTTATTGTCACTGTTAAATATTTATGGGAGTTTTTATATACAGTTACTCCATTGTCACAGGGGATTTGTGACTCTAGCTCAGGGGTGGGCAATCTCAGTCCACGAGGGCCGGTGTCCCTGCAGGTTTTAGATCTCACCTTGGGTCAACACACCTGAATCACATGATTAGTTCGTTACCAGGCCTCTGGAGAACTTCAGGACATGTTGAGTAGCTAATTTAGCCATTTAAATCAGCTGTGTTGGTTCGAGGACACATCTAAAACCTGCAGGGACACCGGCAATTTGATTCCAGCCAGCCAGTACCTGAAACATGTTAACTACTACACCACTGGAATGCATGCATGATTTTCTCAGTGTCTCACTTTGTTGTGGAGGTATTCTGGCCCACTGTTTTTTTCAACATTGCTTCAGTTCATTGAGATTTACAGACATTTATTTATGCACAGCACAATCAAGTTTCAGCTACAGCATTTCAGTCAGGTTAAGATCTGGACTTTGACTAGTCCCTCGATTTTTTTTCTCTTTTCAGCCATTCAGATTGGCTCCTGTACAAACCTATAGCTGTCAAGGAGACACTCTCACATTTAGCTCTGATAGTTTTCTGTACCGATGAGTTCATGGTTGACTCAGAGACTGCAAGGTGCCCGGGTCCTGTGGCTGTAAAAGCAAGCACAAGTCATCACCACTCCACCAGCTGGTGTTATGTATTATTGCCAAACATCTCCACATTGAACTTGTCTGTCCAAAGCAGATTGTTCCAGAAGTCCTGTGATTTGTTCAGAACTTTGCGGACCATTTTCATTTTAAAAAGAAGTTTTGCTTTCTCCTGGCAACCCATCAAAATGAGCCATACTTGTTCAATCATTTTTAAATTTTACTGTCAAGAGTCTGAAATGCAGCTCTTGGCCTTTTTGCAGTTTCTCTGAGCATTGCATGAATTTGCTGGAATGTCAACTCCTGTAAAGACTGTGACATTATGTTAACACACAACTGAACCAAGTCACACTTGCCTCCGATCAGTTAATTTAGCACCTTTGATTTTAGCACCCAGTACTTATCCTGTTAGTTCCTATGGAATTAGCAACCGTACATTCTTGCTGCTTAGGTTTTAACAGGACTGCATAGGAAATTATTCTTAAGCAACTTGTTTAATGTTTAATGCAGGAACTTACAAGCAGCCTTAAAGTCACAGCACATTGTTATATCTGCCCATTAGATGCATTTCAGAAATAAACTCTTTGTCAGTAGAAAAATTGCAGATATACAGTATTTACCAACCAGGAAAATAAGGTCTACTATAGCACAAACTATTACAAAGACAGTCTTCAGTACTTTAGCAGGAGTCTATGTCTGCGTCTCTTCTCTTGTGTGTGATCTTAGATTAAAGTTGAAGCTCAAACTTTTCCTTGAAAGGCTGAAAGAAAGCACCATCAAACTTTGTGTAATAGAAATGTCTTTTTAAAGCTGACGCTTTCTTCTCAGAACTTGTGTCGGTACTTCGTGTGAATGGAACTTTAAAAAAAAAAAACCTCTTTGATCGCTTATGTCTTTTGTATTGTATGGTAACCTTATTTTTATCACCTTGACTCACACAGATTACAGTGGCTTTGTAAAAAGAAAAGGCTCACGAATATAAACAAGTTTGAATTTTAGCCTTACTTTGTTAAAGGGAAACCAAACAATTCTGAATCTTGCCTTTCATCAGCAAGTATAAAGCAGTTCCCATTACCGCTGTGGATCAGATAATCAGTTAATTTCATGCAGGACTAAACAGATATGTAACACTAAATTAGCATGGTGATACTGAATACAGATTAAGCAAGATGTCATTATTATCACTGGGAACATGAGCCATTAGTTTGGTGACAGTATGCTGGTTCGCCCAACTTACTTGTGCCTGATTAAACTAGCATAGTTAAAAAGAAGCAAACGAATCAGGCAGTGGAAAACAGCTTTGTTGCTGTGATTCTCTGAGGATTACCAACTAAATGGTCCTGAAAGCAATTTCACTTTGCTAAATTGTTTAGAAATTGCACTCACTTGTTTGCTCTCTAGTTAGAGCACTGTCACTTAAAAACAATAAACACATAAAATGCCCACCAACAGCAATAGGTGTTTTATTTATAAGTTACTACCGAAGCTGAGTGAATATGCTCAAAGCTTTATAACCCCGTCTTCCTGCAGGGAAAAACGTTTATAATGTTTATAACTTAAAAATGTTTTCCATTCCCAGTTACTCAGTGGTACAGAGGTTTACACTCACAAAGCGAGGTATAGCCATCCTATGATCAATGCAGACAAACCCCACAAAGATGTAACACAGTGTAAATGGCTGTCCCATTTTGCTGCAGCTAATTTCAAGGCAGTTATTCAGTGGCATATTTATATACAGATTGGAGACATTCAAACCTTCTGTTTAACTGTTGGCACATGTAAACAACCTATACTGTTTGCAGTAATCTGAAAATATGCCAGATAGGACAAAAGAGGAGAATAAAGCCTTTGGTTTGCCACAATGTAATTAGGTTGCAGTGTAATCTGCATGCATTAGGCTAATGCAGCACATGTAAATTATGGCATGTCGGCATCTGCTAAGGTGGTGAAAAATGAAATGAAAATAGTTTTATAAACACATTTTTGCGAATTGTTTGTGTAATCGGGTCCTTAGGGACTAGTAAAGCGCTATACAAATACAGGCCATTTAATATAAGATTAGGTTCTCAAACTAGCTACCACTCCTTTAAATTTGGGAAAAGACATCCCGCAAAACGTGTTTACCCAGTCAGGTGTAAAAACCTGTTAATTATCTATTGTGATTCTGCTGGGTGGACTTTTTGTTTAGAGACCCAAAAGAAAGGCGAAGGAGACCAAAGAGATAAAGTCAGCATTTACTGTTAATGAGTCCAGGGAGCAAACAAAGATCAAAGCATGGAAATCCAAAATATCCGAAATCACCACACAACAGAGGAAGACTGAGATAATATAAACGAGAGGGGTGGAGGAAAGAGGTTATTAAGGTTATTTAGAGTTTTTTCATGTGCTATGTGCAGAGGTGTTTTTTTTTCTGTTCTCAAACTGATCTCCCTGTTGGAGCTCAGTCTGGGGGGAGTTATTTTTTTCTCCTTATCTTTCCTCATGTGGTGCATTTTCCATTGTTATACCTCTCTGACCTGTCTTCCCCATGTGATGTTTGTGTAATGTATGTATGGTCGGAGGGTAAGATGGCGCCGCCATTGTGTGCAATAGGTTGGCAGACCATTAGATATAGTGTGTAGTAGCACACCCATGAAATGTCCAATTCTGGGAGGAGCGAGAACCCCGCATGTCCAAAAACCCAAACTCTGTTTTATGTAAATATAAATTCTCTATCTGTAGAAGATGAACATTAGAAGTCAGTAAGTGAGGCCAGTATCTGATGGATGCTAAGATGCTAGATTTAGTTTTTGTTTTGCTAAGTTTTATTAGTTTTTATTATCATTATGACAGTAGCACGGTGAGGAACTCTTGTATGCCATTCAAGAGAAAATAATTCATGTACTCATCAAATCTTAATGCAGTGGGAAATTAGGGTTGTACATATCAACCACCTACTCAGCACGTCTTCTCCAGGATGTCTGTCTCAGAGATGAGCAAATTAGGTGGTGAGAAGCAAAATGTACGTTCCACTAATTCCCATCTCATATTGCTTCATTTGATTGCTTTTGCAATGTGGAACAGATGCTGACCTTTAGTCACATACACATTTCACACACACATCTGTGCTGACATTAAGTTTGCTTCAACAGGAATCTTGATTATGCAGATTCAATATTATAAACTCTTAGCCTTTGTTAATGCGGCTGCGTTGGTCATGAAGTTCACCTGCTGATAGTTAATAGAGTTTACAAGGCTAATATTGGCAATCTGCCTCCTGAATTCATGTAGGTGGAGGCTGATGAAGTGAAATGGGTCTAATAGGGTAAACATGACAGTTCTGTTACCTAAAGTACCGTTCAGCTAGTAAATACAGGGAGATTAGTGTTCAAATTCACTTCTATACACTGCATTAATACTGGGAGAAGTGGGAGATCAAAGGTTTTATGAAGTCTGTGGTCTGGTAATTCTTTTTTTTAAGTTCAGATAACAAATGGCTTGAGTAATTAAAGATCAGTGTGGAGGCCAGAGGGAGGATGGCACTGTGCTGCCAGCAGGCTGGCATAAGGTAATATATGGAGCAGCTGATCAGGAGGAGTCACTCCTGTGGGGAACCTCACTCAACTCTTTGGCTGCCCTGATTTTGAGAAATAAGGACTGTAAATCTGGTGACTGCAGTATGAGAGAAGGAAGATGAGAAAATAAAGAACAGAGAGGCTGGAAGAGAGTTCAGAATGAGTGGAAAAGACAGAGACTTATTGTTGTATATTTGTTATTTGCCTTTGTCCTGGTTTTTATCTATCTCTTAAAAATGTGGTTCATCTCTCAGCCAAACTATGATTTTAAATTGTTTCATTGTTTTATATCCAGTACTTGGCCATTGTTAACCAATAATCAGAACATTGCCGTTGCATATTAATTGAACCTATTATTATAAGCTAAACTTAGACAGGCATTTACAGATTTTGATTTGTATTTCACCCGAGCATAACATGTAGAGTCCACAGCACATCAAAGAACCCAGATCTGTGACACAGCATTATCAAGACCCAGAAACAGTTACAGTTGACTGAAGTCAAAGCCTCAGTTGTTGGTTTAACAGTGACTATAATCCAGGCAGAAAACTGTGTATTAATCTAGTGTTGGAGTGTTTACAGCAGTGTGCATTCATGAATAGGGGTTCTTTACCCTGAGTCTGGTGTTGATCAGGAGGGTAAAATTCTTGAATGACTTAACTCTTGAGTGCATCTTTGTTGTACTGCTTCAAGTAATCAGCTTGTCCGGATTATCACACAGTGTAAACATCACACAGTAATAGGAATGAAGGAAGTGGGCAATTACTGTAGCAAGACACACATAGTGTCTTGCATAAAGACAGTTGCAATCAGAACAGTCAGTATAAGCCAAAGGGAAGGATTTTTTCATAGATTTCCCTGAAGGTTTCTCTCTAAAACAGTTGATTTAACAGTTTTTGACTTCGCTGACTCGTCTCAGCAGAGTGATTAATGATTTATTGTTTAAAAGTTGGGAGAATCCTCTTTTTCAGGTAGCAGCAGCTGACGTCAGCTTCAATTAATGTCAGCTCCAGAATGACTGCAGAATGTCCAAAGAAACTTCTTAAACCTTTCGTTGAGCACAATGCATTTCTTCACTGTCCATATGCTCAGTATGTTCCAAACACTGCTATTTTCAGCAAATGTAGCAAAACAAACTTCTTCATTTTATTCTCCATTTCAGGTCATTTTACAGAAGAAGAAGAAAGTAATGTATCGAGTAGTGTAAGAGTTACTTTTGTTGATGAGAAATTAAGTAATGTACTCCATTACTTTTAACAAAAGAATAAAGTGTAATGCACTTATTTTTGGAGGTAACAATCCCAACACTGTTGAGCAATGATGTGGCATGCTGCCGCTCACAAGCTGTTTGTCTCTTTCTCCATACTTTTCTCTTCCCATTATTAAGGTATTAATCTTCATTTTATCTGTCCAGAAATGTACTTTACTAGAATTGTGCAGGCTAGTTTACATGTTTTCTGGCAACGTATAATCGTACAGTCCAGCCTTGAGTGTAACCAGTGGATTCCACTTTGCCGTAAATCCTCTATCTTTACATTTAAGACTGCACTGCTTTGCACTGATATTGACTGATGCTTTCTTGACATGGTTCGATGTTGCAAAGGAGTTTTGTTAATCAGAAACAATTCATTCATTTTAGTTGTCTTCTGTACTTTGTCAAATCAAATGAGATGCTCAGAGCTTTCCTTCTCTTTAAGAATTGCCTGATTGTTGATTTAACTACTCCTAAGACTTTTTTCGATCTTGCCAAAAGGTTGATTTTGGATTTTTCAGCCTATTTTTGGCTTCTTTCACTTGCATCTTCTTGGACTTCACATTGGCAGTTCCAGTGAAAAGTTACCAAAATCTATTTCAACACTAAAAATCAGCTCCAGATCTTTTTATGGTCTTGGTGAAGCTGCCTGTCAGTCAATCATCAAATTAATTTTGAGCCTCTGAAAACACTATGTATAAAAGTGTCAGCAATACCAAAGCAATTGTTGTTAAATGCTTTGAATTAAAGGTAAAAGTCTACACTTCAGTCACATCTTAACTGTGCCTTTTAAGGTGCGCTGCAGTGGTGTTGAGAGACATTGTCCAAATACCTGTGGACCAAACTTAACAAATACTTATATAACATGAAAGTCTAGCACAGATCAGAAAGAGGATGAAGTCATTACACTTTATCACAGCTGACTGAAAAACAACATTTTCCAGACTGCTGTAAATCTAAAAGTAGTTCCATCTGGAATAAATGTAATATAAAAGTGACACAGACTGTGAAGGATACAGGGCAACACCATATGACAGATGATCAAAAAGAACATGTGACTCGTGTAAATGCACTCAGTGATGGAGGGCTGTTTAATAAACCAAGATTACCAAATAAAAAGTAGTCAGATAAAGCTGCTTCACAAAGAAGGATTACATAATTGGGACATGACCATGGAAACCCCATCTCTCCAAGCTAACCCTCACCTGTGGTTAATTTTTGAGCTTAGCTTACATTGTTTACAGAATGTTTGGCTGCTCCTTTGATTTAAATAAGTTATGTTCTGATATTTATAATCTGTCCTCAAACTGGAGGATAAGGTTAAGGTCAACCCGGATTGAACCATCAGCTACGACCACATGGGGAACATCAACAACATAACCCCTTTCATGGACTTTCACGTCTTATAAATGCTCATTTTCACAATGGATTTTTGATATATTTGTTATCTTTGGCCCTGCGACATTCTGACGGCTTCTCCAAGTGTAGCCCGTCTATCACAGCTGGGTAACCTTACTCAGCTTATGACGATATGATAGTGGAGCCCTTCTTCTGTGACCCTGAAGTGGATAAGTGGAAGAGGATGGATGGATCCATCGTCATATTTTGGGGGTAAAATAAAACCCACATCGTGAAAATTAAACCTGTGCCTGTACATGTCGTGGTCTTGAAATCAGAGTTTTGACTTTTGTAGGTTCATGATTTCTTTTGGGTTTTGACAAGGGATTTGTATTCTAGCAGTATGTTGGTTGTAGTCTTCTGTTTATTGTGTTATTTCATGTTCCCTGGTGAGTCTGAGTTTCTTTGTTATCTGTGTCTTTAGTTCTTTGCTTTAGAGGATGATATGTTTGATTTTGTTTTGATTTCTTTTTGTGATGCTGCTTTTTACGATGTACATTCAGCATAAAAGGCTCACTTTATGTTCACTTTGTGTTTATTTCCTGTGTCCTGCATCTGGGTCTAGAATCTGCCTGCGACACAGCTAAACATGACAGTACAGCCTTTGACTGCTTGGTTTCTTACAGGAAGCAACATTTCACTCATTGTCCTTTTTTTAAAGCAAAGAAACTTGCACACGTAAATCTCTCTGTTGGATTTAGAACTAATCTGAAGTCATTTAGCAATATTTTATTAATTAACTCACTTTCTTACTATAAAATAAATTACCGCACCGGTGTCCAGATGAGTACTTCAGGATGTTTACACATCCTATCCTATTGTACACAGTCATTCATAAGTAAACTCACACGATGATGTGAGTAAAACCAGTGCACTCCTTTTATATTTTATTTCTGCATCATGGTAAATGGCCTGTATTTATATAGCGCTTTACTAGTCCCTAAGGACCCCAAAGCGCTTTACATATCCAGTCATCAACCCATTCACACACACATTCACACACTGGTGATGGCAAGCTACATTGTAGCCACAGCCACCCTGGGGCGCACTGACAGTCAGTTCTCAAATCCGATGTGAATTTGTTTGATATTATCAGCTTTGAAATAGCTTTATTAAGCAGATTCACTGACATACTGTGCTTTTTTCCCTCATAACCTATTCTATAAAATATGATGAAGAGATGTTGGAAACAACTTCATAGGAATTGTCCCTTCCCTTCAAAAGCAGTGAAAAGCAAACCAATGACTGACAGGCGATATAATGTGTTATTACTAAGCTGTCCCTTTGCCCATGTTAGCTTGTCCTTGAAATGTAGAGCCTGACTGGGTGGTAAAGTTCAGTTTTTTCTTTCATGTTTCTTTATGTCAAAAGAATGAAAAATGTAGATGTCCGCACCACAGAGCAGAACTGACAGGCTGAAGAAAACAGTCAAAACCACCTGAAAATGTCACTTGTTTGTAGACCTTTTAAAGGGTTCCTTAAACGTTTTCACTCTATCATTGGCAACTTTATGGCAAGAAAAACAGGTTTGATAGGTGTAGCTTGAGGGATTTTTCCATCTGACTTTTTTGATTTCCACATTCCTGGTAAGTTTTCAGCAGTCAGAATTTTAATGTCTGTTGCTGGGTTTGTACCAATAGTAAATTGCTACTTCTGGGACAGGGCTCAGAGCCCGGCTCTTACTTGTATTCCCCCTAAACACCTGAACATCACACAAAGGAGAGGGATCCAAAAAAAGAGAGGTAGTTGTGCAGTTGTGATTTCCTGATTTAGGGAAGGGAAGGTTGGGAAGACTGAAAAGCAGCATCGACCACATAATGAAAAGGAATGGATGCAGAAGCAGATTTAGTGAAATAAATCTGCTTGATATTTTTCTACAGTCGTTTCTTGTTTTTCTCTTACAGTATCAGGTCATGTTAGGTAACTGATGCTTGATCTCACAGCAATATGTTTTCTTATTGATAAATAAATGTAATAATTTACTTTCTTTTTAGACTGATTCCCAAAGCGACATGCCTTTCTTCTTTCTTTCCATCTTGTCTATATGTCATTCTCCGTTTGCCCGGCTGGTCTGTCTTTCCATCCGTCATAGCCAGCGTGCTTGTGGGCTTGTGCATGTGTGTCATCGTATTCTGGCTAAATGCTAAGAGGCACTTGCAGATTAAGAAAATTGCATCGGAACAATAGTCTATAATAGACTTTAGCTGCATGCTGCCGGGGGGTGACACCCCTATTATACAGACAAGTGGAGCAAGTCGCAGGGCTGTGTCAGCACAACAGAACTGCTTAGAGGAAAAGCCCCACCACCAAAAACAGAAATAGAGGTGCCATGTGTAGAGATATGGAATGCAAATATGTTTTCTCAGGCAGAGTCCAGAAGGTGCAGAGTGAATTTTTTTCTTTCTGTGAAAGGTGAAATGTGTTCTCTTCCAATAAAATGCATCAGCTTTCAGTACTTCAGTGTACTTAGAAACTCTAATTTGCCGCCTGCATTAAAGGCAAATATTCAGCATTTAAATGATGACTACTACTTCAGTGGTTTAATCATTAATCTTGTGCAAGATTTTCTTTCCCTATTTACAGCTTTAATTACAGTTTTAAAGCTATAATTGCATCATTAATAGCTTAAATTAAGTCACCTTCTTGATAAGATAAGCTCACGTCTTTGTGACCTTGAATGTGATAAGCTGCTCAGAAAACTGATGAATGGATGCATATTACATTTTCTATGAGGCATCTCAACCTTTAATAAAAACCTAATTTACCTCATTTTTTTATTAAGCATTAAAACAGCTGCTTTTAAGATTTAGGAGCTATTAGTCACAGCGGTGGCTGCTAACCACTATTAATTTTATTCTTGACCAGGGTAGGTAGCATTAATAATAACTTTGGACCTTCTGCATTGGGAGACTATATTTCAATAAAAAAAGTTTTTTTAAGAAATTAATTTAAAAAATAATTAAAAAATTAATACTTTATAAAGCAATAGCATGCCTCATTTAGTTCTAGTAATATGACATTATTAATAAGCTGGCAAAAAAATGACACATGAATAATTTGAAATTAAATGAGAATCAAAACAATTAGTGGTATTAGAACATACAGTGAGGTCTAAATTTTGACAGTATGAACAACTATTAGCCAAACTCTTGGTTTTTCTCAGCATGATGTGCAGTCCCTAAAAAATGTAGAGGATACTGGACAAGTGGAAAACAAAAGAAGTGTCAGGCCTAAAAAACACTATCTAATCTAGAGCAAAACAACAGTGTCTGAAAGTTGTGCCCTTAAGACCGGACACAGGACCTGAAAGACTGATCAAGGCCAGTTCAGTTTTGCTATTCACTGAAGACTCATCAGAAATGTAAGGGTGGCCAAGAAGCCATTCTTAAAGGGGAAAAACTGGGTGAAAATGCTGAATTATGCCAAATTACACAAGAAATAGTCTCAAAACTTGACATTTTTGGTTCAAACCACTGTCGGTATGTACAGAGGAGGTCAGGACACGGGTACAGCAGTGAGTGTCTACAGTCATCTGTAAAACACGGTGGAGGCTCTGTCATGGTTTGCTGTTGCGTTTCCACCAATGGTGTTGGGAATCTTTAAAAAATGGAAATATGAATACAGAAATGTAGAGTCAGATCCAATATTCAACACCACACATTACTGAAAGAGTGTGGCATCATCTTGACTGAAAATGGACCAAAAGGCAACCGACATCAGTATTGAAGAATAAAGTTGGTCATATCAAATTCTGACTTTTAAGCAAGTTAGAGTTGTCATGTATGCTGTATTTACATCATTTATATTTGCATAATAAATTACTGGACTAATTTCCATCTATCCTAGCAAAAATGTGCAGGTATTGCATATGAATTGTAAAATACCAAGAAATTTGTGCAAAATCTGTGTTATTCTAGCATAATTGTACAATGTTCAAAAAGATTCTTGGGATCTTAGGAAAGACTAACTTTGTCTTTCTTGTGTCCTTCATTAAATTTTCATTGCAGCAGTTGTAAAACAAAACCATGAGAGTAAAAAATTCTTTGGTCTTAAATAGTTCTTGCAAAGCTTTGAGGTGTGTTTCGGATCATTATCCTGCTGTAGCAATAATCCCCTAACAAACCAGTGAATGATGTTGGCCACAGTGGAGCCAGTGAGCGAAGGTGTAGGCAAGTCATCTTCAGAAAGGTTAAACTAGTATTTTATCCCCCGAAGAAGTGATTTAGAGTCAACTACTCATCTGCTGAAACTCCTTAAAGACACCCTGGACAAAAATTCTGAAGTCTGTATCTGTGATGAAGTAGTTTGGATGAAGTTCTGAAATGTGATCTCAGACTTTTGAAACAAATTATATACATGAGTAGAGTCATAAACATGGCTGCAGGGAGAACAAATTGCATAATACTTCAGACTTTTGAGAGGATTACTGCATCAGCTCAAGCATGTATACTGTCAAATTCACAATGTATGTGTTAGACCCTGGTCTATAGCTACCTTTTAAAACCTGAACAATGATTAAATATGATTAAGAGGACTTCAGCGATTGAGTTTAATGTTAGCAGGTATCTATAGCTATAGAAACAAGGTCAGCATGTAGATAAATAGCAGACATTGTATCTGCAGCTGCACTTACTGCTTCTAAAATCAAACTTATTGTCACAGACTCAGTGAAATGATACATTTTCATTCCTCTTACACAGGACTGTTTACAGTTGTCCATGGAAAAGCAGTCTGTCCTCCTGCTGTAATGGTCTCTGTCACAGAACGCATCATAGAAGTTGTCAAACAAGTTAAGAGAGAGCAAAGAAACACTGACATGCTCTTTTGTCGTGAGACGTCCCAGATTTTGTGTAAGTTGTCTGTTAAATCGGAAACTATGCTTCTAAATCTGAATTTCCACCCCTTCTTTGTCAGCTAGGGTCTTTTTCATGCTGAACTCATGGAGTCTGATCTCAGTGATCAGACGTTTAATATCAGTTAGGGTCAGGAGTCATGTTGTGCTCAGTGAACATAAGACAAGGTATTGATTTTGTCTTTATGTGCAACTAAATTCCTTAAATTTACATTTCCCTTTACTCCAGAACTCGGGTCTTTTATTCAAATCACTGAGTATGTTTAAAGTTGATGTTCTTTTCAGACAACTTTATATACTCAAACAATACCAGACCTCCTCATGAAAGATGTAGGAAGAGAAGGAGCATCTCCGTGAAGGAAAATACCAAGTTAATGACACAGTGGAGATTTAAGCTGATCGCTACACGAAGAAATCTTTTGTAACTGGGAATGTTTTCAAGAAGCATTGGAGTGCAAATCAAATTGTAGGAGGAAGAAAATATTTGTACAAGCCTAAAATAGATCATCTTATCATACATAACAAGAGGAGAAACAAAGGCTGTAAAATTTACATTAATCTCATGCACACTGTAATAAGAGTGTCTGTGCATGCGTTCATGTGTGTAAGCATGTGAATGCTTGAGTTCGGTTGTTTCTGTTTATTGTTTTCCTGCTGGCCATCCAACATGTTTATGTTGTTCCTCACAGGCTTCTTGGCACTGCTTCACCTCAGATGCTATTAACTCCCTCTGAGCACAGCTATTTATCATATGTAATATTTTCACTTTCTCTTTACTTTTTAATCAAAGGGTTGGATCCCATGCTGAGAGGCTTATTCAACTGTGAAACAAGGTCCTGTCATCCCCAGCTAACCATACGCATTCTTAACAGAGTGAGCTGCTTGCTGACAAATGAGTTCGGCTCGCACAGCAAGAGGACAGGCTGCTGAAAATAAAGGAAGGAACAAGAGCAAGAAAGGAAAACAATACTTTATATACAAATGAATTGCTTCTTCATTTATCATATGCCAGTCTTTTCATGTTGCAGCAGGGTTGCAGGGCTTAAAAAAGACAGTCTGTTTAAAATATTACTGATTACTGATTATATTACTTCATATGTTACAAGTGATGGGAAAAGTGCCTTCTACATTGATCAGCTACAACATTAAAACCACTGACAGCTGCAGTGAATAACCTTAATTATCTCATTTCAATGGCACCTGTCAAGAGATGGGATATATTGGGTAGCGAGCAAACAGTCAGGTCCTGTATATCACTGGGGGCAGAAAAATGATCACGGCTTAGGATCTGAATGACTTTGACAAGGGGACAAACTTTAATGGCTACATGACTGGGTCACAGCATTTCAAAAACAGGTCTTACAGTTGTGGTCAAAAGTTTACATAAAGTCATGATGAGCGTGAATGTTATGGTAACTTGGAGCTTTTGATTTCTCTTTTCTTTTTTCAGGATAGAATGACTTTCAATGACTTTCAAAAACAATAATTGGGTGCACAAATTTGAATTTATTTAGATTTTTTTATGGTCAATACTGGGCCAAAAATATACATACCCTCAACAAGCTTTTGGATGGATATTTGACCACTCTTCTTGGCATTCTTTGAGTTCATTACCACCCAGGAGCCACTAAGGCCCAACCTTGCCATACTGCTGGCTAGTCCATTAAACTTGATTTTGGAGTTTGTCACGGTCTGGGTGGCAGACCGTAGGGTGTGAGGAAAAGGAGGACCCAGGCGCGGAGCTCTCTGTGCTTAGCAGTGCGTTTATTTACAATGGTAAGGAAAATAACAGTAAATCCTCTGTGCAATCCCGACTCCCGTGACGTGTCCTCTTCCCAGTGTCAGTGTCCCTTCTCCCCGCTCCTTGGTGTCTGAGCGCCCCGTGCTCGCTGTCCTCTCGTCTCCCCGCTTCTCCTGGGGAGATAACAAACAGGCAGCCGTAAGACACACACAATGCGGAAGAACAATTGTACTGACTGGCCGAGAGCCTGATGTGAAGTCATGCAATGATCCCGCGTCGGAGAGAGCTCCACCACACTCTCGAGTAGCTCCTCCGACGAGGCCTGATCAGCTGCAGGTGTGTCATGGACTTCAGGTGTGGCCAATCACCTGCCACACCCACACACACACCTACATACACACATATCTACAAGCAGGGAGAACGAGGGACAGCAATAACAAAATAAATATGATAATAATATAATTCATAACTGCTCAGAGTTTGAAAAAATTTCTGAAATTTGCTGCTGCTCTCATGGACGAGCTAAATGCTTTCTGGAGAAAAGTGTTATGGTCATATAAGACAAAGACTGAACTATTTGTCCTCAGTGACATGATGTATGTTCGGAGGAGTTAAGGTGAGATTTTCAAACCTAACAACACAGTACCAGCTGTCAAGCATGGTGGTGGCAGTATCGTGTTGTGGGGCTGTTTTGCTGTCAGTGGTCCTGGTACACTGTGGAAAGTGGATGGAATAATGAAGAAGGAGTACTACCTCCAAGTTCTTCAACTCAACAGCTTGTCAGTTGACAAGGTGACAACTATTGTCTGTTCAAACAAGACAATGATCCCAAATTTATATCAAGACTGGTTTTAGAACAGATAAAGCAGACATTAATCTTCTGGATTTGCCTTTCCAAAGAAGCGACCTCAACCCTACTGACATTTTGTGGACTATGCTTGACAGCCAGGTCTGTGCCAGGAAACAACCAATATAAATGAATCTTAACAATTCCTGCAAGAAGAGTGGTCAAATATCCAGCAATAATTATGCAAGACACATCTGTTAGAGGTGTATGTTTATATTAGAGCATATAAAGATAGAGAAAATCGAAAATTATTTCAAACTTATGTACACAATTCTTGGTTTTTAAAGGCATTAACGATATATGACATACAATCGATCCACTCTGGAAACAAAAATAACAATTCAGACAAACCCTTAAAAGCTCCAAATGACCTTGAGATTCAAGCCCATGATGAATGTATGTAAATGTCTGACTTTGACTGTATGTAGGAATCTAAAGAGGGGTAACCAGTGAACCACTGATGTATTCATGTGTGCCCAAAACTCACTAAAGGACATGGAGAGCAAAAACTGGCCCAAACTGCTCTGTGGAGCACGGTCTTGAGGTTAAATAATAAATTGGAAGAAAGCAAAGCGGCAGAAATAGTAAGATGCTCTGAGTAATGTTGTGCTGGCAAACCACAGTTCCTAAAACTCATGTGTATATTACTTTGACTTATGTCAACTACCTGATGTTGCTCAGACCTTAACACCCCCATGGTGATGGTGTCCCCTGATACCCCTAATGCCCTATTTTATGTGGCTGTTGCACCCTGCAACACTGCAAATATGGTTTAGGATTGGTTTGACAACACGGCAAAGAGTTGCCTTAAGACACCATCAGACGTCTTGTGGAATCCATAAAGGCAGCCCAATATTAGCCATGTGGGCTCTTTATTGTTTCTGAATGATACAACTCAGAGGATTAGCTTTGTGCATACATGCTTACATTACATCTTCTCTAAATGAGATCTTGAATAGTTGAAAGGTACATAATATTTTCTGTACATGCAGTGATGTATGCTGGTTTGAATGGATATCAAACATGGTTTGGTTTCAGGCTTTCAAACCTATTCTTTTAATCTGTATCAACAAAGTCTGACTGTTCAGTGCAAATCAATTAAATTTTGTTTAAGTTATATACGCCAAATCACAACAGTTGCCTCAAGGTGTCACTGTTGATGTCAATACTTTGGAACACAAATAATTGTTGGTGATCTCATATATGTTTTCAGTCATTTAACTTTACCGGTTTGATGGCTAAACATTTCAAGGAACAGTTAATATGAGCCCACAACATATAAAAATTAACCATGAAACTGAACTGCCAGAAATCTCTAACTTTTATGGAAAATGGAGTGTTTAGTGAGCCTACTGACAAATAATTTGCATATATGATTTTAATTTTATATCATATTTGCTAAATCACGCATTCTTTATTAATTTATTTCTTTTAAAAATGTATTATTCAATTTATTTCATCACAATGATGATGTAGAAGTCTCAAAAACTCTCAAAAACCCATATCAAATATTATAAACTGATAAACTTGGCTTTAAAGAGTTAAAAATGTCTTCAAATTACTTGAAATCAACACTCTGTGAATTAGCATTTTCTCACATGTAACACATAACAGGTAACAGTCTTCTTAAAATGCAGTCTTACCACAGAAAATGCACGTTTTGGTTTAGGGGAGGGTGCGCCTGTGAAGATCATGCAGACACCCGGACATTAATTCGCTGGCTGTGAATTTACTGGACAATTACCAGCTGTGTTGTCACATGCCGGCCATCAGAACATCACACTGAATTTGTAAACGTCAGCAGGCAAATTAAAATTTAAAATAATTTAAGTCGTGATTTGAATGCCTTGGACAGTTGCATTTTCACACATACTTCTGCAGATGAATGTTTGGACAAGTTAAGAACTATATTGTAACCATAGTATTATCCTCCGGTGTTATGGGTAGAGTATTGTTTTGTCATGGAGGTCCCTTTGGTTTACCTCATCACAAACCCAATTTGGCTTGGCTGGGTAGATGCTGTTACAGTCTGTTTTACCTTCCATGCGCACACACAAAGCAGTCTGCTCTGGTGAAGCCTACCCGGACCACTGGAGCTCATACAACTGATAAAAACAAATAAGGGTATTTGGTTAGGCTTGCTGCACATTCTGCCATGGCTGTATCTGCTGGCATTGCCCTGGTGCGTGGTCGCCAGGTTTCAGGGGGCTACTGCATGGAAAAGCAAGGTGATTAGAAAATATGCTAATCATCTCCTCACAGAGGAAAATTGAGGAAGCAGCCTTCCCAGTTTATACCGCCAAATTCTGTAATAGCTCTTGTCAAAATACTAGGGAGGCAAACTCTACAGATAATTTCAGGAAGTTCAGGCCTACCTGCTGAGTTCAGGCACATTTAGTATTTTGGAAGATACAGACCATGTACATCATTACTATACTGGTCTTCTACTTCAGTTACTTCTGTTACTTAATAATACTGCTTTTATGACTGTGTGGGTGTGTATGTATTTAATTATTTCTGATGGGCTGCTTGTTTTTCTCCTTTAACTTGTAAGTGTCTTTGTTTCCTATTATGTTTTCATGCCCGTGAAGTCCTTTGAACCTCTTTATGGAATATAGGACTGTACAAATAAAATTTAAGGGAATTGAACATTTTACGTGCTACATTGTTATATATTTGATATGTTCTTGTTCTATAATCCAACAATGAGCTTGTTATCAGCAACAGCACAATTGCAAGCAACAAAGGCCTTTCTGTGAAGTCCATGACTGATCAGTTTTGAAAAGTTCTTGCACTGTTAAGAAACGCAGGCCTCAAAGTTATCAAAAAAAGATGGCAACATTAGTATTCTGTGAAGAAGATAGTGCAAACATCCTTCTGAAAATGAATGAGCTTGTTGACGCTCTCAGTGAATAATACCAAACCCTGCAGCTGACACTCTTCTGTCAGTCTGATATCTGCTGTTGTAGCTGCTTCAAAGAACACGCTGTTGTCTTGAGTTTGCAGAATTTGTGGACTCAGTAAGAATTTTGTCTTATGTTGGTAGGAGTATTTCAAATGTTTTATTTATACTTATTTATTGTGAGTAAATCTCATGAGAAACACACGAGAAATATGTTAGACTGTCTCTCATACTCTCTGACTTCCCTGCCTTGCCTCTGGCACCTCATCCAAAGCATAAATCTTTATAGACATCACAGATATACAGTATAGTGTTTTTTGTTGTTTTCTAAGGGAGAATTTTTTCTTAAAAAGTTTCCAATTTTCCAAATAAATATGGCTTTAGTTGTCGATACTGATAAATCTACGAAGCGTAACCTGACTCTGCAGCTCCCCTTGGCATTACAGAACTTAGTAAATTTCTTCCAATTGATTGTCTGTCTGGCCCACTATCATTGCGGTTCACTCTTAATGCTCCTTTTGTGTTGTTTTTGGCTAACAGCCAGTATCAACAACTTAGTGATACTGGCTGGCAGAGGGGAATTGTGCAGCTAAATAACTAGATATTTAGCTGGGAAGATTGAAAAGACCAAAATCAGAGCTGAAAGAGAGGGAATTCAGGTGACCATAACACCTCCAATGTATATCGAGACTGGTGGTGTTACAGAGATTGGTGACAATCTCGACTAAAGTCCTTTATACACCTTTTGTGTATTAAAAATATTTCTGAGACTCACCTATTCTTATTGCTGCCTTTCACACAGGTCGATTTGTGTCATTTTTTGGATCAAGCTCCATTTAAGCTCGAGTAAAACAACACTATTTTACTTTAGACACTGCTGCTCTGGATCAATTGGCTTTCTAAATTAATTCCTCTGCCTCCTCAGATGTGGTCCCAACTCTGCCAACCACAGCTCAAATGCCCCTCTGACATCCTGAAATATGTACAAAAGCTGCCGTGATCCAGCTCCAACTCCTGGATCAAAGCATGAAATTCTCCCAGCTGATTCTTTCTCTTGAGATTTGAGGAACCAGGAATCTCAGTTTCTTCCTTTTCTTGTTTAGAAACATCAGGAGCACCTCATCCTTGCTTTATGTCAGCTCCTTTTTTTGTTCTGGTGCATTTTTGAGAATATTTCTTTTTGCAAAATCCGAACCCTGTTCTGATTTTTTAAGTTCACATCTGAACACTTTGGAATTTTATATCCTTTTTTGCAATAACTTGCTGCCTGATCCTTAATTTCAGCGTATTTTATTTCACTCTTGTTCATGAGTGATGGGAGAAAGGAGTGGGAGATTGGTGCTGTGGCTGCAGTGATGCAGATGCTGTACTGGTCCTTCATGGTGAAGAGAGAGCTGAGTGTAAAAGCAAAGCTCTCGATTTACCGGTCGATCTACGTCCCTACCCTCACCTATGGTCACGAGCTGTGGGTAGTGACCGAAAGAACGAGATCACGGATACAAGCAGCAGAAATGGGCTTCCTCCGAAGGGTGGCTGGCCTCTCCCTTAGAGAATAGGGTGAGAAGTTCGGCCATCCGGGAGGGGCTCAGAGTAGAGCCGCTGCTCCTCCACATCGAAAGGAGCCAGTTGAGGTGGTTTGGGCATCTGAAAAGGATGCCTCCTGGGCGCCTCCTGGGTGAGGTGGTCCGGGTATGTCCCACCAGAAGGAGGCCCCAGGACACGCTGGAGAGCTTATATATGTCGACTGGCCTGGGAACGCCTTGATGTTCCCCGGGAATAGCTGGAGGAGGTAGCTGGGGAGAGGGAGGTCTGGGTTTCTCTGCTTAGGCTGCTACTCCTGCGACCCAGCCCCAGATAAGTGGAAGAAGATGGCTACATGGATGGATGGATGGATAAAGATATAATTATACTGTACTTAAATTTAGGTAATGTGTAACTTATTTCAAATAAGTAAGACCGCATGTCAATATTGTGTTCAGATCATGTTGTTTTCTTCCAGTTACAAAATAGATTTAAAGCACCAATTTTTAAGAGTGTATGGCTACAAGCTCCAGGAGCCTATAGTGTAATGCAAAGGGAATATGCATTAAAAACAACATCACTCTATTGGGACTGAAAGTTTGTCTGAGAGGGTTACTGTGGTAAATGACCTTGAGGTCACTAAAATCAATCTTTGTAGCATTAATGTGCTCGGGAATGTCATGGCAATCAACCAGTCAAAGTGAGAAGTTGGCCTTTTGGCCTTAAGAAAGTGCAAGTGGAAAACTAATTGAGTTCCTACAATGAATAGGAGAGATCCTCTGGGGACACAGCGGGATAATGAATGCTGAAATCTTTCTCTCATATTTTAGGCGCCTATCGTGAAACAAAAGTGACTCATTTCAAAATATTGAATTTATCTCTGGAAATCCTGCCTGCACATAAAGCAAGCATTTTGTTTAAACACCAGTTCCTGTTTGCAGTAGTCTTTTACCACGAGGGACGTGTTTTTGCTTTGTGAGTGTGATAACAATACAATGATATTTTTGTTCTGCACTTTGCCAAAAGGGAGGGGCGGCACTTTTAATCTTTTATGTGTTTAAATTGGAGATGCAATAAAGATTTCTGGTTCCTTCTTGGTGGATCTCCAGAAGGCAAATGTGCGCTAATATCTCACTCCATAAAGATACGACAGGATTTATTACACGCTTATTGTTACCACATGGTGCTACTTGAATATTAAAGAGACACAGAAATTATAATTAAAATGTAGCCTACTTGTATGTAGTACCTATATTTGTAATTTGGATGTCTTTTTATACTTAGTATATGCATATGATATTAAAAGTGTATTTAACATATTCAACAAACAAACAACCGACAAAAAAATACATTGTTAGTATGACCTTTTAATGAGGGACAGTTTAAGCAATTAAATTTGTATATTCTTGTATTTTGACTTTTACAGCATCCTTGCTTTTACTGATTTGTGAGCTGAAGAACCTACTAACCCATTTCCTTGTACCTGACCATTTTCAGAGGAATGTTTTTTTTGTTCATTAAGCAAATTAACACTGACCTGCAAATAGGATTTTTGCACCAGCAAAGTGATTAACAAAGTGTTGTTAGCTGAAAACTTAGCCTATCTGAGCATGGTGTTCAATGTTGAAAAAAAAAATGAGGAAACTGGATTCATGGAGGAAAAAAGAAGGGGTAGGCCTACAAAAACTCTCTACAGCAGATGAGCAGTACCTGAAAGTCGAGTCATTAGGAAAGGGGGGAAAAAAATCTAGCAAAGACCCGAGAGATGCATTTGGACCTTCAGTTGCTCGATCTACTGTTCATATCATGGTGGACAGGTGGTAGGATGGTCTCAGTGTTAAGAAGCCATTCTTCATGCAGGAACAGGGAGAAAAGACTGGGGTATGCCAAATTACCTAAGAACTGTACTAAAAAAAGTACCAACAGCTCTTATGAAGTGACAAATGTTTGCTTCAAATCATTTACACTGTACAGAGGAGGTCTTGAGAAAGGTGAAAAAGCCATCTCTGAAGGCTCTGTCATTCTTGGGGCTGCATTTGAGCTTGAGGTGTTGGGGATCTTCTCAAAATTGAATTTTATAAACAGAAAAGTACAGCCAGATTTAAGTGACTGTGCAATGCCACCTGTAAAGTATGTGATTGGCCTCGTCTTCAAATATCAGCATGGCAATGATCTCAAACACACTGTCACTGAATTAAATGTAAACCTCGATTGAAAAAACACACAATGGGACTCTATCAGTCATGGTTTCGGCTCCTCAGAGCGCATCAACATTATTACTGCAGTATATTATCCAGACAGAGAACAGAATAAAAGGCAGCCGGCATCCAGAGAGGAGCTTTGAATGTCCTTCAGGAAGTCTGAAGATGTATTACTGAACACTACTTAAAGAAATTAAAAATAAGCTTGACTAAGAGAGTTCAGAACTTTCTAAAGAATACAGGTGGTACCAAATATTGATTTTCAAGCTCTCTTATTTGCCTTATATAGTGTTTTTCCATGTTTGGTTGCACATGGTCCAATATGTAACTGCATCTATTACCCATTTGCCTAGCAAAATATAAAAAAAAACAAGTCACGCCTCAAGGATTTTGCACCAACAACTATGTACCTCATCTTTGCTATAACAACAGTTTAAGGCCACTAATACTCTCCAGTTATGGAGAAGTATTCCACTCACACCAAAACACACCATCAGTTTTCATTGCTCTGTGTTTCAGAGAGATGATAAAATCAAAGTAAAAATTAAAATTCCGTTTTAAAGCTGAGCAGCTTTTTGTTCTGTGTAAAACATCACATAAATCCTTTATGTACAAATGGGAGCCTACAAGCTCAAGTGATATGCTTTATTTCTTCCTTAACATTTACTGTAGATGAAGAGTCTGCTAATTTGCTTTCAAAGAGCTGGTATTGATTCAATTAAAGATAAAACATACAGAGGATGGGAGAGAAACAGCAGTGCACTCAAAGTACTTAATGAACTAACAAGGCTGTTCTTTGGGTGAATTAGTTTAGTCGTTCCTACAATTTGTCATGTAATTCTTTTGAGGCTAAATCCTTGATGTCAGAAGAAACCACAACTCTAACATGACGTGCTTAAGCAAGATGCAAATTTAAAGAGAAACCAGTTGCTAACAGGCAGATACTTTTACTATATTCTCAATAGCAGCCTATATCACACCTTTGTTTAAAAATAATGTGACCACCTAGCATTGCTCCTTGGGGGCACTCTTCAATTTCAGCTAAGCTGTCAAAGTCCAAGTCACGCAAGCTACTCTTAATGTATGTGGCCTCTATGGCTGCTCGTTTTCTCTACAGTCTCTGAATCAATCCAAGCAGAAGTTTCCCTCGAGGTCCAAATAATTTCCTTATGGCAGTTGCTTATTTCTCATTACTGGCATCTGTGCTGAATTCCACTAAAGTTCCCAGGAGTTGGCAACGCCAATATAAAAATGGATGAGATGTGGATATATGATGAATAACGCTTTCAGCATATCTCCACTTTTGGAAGTTCACTGCAAAGTGGTAAACAGCAGACCAAGTTTCTGCAAACTCATCACTGCACAGCCACGCTCAAGAGGGTATCTGAACTGCATGCTGCAGCTGTCCACATCAGTTTAAAGTTTTATTTTGATAGAAATCACACGCTGCTCGGGTAATCTGTTCATGCCCCATGTGGAAAACAAAGCAAAAACAGTACCATATGTAAATATATAAGACCTCATGTTTGTACCAGTTTTCACCATCAGATTTTTAACATCCTTTAAAATGACAGTAATATAGTATTTGTTTGTGGTGTAAAGTGTAAGCGAGTGATGATGTGAGAGTGATTTGTGAATTACGCATGCCTTCAACTATACTCCCTTTATGCCCTGTTTTACTCTACAAGAAATAATTTACAAAATAAGCATCATGTTAAATTCAGTGACACATAAAATGAGCACTTTTAATGATAGCATTATTGGTAAACTGCTTCCTGTGCTAATAAAGCCAGTTAAAAATAGATCAGTGTTCTTCTAACAGACTTCTATTCAATCACATTGAATTCAAACCAGGGGATTGGACCTCCGGCTGCGTATGAGAAAGAATACAGGTTTAAGGTATTGGCTTCACTTTTCAGACGCAGAAGCCAATTCTGTCTCTTTTATATACCTCTTGCTTTTAGCACGCTTCCAAATAGACTGTCTCACTGTCTGTTTTCATTCCCAGTGAGATGCTCCAGCCCACACTCCTTTCTGGAAGAGCTTGGTGAATGACAGAGAGAAGTAACCAATTGGAAAGGCAAAGCACATTTAGTTGACTGCATCGCAGCTGATCAGGCACAAATAAATCATCCTGTCATTTCCATCTTCCTCAGCGACTGATCGTTTTCAATATAAATACAGCCGTTGACATCACAGCCTTTGTTTTATCGTGATTTTGTCAGAAGAGGTTGCAATAATAAAATTGGGGTTTTAGCAGTGCAAAGGAGCGACGTGAAAAACTGTCATGTAAGTCAGAACAGGTTATCTTGTAGTTAATGGTGATGTTGGATGCCTGTATTTTCTGACAACCAAGACAGGAAAATATGCCAATGAGACGAGCTTCATTGGGAATTTAGCTCTACTGAAAATAAGGTACTGTATGTTATATGCAAACATAGAAGATAGAAAAAAAGAAAGCTAAGAGCTGAGAAAAACAAAAACACTGTCAAGAATATAAGCTTTTATGTGCTCAGGTGTGGTGCCTCTAAATGCGATCAACTTTGTGCAAAACTTGTCAAAGAGGGAAAAAAAGTCTTCTGATTCTGGTGTGTTTCCAAAATGAGAATCGTTTTCCATGTAACAATCATGAACTTTGAGTTCCATTTGAAGGTAAGTAGTAAATAGACTGGTACCTAAATAATGCCTTTCTACTCAGCTGAGCACTCAAAGTGCTCTCCCCAGTCACACATATTCATGCAGTGCTTTTATTTACTTTTCTAACTTTCGCAAACACGCTCACACTCCGATGGATGCCTTAAGGTCACCTCAGGGTTCAATATCTTTCCCAAGCCTCTACCACTTAAGCCACAGTCCCCCCCAACTAGATTGTAGCGTAATCTACACCATGCACTCACCTAGAGGCAGCAAGGTTATGCATACTTCGAGCTTGACAACTATTGGTTCTGATAAAAATCTTACTGTGTACCATCTTCCAGTTTGTGTGTATGGTACAAGAATGTAAAGAGTAAGAAGCAACAAATTGCAATAGCTTTGATTTGACACCTCTGAGTTAATCTAGAAAGAAACAAACTGAAAGCATATGCATTTTCACAAGATGATTTAAACAAAGTGTATCACTCTTTCAAGAACACCCAAGGCTCTTAAGAATGTGCTTTTCTTCAATCTTAAATGAACCTCAAATATACTTGGTGGGTTTTTTTGTAAATAGCAAAGTTTAATAGCAAAATAGTTTTGTTCAGGTACAGTACAACAAAATAATTTTATATGATGCTATATGTCAAAGCATGCAAAAAGTGAATGCAAGCTTACAGTGAGGGTTACATTTTCACTGTAAAGCGGGAGGCCAACGCATGCTGCATCAGTCTTGCACAGAGCTTTAAAAATCATCAAATTTTGATTAAGGCAATACATGCAACTGGGATGCCAGCATATGAGAATGACTCTTACAATTTTAGTCCTTAAAGAGCTTGGTGGAAATGTGAGTCTTTAATTTAGCCCACATGTGGAGAAAACCGCGCTATTTCCTTAATTTTCTCTTTATTTTCTCCAAAGTAATATTGTTTACCTACACCCGGTCTGGAGCACCTCTAGCCAATGCTGTAACACTAACGGGGCGGACTGTCTAATGAATTACTTGGAAACGCGCCTGTGCTTGCAGCGAGTAAATTCGCTCTCAGTGCAGCCATGCAGCCAGTCTCAACTAAACCTTCTTAAAACGCAGGTTTGAATGCAACTTGTTGGCGTTTCTCTAATCTTCCCGGTGGAGAATTGTTCGCATCAGCTCCAGGAAGTCCCCGTGTCTTCCACCGGGGGGTTAATAATTACTGGAGACACCCCACAACGATCTGCATCCTTGCGCATACAACGAAGGTTCGCCGGTACAGCAGTTTTCACACTTTTCAGACATAATGGGGATTTAACTCTGGTAATAAAAAAAAGAGAGCAGCTTTGCCAGTGACTGTGAAGAAGTCGTTGAAAGTGTGAGAAAGTGTCAAATATCAGATTTGAACGCTGACCACACGACCGCCTTAACTGTGTTTATACCCACACGAAGGATCTGCCTTTCAGATAAGAGTTCAAGGAACCTCAGCGCGCACAGCAGCAACATCTACAGAAGCAGATGCACTTTTAGTATAACCAGTCTGAGTTCCGACTGTTTGTACTGGACGTGCGTAAATAAAGGACGCCTCCAAAGACATTCCGGGATAGCTTTTATTCTTTGCTCCAAAAAAGAAAGACTGAATATCAACAGACGAAGAACATCCACGGTACGTTTTATTGTCTTTCTTTCTTTCTTTCTTTCTTTCTTTCTTTCTTTCTTTCTTTAATAACCTCTGGGTAGACCGGTGACTGTTTGTTACCAATACGCATGGATCTGAGTGCGCAGAGCAAAAAATATTCAAAGACATCTAGTCAAGTAAAGTTTATGTTTTTAAGTACAAAAAGAACTAACACAAAGACACAAGTAAAAGGAGGTGCGCAATAAAAATTAAACAGCTCAGCGGAGAATTCTAAAATAATATATACAAAAGATACGACGAAGTGTGATAAGGTCACTGGCGCAGTTTACGTCCCTTTAGGATTATTTTAAGCGACACGGTAGGAAATGAAGAAATTTAAAGTAGGCTACAATAAGGCAACAATATGCTATAGACTAAATATAGAAGTCCCTTTGAGAAACCAATGCGATCTTAACATGAGCGATAAGACGTAAGAGATGTGAGATGAGAAAAGAACAAAAAACAAAACGCACATGTAGAAAACCTGCATGAACCTGCATGAAGCTCCAGTGTGCCAAAAACGGATTCACAGGCGAGTAAGCCTGATCTTGTCGGTCTCAGCTGAAGGTTGTTGCAGCGTTTAAAGGCAAAAAACACAGTTTTGTTCAGGGAAATCAAGAAAACCCCAAAGACCTTTCAGCTCCCTAATAAATATAATTGATGTTGCAGAGTTATTCTTTTTAAACAATGGTAGCATTTATTTGCTGGACCTGACTTAATTTATTTATTTATGTAGAACGCTCTTTAAAGCTTCTTAAGTAGGTGGCTCAAACCTACAGATCTCATGTATTACAGAGCATAAGCTGCAGTGGGGGGACACATTTGAAAACATGTTGTACTTTGGTATCTGTAGAAGGTTTGAGCAAGACATTTAAATGAATTTCTGCCTTAACAACTGTTAAGGTGGATTAGTGAGCAGCAAAGTCAACTAGTCAATTTCAAGTTGGAAAAATAGACCTGTGTGCTCTGTTGCAGTTCCCCCCCTTTTATTAGAACACTGATGTGAGAGATGATAAGCAAAGTGAAAGAGATTCACCACCACAGTGTTCTGATGAAATGTGTCTTTCAGCAGATTGTAGCCCCATTTCACCACTGAGAGACACTCTCACACATGTGGAGTTTCCACTCTCACGTTCACCCTCACACCATTTTCTCCCCCATCCCCTCACAGTCAAGCAGAAATGTGACACACACACACACCAGGAGACACACACAGACTCATCGGTGCACATACACCTTAACTATCAGGGTGTGACTGAAGATGAAGAACTGAATCCACCATCTATTTATAACCAGGCATTGCTTAATAACACTGAATAGAAAAACAGAAAAAAATGAAGATTATTATATTTTTAAATGAGTAGCTTTACCGTATTGTGATAAAAGATTTTTCTCCTATTATTTCAGACAGGAGATGAGCGCAGACGGGCACAGACAACTCATTTGCAGTTTTTTAGGCATTATATAAAATTCTGGTTTATCAGTTCATGTTGCACGAGTGCAGATGTTTAATCTCCTCTTACATTTAGAGAATATAGAAATTCAAGAATCACTGGTTGCTTTATGCCTCACTTGTTGGAGTCACATTAATTTTTCACCTATAAAATATTGAGCTATAATATATTGTGAGGTATGAGGACTTAAGTGAACGTTGTTTGTTTTGTGTATCAGTTTCAGGTTGAATATTTATTGTGGGAAGTAAATATGCCCCCTTTTTTTAGCTTATAGTGGCATTTTGATGAATATTGTCTTTTCATGTATAACACAGGATAGAAGAGCGGGATGGGCATCTGCTTTGGCATTTAACATGCAGCTTTAAACTTTAGCAAAACATCTCATATGCAGCCATCCGTGTTACTGTATAATTATGTGTTAGCTTAAAAATCATCCATGCACATTTTTATCTAGCTCTTGGAGCATCACTAGCTAAAGCTAGAGCTGATGAAACCAGTACATGTCATTTGATATGACCACTGGATACAAATGAGAACTCTGTCTTTGTCTTCCTCTGAGATCACGAGGTGAATGGTCCACCACTTTCAGTGTTAACTTTATATTTGCTGTGAAAGAATGTAAAGGTGTAGTAATGGTAACTAAGAGAGACAAGCCTTATTAAATGTTTAACTGTAAAATATAAAATTATATAATGAAATGAAAGTCAGTAGAGAGGAACCCAGTGAGACGCCAACAGCTTATTTCTCTCAGCTTCTTCTTTCTGGCACAGGGATTACCAAAAGATATGGACAGAAAAGCACAGTAATGACTGGAGTCTTCCAGTGCATGTGAGTAAACACCTGAAGGTAACTACTTCAGCTGCTTCCCAGAGCTGAACATTTGAGAACTATAGAGCTATGGTTCACACTTTTATTATGTAATATAATGTAACTTTATTGTCCCAACATGTACTTTTCCAAGACACAAAAACACTGGAAGCATAGTGTCATCCTTACATAGTTTGTTCTGCAGTCCACTGTACTGTGCAGCACAAGTGCTGGCTGATGAGCAGCATTACAGCTAAGCAGATGGTGAAGCAAGCAGTGTCTGTGAAGAAGAGTTCACCATTTGGCTATAAAGCACTCCATCCTGAGAACATATTTTTGCTAAAACTCCTGCAAATGTCAGGGGAAGCTATATTCATTTGATTATTGCTTCTCTACCAAAGAACTGTCAGTGCCAATGTAATGACTGCTACTGACTGTCTGTGCTATCACTCATCCATCTCATCTCAGGATGAGCCTTCATGCCTTAGTCATTAAGTAGCTCAACTTCTGACATAAAGGAGAGCTAACTACTGGCAGATAGAGTGTATTTCCCAAGCTCTGTGAGACACTATCAGTCAGTCTGATAGCAGGTCTCAGTGGAGCATAACTTACAGACCAATGCATTAATGCTCTAAGCATAATGAATTTGTCACTGTGTGAGTCCATCGACTGTATATAAAAGGAGAGCGGTGTACCTTACTGCAAATGTAGCAACTTGTCAATCACAAGGCTGCACAGTGCTTTATTGTCTTTAATTATCAAAAGCAGACAATAGCAGAAATAAAAACTATAGTAACACAATGATAAAGCTTTAATTGTATAGCCCTTTTCAAAAAATAGTTACAAAGGTGTTTTACAGAACACATTAACTGACTCAGGGCTGTGGGGTGACACTATGACACCTGTCATAGTGTGAGAGACTGAGTACGTACTACACGTGTCACCAATTTGTTACATGGTTAACACAGACACAGACAACATAATCACATTTACACCTACAGCCAATCAAACCCCACATGCATTGGGGATAGATTACCCAGAGAGAGCCTGCTCGGACAGTGGGAGAACGTGTAAGCACTACACAGAAGGCCCCGGACTGGATTCAAACTGGTACGCAGTTTGGTACTGGGTGACTGTACTAACCACCACACCATCATGGTGCCTGTTAAAAAAAGAAAACAACAAGAAAAATAAATAACACAAGGCTAGATTAAATACGTGAGTAATATGACAGGTATAAGACTTGAGACAAACAAAACTTATGGGGAAAGATTTTAGTGAGGTATTAAATCTCGTAATAATAAAATTAAATTTCAGCTGTGATTGGTGGAAAGGCCATCACAGCAGTCGTGATGACAGAAACAGGGAGTGCTGCTTGTCAAAGAGGGCTCGATTACATTAGGGTGGAAATGTTATTAAAAAACACACGCATGCACACGCACATGCACATGCACAAATATAGGCTATATTTAGCAGATATTTAATATCAGCTATACATTATCGCTGAATTACCAGCAAACCCCTCAAAAGTGAAGTATTACATATAATTAAACTACTAGTTTAATTATATTTTATTAGTAACACAAAACGGAGAACAGATCAGGTGGGAAAGCTGTAGGAACTGTCGTCAGATACATAAATATGCAAAGTGAGTCAGCATGTTGTAAGCACAGTAACCTATAAAGTGGAGATGTGTAATAAGAGTCCTGCTAAGTGTCATAGAGGTGTTATAGGAAACATTTTTATGTGATGAAAAAAATTACTCAGACAAACTGTCTGATTTAGTAAAGCAACTGATTGGTTTGAGAGATCACATTGTCTGATTGTTTTGCAGTAAATAAGACAACAATGTAAGGTGGTGAGTGAGCTGCTGCAGTATTCTAACTACAAACTATGTTTTTAAAAGCTGTGAAAAGTTTAAAGAAACAGACCCACAAGTCAAAATCAGGTGTTGATCTCTAAGAAGAAAAATGAGCAGACTTTGTTAGATAAAACGTCCCAGCTAACAGTCGCCATTCAAGCTAAAGGGTAGAATTGAATCATTTCATATTTGAGTTCTGTGATTTGCCTGGAAGGTATATAGTATTAATTCAATTCAATTCAATTCAATTTTATTTATATAGTGCCAAATCACAACAAAAGTCGCCTCAAGGCGCTTCATAGATACAGAGAAAAACCCAACAATCATATGACCCCCTATGAGCAAGCACTTTGGCAACAGTGGGAAGGAAAAACTCCCTTTTAACAGGAAGAAACCTCCGGCAGAACCAGGCTCAGGGAGGGGCGGGGCCATCTGCTGCGACCGGTTGGGGTGAGAGAAGGAAGACAGGATAGAAGACATACTGTAGAAGAGAGACAGAGATTAATAACAGATATGATTCAATGCAGAGAGGTCTACTGGAAAGGAAAAACTCAATGCATCATGGGAATCCCCGGCAGCCTACATCTATTGCAGCATAACTAAGGGAGGATTCAGGGTCACCTGATCCAGCCCTAACTTTATGCTTTAGCAAAAAGGAAAGTTTTAAGCCTAATCTTGAAAGTAGAGATAGTGTCTGTCTCCCGAATCCAAACTGGAAGCTGGTTCCACAGAAGAGGGGCCTGAAAACTGAAGGCTCTCCCTCCCATTCTACTTTTAAATACTCTAGGAACAACAAATAGGCCTGCAGTGCGAGAGCGAAGTGCTCTAATAGGGTGATATGGTACTACAAGGTCATTAAGATAAGATGGGGCCTGATTATTTAAGACCTTATTAGAAACCTTGAATTGTAAGAACTCTTGGAAAAAAACAAAAAACTGCTTTTAAGGTCCTAGGACTCTTATGCCATCATTAAAAGACCCTTACTCTTATAATACCTTTATTAATACTACTGCAGTAATAGTTTTTTTAAAAAAAAGTGAGGCTGACGTGCAGAGCTAGTGTTGTATTTTATTGCTGGAGCACCGAAACAGCTTCACATTCTTATACTGAGTTTAGTTAAGCAAAAATGGCGGTCACACAATGAAGGTTACATACATTACACTTCTGTTCGTGCTTCCGCTCATTAAGTCCAGAAGAAGTGAAGAAGTCACTGATCGCAGCGTGCAGCAAAAGGTTGAATGAACTGCACTCAGACAGTTTCAGGCTGAAATGGACTGCTGATGACCTATGATGAAAACAGTTGTGAACACGCTGTCAGCAGTCCAGAAGACAGTGGTACGCTGAGGATGTCATTTATGAAAACATGCAGTTTTCGATATTTGAATATATCAGGACCGCTCACCCAAACATTTTGTGAGAAAAAAAAAGTTTTCATAGGACTCTATACAGTCCTGTCATAAGCTAGGTACATCTCATTAATCAGTAGCTTGCAGAACCACCTTTAGCAGCAGCAACAACCTTTTCTGTATGACATTCTCGGTCTTTTGAAATTGCTTCAGTTCATTGAGGTTTGCAGTCATTCAGTTTATGCACAGCTCTCTTGAGATCCCATCACAGCATCGTAATTATCCTGAACTCTGAACTTTAACTCGAACATTGCAGCACCTTAATTGTTTTGTTTGTGCATGGCATTGTCCTGTTGTGTGACCCAGTTTTGGCTAAGCTTTAGCTGTTGGACAGATTTCCTCATATTTGACTCTAGAATATTTTGCTGTACAGATGAGTTCTTGTTTGATTTAGGCACTGCAAAGCATCTAGGTCCTGTGGCTGCAAAGAATCGTTATACGGTATAAGGTGTGTTTATTTTTTGCTAAACATGGTGCAGTATATTATGACCAAACATCTCCACTTTAGTCCAACCTGTCCAAAAGATATTGTTCCAGAGGTCTTGTGGTATATTCAGAGGCAGCTTTGCAAAGCTAAGCCGTACTGCCATGTTCTTTTTAGAGAGGTGAGGCTTTCGTTTGGCAATCTTTCCAAACAAGCCATGCTTTTTTCGTGTCTTTCTAATTGTTCCGTCATGACCTTTAACATTTAACATACTAACTGGGGCTTGTAGAGTCTCAAACGTAACACTTGTTTGTTTGTTTTTTAGTTTCTCTGAGTATTACACGGTCTGACCATGGGATAAATTTGCTTTGATATCCACTCCTGTGAAGATTGTGGCACAAGCCTGAACGGTCCAAACTACCAAGCTGCAAAAAACTTGCGCCTTTAGAGAGGTGGTCACACTTGCTGATGATTAAAAAATACAGTGCATGTTACTAGCAGCACAATGCTACTACTTAACCTCTTAATTCCTAATTCCAAAGCACGAGTGGTGCACTTAGTGTTTCACATGACTGCACAGAGAGCTGTGAAAACTTTCTTTTTCACATATTGGCTGACCTAACAGACACGTGTCCACATTTATTCAGATATTCTTCCGTACTGCTTTGATTTATCAACTCCAGGATGAGTCTTGTTTTGAGTTTACGTGCCGTGTTAGCTTTCTATTTCAGTTCTTCAAGTGTCAAAACATGAAAACAGCCAAATGGAAGTTAGAAGAAACAGTGCAGTTTGTTAAACTATGCTGAAAAAATATATTTTCACTTCTACAGAAAGAAGTTATTCCAAGTCAGTCTTCATTTCATGGTACGGGTCGCTTCTTTCATTAAATCCTCTTGTTAGTTTTCATGCTGCTGGGTTTTCGCTTTACACTGGAATTAAAGCAACCCAGAACATTAATGCTGTATCACTGGTAATCCTGCTGGATTTACAGGCGAGATTATTTGAAAGGGAACACAATCAGTGTGAGATTTTTTTCACCCAGGAAATGACACGCCTCTGTCAGTCTGTCCTATTTTTCTGTTTATCGTTTTCCACATCATTTCTCCAGCAGCGGAGACAACCCACCACGTTGTTTCAGGCCTTGCAATGTTGTTCAAGTTTTGTTTTTTTTCATGATGATTTCTAACCTCAGTAGCACAAAGTTTATGTCTGTTTTCAGTCTGTTTTTCTGGCTCTCTTTCCAGGCCCTTGATTTCAAATATTTTCTGGTCTTGACTCTTTTGCTTTCCTCACTTTCTCTTTAGTCCCTTTCTTCTCCTTATTTCCCGGCCTTGTATTTTTTTCATTGCTGTATCCCTCCTCCTTCAACTAATCTGCAGTCAGGCTGTCGGTATAATTAGAGCTGATTCCTAGGGTTGGGCCCTCCACATGAAAGCTGTAATTTTAAACCATGAGAATTTGTCACTTGCTATGAAAATGACTGCAGGGGTCATGTTTGATTTCACAGAAAGCTGCACTCCCTGCTCTCACAGCAGCAACCTATCAGGCCATTATTGGTCAGTGTTTCAAGATGGACTACTTCTTGAAAGATGTATATTTCCGTTACTTCAAGGCAGCTCAGGGAAATAGTTAGCTCACATTATCTCAGAGCCTGTAATTTGCTGACTGAAAGCTTCTAAGTTAAAAATGTCAAACAAGTGTAAAATAATACACATTTTTAAGGTTGACTTAAAATTTTCCTTTTGCTTGAAATTTAAAAAGACAATTTAGGGTAGGAGGAGGACCAGTAAAGTTTAAATATTAGTAGTTTTACATGTTACTTAATACAATAAAAATATTTTTAATGATATTCAAGCCATAATATGACTAATAGCTCAAATAATGAAATTTTATGTGTTTTGGTTTCTACGGGGAAAATTCATTTTTGCATGTTAATAATTTATACTGTAAAATGCAGAAATACAACAACAAGGGCAGACTGAATGCTTTAAATTTATTTATAGGTCCAAACCAATCTAATAGAATAGATCCAAACAGATATAGGTGACATGCATAATTTAAGAGAATTTCCAAGTTTTCTTGTACTTTGAATTTTCACTTAGATACCAACAAAATGTCATAGCGGTCCAGAATCAGCCGGAAGAAGCTTACCTTTGACTTCTTTCAGCTGTTCACTTGCCACAAGTGATCACCCCAGTGGGTAGCTTGTACACAGAGATGCTCCTCCTGATGCAACCCCAAAGGGGAATTGTGCTTCTGGAGCCACTTGCACCACTAAGCTTATAAAGAGAAAAAATCATATTAAGCAGAACTGATTTCAACTGATGTGGCCCAATCCAAGTTGTAATGTTGCACCTTGGGAATGGCAAATTAATTTCCCACCCCTGTCTTAATTCCCAAGTAACACAAAAAATGGGTCACATTAACATTTATGTTAATTCACGTATTCCACAAAGTCCAGCTCAGCTGATAGCCTTCAACGTATCCAAATGTATCCTTATAAAGATGCTTTAGCCTTCCCACAGTTGCTCGTTATCTGCAAGCTGCTTTACAACCCCCTTCCATTCAAGCTCTTCCTTTCATGCAGCTGCAGACTTAATCATTAGGTATCATATTCTGTGTGCAGATGAAATGGCAAAGAGGAGTGCTCTTCCTTTCGTGTGCATATGCGAAATGCAGAAGTTCAGGGAGGTAAAGACATGCAGCCAAATATAAACAAATAATATAAACAAACGCCTTAACGCCCACTCACATCCTGGGCCATTCGACCTCAATAAATCACATGATAGGGTGGGGCTAGGTTTCACAGTGGGTTCACCCAAAACCTTGGCTGATTGTGACCCACACCCGTTTTCACACCTTGGCTCATGTGATTAGATAGATAGGGACACTCCATAGGGCTTCAAATCTAGGAGTCTCCACCAATTGTGCTTAGAGCTGAAGAGGCTTCTTGAATGAGAGGTGAAACGTCTTCAAGAATACTTAAAGAAGTCCAGACGTTTTTCTTTTCAAGCTCCTTAGACAACGATGACCTGGATGTCTGAGAACCTTCACAGACATATTCTTTTTTAATTTTTTGCTAACACGTGACTGAAATCTCACTACAAACACAGCAGAATGGATAATCTTATACGGCATTAATATAATGATGAAAACACACCTTCTCATGAACAGGTGGCACTCCTGAGGCTAAAATCAACTCCATAAGATTGCATGTTTGAGACCGTTTTTCATTTGGAACCTTATTATGAATAAACCACAAGGAAATCAGGGGAAATGGTGATAGAGTATTGGGCTAAGGGACCCTTTTTGAGACAGGGACAGCATTTTTTCACAGTTAGCACACCACTTATGACTACAACGTAGTATTTGACCTTTAAAAGCAAACAGATATGGGGAAATAAACCTGGAATAAGACTGAAGATTTAATTGCGTTAATGTCATTTTGATATTTAAAGAAATGTTTTTGCAGGCAAACGTTGCATTTGGCATTTGACACACACCTGAGCTGTGTAACTGCATCCTGAACACAGTATTGTCAGCTCATCCCTAAAATTTTAAAAACAGCTGAAAATGTGTTAATTGACACCATCTTTCTGTTAGAAATGTTACTCAAGTTTTGCTCAAAACTTCTTCTAAATTAGATAGTCAAGATGTCAGACTATACTGATCCTTTTACTTACAAATAGGCTTACACACATATTTTCTGGGGTTCTGCAATGCTCTATGGATCCATCCAGTTTAATTGACAATAAAATCGATATGCCATCTCTGTGAGAGCTACAGCTGTCTGGGTTTACTCACCAACTAACCATTACCGCTCCTTTTTAGGCGCACTCCGAAACCATTGTTTTACTGTCAAAAAGTTTATTTTTCTGCTATTTTTAAACACACCACAACTTGACCATTAAAAAACCTTTATGTACATTATAGGCATGTGTTGAGAGGCTTAAAAAACAATGAAGAGTAAACAAAATGACAAGCAATAGTGTGATAAGAAAAAAAGGGATTGCAGCTTTTGGATGAATACGTCTGTAACAAAGCAGCATCACAAAGTCTGAATTCAGTAAATCAGGAGTCACATAAAGTAACACGAAAATAAATCTTTTTTTTTTTTTTAATTAGGTGTAACGTAAACATTGTTTCCCTGTACATTACTATTTGTATTCTCTGTCATGTTTCCCATAGTATTAGGTTATACTTTAGCATTTGGAGTTCTGGTCTATCTTTGGCTCTCTTTGCTTTTTCTGCCTCATCCATTTTTGTCACTATAGGAAGACTAAACCTACTATAGGCTTTCATGTTGTCCTCTTCAGTATCAAACATCCGCTGTTGTCTTCTGGATGGATCGTTGATCCTAACCTCTGGTGAATCACTACCCCTTTACTTTTATGACTCATATACACAGTCTAACACAAAAGATAAAGATAAAAACACTCCCGTTTGTCACCGTCAGGTGATATGAAATCCAGCTTTAGTACTTCCTCTTGCACTCTCTCTGTGTGTCTATAACCCACACACACACAGACACACAAACACCCTGCAAATTATACTGTTGTTACAATTATCTAGACAATTTTATTTATTTCATTTTTTAAATGCCCAAAGTAACGGGTAAAGTGAATAACACTGATTATCTCTTCATCCTGGCACCTGTTAGTGGGTGGGATACATTAGGGAGCAAGTGAACATTTTATCCTTTTGGCAAGGGCCAAATTGTGATGGTTGGATGACTGGGTCAGAGCTTCTCCAAAACTATAGCTCTTGTGGTGTGTTCCTGGTCTGCATTAGTCAGTACTTATCAAAAGTGGTCCAAAAGAGGAATGGTGAGGAACCAGTGACAGGGTCATGGGTGGCCAAGGCTTACTGATCCAAGATACAAGCTTTTGTAGTTCAAATTGCCCAAAAAGTTACTGCTGGTTCTGATAGAACGATGTCAGAATGCACAGAGTAATGCAGGTTGTTGTGTATGAGGCTGCATTGCTGCAGACCAGTCAGGGTTCCATCTGTCCACTACCAAAACCACCAACAATGGACATGTGAGCATCAGAACTGGACCATGGAGCAATGGAAGAAGGTGGCCTGATCTCATGAAGCATGTTTTACAACATGTGGATGTGTGTAGCTTACCTGGGGAACTCTTGGCACCAGGATGCACTGTGGGAAAAAGACAAGCGTGCAGAGGCATTGTGAAACTTTGGGCAATATTCTGCTGAGACGCCTTGGATCCTGCCATCCATGTGGATGTTACTGTGACATGTACAACCTTTCTAAGCATTGTTGCAGACCAAGTGCACCCTTTCATGGAAACATTATTCTCTGATAGCCTCTTTTAGCAGGATAATGAGCCCTACCACAAAGCAAAAATGGTTCAAGAATGGTTTGAGGAGGACAATAATGTACTTGAGGTGTTGACTTGACATCAAAATTCCCCAGATCTCATTCCAATTGAGCGTCTATGGGATGTGCTGAACAAGCAAGTCTGTGGACTATGGGGGCTCCACTCCCCAACTTACAAGACTTAAAGGATCTGTTCCTAACATCTTTCTGCCGAATACGACAGCATACCTTCGCGGGTCGAGTGGAGCCCATGGGTCAGGCCTGTTTTGGCAGCAAAAGGGGGACCAACACAATATTAGGCTGGTGGTCCTAATATTATGCCTCATTGTTGTGGCCAGACTGCTTTGAGCTGATAGAAAGGCAACAATAGCTCAAATAATAATTTTTACAAAGTATTTAGAAGATTACACTGTGTGGTATGTGAGCTAAGGACAGGAAACTGAGACTATAATTTACTTGGGCTGACCAAAATTGGGAAATTGATTGAAGATCTGGCGAGTTTCAGCCTCTGCTGCATCATTCACAGGGTAGGATCAAACTTTGGTATAAACAACATGAAAGCATCGAGCCATCCTGCTTTATATCAGTGTTATGTCATTGATGTGCAATCGACAAACCAAGTGTGTAACACTACCATGGAAATATATACCACACTCTCTGAGGAATGTTTCTGACACCCTACTGAATCAGTGCCACAAATTCAGGTAGTTCTGAAAGCAAAAGGGGATCCACCCTGGTACTAGGAAGGCTGGATTAAACATTAAAGTATAGTAAATTATTTATATTCACAGGACATTAGCTTGTCTTTATAGCCAGGCAAAGGTACTACCAGTGCACTTCACAAAATTCGAATATACCAACAGTTTTCTCAGTCTCAGTGTTCCTCCTACAGCATCCTATAACATTTGCATTCTGATAAATCTCTGCACCGTGTTATTTTTTTTTAGGCCAGCTTTCAATGAAGGGCATCTAAGGTGTCCCAGATTTACACTCGTCCTGTTCCACTTTCAAAGGGTCACGCACATTATATTACTGGTGCGAAGACTGTCTGCGTGTTGATAAAGTTTATTTTGTGCAGAAATGAGGAGAGAACAAAAGTCAGAATTTGCTTTTAAACCAGTTTTATGAAGCTGCTATGCAGGCTGGTAAAACTAACCATTTGAATGCCTTTAATTTATAGGAATGAATTTTCTACCATCTGTCACTTTCCTTCTCAGCTACTGTAATATGTCCTGAAGTAGACACAGAAAACTATCAACATACCGCGGGTTAACCTCCTCTTCTTTCCACACTTTCTAGTCATTTTCTGGCACCACAAATCAACATGAAGCTCCTTCAGTGTCCTCTAGTGCCAGTTACTCCAAGGACTGTGTGGTCCTTGGAGTGAACTGCGTGGGTTATGTTTTTATCTCTCTCTCTCTCTCTCTCTCTCTCTCCTCTCTCTCTCTCTCTCTCTCTCTCTCTCTCTCTCTCTCTCTCTCTCTCTCTATATATATATATATATATATATATATATATATATATATATATATATATATATATATATATATATATATATATATATGTTTCATTTTTCTGTGTGTTGCTCGGTGATGCAGATGTTGCGTGAGTTTGTGCCTCTACATATGCATGCTTCTCCACATGTGCAGCCCACACAGGTTGAGAAAAACACCTACTCTTTATGCACCCAAGAACCTGCAAACATAAAACATTATATATAGTTCTATCTATCTATCTATCTATCTATCTATCTATCTATCTATCTATATATATATATATATATATATATATATATATATATATATATATATATATATATATATATATATATATATATATATATATATATATATATATATATATATATAGGCACGGTGGTTAGCACTGTTGCCGCACAGCAAGAAGGTCCTGAGTTCAATTCCAACATCAGGCCGGGGTCTTTCTGTGTGGAGTTTGCATGTTCTCCCCGTGTTTGTGTGGGTTCCCTCCGGGTACTCCGGCTTCCTCCCACCGTCCAAAGACATGCAGCTTGTGGGGATAGGTTAATTGGATAATCCAAATTGTCATTAGGTGTGAATGTGCGAATGAATGTGAGTGCGAATGGTTGTCTGTCCCTGTGTGTTGGCCTTGCGACATATACATATATATATATATATATATATATATATATATATATATATATATATATATATATATATATATAGATAGATAGATAGATAGATAGATAGATATCGTGTCCCACTGATCTATAACTCTGTTACTGTTCTGCACTAAGCTGCTAAAAGACAGTTTTTCCTTACACCTGTTGCAAAGAGGTTGCTCACATAGGAGATCACTGGATATGCATAAACAATTTTTGCCTGTGTGCTGACTATAATGATAGGAAACAGCATCCAAATGCATTGGCAGCACACGCTTGGCTAGAACACAGTTAAAAGGCAGTTCACCTACTCAGATCAAATGAACAATGATTATTGTCTGAAGCCAGGCACGTAGGTTTGAGAAGTGAAATCGAGGAGCATAAAATGTATATTTCTTGCATTTAAATTAATCAAGAAAGTTCTTAATTCATGCATTTATTCATTTTTGACTTTCATTATTGTGCACAAGAAAACACTGACTGATGCTAAGTTATGAAATCTTTAACAACAAGTGCATAGCTGTTATGTGTACACCTTCTAGGTCTGTGTGTTTTTGTCTCCGTGTCACTGTGCCAGGAACTTTAAGGAATAATAAAGTTTTGAAAAATTTAACTGAGATCAGAATGGCGTTGTCTGATCCATTAGTACTGAGTACTGATACAGTAATGTAGCAACACTCAGCGACTACTCATGGGTCAGATCGTCAACATTGTGACAGGATTTGTGGCTGGTGCAATCCCACTGTAAGACGATTTCTAACCTTGGGAAGGTTTCTTATTTAAGAAATGTTATACTGATTTAATGTGTTTTTGTGATGCAAAAATCAAAGTTACTTTTGCTTTTACTCATGCCAGCAGCAGTAACTTAGCCATGCTTACTGTTTTCAGGTCATAGCTGGTGTAATTATATCAACATTTGTAATCAAATTAGGCAATCTCTCATCTGAATGGTCTGGGAATAACTGTGGTTGCTGGACAGTTTCCATGCATGTCCTGCAGCAATAAACTTTACCGCTGCATCTGTGAAACCAAATGTCCAGAACTGATAGTAAATGGTCTTTAAGCTCTGGTCTCTCGTCGAATGTAGTACGAGCAAGTCCAGAGGATTCACAACAATAGAGTGGACGGCAAATCTTCTACCCACTGCACAATCCAACCTGTTCCTTAAACCCAAATAAAGGTCTCTTTCAACCCAGTATCACACCAGACATGTAACAGACAAGCCAAATGAAAGTAATCATGGGAAAGCATCTAAACAGACATTACTAACACATTTGCGTGTAAATACATATTACCCACCTATCTTAATAGATTCTGACAGTGATGGATCCTAGAATAGACTTCATATCCTTCTTTGTCACTAGCGACTTCTTGGCCTTAAATATATTATCTGCCCCTGCTGGTACATATACGTCTGCATGTCTGTCCTTTTCACGACTTGGAGAGGCAAAGCTTGAAATTGAAATGGTGGACCTGGTCTGTTACATGCTTTGCGATGACATTGGGTTGACTATTTCCAGCTATGTGCTCGGACAAGTTCAGTTCAATTCAATTCAGTTTTATTTATATAGCACCAAATCACAACACTCACCTCAAGGTGCTTTATATTGTAAGGTAAAGACAAGCAGTAGAAAGAAACCCCAACAATCTGACTACCCTCTATGAGCAATCACTTGGTAACAGTAGGCAGGAAAAACTTCCTTTTAACAGGAAGAAACCTCAGGGTAAAGGAGGGACAATCATCTGCTGGGCTAAGAGAGGGAGGCAAGACAAAAGAGACAAAAGTACAAATTTGGTCATTGTCTAGAGTTCATGTGCAATGCACCTCTACAGAAACTGCAGATGCTGTCTCAGAATGTGTCATTTTACACCATCACTGGGTTCCCAGATGTCTTTCTCAGTTGGCATAAATTGAGAAAGACATAACCCTGATAAGCCCACCACACAGTCAGGCACATAGCACATCCATGCTCACCTACCATTCAGTGCATGCTTGAGTAAACACTAGACATTAGCTGACAGCAAAGGTAGCAATGGCTCTGCCTCTTGGTTAAATCAATTTGCCTATCTACACTGGGCCATACGTCATATGCAGGCCTGCTGCATTTGGAGGGTATTACCCTTTCACCCAGACCAACAACCAGCCTGCCTCACATGCTGCAGCATCTGCTTTGACTTAACCCAAGCCTGAAATAAATGAATTTCTGATTTGTGAATGGCATGTGGAGCAATGGCTCCAACTGGGCAGAGATGCAGTATTGTGGGTGCTTCAGTTCTGCTTTTTGTCACACCCACATGAGTAATTGTAACTTTTTTTGCTTTTTGCTTTTTATTATTGCAATCTTGAGATGTTGTTCCCACTAAGTTTTTTAAAGGATGATAAATGAACATTTCAGCTTAGCATCAGGCCTTACTGCATTAGACCTTCAATTTCAAAGCCAGATGTAGACATAATCGCTTTCACACAAACAGTATAGAGCCAATTTTAGGCAAGGTCTGGCCTTGATTGAAAATCTTCCCCTCTTATCCATTCATTAAGAATCTCATTAAGTCATTGTGCTGTAAACCAGGCCCTTAGGAGATAAGCTTTGTCCTTCACTTGTCTGATGTGTAAACAGATAAGCTGTTTAATCATCTATCATACATGCTACTAGCACATGTGTTTGTCAGTGTGTAGTTGTGGGGGTGACATTCACTAGAAACATATTAGAGTATAGCAGCTTGCATCAGGGATAAGTGAATGAATAATTCAGCGTTGTCCACAACAGTCTTATTGCAGCCTCACTCTGTGGTGCATTCAGTATTACAACACTAGGAGTAAGCGTCATTACCAGACACTCTCCGCACGAATCAGTCACTTCTGTGCTGATGCAACGAAGCACTGGGATGACTGCAAAGTAGTCATGCTGTGTGAGCTGTGTGATGTTTCACTCAGCACCTCTGACACATGTGCACATCGTGTTTTTTGGTAATATTTTATGTGTACTATGAATAACTATATCTTGAGCTACTCTCATACACAAGGATGACAGCGCTGTGTTTGTATGCACATCTGGGAATGAATCTCCACTCCTGTCTCGGTGTTAACCATGGTCACTGTTGTTGTTCTTCTTCGCCGTGTTACTGTTTACGCTGCTGTGTGGACACTGAGAGATGATGATAGGCAGAATGCATATGCAGTAAAGCCAGAAGTAGCCATCCTAACGACTCAGTATGACGGTTTTAATAGTGGCTGCTTAGTTGTGGATTATGCATGAATCAGACCTAAAAAACAAAACAAAAATTTGATGTAATCCACTTGGATTTTTAGCCAAGGCTTTTTAAAAAAATATTATTTTAGTTTTCTAATTATTAAGCAGCTGGCTTATGATTGTAGCAACACTCACCCTGGGGTTAAAAAACAAAAGGCAAAAATGTTCAAAACCAGTAAGTACTTACCTTCACAGTACCTTTTAATAAGGATTATTTTAAATGAAGGTGCAGTGAAGATTAGCGGGGCTCGGTTACCATTCCTTGTGTGTCTGACTCAGTTTTAGTAATAAGCTTGTATGTACAGTGAGTACTCTGTGCCCTTTTCTTGGCTGTTTAAGCGTCTTTGATGGAGGAAAGCCAGTAGTCGACTGACCTCTCAGCTATTCGAATGTCATGGTCCAGGCTTGGAGCAAAACAAAGCAAGCATGAAGAATTTGTATTGTATGATGTGAGGGAACTTTAAATAAATTATCTCAGTTTACACTAGCTGCCTTGGAGTGAAAGGGGGATCCCACAGGAGGAGATGAATGAAGTAACTACAGGCAAGGAGACTGATGACTACCCAGGCCCTGAAACGGACTAAAGGGTTTGATCAATGAATGGATGAATTAAAACTCTTTTATACTTGCTAAGCAGTCCATAGGACACTTATAATGACAAAAAATGAACCACAGACCGATGAATATCAAAGCTGTCTCCACGTTTAATAGCGGTCACAGCAGAAAAATATAGAAGGTTAAGTCACTATAAGGAAGGGATTAGATGTCTTTGTCTTTAATTAAAAAAAAAAAAAAACGTGACAACTAATGTGGTTAGTACATGGTTATTAACAGTTGTTAACATGTTCACACATCTTTTCCACGTACTCTGACTAGTATTATTTTTATTTTTTAAAACAAAACTTTTAATACATTAATATGTCTATGGTTTTGTACAGTAAATATACAGTAGAAAACAATTATTTTATTAAACGTACTCTTGCTAAGAAGACATCACGGCAATGTCGCCTCGCATCAACGCTAAGAGAATATCCATGATGTCGATTCAACTTTCATTTTGGAACTGTTACCAAACTATACTACGATTAGATGCTGAGACAAGGCTGCCAGCTGATGGTTATTTGCCATCAAAATAGTAGTCCTCATCCCCAACCAATCACTACAGATGGATCCCCTCCCTGAGCTTGCTTCAGAGTTTTCTTCCTGTTTAATGGGAGTTTTTCCTTCCCACTGTTGCCAAGTGTTTGCTGTAGGGGGATTGTGTGATTGTTGGGGTTTTCTTTCTAATATTGTCTTTATCATACAATACACAGCACCTTCATTGTTGTTCCTTGTGTTGTTTAGATGTTTTAGGTTGTTTGAACTTTTTTTGTCCCTATTGCCAGTCTTGGCAGCCGGGGGTCAGTCCGCCAGGGCCTCCGCTCCTGGCCACCACCCGGCACACAATGCACCCGACCCCTATGGCGCCTCCTGCGGGTGGTGGGCCTGCGGGAGGATGGGCCCATGTCTCCTCTTCGGGCTGTGCCCGGCCGGGCCCCATGGACTAAGGCCCGGCCACCAGACGCTCGCCCTCGGGCACCCTCCCCGGGCCTGGCTCCAGGGCGGGGCCCCGGTAACCCTATCCCGGGCAGGGTAAACTGTTCCCTCTGTGTTTTTTTCATAAGGGTCTTTTGAATCGCTCTTTGTCTGGTCCCTCACCCAGGACCAATTTGCCATGGGAGACCCTACCAGGGGGCAAAAGCCCCCAGACAACATAGCCCCTGGGATCCCTGGGACACACAAACCCCTCCACCACGATAAGGTTGCGATTCACGGAGGAGGATTTGCGGATGATGTGGTTCTGTTGGCTTCATCGGGTGAGGGCCTCCAGCTCGCACTGGAGCGGTTCACAGCCGAGTGTGAAGCAGCGGGAATGAGGATCAGCACCTCCAAATCTGAGGCCATGGTTCTCAGCCGGAAAAGGGTGGAGTGCCCACTCCGGGTCGGGGATGAGGTCCTGCCCCAAGTGGAGGAGTTCAAGTATCTCGGGGTCTTGTTCGCGAGTGATGGGAGAAGGGAGCCGGAGATTGACAGACGGATTGGGGCTGCAGCTGCAGTAATGCGGACGCTGCACCGGTCCGTCGTGGTGAAGAGGAGCTGAGTGTAAAAGCGAAGCTCTCAATTTACCGGTCGATCTACGTCCCTACCCTCACCTATGGCCACGAGCTGTGGGTAGTGACCGAAAGGACGAGATCGCGGATACAAGCGGCGGAAATGAGCTTCCTCCGAAGGGTGGCTGGCATCTCCCTTAGAGATAGGGTGAGATGTTCGGCCATCCGGGAGGGGCTCAGAGTAGAGCCGCTGCTGCTCCACATCGAAAGGAGCCAGCTGAGGTGGTTTGGGCATCTGACAAGGATGCCCCCTGGGCGCCTCCTGGGTGAGGTGTTCCAGGCATGTCCCACCGGGAGGAGGCCCCGGGGCAGACCCAGGACACGCTGGAGAGATTATATCTCTCGGCTGGCCTGGGAACGCCTTGGTGTTCCCCCGGATGAGCTGCAGGAGGTGGCTGGGGAGAGGGAGGTCTGGGCCTCTTTGCTTAGGCTGCTGCCCCCGCGACCCGGCCCCGGATAAAGCGGATGAAGATGGATGGATGGATGGATGGATGGATGGATGAACTTTTTTTATTTTTTCATAGGGGTCTAACCAGCTATTACAGCAGTAAATCCGCAAGTACGCCATTCCACATAGCTAATTGTGACACATTTACTGTTGTGCTGCGGCATTCGTTGAAATGTTGTGAAAGACACACCATCAGTTACAGGAAAGTAATGTCTTTTCCTATTTTCCCATCAGAGGCAGAAAGACACAACACAGGAACTTCAGATTAGAGTCAGCTGACCTTTATTGTCTCAGTGTTTGGCTATGATTCACTTTGAGTCATGCTGCCTGTGGAGCTCTGTGGAAGTCAGCGCTGGTTGTTAGATACACCATTCTAGTCTTGTTTGGAACACCTTAATAAATATTAGATGTACTGCCAATAAATTTGGTCATTCGTGGTCCACAGATGATGGTTGTTTTTAGATAAATGTCTCAATAACAACTGGTTTGATTGTCCTGAAATTCGTGTTCATCTAATTTAATGAGTGAACAGTTTTTGTTTTACCTGATGGTTCTTAAGAAAACAGCACATATGAGAGCAAACACTGCAAAAACAAACCTTTATAAATTGTACTGAAGATGAATTATAAAAATGGTCATGGCCGCTTGAGAGTTTGCAAATGAATGCATCAAGACTGATGAGACTGGCACCGAGACACCAAGAATGTTTCCTTTGCTACTTAATATGCCAATTTATTGTCACAGCCCAAGCACAATAATCCCTCTCAAGAGCCCAGCTGCCAATCAACACTTCACTTAATGGAGGTGATTTGCGGAGTTGTATCAGGAACAAACATACACTTGGAAATCGGTCTTGACAGCAATAATGTGCAAGCTGAAGGATGTGTTAAATGTGAAAAGGCAAACATTTGTAATTACCGTGGCAAACGCAGTTGTTTGTTTCCCAGCCACCACATTCCTTAACGCTTCGAAATCACTTCAAAGCTGGTTGATGTGTGAAAAATTAAATCAACAAAATCCCTAAAAATAATTAACAACTTTGCAGACTTTGTTCTGCTAGTAACTCCTCTCCCTAATCATTTCATGTTTAAATGAATAAAACCCACTTCCCACACAAAACTCAGCTGAGATTTTACAATGTGGCTTTTTCACAGTACCTGACAAGAATAAAGATTTACATGACAATTTGCCACATACGCTATAAGTGGTAAGTAAATCATGCCGTTGCTCTTCAATGATAAATGAAAGCAAACGTAATACATGGATGGAAAGCTGGAGGGTCGTGATTAGCAGTCATTTGAAGTTTTCGTTCCTTCTGGGACATAACGCCACTTTTCCACATTTCAGTTCCTATCTCTTTTGTTGTATTTGAAATTGAGTCAGCTTCCATCGTGTGATAATGTTCTGGTACTGTTGCCTGGAAGAAACATTTCCCTTTGTACCGCTACACTCCAATTTACCATCTCCCTTCAGAGTAATGTGAATAAAAAAGTAAATACTTTCCAAAGTATTGACTTTTGAAGAAACTTTTTTCATTTTTTCCATGAAATATTAATTTGTGCTGCAATTATTTGAGATAGAATATCGTTTTTATGTAGTTGTTGACAATTTAGTCTTACAACTACACAACAGGAGTGTGGGTGTTAATCCATGGATCAAGTCACGATACTCTTTTCAGAAATCACAGTTGAGTTTGCAGTTTATTCACATGCGGTGATTGTAGGTGGTTTGTCTGTGTATGTCTTTGTTCATATAAATAATATGATGATGCACTGCAAAATACAACATTGCTAATCATTTTTCTCTCATTTGTCTCACCTAGGAAGAAAATGCCTCGGAAGAAGCTGGATGAAAATCTGACAAAACCTCGCAATCTTTACGGACTCTACAAGTGAACATCTGTCTGACAGGCGATGCTGTGAGAAGAGAGATATGGATGTTGAAGAATTACCTATGAGCTACATTTATAAGTTTTTCCTTGGTTTGATGCTTATCCTGTAACTGTAGTGCTTTGGCTTCCCAACATCATTAGAAATAGGGAGCAAAGCCAAGTTACAGTCAGAACCTGACTAAGCTTTCTTGTGGACTTCAGAAAAGATAAGGGAGAGAGAGAGAGCAAGCAAACCTTTGTATCTGTTGTCATCATCTTCCTACGCACAGTTCCCTGGTTTGCTTTATTGAAAAGGAGGAGCCCATTAAAGCATTTGATAGATAGGAAAAGCTTGGTCTGAAGGTGTGGTTGCTGGCTGGCTGCTGGTTGGAGATGAGATAAGAGCGTGGGGGAAACGAGAGAGACAAGACGTGCCTTTCTGACGGGAGATGAATACAAATTAGGATTTTGCCCTCCTGCAGCTACACCAGTTAAGCGAATCAATACTGAAGTGGAGAAATGGTCAATTTTGTCTCTGATTCATGCCAACTAATCATCAGTATCATTAGTTCTAAACCAAAACTGTGGAATGAGTTGTTTTCTAACGGTTAATATGAAATAGTTTTTTTGGAATAAAAGGGTTGATGAATTAAGGAGGAGATCCGTTTACAAATGCGGTTTCAAAAAAGTTAGAAAAAAGAACATTAAAAGACGGACTTCTGGTCAAAACCATCAGTGCCACACCATCATGGCCTTTTTCAGTGTTACACCTGAACTGATCCGTGTGCAGTTGTAGATTATAGATATGAAACTGGATTCAAAGCAGGTTTAACAGAGTGGAGGCGCGATGGAGCTGGACAACAGCTCACTGGACTACTTCATTAGAAACTTCACAGAGATTCCTAACACCACGACAGCACCACCCTGGAGCGAGGCCACACTCCTCGGTTTCCAGGTCTCTCTGTCTGCTCTGTTAGCCATTGTCACCTTGGCTACTGTCCTTTCAAATGCCTTTGTCATCGCCACCATCTTTCTGACCAGGAAGCTCCACACACCTGCCAACTTCCTAATTGGCTCCCTCGCCGTCACAGACCTGTTGGTTTCCATTTTAGTCATGCCAATTAGCATCGTGTACACTGTCAGCAAGACCTGGTCGCTGGGGCAGATTGTTTGTGACATCTGGCTGTCATCTGATATCACATTCTGCACCGCCTCCATCTTGCACCTGTGTGTAATTGCGCTGGATCGCTATTGGGCTATCACGCACGCGCTGGAGTACTCAAAGCGCCGCACCATGCGCCGTGCAGGGATCATGGTTGGGGTGGTGTGGGTGATATCTATATCGATTTCCATGCCTCCACTTTTCTGGCGGCAGGCCAAAGCCCATGAGGAGCTTACAGAGTGTATGGTGAATACAGATCAGATCTCTTACACCCTATACTCCACCTTCGGCGCCTTCTACGTTCCCACAGTGCTTCTCATCATCCTCTACGGTCGGATTTACGTCGCAGCCCGCTCTCGCATTTTTAAGACACCGTCGTCGTCTGGGAAGCGTTTCACCACAGCGCAGCTAATCCAGACCTCTGCAGGGTCCTCTCTCTGTTCTCTTAATTCCTCCTCCCACCATGAAGCACACCTACACTCTGGCAATGCGGGAGGTGTGGGAGGAGGAGGGGGAGGGTCGCCTCTGTTCATGAACAGCGTAAAAGTCAAGCTGGCAGACAACGTGCTGGAGAGGAAACGTCTGTGTGCAGCACGGGAGAGGAAAGCAACCAAGACACTGGGCATCATCCTGGGCGCGTTCATTGTCTGTTGGCTTCCCTTCTTTGTTGGCACGCTTGTCATGGCGATATGCAAAGAGTGCTGGTTTGATCCAGTGCTGTTTGACATCTTTACATGGCTGGGATACCTGAACTCCCTCATCAACCCTGTCATCTACACCGTCTTCAACGACGAATTCAAGCAGGCTTTCCAAAAGCTCATCAAACTCAGACGGTGCTCCTGAAAAAAAGACAAGCGTGGATTAAAACTGGCATATCCAGTGAAAACAAATGGAGCGAAAAAGGCTAAACAAAAACAAGAAAATAGATAATAGTCAGAGTGGAACTACTGTGCAAAAAAATGTATCATCTTGATAAATGTGATTTTTTTAAATACATTAAATATCTGTGCATAGACCTTTAGATACCTACAGTATTTCAATTATAAAGACTTGTGCATGCATCCTACAAAAGACCCCCCCCCCCCACCCCCACCCCCAAATTTCCAGACATTACGATGTGCCAGAATTCCCACACCTAAGACGAACTAAAAAAGAAGTTTGGGAAATCTATTTAATATGAGAGAGACATTATTGTTATTTCTTGGAGCAAGGAAAAACTTCTACACAGATAAGGACCAGTGCGACTGTTTGGAAGGAGCAAACTCTGAGCGACTGAGTTCAATCGAGCCAAAAAAGAAAAGCCATGAAATGTATGTTGTCTTCATCTCTGTGTCATACTGTACGCTGCTTCTCCTATGTACTGTAAAGTTTCTGTGGAACAGTAAAGAACTTAGAAAGACTCTAACTTCTAAAGGCTCAGAAAAGCTTTGTCCATGTATGCAAATGTGCATTAAATGTGTGGTGGGAGCTCTGCGCGCGCATGTGAGTAAAGGTAGAAGTGTTTGAAGAAGAAGTGAGGATTTCAAAAAGGAAACTGCATTTCAAATCCGAATATTAATTCTGACAAATAGACTGTGGGCGAAATTCAGGTTTTTGTGACGGATTACACGTGCTTCATTTCCACCAAGGCATAATAGCTATAGTAGTCGTGCATGTATTTCCCCATTCATGTTTTAGAAACAAACAAACGAAAAACAGATCTGACATGTGATTTGATCATGACGAAACAGTAAAAAGATAAAATAAAAAGATGACTAAAAAAAACAACTTTTTATGTACACTCAAAAGAAATTCTGCCCAAAATAATGACTTGAACTAATTTGGTTATAACTTTGCTACGAGTACAATGTAAAACATTACATTTATGGAATCTGGTTAAATGAAATTTACTAAATTGGTTTACATTCAGTTTATACCAAAAACGTTTCCCTTAACAAATAAGCAGCATCAGCATCATTGCTTCATGTTAACTGAGTGAATAATCTTTTTCTTCTTTTTTTTGGGATTGTAAAAAATTCAACAATGAGGGATTTCCTTGTTGATAGATGTGACTCTACAGTTTTATATTTTTGTGTTTATTTTGTAATTTATTGATGAACACAAATACAGGCCTGATATTCATGACTGATTTGCAAACTTTTAGAGAATCCCTGAGCTCCCTACCATGAAGAACAGCAAAGGTGGACAGACTGCTGGCTATACAAGTACATATTTGTGGTAGCTTCACTTTGTCTCTACATCAGTCTGACAATGATTGGATGGATCGCCCAGTGTAATGGACAGTCTTTGAAGATATTATGCTGAACCACCAGCTCAGACCCTTAAAAATAATATATTATTTATGTGCAATTTATTTGTTTACATTTCCTGAGTGTGCTTTTTGATGCTTCAGCTCATTGTGCAGCAGAGTAAGGCTCTCTTACTGCAAAATGTATTTTTAATGAAATGCTTCTTTTTTGTTGAGCTCAGCAAAGGCATCTCAATAATGGTGTACATTTTCCTCATTTTCTGTCATTTACATACTGTTACATGCTTGGACGTTCATATATTTTTGACATGGATGAAGTTAAAAAAACATGAAAACAAAGAAAGGCAACCATATGTATTAGGTTTGAACCAGAATTGAGAAAAAAAAAAATCTGATTTAAAAACTATTAACAATGTTTGGTTGTCAAAATGTTTCTTTTACTTTTTTCTGTTTGGCATTTTGGCATAGATTTCCATACATGGTAATTACAGGTTCAGTTAGAGGAGGCAAGGCTTATAGGCTCCAGTTTCTCTTTAATGATGTCAGATGAAGAGCAGCCAATCAGAATATCAGTCAGTCGGTCTTTAGCCTTGTGTCACTGGGGGCAAATATGTTGATTGTTATTTGAAAAGCTTCAGTATCAGACTGAAGTTGTGAACACCAGAAACAAACAGCTGATTCTTTGCAAATCAAGTAAATAAATATTAGCATATATAAATAAATATTAGCTGTTTGTTTGTAGTTTTACACGTCCCACATGTTTCAGTATGTTCATCAGATAGCATCAATCATCTACCATTTAATGCTGGGCAGTTAGTACAGATGAGATTTGTTAGACATGAAAAATAGATGCATACTGCTATGGGAGCATTGAGCCTGAACTGAAATAGTAAAAGCAGGGCCGAACAATAAATTAATCAAGCTCATAACTTTATAATGTTCTGTAAAACTGACAATAACTCCAAAGCCAGGTGGTAATTGTATGTAGCTTTATTACTGCATACATGCAGAAACGCAATCTAGTGTAAAAATGAGCAATCATTTTAGTCATTTTAATAGTTATTTATTTTATTTTTATTTTGCCCCAGTCATCAAAGCAGAAAAAGTTTTAGGTCAGAATTGCTGCTTCAATGCACGCTGACAACTAATAAGGACAGAAGTCAGATTTTCCCTTTAACATTCTAGCTAGACTTTAAATAAGTAATCGTTTTGAAAGCTAATGGCCTTCACAGTGTCAAATTAATTAGAGTGAATATACAAAGATCTGTGAAAAGAGGTCACATTTGCCTGAATTTGTCTGTAGATCATGTAATTCAGGATACAGAATTAAACATGCCACAATTAGTAAGATGGCTATGGCCTTTGGGATTTCTGAGGTCATAGATAAATGTTGAGCAGAAATCAAAACAAATCACAGAAAACAGAATTTCTGTACAAAGATAAGTTAAGATGCAAAAGAAGTGTTCAGACAGTTGAGCTGCTCAGACAAATACCACATAATCTTGGGTTCAAATCAGGCTGCACGTGCCTGTTTTAACTGAGTTCTCTAAAATAATCTCCAAACATTTATATGGATGAAGAAAATGAGAAAGCCAAAACCAGTCCTGTCACTCTGGATGAGCTTGGACAGGAGATGGCTTCAGATAACGAAAGGCTGTCTTAAGCAAAATGTCAGGATGCACTTAACCTTATGAGATGGGAACTGCCACTTCCCGACCTGAGCAAGGCTGAAAGGGAGCACAGAGGGAAACAGCTGCAAGAGGGTAAGTGGATTTAAAGCAAGTGACAGTCCTACAAGCTCACAAAATGAAAGTGTCCAACAGACTGTTGAACTGTTAACCAAGTCAGGCCAACGTGTAATAAAGTACCACTTGGTATATAACATACACATTATGTTACTTAGAAAAAAATCAAGTTAGAAGTATTTTGGCAGATTTTCTATAAAAATGTCCTGTAGATTTGTTTAAATGGCGAATTTACGTACATAAACTCAAATTGGATGTTTTCATAATATCATGACAAAAAAATTTGCACATTCTCTCAGCACCTTCCTCATGAAATGTTCAGATCAGCACAGTGTAAAAGCTGAAGTTGGCTGTTTGCTGATCTGGAGCATTCGGTTATGTGTTAAAACAGTGCCACAATCTTCCCAGGAGTGGACATCCTGCAAATTCACCCCAAAGTCAGACTGTGGAATGCTCGGAGAAATTGCAAGAAGCCTAAGAGCTGCATTGCAGACTCTCCAGCCTCATTTAAGATGTTAAAATGTTAAAGTTCATGACAGTACAATTAGAAGCAGACTGAGTGAGTCTGGCTTATTTAGACAGATTACCAGGAGAAAGCCTCTTCTCTCCAAAAATACATTGCAGAATGGCAGAAAGTTTCATCTGAACAAACCAAGAGATTTCTGCAACAGACAAACTTAACGTGAAGATGTCTGGTCATGATGTTCAGCACCACATTTTGCAGCACAAACGCCTTACACCAACAGATAGTGATGGAGGTGTGATGATTTGTGATGGTTTTTTCAGCCATAAAACCCGGGCACCTTGCAGTCTATGAGTCGAATATGAACTCCTCCGTATTCAGAGTACTGTAGAGTCAAATGTGAGGCAATGATGATAATGACCCAAGACAAGCAGCAAATCTACAACAGAATGTGTGAACGAAAAGAATTCCAGTGTTGCAATGGCCCAGTCAAAGTGCAGACCTCAACCTTATTAAAATACTGTGGAAAGACTTTACACTGTAGAGAAGAGTGAGCCAAGAGTCCCCCAAAATGATGTGAGAGACTAATAAAGTCAAACGGACACTGATTACTTCAAGTTATTGCTGCTAAAGGTGATTCTACAAGCTACTGAAGCATGGGATGTATTTACTGTCTCAAAGCACTGCTTTTTATTTGTAGGCGATGTAGTCATGACCCAAAGTCCTGAAATATAAAAAATACTGAGCCAAATGTGCCTGAAGACCACAACACATGAACTTGAAAGTAACAGCTGTTCAAAAGTCTTTGCAGGTCTTTACACACACACACACACACACACACACACACACACACACACACACACACACACACACACACACACACACAATCACAATCACAATCACACAATGGAGTAGTAATACCACAACAAGCAAGCTGACATTAAAATAATTATGGTGATACGACAGCTATACTAGAATAAAAGAAGCAATCTTCTTTTAGACCAAAACGCACATTTAAGTCACTGAACGATTTAGCACTGCAATCACATCATAAACTGAGGCAATCAGTCTGTAGATTGAATGCATTTCCCCAACCACAAGGGATGTGTGAACCTTGAATCATAGCTTTATAAAAAGTGATAAACTAAGTCGACTGAGATTAGAGTCACTTGTGTATACCCGTGCTTTTCGTGTAGAAATAACTACAAATAAATAAGTAATGTGAATGGATTGTTTCAGAGATTATCTTGTTCTATTCCTTCTCTCTTGTACGTGCACAGAGACATACCTACAGATTTTTTTTCTTTTTTTCTTTTTACCTGAGCTGAGAATTCATGTTTAATGTATGAAGACAGAACAGCAGGAGTGTATAAAAATATTTCTTTAAAACATGTATGAGCTTCAGACACATTTCTGCAGAACTCTGCCATATGGCACAGGTAAGTTATTCTTGGTTTATTTCAAGTGGATTGCATTGTCAAGTATTGGCATCAGCACTGTAAGTTATCTGGTGGCAGTTATGCCAGACACCCAGTTTACCATACAACACCAAATGAGACTTTCAAATTCATATAAAGAGTACACATAGAGTTAAAATCAGGGAGTAGGGGGAAAGAACGATTTGCTGAATCCACAAGAAACTGCACAGACTGAAGGTTAACCAAGCACGAAAATGGGCACAGAGGGAGCACCGGTGTATGGCAGATGGGCCAAAAGCATGATAAATAGCTGAAGGGGCTAAATTCAAAAATGGGAAAATCAGTACAAAAAGTGAAAAAAAACCCTCTCCCTCTCTTATCTTTGAGCTGTACAATTGTACAAGATCAGTTTTTTACAATAAGATACTGTTGGTTTTCTGGATACAACAAAATGCCATGGTTATGGTATGACATCCAAAACTCAACCATGTATAGAATTTGACTTTCGTTAAAATGGTTTTCTTAGTTTGTTTTCTGTTTTTTTAATTTAATTGGATTGCCTTGTAAAGCCAGTCGTTGTCTTAATGTTCCAGCATCCCGTCTCACTGAAATCTGGTACATAAATAGAGTATAAGCAAAACACAGACTGATACTTAGCATAGTGCAAACCACCATAAGGATAAACTATTAATCTTGTATTAAGCTTGTCTTAATTGTGCACTTCAATTATTTTTCTCCCTGTGGAGACAGGCACAATGCACAAAAGCATGACCAGCCTTAAAATGAGGAAATTACTGAATGCCACAAATGCTCTTAAATCTCTCGTGATAAAAAGAACAATTGTACTGAGGGCCTAACTTCTTTTGAAATTAACAACAAACGATGCTATTAACACCACTTATAAAACATATAAACATAGCATCCTCGGGGTGCTGTTACACAACGGCAATATTCTGAGTGTTTCTGTGTGTGTATTCAGCTGAGAGGCTTCATCTATCAAATTCTATTTGTGATACTACCTGATATTTTCTACGCCCAGAAAGCCAGGATTTGCAATCAGTGGAGACCACTTATCCTTTGATGTGGATTCTACAAACGCTACAAATCTTTGAGTAAATTTTCAGTAAGCACACCTTCATAGAGCTTTTTGAAGATCTTTTACTTCTTTGTACTGCTTTCCAAAGATCTGTGATACAGCGATTCATTCTCCGCTCCTGAAGGGTTTTCAGAGTTACAAAAAGTCTCATGATGATGATAATTCTTTAAAGCAGGATTAGAGTATAAAGAACTGCGGTGTAACAGTGCAAGACACACACACAGCTATAACAAATTACAGTACTGTGCAAAAGTCCTAAGCTTCAAAAGAGCCAGGCATTTTTGTCATTTAAGTCATGTTGAGTAGTTCTCCAGGCTTTTTCTTTGGACTTTGGCTGCTTTTTTATTCATTTTCAGTTCAGTCCCCACACCTAACCATTTTCAGAAAAATATTTGTTGTCTGTTAAGCTGCTTAACACCAACCTACAAATCTTTCAAGCTTAAAAAAAGCACTAACTAAACTTCAGGAATGATCCAGTGTTGTGTCTACACTGTCACAGTTTGCACTGGCAGACTGCGTTGAAGGAGGAAGAGGACCCAAACGCAGGCACTTGGAACAAAACTATAATTTAACAAAAGACGAGCCATTTATTTGTGGCTGGGAAAAGGTACAAAACAAAAGGCAGATACACACTGGGAAAAACTAAATGCTAAACACAATAGACAAAGAACAAAACCTTGAACATGGAAAAACCTGGAAAAACCTGGAGGCATGAAAGCATGGAAACATGATGAGAACTCAACAGACAACCTGACCAGGAAGGAATGAAAATACACAGACTAAATGCACACAGGAGATGATGAGGGGAAGTGGAAACGTGGGGAAACAGCTGATTAGAATCAACATAATGATGCCACAAGGGAAGTGAACCTAAACACAATGAACATGGGACACCAGACCTCTTCAAAATAAAACAGGAAACATAATGAGATGCACACATGATACAAATGAAGGGCAAGGGAGACTTAAACACAGGTGTGAAGACACAAGGGGAATCTAATAAACAATGGACTACAACAGGGCAACATAGGCAAAATAGAAATGAACTTAGATAAGCTAATGAGCTTAAACATAAACCATAAATATCATTATGCTGGGTCAAATGACCCAGGAGCGTGACATACACCTTACAGAAAAAATGAGCTTCAGTGAAGAATATTGTCCCTAATGTCAGCAATTACACATGCAGTTGTGTAATGGCATTTTTAAGTGTTGGCAATTCACAGACTTTAAGAAAAATTATTTCTGTTGCTATCTCAATGATAAAAAAAAATTCCCTTTGTGATTTTCAGAACGGAGATATCCAAAATCTACCTTTAAGTTGTAGTGGATACGCTAATGTGGACCATGCAGGTTTACATTGTCATGCAACAATTAACCTTTGATATTCTCTCCTCTGGATGATTCTGAGATGCAGGACAGGAAAAGGTCATGATATTAAAGGTGACTAAAGGTCACTGTAACATTTTGGTCACTGAGGTTTTAGCAATTAACAAACACATGGCAGGTAAAGCATTTCATGAAGGAATTGGACAGTCACCAAGGAAGTACACATTAACCTTATAAACCCCCTTTTTAAATCTACCCACCTGTTTACGCAGTGACGGCAATGCCAGACAGTAATGTCAGCTACCATAACAACAGCAAAGGACACTAATACTGAATTCAGGTCACAGATACAAACACACAGTGAAGGATTGATGCACTTAAGGAAATACAAAAAATTCTCCAGTGACAGTGTGTAGGCTTCTGCTCCCAACAATGTTAATCACAATGAGGAGTTCCTGACAGAGAAAATGCTGGGTTTTAAGGTGAGAGGAGTAGAGAGAGAAAGTGGAAGGGTGAAGGGAAGTCAGGAATACCACACATATATACAGACACACACAAACACAACACAAGGGTTGTCTGTTCAAGATTATCTACCTAGATTAGAGCAGATGAACCACGGGTGAACCTAAACAGCATGAAGCATGGAAATCATATTTATTTATAAGTCTGCAAACATGCTCATTTTTAAACGTTTGTCTGAACAAAGATTGAGAAAGTGATTTATTTTCTGCTCATAGACGAAACTGTATACATACATAATTAACAAATAGCTTCACTAATCTGGTGTTGTCATTCTTAGACTGGGTCTCCTTGTAAATACAAAGAAAGATTTTGCGACAACCAAAAGCAATAATCTTCATAATAGCATTTATTATTCAGAGCCAATATTAGATGATGTCTGTACAGAGCCGTTGAATCTCTGATATTCATATGACAAAAGCTTCACCTATAGAAATTCATATTAATAAATACTGATATTAATGATCACTCCAAAAATATATGGCTTTTGGCATTATTATAGATAAATAGCCTCTATTATGTCTGTCTTTGCTACTAGCTGCTATAGTTTCAGCTCTCATTTAATTATAATAGGACATAATGCCTGCAACTGCAGTGCTGAGTGGACGACCCAACCACAGTGATCCTCCTACGCTGGACAGTGACAGCTCCAATAAATACTTCATCGCTGCTGCTGCTCCTCCGGAAAACTCATCCTGGAATAAAAATGTCCTCTTTTTCAGACCTCAGGCAGCAGCAGTTGGAAATTCATTATTCCCTTAGGCTTTCTTTTCAGAAGAAGATATCCTAGAAGATATCATATTTACATTCTTTTATTTGCTACTTACCATGTCATGCAGATATATTTGAAGCATGCTACATAATTGTAGCATACTGACAGGCCAAGATTTCCATTCCTATAAACACCTGCTACTAGTAAAAATGAGTAATTCAAATAACTGAGGTAGAAATAATGAATTTATTGGACGTTATTATTCCAGAAAATCTTCTTTTCTTCCAACTTTAAAGCATGCACACAAGACATCTCAGGAAGAAATATTCTGAACAGTCCTGACCATTTGCAGCCAAATTGTGCACACACACACACACACACACACACACACACACACACACACACGCACACACACACACACACTTATCAGATCATTGCGCTACCTGAAGGGCACACAAATCCTCCAAGAACTGCCTCTCTGCCTAACTTTGACAGAAAAAAAAATCCTCCTAATTTCCAGTCTTTGTACAGTGCTGCCATGCAACCATGGAGCGGAGATAAAATGGTAAGTAATTTCCATACTTGCTGTATTGCCTGAAAAATAACTGAGGGACTAATTAGTGCAGAATGACAAAAGAAAACTCTTTTTTTTCTCTGCATATTTTGAAATACCCCATTAAAGGCTAATTAAGTGAATCCATACCTTGCAAGAATCACATTTTACATTCCTGAATCTGTGCTCAGGGCTTAGGTAAAAAAACTCCCACAAAACAATTTCACTGCAGTGATAAAAGGTTTTAAGCATGAATTAACAAAACCCTCATTAGCGATCCACAACACCCACACACAATTATGCAATTACCCATTCAAAGAGCTGTTTATTTGCAGACAGATGATTGATGTAAAAAGGCTTCCTATTATTCTCCTGTTATTGGTGAATTTTGTTAACCTTAAAATAACCAATATACAGCATTATCTCTTCTGTCGGTCGGAGTCTTAAAGTCAATTTTAAATTTCTACTTCTACAAAGTTATTCTGAACTTCACATTCTGGGCGATAGAGTCTCTCTAGATATGAAGATGCATTTCTCTTTCTAACGGTCAAGCACATTTATAGGTCAGGTTGGATGGTATCTGACTTGAGGCATGCGCACAGCCTTTTATCAACCAGGAAAAGCTGGCCTTTCTGTCAACCTCTGTCTTGGTCTTCAGCTGCCTGTATTCCCCAGATTATAGCCTGGGCAGCTGGCTCATTTTCTGACCTGAGTAACTCCCAAGCAGAGAGGACGGGGCAGAGGCTGAGAGAGAATGCAGAGGATAGTGTGAGGAGGAGATAGGATGAAGAAATGTGAATAGGATAGAGGAAAACGGGAAAGCAAAGTCGCTCTGAGAGAGTCAGCGGTGCAGAAGAGAGGAGTCAGAGGAGCCACTGACTCACTGAATGAGACAGCCGTATTTCATTTCAGAAGCATGCTTTTCACTCGAGCTTTATCTCGAATGAAATATGGGGTATGAAAGCAAGATAGAAACTCCAGAGAATTGAGGCTTTCTTAAAAGCCACTATCATGAACCACACGTTTCCCCACTCATTTGTCAAGGTACCATTAAATCTAAAAGTCAAGTAACGAAATGAGACAATTATAAATGCTAAAGTTGATCCAAGCTGGAATAATATTTTACAAGGTGTTTAGGATCACAAAACATTCAAAGGCAACATTCAAGGGGAAATATGCAAGGCATCCTGTCTTGTCCTTTATCCTGTTTTGTTTCTATGGTAACACAACCTTCAACAAGTCCACGTTTCCCACCAACACAGCAGCCACAGATAAACCATCACAAGCTCTCTCTAAGGAAATTACTCAAAGCAGACTTGCACTACTTGGAGCATATTTGATTTGCTGCTGTTCTCTTAAAGTCTGCTGTGTGCATTTTTCAAAGAATCAGGCTAAATGTTTGCTGTCTCTTTTAATTGGCACACTCGTGCGTTGCTCTCGGTACTAGTGTGTACTGAAACCATGAAAGCATCGATTTATTTCAAATTAAACACTTGAAGGAAAGTGGAACAATGCCCGAAACTTTAAATCTTGTCATTGTTTACATTTCTGATGATGGAATTTAAAGAGATATGACTAATAGTCCCTGGAGAAGAGCAATATGAATGTTTTTAAGGAAGTTTAGAACACTGTGCTTCACCCAAATTAAACATTTGATAGCAAAAGTGGGGACATTTCATAGGGGACATTTCATAAAGTCAATTGTGGCTCCACAACCCAAAATCAGCGTGAAAGGAAGGGATCATAAATTCTGCCAGCAGGAGGGAGAAACTTAGCTAATGCTAGCTACCTAGTTAAGATTATTTTTTTCAGGTACTAACATGATGTATTGTGACACTGAATGGTTTTTGTGCATAGTAAATTATGGAATTGGGAAAAGACGTGAACATATGTCATGAAGATGTAAACATTTATTTAATGAGCTGCCCCAAGAATCCCTGGACCCCTTTTCTCCCTCTCACTGTACATATGTAAATATTCCACCTGGTGCTGTAAATAAACCCTGTTCTGTCTGCACAGTTCTGACTCCTGCGCTTGAGTCCACCCTAGTCATCATGACACATAGTGTGTGAAAGTCTGTATTGGTCCAGATCTCCTCTGGCATTAACATCAGCTGCAGAACTGTGCAAGCTTCACGGCATGTTTCCACGACCAACCTGCTCCTGTATGTGTAATGTGTATTTCATCCATGTAAGTAAACAAGTAATGTCACATACACGTAAGAAACTGAACTGTCTCAAGAGTGCTTCTTCAAGTGTTCTTCCTGTCTTTACTCTGAGCCATCGCCTTTTTGCTCTTTCTTTCTATTTCTCATTTTATAGCACTGACAGCTGCAGCTGTTACAGCCTTTTTGATCAGTCTTTCTTTTCCAATTTTTTTGTTTTAACAGATAAAGGGAGCCAGAGGCAAAAACGTAAAAGAAAGGACTGATCTGCATAATGAAAGGGAATTCAACTTTATTCATGATGTCCACCATGGGGTTGAAGAACTGGCAGTTTTCATCCCAGTGGAGAGCAGCGCTCTCTTCTTTCGCTGAAGCAGTCGGAGAAATCACTCGGAACAGCAGGAACGTAAACTGTTGAAGAAAACGTATCTCTTTCATTGCAAACAAAGATTGACAGTGTCAGTGTCTGTGTGAACGTAACACTGAGATGACAGCTGTGGCTTCAAACTGACCGCCCCTTTTAGAAGAGATCGCAAGTCACAAACACATGAAAGAGGGTACAATGCTTGGGTGGTATAACAGTATTACTGTATATGATTTACTTAGCAATTCAGATGGTGATGCTTGGTGATGGAGATGGAAATGTAGATACTCGTCTTTCCATTAAACTGACAAGGAGATTCTGCAATAAAGTAGGAAACCTTGTTGCACTGTGCACCACATGCTGCCAGATATCAGTCTTTTCTTGTGTAACATGCAGGTTTGCTCAGTGAACTATGAAAAATCTAACTAGAATAACTGGTAATAAAAAAAGAAAGAAAGAAAGAAAAGTGCCTCTGGTCTTGTGTGATAGTATTTTGCTGCAATAACCACTTTGCATTTAATCATTAGTTATTTTTAAACTCTGTCTGCCTCCCCTCAACCCTAGCTGGTTACAGCAGATGGCCGCTCCCTACCTGAATCTACTTCTTTCTGAGGTTTCTTCCTGTTAAAACGAGTTTTTCGTTCCCGCTGTCACCGAATTCACAGTCAAGGGGGTCATGGGAATATTGGGATTTCTATTATATGGTCTTGCAATATAATGTGCCTTGAGGTGACTTTTTTGGTGACTTGGTGCTATGTAAATAAAATTGTTCTTCTTTTGTTTTAAGTACATACAGTATAATGTAGTAAGAGAATGGATGGATGGAATCAGCTGCATTCTTCCCTTCCATCAAAAGTATCAAAAATATGAATATGGCCGTGCAGTCCTCCCGTCGAGAGGTAACGTAGCTGGAATATATTTGACACTGACTACATACAACTACTGCTGCTGTGTAGCATAGACTATGGCTAAATAAACCCAATATTTCTACACTATATATACACTAGCCAGTGTGCTAACCTTTACACATTTAATAGACTGATTGTGTACATCCATAGCTACAATGGCTTCTACTATCATGACATGAATGGTCATAGAGGGCTTTAGCTAGAAGGGATGATCATAGACCCAAGTGTAGGACATGAAAATCATTCTGCTTTTGTCTTGTGTAGGATAGTGCATGTGTTTAACCTGAATCAAGTCCATTTAGACTGTTTTTGTTTTTATCCTTCATGTATGTGATGACGTTTTAAATGTTTTATAACCAGATATATTTTTTAATTCTTGCAATCTCTGTCATGCATTTGTCTGCAGCTCCAAAGTTCATCCATATCTTTTCCTCCGAAAGAGGATTCAAAATGTTTCTGGCAACCATTATTAGTGTCAGTATCTTTATTAATTAAAGGTGCATGTCGATCTCATATTGACTGTTTGATTTGGAATCTACTTTGGTGTTCGTAAAAGGAATGACAGACCCGACCACATATTTCACTGGTTTACACACTTTTTATTCCTGGTTGCTGCTCTTTGGTCCAATACTCAGCTGCCAGCCACACATACACAACAACAACAACAAAACTCCTCCAGTCCTGACACGTTTAATATGGGAGGCATGATGTGCCGATTGAGGTCAGGTGTGTCCGCCTCCCCTGCAGCCGCGCCACAAAACACGCCGTGCCAAGGTGGCGTAAAAGGACAAAAAAAGCCCCCAAACCATGTTACTTTCCTGCAATCAAACTCATTTCTGGAGAAAATCTTTTGCATTGTCTTCACTGAAAATGTCCATTTTGCTTCCACAAATTACAAACATTAATATTTAAATTTGTTTAAATTTAAGATTCCTTTCTTTTTAATGTCTTGACAATGTTGTTGTTGTTTTCTGTTTATATGGCACATGCTATCATCATTACTTAAAGGTCCAGTCTGTAATTTTTCATCATATTATCAAAATCACCTCCTGACTTTTGATTTTTGTATTCAGTATTATTATTATCACGTTGTTTGTTTGTTAAAGCTACATTTTTTAGATATAAAATCAACCAAAATATGTTATGTGAACTTTTCAGGCTGGCTGATAAAAACTGTAGAGTATAAAATCTCTGTAAAAGACAGATATCAGCCAGAAACACAAACGCAAAGGGTAAAGTCCAGGGAAAAGCTATCTAGAGAGCTCTCCAAAACCCACGGGAAAGGAAAAAAGGTCGACGCTGGCACAGCATGAGCCATAGCCTGCAGAATATGAGTTGAGACCAAGTGGAGATGGCACGAAACAACAAAGTGACTGCGGAGAATAGCTACAGGTGAAAAGAGTTAAAGGTCACCTTGAAGAAACCAGAAAGTTGAATCCCGGAGGATGATGCTGCAGAAGCAGGTGGTACATGTTGTTTTTTCAAAATCATCAAGCCAGTCATCTGCTGAAGCAAACTGAAGGCAGCGGGGTGCTACCACTATTCATGGTGTGAGAGCGCTGCATCATGCTAAGCATAAGTATGCCCCGATGCAATACTCTGGTTTACACATTATCATTTTGCCATAACTACTGTCTTTCCTTTTAAGCTTTTTAGTAAAGGATCAACTAAAGACTTTTTAGTAAAACCTTCAGTTGATCCAAAATGCCGCAGTACAAATACTAACAGGGATTAGAAAGAGAGAGCATGTTTCACCCATATTAGTTTTTCTTGACTGACTTCCAGTTAAATTTAAAAAAAAAAATTCAATTTGAAACCCTTCTCCTCTCATGCTAAATCTCAAATAATTAGGCCACACCATATATTAAGGACAGCTTATTATCCCAACACCTCTCTGACTGCAGGTTTGCTTGTGGTTCTTAGAGTTTACAAAAGTAGAATGGGACGTTTCAGGCCCCTTTTCCAGTGGAACCAGCTCCCAGTTTGGATTTAGGAGACAGACTCACTAATTTTAAGATTATACATAAAACTTTCCTTTTTTATAGAACTTATAGTTAGGGCTGGATGAGGGTAAAAAAGAACCATGAAGTTGTAACCACTTTGCATTTAATCATTAGTTATTATACGAGTTAACTGGACACTTTTTTACAAAATTAAGAAGAGAATTCAGGTTTTGGTTTGAGGCACTCAACTTGCTGTGAAAGGGGAAATTGTGAGCTGTTGGTTGCACTTACAGGATCACAAAACTAATTCTGAGTCATTCCAAATGAAATGAATTACCCACTTAATCAACCTGCTGAACAATCACAGTTCCCTTTCATGGTGAAAGCAAGTAAACAGACCAGCATATGAGTCCCAGCTTGTGCGACATAATCAATACACATTTGTGTGTTATCAGTGGAGATCGTGCACCTGTGATAAAGCACAATGATTACAGTCAACCAAGCCATTTCTACCTACCGATTCACTTTTGTCCTTTCAAGCAATCTTCTTCTATTATAACAAGCGGCCCATTTCTCTCTCCCGTCATTCTGTTCCCTCTCCTGGAAAAATAAACAAGCTTTTTGTTGATCAGCCCCCTAATTAGCCTCTTTTTCCAGGACAGTTTTCTTACAAAAAACCTGGTGTTATGGTAACTCTCACTTCACTGACCGTGCTACATAGCTCTCCGTATAATAGGTTCAGTGGCTGTAGCAAATAATTAAATAATTTACATCAGGGGGATCTCACAGAGAGCTGTTTAATGAAGAGTCTGGAAAAGGGCGCAGAGAAGAGTGAGGCTAAGTTTTAAGTCGATAAACAGGAAGAGATTACTGGGAAGTTTAAAATGGAGAAAAAAAAATCACCCCTTAAACTCCCGATAATTTGTCATTACAAGACTAAAACTACTCCACTTATTATCTTTCTTTGGGAGGAGAGGACAGATTGTGCTTTCTCATGCACATTCATCCACCCAAGCACCCAGGCACAAAAAGCAGACCCTTTTTCCCCTTATGTTGTTGCATTGCTGTTGGTGAGACAGGAAATGAAGGGAGCCGTATCATCGTGTAATAAAACTGCGATGATGAAGAAGCTCTGACTATGGACAGAGAGGGAGGGAGATGGAAACGCAATGATTCAGAGAACAGAACACTCTCACAACCTAATCAATACATGCCAGCATGCCGCATCAACAACCAGAATAGAAAACAATCCTACTCTGTTTGTAGCCCACACATGCATTTATTACTCATGTCAATCTGCACTTTCTTCTCCAATCAGTCAGGATAAAACGCTGTGCTCACTGTATTTGCCAAAAAAAAAAGGCAGGTGTCAAGAGAGGGGAACTGTATCCTCGCTCTGGTTTAAGTAGGAGTTTATAAGGTTTTCAGAGACGGGGAATGAAAATAATAAAACAAGAAGCCTAATCTCCCAGAGGTTGGCTTAATTAATTTTTACTACAAGTTTACACTTAGTAATTGGTGTTTGGGTTGTCAGGGTCACATAAATATTGCTGAATTTTCTACACACAACACAACACTCACGGATGAAAGAGTCTGTCCTCGGTTCAAATTTTATATTGATCTTCTTATTAACACCTGCTTTGGGGCAAATACATTTTACCAGGCATGAAAGTTACAAAGTTCAAAAGGATGCACCACTGCCACCCTATGGACAAAAACGCCTATTACAACAACGTAGCAAGTTAAATGGGGATAAAAACAAGGGGATAATCAACCAAGGACAGCTAGTTAATTAAACAGTTATATGCAAAAAGAATGAGTTAATTCCATTCATACAATTACTGAAGATAGCTCAGGTAAGGAGGAGGGAAAGTTGTATCAAACATGATTAAATAGACACAGTTTCATTCACGATATTTTCTGTTGGCTCAAAAACTTGAATTGGTGTTTTTATATATTTATAGATGTGACGATTTGTCTTTGAGACCCTTTTAAAGCTAAAGTTTAAAAAATACTTGAAATTTGCAACGAGGCTGTGGAATTTTAATAATAATTGTAAAAGTTATTTATTTTTTTACATTTTGTTATTACGCAGTTGGCTTATTGATTCAGAAGCTCAGTTACAATAAAACATAGTGTTCAAACTTTGCATTCATGATTTAATTGTAAAAATATGGAAAAATACAAGATTTTTTTTTAAAAAAAACAAAAACAAAACAAAACTAAAGTACTATTTAGCAAAATCCAATTAGTATTTTCTTTCATTTAAATGTGTCACACCTTAGGTCCTGAGGATTTGTAGGAATGATGTTGCATTGTGGGCATAAACTGAAGAAACAAGTGCGCTTAATTTTTTTTTTATCTGTTATATGCTGTTTTCCAAAGCAAGCGATTGTACTGACTTAAAGAGCTTGTCGGCCAATATTTATAGTTTATAGCCAATAATCTGATCTGAACTCGTCACACACACGCACACACACACAGAGCTACCTCCGGTTTTCCATGTACAGCCCTGCCCTCTTGTGGCGGTGGTCCACTTTTACAAGCGACACCGGAGACACATCACTCGTTTAGGGCTGGAAAGTGCAGCTATGACCAGAGTAAGTTGGGTGTTGACAGCGGACATAGACCGTATTTGTTTGAGTTGTTAACTACATCTCTACAAAGGGTGAGTAGTGCTGTGCAGCCGTCGTAGAAATAGGATGACTGCTTGCGGCTCCGACTTAGTCACATGGTGTTTGAATGGTCAGTCGTGGAAGCCTCATTATTAGTGTATAAGAGCAGACGTGTTTTAACCAGGAGCCTGCTGTCAGTGTGTGGCCACACTTTCACTGCTGACACTGGGGATTCCCATGTCAGTATGCCTCACAAGAGCAAAAAAGAAAAGGTAAAGTGGACCTGGATAGGATTGCTGAATATTTGTATTCATATCTGTTTATTTCTTTCTTCTTTTTTATTAATTCCCTTGCTCACTCTTTAGGACTCCTCCAAATCTGGAAGATCCAAGAAATCTGGGAGTAAAAATGGGCCTGCAGGCGACCAGGACGTACGTATTTTTAAACTTCTCACTGTCCAGCGAGGATCTGCATTGAACTATAAGTACTAAAGTTAAGGTTACTGAGCATTTGTTACTACATGGATCTAATGTCTGTAGGCCAAAACTTTTATTTTCTCTGATACTTTTACTTATTGTTTATTTATGCAATTCTTTGTACTAATTGTGTTCAAATGCTTTACCAGCATTAATAGGTGACAAAGAGGAGGTTTTCTGTTGATTTATGAGTTTTCAGACATCATGCATATCATGAGCACATATTATAACGCTACCTTGACTACAACTGCTTTTACTGCTTTCTGTGAGCGTTGCATTTGTGTTCTTCAAGTATAATGGCTTTTTGTCCTCGTGAAATTCAGGCAAACCTACTCATGTGACCTGTGGCATGATCTTATGACTTTATTTTCTTTGGAAAATGCTTGCATTCAATCCCTATTTTTACCCCCACTGTACCCTGTTTGACTTCTGCATGTAATACCAGCCATTGTCGTGGCTATTTTTGTCCTTGTCATTTGTACAACGGTGATGTTGAGTGGAGTTCGGAAAAGATCTGATTGATTGACTCCTGGACCTGCTGTGTGTTCCCATTGACAGCTGTATCCTTTCCATCTATGTTCAATTATTCTATCCACTGAGGTCCATCACAATCTCTGTCAGCAGATGCAGTACAGCACACTGCCGGCTGTGATCAGGTTGCTTAATTGAGAATCGCCCGATCTGATTCAGAAAGGAACTTGAGCCTTAACTGCAACACCCTCGCCCCTTCTACTCCCCCTCCCCCTCCCTTGGACTCTGCAGTGACACTTGAGAAAAATAATTCCTGTGCCATTTCCTTCGGGGCAGGAACTACCTTGCCCTACCTTGCTCTAGTAACAGGAGCCCTTCCTCTATGACTCTTGTTTCTGCAGGGCTCCAATAAGAAAGTGCCTCCTGCAACTCAGCTCATGAGGGTAAAGCAGCCAGGGTCACAATCGGCCATCAAGAGGGAGAAGAGGTTCAGCACTTCCTTTTTCCCTCTCAGTGCTAACAGAGAACTACAGAAGCTACCCGAGCTAGCCGGTATGCCTCCTTCAGTATACAGTATCCCAAAAAGGAGCTGTCTTTCTTTTCTTCCTGTCTTCTACATATGCAGCTCAACTACAGTTTGCTTATATGCAGAGATAAGCTACACTTCTTCTGGAAAGCACAAGCTGACCTTTATCTTAGATTGCACGTTTGGCCATTATGGATGAAGGGAATCATATTAACAATTCATAGCCTTGGTGGATCCTCATAACCATCTTTTTAACCTTGAGGTCTCACTACATAATTTATATCTGAGCAGACTGCCCATCAGCTTTATCTGTAATGCAAATGATGTGCAATCAGCTGTATCTGCAATCGTACCTGGAAGAAACAGATATTACCCACCGTGGAGGGCTCATGTAAGATAACACTGAACGAATGGACTGAAAGAATCTTTGAATCTGGGCCACTGGATAACAATAAAAAAAAGAAAACTCCAAATCAAACATTTAACGTAAGCTTGAGCATGGCCCGTAATGTTAATCGTGTCAGATAAACAATGTTGCATAAGCTAATGTTATAACACAGCCCGGCCAAGCCATGTGGATAACTGCGATGGGAGACTTGTACTTGTTTCAGTGTCAGTTTAGTATTAATATTAAACAAACCAGCAAACAGACACCTGTAATTATAGCAAGCATGTTCCACTGTCAGTTTGCCAATTTACAGCATTGACTGATTCAGTTGGTACATACTGCACGGATGCTGACTCTGAATTAGGTTGAGGTTTGAACATTTGCATCCATCTTTCATGGCTTCTTTCTTTACACCCCACATTACAGACAGGATTTGGCCTAAGTGGTTTCCTGTAAACTACACCCAGCTATGCTTTGTTCTCATACCTGGATGAGGTGGGTGACACTACAAAGGAACAATAGAGGCGTGCAGCACAGACAGATTGTGAGGTGGAGTGAGACACGCACACGGTTGGCAGAGTGTGGCAGTTTGTCTAATGATAATTTGAAAAGTAATAATTAGCTTGGTGTTTCTGTTACTGAATGTTCTCTTGAACCCTGCAGTGAGGTGATCTGATGGCTGCAAATCAATAAAGCTGTCTGATGACTGTGAAAATTACATAAGTCATATTGATGGCACTGAATACACGTTGGACATGTATTGGGAATTTTTTAATAATAATAATAATAATAGAAGAAGAAGAATACATTTAATGGGATTATACAATTAAAACAGCAAACCTGAAATATACCATGACAGAGCATAGCTTAGCAGTTAGTTAAAAGTAGTATTTAAAGCTGTATCATAAATAAATTAAATAAAACAAAGAGAATATGGCTATGGCTTCAATCAAAGTGAATAAACTTGTTTAAAAAGTTTGAAGAGCAGTCTTAAATTATATCAAAGAGTCCAGCGCATGAATGTGAGGAGGTAGAGAGTTCCACATGTAGCTTAAAGAAATGGCCCGAACACCCACGTTTCTGAGATTTAATGAGAGTTCTTGCAAATAAACCTGCTCATGAAAACCAGATCAGTGACATCTGCAGGGCAGAGACTATGAAGAACTTTAAATGTTAACGTGAATATTAATGGAAATGCTAAAAGATATATGTACACGTTACACCTTGACTTACATGAACTTGATTGTGATTATTATTGTTCACATTTTCATTGCAGATTATTTAAACCAAGTTATTAAGCAATGAATGAAAAAAATAAGTGAGTACCACCCACACACTTTAGTAGTTACTGACTTGCTCTGAGCAGGAGCCCACTGTGAAGGTCTTTCATTAGGACAATGTGCAGGAGCTTAGCCGAGGTTAGGTTGTTATTCTTCACTCTTATTGGAAAGAATTTAAATGTTTTCTTCTATATTACTATATTATGAGATATGCCCCAAGATTACACTGAATCCCAATAAATTCACACAGTAATCAAACACATAAAAATAGACAGCTACAAACTACAGACAAAACTACTTTTGTCCTGTAGTCATTTTGTTCATGTGTGTATGCTTTTGAGAGTAATGAAAAGTAAAACATGTTACAAGTCTACAAAGGTCATGCATGTGTTAGATCTGCTGCATATATGAAAGTTTTTATCTGTTTCTTTCTTACATGGAGTGCGACTGTGGGTTCACATGGTCTCATTTGGTGAGATGGACAAAATCTTGTCAGTAGGACAACGTTGCATGTTTAATGAAGGCGAGTAAACAGCAAGTTGCTCCAGGTGTTAGTAAAACATTTAGTAGTAGCTTTGTGTTTCAGAAGCCTCTTGCACAGATGGCCCAGTCTGTGCTGCCACCTTTTGACTGAAAATGGAAGAGCTGTTATTTTGGGAGCTGTAATGTTGAGATTTTTCATTGAATTCTAGCATAATCTCAAGTCTTACTGCCCTATGGTTGACTGTATATTGAGAATAAGACAAGTAGCATTATTCAAATAGATTTCTTTTTCAACAAAACTAATTACTTTTTGTATGACTTCACTGGACTTGTGACTCTAAAAAGGTGTAATTAGTATATTTGTTTTTGTATGTATGGCACCAAGTGCAACAATGTGGCTTACTGTTGTGTTTTTAACACTTTTGTACAACAGTGGAGGCCGTAGGGGGGAGGCATAATGTATAATTGACCACTCAGACATGTTAATAGGATAAATTGTGCTGTGGGTTTTGAGTGGGAGTTTTAACAGTGAACTAATACGCTAGATGTCAGAAACCAGAAGTGTTTCTCATAGAGTAACAGTGGTATTTGAAGCTTTTGAGTATGTCCAATTTGTAAGAAGTAAGTGGCAGCTTTCAGTAAATACTGGTTCCCGTTGTCATGGCTGTGGAATGTAATGGCACCTCTTGGAGAGGCTTTGGCCCCTGAGAGAGAGAACAACAAGAATAAAAACTGCAATACACTTGGCCTGCCTCTCCTCTGCCTTTGCTTTAATTGCTTAATATGTTCCTCTGTGTCACTGGGTGCTTCTTTTCAATGAGTTTTAATTCACACTGTAATGAGGTGCAGAGAACCCAAAGCAAACTTACGGTTGTACCTGCTAATGCAGAAATTACTTGCCAAGAGAAATTTTTACCAATTAAAATAATGAAGACATTTATTTTTCAGTTATAAGTGAAGCAATATACAGTGTTGTGCAAAGGTCTTGAGGCATATATTTTGCTAGGAAAATGAGAAAAAGGTGTCGCGATTGATTGAAATATGTGCAAACATACATGGAATTTCAGTACACAAGGCAAATACAGAGTTTGTACAATTCTAATAAGCTTGAAAGTGAATATTTGGTGTGACCACCTTTATTCTTCAACGCAGCCTGAACTCTCTTAGGCAGCTTTCTTGTCGTTTCTTAAAGTAGTCTTCAGGAATTGTTCTGCAGGCTTCTTGAAGGACGTCCAAAGCTCTTCTTTGAATGTTGGCTGCCTTTAGTTCTGTTCTCTGCCAAGATGATCCCACACTGCTTCATTAATGTTAAGGTTCAGGCTCTGAGGAGGACAGTTCATGACTGATAATGTACCATTGTGTGCTTTTACTGCACTGAGAGTGTGTTTGTCAGATTAAGAAATTAGACTGTTGCCACTCAGATGCTTCCAACATCACTGGCTGGCATGCAGCCCCAAACCATGACAGAGCCTGAATGCATACTAACAATAATTTGAACCAAAAATGTCAAATTTCATCACTGCATCAGACCTGTCGCCACTCATTTTGAGTCCAGTTCTTGTGTAATTTGGTGTACCTCTGCCTTTTCTCCTTGTTCTTTTCCTTAAGAATGGCTTATTGACAGCCATCCTTCCACTAAGACCATTTCTGATCAAGCTTTAGGGAACACTAAATGGATCAACTAAAGAACCAGATGCATTTATCCCATCTTGTGTTAGGCCTTTGCTTCATCTACTGTAGACAGTTTTTAAGCCATTTTGCTTCTGTGATCCATTTATTCAGTTTCCTCTAATTTTTTAAGGACACATTGCACAGCCTTGCGAGATATGCCAAAGCAGGGTGTTTTGCTAAGTTGTCTGTTATGTGTGGGCACAACTCTTTTTCATCCCTGGTGTTAGGGGCCTTTTTTATGCTTGAATGATTCATAGGTCAGTGCTAAGTGGCTTAGTGAAAAAACATGACCATTCCTTTGAAAATGGTCCTTTGAAAAAACTTTGAAAGACCTTCAAAATGCCCAAAGAACTATTTTTCATGACCACTGTAAAAGTAACAAAGTCTCTCTCATTGGAAGCAAAATATACATGTCTTTTAAATAAAACATTTTTTGTGAATGTAAATCCATTTTCTTCTATGTTTGCTTAATTGTGATTTGTAAATTATTTGAACGTGTCCAACATTCATTACGTGGCATCAGGATGGGACGAACACTGACTAATAAGGGATTCAGGATAGCTGGAACATACTGTACATCTTGGCCTTTTTGTTGGACTCTTCATTAAATTCCAATTAATTGTCTGACTGTGTCCATTGTTGCAACACAGCACGGTCCCTTTGTTTTTAAATGACTGTGAAAATGGCTTTGTGAAGCCCTTTCTGTTATGAAAAGCCTAGTCTGTCTTGTGGTGTGAATGTGGTTTCACTGTGTCCTCTGATAAATCACATGAAAAGCAGGACAGCCTCTTCATTATGTAAAGATGAAATGCAGATTAATCATTCAGTGTCTGCAAGAATTATTTGTGCTGGAGTAAACATTCCCAAAGTAATTATTCACAAACAAAAACATTTGTCACGTTATTAACAGTAACTGAAGAAATAAGCATAGCAGACTACTACATTTCACAGATTAATGTAGAACATGGCATACTCAGATATGTAGTATTTATCTCATATTTCTAACTTTAACATTTGTCTGATCAGGTAAATTGTGAGACAGGAAACCACTGCTGTTTGGAGTTTCTATTCTGTGTCTCTATGCATTTAATTTTCTGTGTTCTCGCTTTCATTTCCTGCTTACAGCTAATTGTACTAAGAACGCCGGCATCACTCACAACATAATGCAGTATGTCCTGCCATTGCTCAGAACAGTGTGCGATTCATAAGGCACTTTCACAAAGTATGCCAGGCACCAACTAAATTTTATTGTAGCTTCATTTTATTTATATTTATTTGATTTCACATTGTTTTACATGCTGTAAATGGGTCTTTCATCTTGTGCCTCCACTGGCTCTCTGTGGCTCTTCTTGCTGGAGACCACTGTTGTTTCAACCCTGAGCCGTCCAGGTCTCAGTTCTTATGTGGTTTCCGCTTGTCTGTGTTGCTCATTGAATCCAGAGACTTTAGCCCCCATCTGACCCTCTTCTCCAGCTCCCTTTGATAAAGAACCAAGGAGAAATGACAGGAGGAAACAATGAAAGACTTTGAAGACTGAGCCAGGGCCTCTCTCTCTCTCAGAGTAAGTTATTTCCAGCTGCTTATCCTAAGTCAGATTATGCCGAACCCGCTGCTAATGGCTGAACTGTAGAAAAGATTCAAGTTAATCTGATCTAAGATCTGTTGCAGGGCCTGCCTTGCAGAGCGTCACAGGAGACCAGTGAGTGGAAAGGAGGAGCAAAACCAAAAAATAAAAAAATAAAAAATCCGACGTATGACCCACCTCCTATGCAAGATCTCATCCAATCATCTCCCTTCTCTCGAAGCAGTCCTCGTCTCGATTGAGCCAGAGCAACATGGGCTCAGCCAATCAGCTGGCTCCTTCGCTGTTTACGTCACTACCTAGCCAGTTCCCTCCAGCGGCACAGAGCTTCATTTTCTGATCTGCTTTTGTGCTAAAATGGAGGCTGGCCTCTCGCCCTGAGTGGAATCGCCTTCCTGGTTGAGGTTTAGATGTTGACATGCAATAAATCTGGAGACAGGATGGTTGTGGATGCACCCAATTCCAATGGGCCGTTTCAGCCGGTGGCTCTTGTGCACTTCAGAGGTATGGAAGGACAAATTATTCTTCCTGTATTGTCCTATGGAAATTAAGAAGAGCGAGAGAGAGATGTGTGTTGCTGCGCTCCTGTTCCCCTTCACTGGCCTGGCTAGTCAGCCGTTTAGTGTACGCTTATTGCGTCTTAGTTTTAGAAAGCGAGCGGTTTTATCGGAGAAGCAGTCGTTGCTTTTTAATGTTTCGGTGGTTAGCCGTGAGATCCGGGAGCTACATAAAAAATCTGGTTTTAGTAGCTAGCTGCCCATCCCCCCGCCAAGCTAGTGATGTCAAAGGAAGTGAGGTCATAGCCTAGGGAAGGGTCTCTTCTTTAGTTTTTCTTGTGTTTGGATGTAATTGTGTATTTCTGGGTTTGTTGTGCAGCTGGTAATCGCTGTCCGCAAGGAAGAGATAGGTGGAAGTCAGCTATTGTATGATGGCTTCACCTTCTCGGTGACTCTTAACTGGCCTAGTGTATTTTGTCATCTTATAGTGAGTGGGCTATAGGCAGCCACTGCTCTGCAGCAGGCTGCAACCCCTTTCCCCAGCTCCCCCACCCTTTTCCCTTGTTACGGCTTGCCAGTGGCATGCTTAAAGGCAACCTTTTGCTCAAAACAAGAAATTCAAAACAGAAGGCATCTCACGGGTGCACGTCTTGTAAGCAAAACACTGTGACCCAGCCATTTTTGTCAGAGCATAGCAGCAATATTTTAGGATTACAACATGCCTGCCTTTTAATGCCTGTACAATGTACTCAGTCATGTCTGAAAGGGCCAGCCTGTTACCACTGTACTCCGGGTGCAGCCCAGCGTTAGATGAAGCCTTAGGCAATTATTGATCACTCTCTATTGAGCCACAGAGGCAAATGCCTTGAATGACAACAGTGTTGTGGTACAATCGGGCTCTCTTTCTCATTCTGTTTCTTCTCTTTGTGAGTCAATCGTTCCAGCCGTGTTCAGATCAAACATCTCTTATCCCAGCATTTGCAAATTTAATCCCGATCCAGCTGAAACTGATTGCCATTCATGCTTGGCATATGAATGAATCAGGCTAATTGCTGTGTTTCAATTCAGTTCTTCCTCTTGCATTTTTTTGTGAGATACTTATTCTGTTACTAAACAAAAAACGTATTTACACTTGTATAGGTGTGTAAATGCATATGGCGACTCATCTCGGGGATAGACTTGAAGACTTGCATCTATGTTTGCTTAGTCTTAGAAGATTAACTGAGACTTCCACGCACTACACTGCAAGTATTGTTAGCAGAGCAAAAGCATTCACACTATACTCGTTTGACACAGGTAGCTGAACAGTGGTAAATTAGGCACTCCACCAGTACTTTGACAGAAATGTGGGTTTATGTGCTTAGTTTGTGAAAAATAAGCCCAAAGTAAACAAATGAAATGTGTGATGATACATTTTGTCTCCCAAATATTCTGAAAACATGAACATGGTGCTCGATCCAAAGCTAAGTTTATATGTGAAACTTTATTTGCCTCCTTGTCTGTTTCGTCAGACATTATTTAAACAGCAAGCAGTGAGACGCACTCCTCGCCATTATTAGTCACAGTGGAAGCTCCAGCTATAAATGTGTCTCAAGGGTGTCAATGATGCATATCTTTTAACTGTTACCAAACAAAAGGGACCTTCATCCGGGTGCTGCACTTGACAGCATCTATATCATGGATGTATTTTTAGGTGTTGCCTACAACCCATTCAAATCTGTTGAAATGGTAGAAAGTGGCCAAACTGGCTCCTCCTACACTGTCAAACCTATGACACAGTTTCTTTCTGTGGTGCTATAAATAGTAATTGGTGAGTGTTTACATTGATCATATCGTACCGTCAATAAGGCAGGTTGCCAAACCCGTCCCGGCTTCAGACTAGCAGCTGTTCATTTGACCCATTTACAGAGGAAACCGTATCGACTATGGTTCCAATGTGACTCCCACTTATTTATTATCTTGGATTGAATAGAGGGGTATTAAGATAAATCTTTCTCTGTCCTCCACAAGACATGATGCTTGGGCTTGTGTGTTCATGCACATGCTTCTTCCCACCTAAGGCTTCTATGAGTTATATTAATAGAAGTCACACTATGGTTAACATCATTTTTGAGACCACAACACTGGGCCTTTTTATGTGTTACACAACAACGTGGTTTGTACATTAGGAGTGCACAGAAACTTTACAGTATAGACAGACAGACAGGCTTGTGTAATAGGAGTGCCACAAGCCTGGCAACTCATCCCAGGACAGCTTTGTGTCCTGCAGGTCCAATTACCAAATTTGTTACAACACAGTTCTTATAGGCTATAGATAGAAATGGTTCACTTAAGGACTGTGGTGCTTAAAAAGATAATAAATGTTAATTTAAGCCTTCTTACAGTTCCACTTATCTCAGATTGGGAGTTTAAAATGCTGCTCCTCAAGTTTAGTCTACAGGCCTTTTTCTAAAAAAAAACGCTGTGTCAACTTTGGGAAATGGTTCTCACCTGCGTTTGACGAGGTAATAAAAAAAGATGTATATCTTGGATGAAGCTCTCACTCCTTGTTTTTTCCATTGACAGCCCCGTCGACTGTCAAATCTTTATGGAAGTGGCTGATAATGGCTGTGCGCACACTTGCCTTCTCCTCTGGAATTCCCAATCTGTTACTGTCATCAAGATAAATTGGCCAACTTGAAACTGACACTGCAGAAGTGTGTGCGTGTATTTGTGTGTGTCCGAGCCAAGTCTCCATTATGTCTGAATAGGAGATCTCTCTTCTTACCTAGAATCTGCCTGTTTGCAAGAATGTGACACACACAGGCTTTGTGTGCGCGCGTGCATGTGCACCATCCTCTATAGTGTGCTGTTGACTTTGTCGCTCTTTGTGTAGGTTCAGTAAAAGTAGGGCAAAGCTGAATATGTTTAGCTGTTTCCTCATAAGTGTCTATCGAGTCGCAATGATTGCCTGCTTGTTTGTTTATTTGCTAATTAATTGAATTGTAATTAAAACAAGATGGAAAAACATAATGAGACCAGATGGAATTAATTAATCTCAGAATAATATGATTATGTGTTGATTTCAAGTAACCAGTTTGCAGTGCTCAGTTTAGTGTTATCAGCTGGTAGCTGGTTGGTGCATATGCACACCTTTTTCTCATTTTAGTCCTCTGCTAAATTCATAAATCATAATTTGCCTCACAACCTAATTTGCTTATCTCAGTAATAGTAAGCTCTAAGCCCACAAGTTGCAGTACACTCATGGAAGACAAATGGGATACCCCCCTCCCCCTCCGGTTGCTGTGCATATATATGATGTTCCTCTAGTCACCCATAGCATCATCAGCCTCCTCCAGTGCAGGCCGCATCCAAGTCTAAGTGCCAGCCCTCAGTCAAGGCTTCACCTTCACTGATTAGTAACTATGTGGCACAGGGGCAGTTTTGCTGCACTGGACTGATTGTTATTGTTCTTTTTAGGCTTGTCAGCATATATGGTGTATTTTGGGGGCATGGGGGTATTTTAAGGTGCATTTATTTGTTTGTTGAAAAAGTTGCACACTTAAATAATGTTAAGTCACATTTATGAATCCCTGACTTCTTGTTCAAGTTCACTTCAACAACAACATTTAACTATCATGTTTCTGATGATCAGGAAAAAAAGAGCTCCAGAAACAACCACACAAGCAGGGAAGGAATATGAAAGCACCACATAGAAAAGACAGATCAGGGATCTTGGGTTTGAACAGAGGACTGTGTTACTGCAAGTTGCTCATCGTGTATATTAAATTAGACTGCATTAAACTTCATACTCAAAAAATACTATTTGTGATGCCACATGGGGTTACAAAAAAAGCCTAAATTAAGAGGCAATTTTTTTTTTTAAAAAACAGACTTATGAGAGACAGACCACATTTTAGACAATTATTTTTTGCTGTTATTTAACATTTATTTATTAGTGTTGCACATGGGCAGCACTGATGTTTGCTGCCTAGCTTCAACAGTAATAAAAGATCACTTTATTATTAGCCATAGCCACTAGTCGCTGCCTTAATGATAGAGGCAGCTCATGTGAGTAATAGCTAATAGTTAAATGGTTAATTTTAATGTATCCACCACCCAGATAATGTTTAGTACTTAAGTGTTGTTGAAATGGAAGCTTTACTGACCTCTCAAACTCTTTTAGAGTCCAGGCTGTCGGTCTTTAAGATGCTTCACCCAGTTGTGCTAATATTCAGTGTTCAGCTGCTAGTGGGGGCGGAGCTTTGTGCCTCCCTGACTGCAGCATTGCTGTATGTCAGCTGGAGGAAGCAAAGATGCCACTATTGGCATCAGTAAGGTTGCAAGTGAATATCTTATACCACTGTAAGTTTTTAGTAACTAGGTATGTTTATTTTATTTATGTTTATTTATTGCTACTGTAGATGCCTACAATATTTAAAAAATTACAGTTCTGTTTTCAGAATTTTGGTCTGCATTTATGGTTTTTGGATAAGCAGCTGGTTTCTGTTGGCAATGGGGTTTTGTGAAGACTTTTCTTCAGTTCTGACTTTCAAAGGTAACGTTAAACATCATAAAAGAGGAAGAGAAACGGGCTACATCAAAGTTGTGTCAAGTAACTACATAATTATGGTGTCACTATGTGTTATTACTGCACCCCATGAGCAGGTAGCACTGAAAATGGTTATTTCCTCCTTGGGTTTTCATGTGTGAAGTGTGCACTTTGGCAAAGGTTGTTTGTTTGTAAGCCTGTGCTCTTGAGCTCAGCTGGAATCAAAGCAAAACAGAGAGTCCTCAAACCACCATGGACAAATGTAATGACTAGCTAAGGTTCCTTTAGACATCTCTCAGTGTGTGTGAAATGGTTAGAGTGTGACCGTTCACCTAGTTCCCAAATCCTTCTCCCTCTATCCTCCATCCAGTCTTTCTGCTCTGCTCTGTTAGCCTAACCATCTTAGTCTTTCTCTCAGCGCCCTCAGTCTTCGTGACTCATTTGCTACTCTTCACTTTGTAGCCATTTTACATGTTGCAGTTTTAGCTGTCATCCTTGACAGATAAACCGCCTCCCTTCCTTTCTCTTGTGACCCCCTCACTCACCCTCATACGTCTCCTTTCTTCTATATTCTCAACCATTTTATTTCATCACCACTGTTCAGCCTTCAACACTCGTTCAGTTGTCCCAAGACTTTTCTCCCTCCGCCCTTTTTTCACCCACCTAATTTTTTCCTCCCCTCTCCATGTTTCTTTAGATGTGGCCCCTGCGGAACAGGAGAAGCTCTTCATCCAGAAGCTGCGACAGTGCTGCGTTCTATTTGACTTCCTGTCTGACCCACTGAGTGACCTGAAATGGAAGGAAGTGAAGCGAGCGGCTCTAAGCGAAATGGTGGAGTACATTACCCACAACAGGAACGTCATCACAGAGCCCATCTATCCGGAGGTGGTTCACATGGTCAGTAGAGCTGAAGGGAGTTAGGTTTGTCCTTAATGCTAAAGATGAGGCAGAAACTTTGGCTAAAAATATTGATACTCTGCTAATGTTTCCAATAAGATTTCAGTGGAGCGTTTGTGTAGTACATCATGGTTGGCCTTTTTTTTTTTTCCTTTTTCCATTCATCCGGGTTTCAAATGTTTTTTACTGAGGCTTCTTTCAGTATTTATTTTTCCACACAGGAAACGGAAAGTTTTTTTCTTTTGTTTTGTTTTTTTACTGATGACTTAGGAAAAACAAGCAATGTGAGGCTTTTTAACACTATAAAATATATATAAAGAAAGCATCCTAAGTTGAAGGCGTAAATTAGAGTTTTTGCTTTCTTCTAGTATTAACTTTGCCTTACTGATGTGTAAGCCTTTTCTAAACAAGAAAATTTCTTCTCGTCACTTGTATGATTTTTTTTTTTTTATAAAAGAATGAAGTAGGTTAAAGCCACTGGGAATGAGAGAGAAAAGGCACATGAAAGCTCTTACATTAAAAGGGGTCTTTTCCAGCAGAGGACTTTCTCTTGGCACACAGAGGGATGCATTTTATATTTTCAGGAGCTACAGCGGTTTGTTTGGGAAGTAATGAAAGAATGGCCTTCTCATTTTTTTGCAGCAGCAACTTAACCTTTAAAAAAGTTAAGAATCAAAGTAAAACAAGATTGTTATGACAGGAGGAATTGTGCTTACTAGACATGCACTAATTGATCAGTAAGTAAGTGAGCACCACACATATTTGATTCCATGCGGATCCACCACATCCTGAGATTTGCCTGCCCAGAAATGTTACTGCACGTCACGCCACCGCAGACAACAACTGTTGTCATTTTGCTTGATATCATTACGCCAAACACGCAATCTACATGTTCGTTTACGCAACCCACTTCCTCCTGAAAGCAAAATGTAGCATGTAAAGACCTGCATTGTACATGGTTACATTATAGGGTTAATGTATTCACTAGTAATCGGCCATCATTTGTAGCCTTTTCCTTATTTCCACAGGCCTGTCAATCTGTATATTTATTCAGTGGGTTGGTGGTCTAATGTCTATTTGACTTGTATCCAATTTCAGTTAAATTAACCGTTTATTAGTTCATATTGTACAATGTGAGAGGTCCCGGGTTCAACTCCCGGAGGAGCCCCCAATTATGTTATGGCCCATCTAGGGGTGGCCAGACCACAACATAAAGCTGTTTCATTCTAGGCTCATCCCAACCAGCAGACCTTTTGTCACTTGCCCAGTGCTGTTCGCCTGTCCACCTAGGGGTGGACTGCCTTTTTTTTTTTATTATTATAGTTTTGTCATGTTTTTCTTAGTTGGGGAGGCAAGTTGCTATCATTTGGTTTAATAACGAATCAACATATTGTAAATCAATCATTATCAAACTTTACCACAAATGGTAAAGTTTGATAATGATTTATCAAACGATAATGATGTTGCTGCTTGTGGTCTGACGAGGATGGATCACCCTTATGTTGTGGTCTGGCCACCCCTAGACAGGCCATAACACTGCTCATTAAGTCCTCATTGTTTGATGTACATGAAAGAGCTGAACACAACATGGAAACACCATTGTCAGCCAGCTCATTTGTCTGAATGAAGGCCCTGTTAAGTTGTCTGTGTTTTATGATAAATATGAATTTAAATTAAATTGTTTATGATGGAAACAATATAATTGTGAATTATCGTATCCAGTTGCATTCTTCTGTTCACGTCAACAATAAAGCATTTAACTCGGTTAAATGGAGCATAAAAACAAAACAGAGAATATTTGAGTTTTACGCTCGCTTGTTGTTTGAGAGAATAAAGCTCAGTTGTTTCATGAGTTTCCTGAGACTATCACAGTCTTTACGAGAGAAGACAGCTGATAAGTTTTTTTTTCATAGTTGTGCAGCAGTTGTTTGCATTTTTATATTATTAACCAGCACACAATGTGACCTTTAAATTGCATCTTTTTATAACTTTGTTCCCATTTTGAAAAGATTACCTGTAATGTTCAGAAATGCATATAGAGGTTACATAAAATGCAGTGTCCTCTTTTTATTTGTGGCTTTTGTTCTTTTTTTTTTCCCTCGTCTTTTTTCTCTTTTTCATTTTAAAATGAAGAAAGTGCCCTTGGTTATTGGTTGAAGTGCAGCACAGCACAGCGCAGACAGTCTATCTACCTTGTAGCCTGTCTTTTCAAACAAGGCACTCAGTGTTTTAGTAGGCCACCTGCACTGTCCCATGATCTGCCTTGTGGGGAAGAAGCCCACAGGGGAGTCAGTTGACACTGTGAGAGACCAGAAACACAAGATACTTGGATTATTGTGGGCTAAACCCTTGGGGCCCAATTACAAGGACAAAGCTACTATTACCCTAGAAAGAAAACATATTTTATGGTCAATCAGTCTTTTTTTTCTTTTTCATTTATTTGAAATATCTTTTATAACTATGTTTAGTTTAACAGTGGGCAATATTTTATGTCAAAAATATCTCTTTAATATCCTAAAGTTGTAGTTTATATCGTTCCCTAACAAAACAACAAATGGAAGTCTGCTTAAATTGCATGCAGTCATTTACAGTAAACATAAACATTTACAGTAAGCTATCGTTTTCCTTTTTACTTGTTTCAGTTTGCTGTGAATATGTTTCGAACGTTGCCTCCATCATCCAACCCAACTGGAGCAGAGTTTGATCCTGAAGAGGATGAGCCAACACTTGAAGCTGCATGGCCTCACCTCCAGGTTGACATTTTATTCATTCAGTTTTCTGCACACAAGTTGAAAAACGTTTATTTCTAACCTAGAAGACACTCAGAGATTGATTATAATGTGCTTGCATATATTCTGCTTTTGTCTGTTGCAGCTCGTCTATGAATTTTTCCTTAGGTTTTTAGAATCGCCTGACTTCCAGCCAAACATAGCGAAGAAATACATCGACCAGAAGTTTGTTATGCAGGTAAGAAGAGGGCCTAATATTTTTTTCACGGAACTCTGAAAATCTATTATGTGGTTAAAAATAAATCAAGAGAATGGTAGTAACCAAAAAGTTTGAAAAGCAAAATAAATAATAATATTAACATTTCACTTCCCATCTCTCAAAGCTCCTAGAACTATTTGACAGTGAGGATCCCAGAGAGAGAGACTTTCTCAAGACCACCCTCCACAGGATCTATGGAAAGTTCCTGGGGCTGAGAGCATACATCAGAAAACAGATCAATAACATTTTTTATAGGTGAGTTCATTTTGGATAAGCTAAATGCTCCTTTGTCAAGAGTTTGTTTATTGCTACTGAACAAGTCTGAACTTGTTCTTACAGGTTTATCTATGAGACAGAGCACCATAACGGTATAGCTGAACTACTGGAAATACTTGGAAGGTATGGTGCTGGTGTGCGAGCTTTGGCTTTCATAATAAGCACAAGGTGTCCTTGTGCTTCTTATGAAATCTGAGTTGTTGTTTTTTTATTTTAGTACAAAACACATTAAACTAAATGTGAAAGCTTTATGAATATGAAGGCTGTAAGTTCTTCTCAAGCTGTTGCATCATGCCAGACAGTGTTTTAGATGTTCTAATGATTCTTTAATGGGTTTTTCTTTTTTTTTCCCTCTTTGACAGCATAATCAATGGATTTGCCTTACCACTAAAAGAAGAGCACAAGATTTTCCTGTTGAAGGTTTTATTGCCTCTGCACAAAGTCAAATCACTCAGTGTCTACCATCCACAGGTAAGCCATACAAGCTTTTTTAATATTTTTAATATAATTAAAAAAAAAAAAAATTTATGTATATATATTTACATGATTTGTGTAGAGACTCCTCTTTTCATGAGAGCAGCAGGTCATTCATTCACTACATGTCTCAGCCAGTCGTCTCGTGTCCCCTTTCCTTTTAATTTGCTTGTGCATCGGTTCAGATACTTTGACTGTCCAATGAATGTATTTGTTTGTGAATTGCAGCTGGCCTACTGCGTGGTGCAGTTTTTGGAGAAGGACAGCACTCTAACTGAGCCGGTATGTCTAATAAAAACATGCTAGGGTAGTTCTCATTTAGCTTTATGCTGTTTGTCGAAACTTTGTAATTTATGCGCCTGTTTGATTTTTTTACACTGTGACGCCTTGTTTTTCATTCAGTGTATTTTCCTTATTTTTAAGCTCAAAGCTGCTATCTGTTTATTCTTCCTGATTGGTTATCTAGGTGGTAATGGCTCTACTAAAGTACTGGCCGAAGACTCACAGCCCCAAGGAGGTGATGTTCCTCAACGAGCTGGAGGAGATCTTGGATGTTATTGAGCCCTCTGAGTTTGTTAAGGTGCAAGAGCCTCTCTTCAGACAGCTGGCCAAATGTGTTTCAAGCCCCCACTTCCAGGTACCGGATGGATAATCACAATTTTCATAACCCTGCAAAGAAGTGCTTAAGTTGTAGTGGCTGTGACTCCTAAATAAACACTGTATATGTTCTCTTTAGGTGGCCGAGAGAGCTCTGTACTACTGGAACAACGAGTACATCATGAGCCTGATCAGCGACAACGCAGCAAAGATTCTGCCAATTATGTTCCCCGCTTTGTACCGCAACTCAAAAACCCACTGGAACAAGTAAGCTGCATCTCCACAGCAGATGTGCTGGTGTGGAGATGGTTCTGTGTGTACTTTTGATTACACATAACATCAATCTGACACGATGCCTGGCACAGTAGTTCACATATTTTCCTCAGTTACTTTTCATATCTCAACTCTATTCACATCACTCTAGACTCAAATTAAAACTGGCTTAAAGGGCGCGTAATCCCTATACATGTTTGCACTCATTCTGTCAATATGCTTCATTTAATGCCACCTGTTTAAAATGTATGTCTTAAATTTTAAGTCAGTCTGTAGTAATAATTTTAGGTTTGATCCTCCAGGGCAAAAGTGACCTTAACACAAATGCTGCTGCTCTTATTTGACTCTCAATACCTTTTCCTTGTGTTCATAGGACCATCCACGGCCTCATCTACAACGCTCTGAAGCTTTTCATGGAGATGAATCAAAAGCTCTTTGATGATTGCACACAGCAGTACAGGGCTGAGAAAAACAAGTAAGCATCAAAGTCTCATCTTCCTTCAGTCTTTTAAAGCGATGCTGAAGTGGGGCATAATTACAGTAAGCCTTAATGCTGCAGATGAATTGTTGTGTTGGATTTCACATTAATCAGAGGATTGGAACCGATTAGTGACAGGAGGGTTGGTGCTTTGTTAAACAGGGAAAAGGCAAAGTCAAAAGAACGCGAAGAGGCTTGGCTCAAGATTGAGAACCTCGCCAAATCAAATCCACAGGTGAGCAGTATGTGAAGTTATTTAAGCACAATCCCTTCTTAACTGTTTGTGAGTCTGTTTGTGTGTCAACCTATATGATATGCACTCCTGACCCTAACTGTTTGGACAGGTAGTCTCTGTGCTGAAGTGCTGCCGGTAAATTGGTAAATACTGCATTCAAGTACCAGATTCAGTCTCATAATATGCAACTGAAGTCAAAATGCATAATATGGCTTAAAAACAAATGCTACATATGTTTTCCTCATAACGAACTAAGGCCAGGTTGTCCTTTTAAACCCCTAGCACCAAATGTGGTGGTGATTCTGACTAGGGCTGGGTATCGTCACTGATTTCTAGAATCGATTCAGTTCCGATTCACAAGGTCCCGAATCGATTCGATCCACGATTCGATTTAATTCGATTCGATTCGCTTCGATTTGAATGTGGGAAATTTTGACAGTCAGAAATATTATAATTCAGATCAGTACATTTACATATTTTTGTATCTATAAAAAGGAAGCTGACACATGCAAGACTTTATCAAAGTTGTAAGCATCACAGCAGAGGCCTTTGTGTCAAAGTAGCTGAGGATAAAACACAGAAAAACATGAAGGTGATTTTCCTGGCCTGGGATTTTATAAAAATATTCTGCAGTACATCAAAAACGAAAGAAAACCATTAATCAACACATGAACATTACCTCTGAAGTTACAGACGTTTTATTAGAGACACAGCTAAGCGTTTTGCATAATTTTAAAAAGTTTAAATTTGTTCAGTATTGAACGGCAGAAATTAGGTTCTTTTCAAAAGTATATAAAACGAAAAACAAAATCGTCGGCTGACTGCGCTGTAAACAACGGTAGACTGGTGCGTAACAAGCAAGCGAATAATGCAGAAAACGAGAGAGAGAGGGAGAGAGAGAGAGATGCATGACGTGTGATTTTATTGTGGTGGAAGCAAAACAGTAAAAGTAAGAGTGAATTCATGACGATGTTTATGTGAAGCGTAGTTTGGATCTTCTCTTCCTGCTGGTTTGGTCAATATTGTTTGGAGAGACATCAAACTAACAGCTGTAGAATCTGCGCATAAAGGGCGTGAACACAAAGCGCGGACCCGCCGACAGATCAGAATCAGCGAGCTGTCGGCTTTCAGCCCCGACTGTGAGAAAGGCGACATCTCACTGATTCTGATCCGCGGGCTGCGCTGTGTGTTTAAGTTTTTGTGCAGAATCCGTGTTCCTGCTCTCATTTACTGTTTTAGCTGTTTGGTGGTTGTTGAAATTTTTTGAGGTTTAACCTGAGATTCTGGCTTTTCGGGCAAAATAAATTTATAATAAAAAAATCGATTCAGGATTTTAATGAATTGATTTTACGTTATCTAAGCCAGAATCGATTTTAATCGATAAATCGATTATTAAAAACCCACCCCTAATTCTGACACAGCTTGGATATGTGTAGTGAATGCTGCATGGTGAATGCAGATGTATAGAGGTGCAGTGTGTGTGTGTGATAGTCGAATTTTCCTTATTTTGCAGGATATATAGAAGCAAGCAGCTAAAGATGATTGCAGTCTGATGAGTCAGTTAAATGGCATCAGTGTGATAGAGGATGGAGTCAGCATTTTTGTAAAAATAATGGTTTTGATTGAGTGAATGGACTGTTTTAAAACAGTCAAATACAAAGTTCTTTCTGTGCTAGTGCATACACACTCCAATTAAGCCAATTCATTGGAATTTATTTTACCATCTGTGATGTCATTACCGAAACACAGAGCCTAAAGGAAAAACTGAAAATGTGTAAAACTGTCCAAATACTTGGGTCCAGGTGTGTTTTCTGCATGTCCTGTGTGTAAAATTGTGTTGCTGAATTCTAGTTTCCTTTCTGTTCTTTCCTGTTGAGGTTTTGTTTAGTGGTATTTGCTTAAACCCTAGCTTAGAGATTCATTTCCCCCTCCCTAGTAATACCACTAGTAACAGTGGAAAGATCTTTGAGGAGCAGTGTGTGTAGTTGTGGTGAATGGTTGAATTGGGAATTTCTATCCTTCTACGAGAGATCTAAAAACTATGGGAGTCATTTTAATTGGGCTAAAAATTTGGTGTTAGGAATCCAAAATAATTTCTTTAAAACTAAAATCGGCATGAAATACGATGGTGTTTCGTTGCTAAGCGTCATTAAAGGAATATTTTAGCATTCAAGTGTAAAAATTGATATCACTTTTATACCTTTAGACTAAACTGGGAACTAAAACTAGCATCTGATTACATTAGCTTTGCACAAGACTGGCTAGCGGTTTCATGTTAAGCTAGTTGCTACAAGCACCTGCTAGTTGTAGCTTATTTACAACATAGCAATGAGAGCTGGTATTCATATGAATGAGTATATTTCCCAGATACACTCAGCAAAAGCAAAAACATAACATTTCCACCCCAAAGAGCATGACTTGGCTTCATTGTGCTTCAGGTACAATCAAATATTTAGTTTAGTATCTGATACAATATTTTTTATATTTCCTTAGTAAAAACTCAAATTTCTAAAATCATTACTTAATGTTTTCAATCATTTTGATTCCAACACACTCTTGTTCCTTTTTTAAATCATTCACTGACTTTTGGATTAATTCTTCTTTGCATGCAACTGAAAGTCTTTTCTCCATTCTTTTTGTTTCTTTTTTTCATCATAGTTCTCTATCTATGTTCATTCCTCTGACCTCAATAGTCCTGTAGCAATGGAGACGGATGTCCCTTTGATAGAAGATGTTCAGAGGTTAAAAAAGACAGTTGAGGAGGGCGCAACTCAGGTAAACCTGACTTTCTCTCTGTCTCTTTTTCCCTTAAAATTACCAAATACTTTAAACACAACTAGCTACAGATAGCAGTTTTATTCATTATTATTATTATTATTATTGCAACCCCAATTCAATAAAAGTTGGGAAACTGTAAAATGCAGATAAACCCATATTTTATTTGCGGTAGAGCACAAAAAATATTAAGTATTTACACTCAAGAAATATATAATGTTAAGAAGAAATTTTTTTTTATTTGATGGTAGACATCATTCATCTCAGACAGTTGGGAGAGGGCCATGTTTACCACTCTGTAGCCCCTCTTTTTTTTTTTTTCCCTAAAAACTGTCTGTAAATGTGAGGCGACCCCGTTAATGGACTTTCAGGAGAGGAATGTTGTCCCATTCTTGTGTCTTATAGGATTCCAGCTACTGTCCTGGGTCTTTTTTGTCTTTTCCTTTTTTTGTGTGTTTGTTTGTCTTTTTGTTTCATGGTGCACCAAATGTTTTCAGTTGGTGAAACGTTTGGACTGCAGGCAGGCCAGTTCAGCTTCTACTATGAGCTGCGGTTATATTTGAATGCAGTATGTGGTTTAACATTGTCTTGCTGAACTATGCAAGGCCTTTACTGAAAGACATCTTCTGAATCTGACCACTTGTTGCTCTTTTAACATTGAGGTTGCCTTTTCACATGTGCAAGCTGTTCTCTAAAAAGAACGTCACATTTCGATCCATCTGACCATAGAGCAGTTTTCTGCTTTGGCCCAGAGAAGACCATGTTGATCATTTTCACATATGGCTTCTTCTTTGCATGATAAAGCTTTAATCTGCATTTGCGGCTGGCACGGAGAACTGTGTTCACAGACGGTGAATTGTAGAAGTGTCCCTGAGCTGGGTCATGTTTGTTTTTAACGAAGTGCTGCTTGAGGGGTCAAAAGATCCCAGGCATCCAGTGTTGATCTTCAGACATGTCCCTCGCACACAGAGATTTCTCCACATTCTGTGAATCTTTTGATGGTATACACTATAAATGATGAGATCTCCAAAGTCTTCACAATTTTACAACAAGGACAATTATCCTGAGATTGTTCACAATTTGTAGATGCAGTTTTTTCCAGATGTGCCCAAAAAAACAAAAACAAACAAACCCTCTCTGTTAGATGCTTTTTTTTAATGCCCAGTCATGTTACTGATCTGTTGCCAATTAACCCAATTAGCTGCTAAATGTTCCTCCAGCTGTTTCTTTTGAAGTACCACTACGTTTCTAGTCTTTTGTTGCCCTTTCCCAACTTTTTGAGGCGTTACTGCCATCAAGTTAAAAACAAGTCACGTTTTTTCTTAGCATTATACTTTTTTTCCCCATTTGATATGTTTTCTATACTCTACTGTGAGTGAAATGTGAGATTAGCAACATTACATTGTTTTTATTTACATTTTCCCCAGCGTCCCAACATTTTGGAATTGGGGTATCATTGTTATTATTAGCTACAATGGACTACTGGAAAACCACTTTTTGTGTGCGTGTGTGTGTGTGTCCATGCTTCTTTTTGTGTGTTGTGATGGTAGTTTAGAGTTCAGTATTATGCAAATGACTAAAAACTGTATAAAGTATATTGCATTAAATCTTAACTCAGCTATTGTGTAGTTTGTAACTTGGATCATGATATCTGTCGCTGTCCTGAAGATTATTTAATAACCCTGAAAATAAAAATGAGCCCAACTTTTCGCCTCTTGTTCTTTTCTGTTATTCGAACAGTTGCAGCATGAGCAGCGGAAAGAGCGACCCATGATGCGACGCAAATCGGAGTTGCCTCAGGATATCTACACCACAAAAGCCTTGGAGTCCCACCGCAGAGCTGAAGACATGTTGACCACCCACGATGGACTCTAGGTCCCACCATCTGCTGGCTCTTGGTTCAACTAACCCTCCTACACTCTACAGCCATGGACATCTTTTATGCCCGGGTGCCAGAGTTACACTGGCGATCCAAGCTGGGCTTTCCATCCCCTCCCGTCAGTCCCCTCCCCCAGAATATTTAGTTTTCCTTATTCCTGCTGCTCCAGCACAGATAACCTGTATCCACCTCCCTCCAATTTCTGCTTTCTCAGGTTTTTTTTTTCTTTATTTGAAGAGGAGTAGTAGTATATGTGTGTGACTTTTAGACTCGTATTTTCTCATCATTTTCCTCATTTGTTCACCTTCCATTCTCCTCTCACGTCACGGTGCGCTCACTGTAAATGTGGAACCTGAGAGTACAGACAGCACAACACAGGTTCTTCATTCCTTCTTACAAATGTGTTCACAATGGATGGATACGGAAAATTAGGAACTGCCTGACTAAACGTCTAAGGATCGTCTCTTGGTCTTTTCTTTGTTTTCTTTCAAAGGGAACAAAAACAGACCCGATTGGTTCAGATAGAAGACGCAACTTTCTGTTACCTGTTGTATGTTTTCTTTATTTTTGCTGTAACACGCATCTTGTCAGTGCCAAGACTGTTGTGTTCTGTTCGATTCATGTTTGTATCTGTGACTTTAACAGGGACACCTGACGTTGTTTCCAGTCACTGGTGTTTTGGGGTTTGTTTGTTTTTCTTTATTTGTTGTTGTTGTTTTGGTTTCTTTTTCCACTTAAGACCAAACTGAGGCCTGTCCTTAGCCTTGCAATCTCCCGAAAAGATGGATAGTAAAGACTTAGTTGTCCTGTGGACATCTTGACACTTTTCATTTATTGTTTTGTGCCATATGCCGTTCTTTTGTATGCTTGCTAATTGACATTCATTGGCAATATTTAAAAAAACAAACAAAAGCAAAACAAAAAAACAGACCATGGTAAAGCCTACAGTTCAAACAATGGTACTGCATGAAAATTGTGTATTTGCTGCCTATGTTGTTGGAATTGGTTGTCGCAAGGTGTTGTAAGCTCTCAGTCACATGTAACAGGTGCCTGCTGACTAGAAATGCAGAGCATGCTGCATTCACGTGATGATGTAAGATAGGGTATGAATATATTTATATAAAATAAATGGGGAAAATGTAAAGGGGAATGCAATAGAGTTTTTCCTGTGTTGAATAGAGAATTTACACCTGCAAACTCAACTTGTTGGTTTTTAGCATTACTCAGAACATTTGCTCATTATGTTTATTGAATAAGTTGGTTTAATATCCTCCAAGAATTAAATATGGAATTGGTTTATTATCGAACAGAAGTTATTCCAATTTTCTTTTGTTTGTTTGTTTGTTTGTTTTGATTTTTCAAGCCCTACCACAAGAGTTACCAAATGTAAAGACGTAGCATGTTTGTTTTGCTACCAGTCCTACTTTCACTTTTCTAGTTTGTAGGTTTTATAAATTGTGTCCTTCTCAGCGAGGAAGATTTTTAAAGTTCAGGAAATATTTTCCAGTCAGTACCATTGTTTAAACCAAGGTCTGCTAGAGGTCTTCATATTCGATGTGTTGTATTTCTTTGTATTGTCTCTGGAGGTTAATAGTGTGGATGTCAGGTTTTGGATTTTTTTTTTTCTTTCTTTCTTTTTTCCGGCCGTTCGGATTGCTCCGCGCTGAAACACGCCGGTGTGAAACGGCCGCAAAAATACCAGATGCTGAAAATAAACTGACATTGTGACTTGGCTTGTTAACTGTATTAATACTGTATTTGCTTGAATGCAAAAAGATGTAAATTAAAACTACCATGTTAAACATGTACCTTTTACCCTGGAGGAATGCCATTCACCAAACTGATTTCTGTTTATGAAACAGTCCTGCTTGCTGGGAGAGATGTTTTAATGAATTTTAATGAGTTTGAGTCAGAGGTCGGCGGTTTCCTTTTAGTGCTGAAAAACAAGTCGACCGTGACGAGAAGAGATGATTTAAAAATGATTCGGTGGCTTGTTCTCTTTCTGCAGGATCTTCTCAGATCTTTTAATTTTAACATATTATTTCCAAAACATAACTTAAAGTGTCCTTTTTGTATGTGACCTGTACTATATGCTTCATTTAATATTGTATATATGATTTACCTTGTTTCATGTAGTGTTATATATATCTAGATTAATTTTGTACAAATTGTCCCTCTGTACAGAATAAAACATCAATAGCAAGTGAAAGAAGTCAATCTGGCACATACCGTCTTATTGCTCCTCTTTTTGGCTGTACTTTCAGCATCATGAGAATTTAGGAAATGGCTCTTATTTTTATTATTGAAAGTTTCCTCCTCCATCAAATAACTGAAAAATATCCATACCCATTGTGTGAATCTATCCCTGTCTTTAGTGGTGTAAAAATTCAAATGAATAAAGAGATTATTTGAATATATATTTTCAACCATGCATCCATTCTGACTTTACTATCCAGACGTCTTGAATGAAATACACGTGATGTGCACATTTACCACAGCAGCGATGAAGAGTATCAGCTCACAAAAAACTCATCATTGATTAATCAGGGTGTTGCGTTACTTATTCTTTTTTTTTACAAATTTACAATCATGCGTGTAAATCTATACAGATTATAATAGGGATACACTTCCAAACACCAGATTCATCAGCTTAAATTTCTGTTACTATAAACTGAAATGAGGATAAATCTGAGGTAATACAAAATATAACTAAAGGCACAATTTGGATAACTGTTTTATATAACATAATAATATATATTGAATACTTTTTGGCATAAAAATACATATTTTACATGCATAAGTTTGTGTCAAATGGCATATAGCTGTCTTAAATTTTCCTGCATGTTCTATTTAAAAGCAAAAAGGGACAAAATTACAGCCAGCATCAACTTAAAACACGTTGATTAAATTTTAACGTCAACAGGCAAGTAAAACCTCTGGCAGTGCGTTGTTTTGGCCACAAGGGGGAGGCAGATCACTGAAAATCGCTTCCTGTAGTCGAAGAAGATGCACAGAAACATCTGCAGTACCACTTAAAACTATAAGCATCTCAGCACTGATGCAGAAGTGCAGGCCATCCAGACTGTCTGGATGCATTCGCAGTAAATAAAAGCCAATATCATTCACATCTCAACCAAATAGAAATTTCTCATAATCAATCCCTCACACACACATTGCAAAGAAAATGTCGGTCTTGCTTCAAGCAACAGCAGCACCGCAATACGACTAATTTATCAGTGCTTACTGTGAAACATGTTTGCAATCAGTGTTTGTCATTATTATCATTATTATTATTATTGATGTTTTTGTTATTTTCCAATATAAAAACTGCAAAAAGATAGCCAATATATTACCTGACTTGATTATGTGGAGATTGTTTGTTTTTCCTTGCCAGTTGGCATATAAACATATTTTGTTCCAATTTCCAATTTCTTTAGCTGAAACAACAAAACAAAAATGGCAACGATAAAAGTCTGACAGGCGTGAATTTCATTTTTTTTCCCACCAATAACGTGATTTCCAAAAAGCTATTAGCTGAAAACTTTGGATATTTCAGTACGATGTGCAGTATGTCATTAAAAATGAAGGAAACTGGACATATTGGAGACAAAACAAGAAGTGGCAGACCTAAAAAGAAACTACAGTATATAGACTAGTACTAGTAATGTTAACTAAAGCCTCATCAAAAATCATCAGGGAGAAAAGGCTGAATTATACAAAGGCCAGTTTATACCAGAACTGGACTGAAAAACCAGTGACAACAGTTCAAATCATGGTGGAGGTCAGGAGAGAGGTAAAGCAATGAGTGTCTACAGCCATCTGTAAAACACTGTGGATACTCTGTCATGATCTGTGGCTCCCTTTCAGCCAGGTGTTGGTGTTATTCCCAAATTTGATAGGGTCATAAAAAGAAACGTATCAGATTTTGATCCACCGTTGATACCATCTGGTATTGTCTCTTATCTGCTATATTTCCATATTTGTTTACACATGTTCCAATAAATCACTGCATTTTCCAGGTAAAATATGATATCATAAAGAAATGAGGGGTGAGTTTTTACAGCACTGTAAATGAATACCCAAGATTGTGAGGATTTATCATATTTAGGTGGCAAGTTTTAAATGTTTTCTATTTATATTAAGTAGATATCATACTTGTTTTTTACTTAAATATATGTGGCATCACATCAAACAGTAATAAATGAATATCTTTGTTAATAGAACAGAATAGAATAGAATAGAATAGAATAATCACTTCTAGGATATAGAATGTATAAGTTATGTACACTTAAGAATATAAGTGAAATTTGTCTATATTATTAGTAAGGAAAGTTTAGAGAGTGCTAGAATATAAATATATGCTACAGTGTACAATCATCATTGCAGGCATTAAAATCCCACTGGCCTTAATATACAGTCATGGTTCATGAAGTGTAGCATGGAGGATCAAAACAGTATTAAAATAAAAAACAATTTATTGTGTAAAAGTAGGTTAATACTCGAAATTTAACTGGAAATTCTGTAACAAAAAATCAAGCAAATTTTGCAAAAACAGTCAACATGTGATTTATTTCATTATTTATATCTTATTTCATCTGCCAGTTTTAGTTATGCAGTTATTCAGTGTAGTGACTTCATGCTCCCGCACTGAACAGATTGGATTTGAGAAAGTGGTGTGTACGTATGTGTGTGTGTCTGTCTGCAAATTCTCTTCACTTGGAAAGATAGAGAGAGAAAATAGAGACTGACTCTTTTTTTTTATTACTGCACGTGCTTTCTGGAAAACTTCCTGTTAGTAATGAGTGTTTTGTTTTTGATGTCATTGTCTTCCTGTAACAGTTGGCTGTAGTAGCTTATCTCCCTTTGCAGAAAGAGTATTAAATCTTGATCTTACTAAAGGTGAAGATGAAGTCACGAAGGATTGGTGAGCGGAAGGCCAAGTGTAAACAAGTCTGTTTGTTTTTCGGAAGAGGATGATTTCAAGGAAAATAGACATTGGTTGTTCCCCAGAGACATTTCGGGAAAGATCTGCTGCCTTGTCCTGAGCTGACACCACTGATGAAAATAACTCTGAAGTACAAAGTTGGCCCGGGGGTCCAATGTTGTAAACTCAGACTAACTTCATTAAAAGAAGGTAAGTTGGGTAGAGAGCGAACAGGGCGCTGATTGTACTTTGATTGTACATTTTATTTGTTGAGGATGCAGCACTAAAACCATCGGTACATAATCATCATCCTATGTGTGTCGTCTCTGTGTGACTGATGCATTTATATGATTACAATCTGATGGGTCATGATCGCAGTCATGCACAGTTTATATTATTGCAGCACCTCAAGAATAATTGAATAATAGGGTAAAATTAGATTTTTATTACATTAAAAGTTACCAAAACAATCGACTTGGACAGTTTACATCTTCTCACAGTATGTTTAACGTAATTCTGTTGTGGTTGCAAAGAGCCACAGGCACACTTTAACAAGCTCTGCGATATAAATACTTCCCATGTCCAACAATAAATGTATGACAAATGCAAAACATAAACATCACATTACAATACATATGTCTGCATTATTGTATTGCATTTGATTATTAAAGGTAACCACCAGTATTCCATTTTATCCAATCAGTTTAGCCCTGATTTGATGACATGAGACCCACTAAGCATATTTCCAAGGGACTTGTGACCAAGTAGGCAGCAGTAAAAGCTGTAGACAGTATAATATATTATACAGTATAATATAAAAGATACAAAAGCAGATAATGCTAAAACAAACATGAGGGTAAGTTAGATTACAGATGTAATATATTTCTTATATGTTCAGGTTTTGTACATAAAAATACACGCTGAAACATAAAAGCATCCCACGGCTGCTTGTAATCCTATTTTACGTCCGATGGAGACTGCAGGAAATTGAAGATTTAAGCCAAAACAGCAAGATTACAATTACATCCAGATGATACGCAGTCACGAGCCGAAATGCGAAGATCTAAATTGTCACATGTCAACATCAAACTGTAAAAAAGCTAAATAAATAGGAGAGCTTTAGTGTTTCTCTGATGCCCTTATTTGGCCTGGAGAATCAGTTGTTTTAGTGCAGCTGCCAAACACTTCTAAGCAGAACGCCTTAATGTACTGTGACTGCAGTTATAATGAAGGATTATCGGCTCAATTTCTGCGAATGATTCTGTATATTAACTGTGACCTGATGAAAACCTGCAGTCTGGGTGTCAGCCTGCTTCTTTTCTCAGGGCTTATTGAGCGGGATCATCGAGGGTTTGCTTATATCACCAGTTCTCAAAGTGGGGTCTGGGGACCATGACGAAAAAGATAATTTTGTAGGAATGGTAACAGAAAGGGACCATGTACCACAAAAAACATCACTTACCTCTGAAGTGTTTTAGGTTGAAAGGTTTTAGAATGCAAAAAGGTTAAATGGCATGTAGGAATACAAAAGTAGTAAGCGTTTAGAAAACAGATGTCAGGATTATGAGGGGATTTGTACATTTTACCCTCCCCATGTCCCCTTAAGTTCAATCACTGATCAATTTCTTAACCCTCTCAAGGCAGGCGTTGCCGATTTGCAACAGTTAAAAACTAACAACCTGATTACCCCACATACATATTTTATGAGTTTTTTTTACTCAGACGTACCACTGCAGGACTTGGTTGTGCATTAGCAACAAAAAGTTTAATTTGAGCCTGAGAGGGTTAAAGACAAAGATGTTTTACTGACGGTCCCCAACATTATATGCTAGAAACACAATACATTTTATATGTCATCACATTTGGTTTCTCTGTTTATATTTCTAACTTGACCAACATTCCATAGACTCGCCCATAGGGATTATAATCTTCTAGGTCCAGTCCTTGTACAGACTATGAATGCAGAAATTGAGTGAAAACCAAATTGAAGTCAAAAAGCAGCAGAACACCTTCACAAAAGGAAAAGGCTGGAATACTGCTTTGTATTTTCAAGGAATTTAACATTGCACTAACTGATACTCTTGTTTGTAAAATGTATTGCAGGAATAAAGCCAATGCTGAAATTAATTCTTACTGATCCCGGTCCTCTGTCAAATCCCACAGCTTCTCCTGGGATTGTGTATCGCAGTGTGTTTTCCTGCCAAGTTGTCCTCACCTGCCCCTACCTTACTCACAGGTGGCTCGGAGCCAAGCCTAACAGACTGCTGGAAGGGAAACTCGCCACCATCTGGAATATCACAGCCTGCCAGAAACAACCAAAGCCAGCTCAAAGACAAAAGTTACATTTACGTACTATTGTGTGTGGACCAGTATGCGTCTTTTTAAAGTAAAGCTATTTCTTTATTATTTTATCCACACAGAAGAAGTGTTATTAAAATCCATTTGATGTAAGATAACGTGTTAAGTAAATGCCACATATATGTAGCATTTACTACATATATGTATGTAGCATTTACTACATATATGTGGCATTTACACATATGGAAAAAATGCACATAGGGAAAAAATGCAAAGCTTAAAGGGAAAACCGTACATTTAAACAAGCACATATTTCTAATACCTTATGACAGAAAACACACTGTAGGGGATCTGAAGTGCTGGTTATGATTTCTTTCTCAAGCCACAAGTTGCCATGCGCATATTTTGTGCCTCGTTAGTATGTATAATTTTCTTTTTCAGTCCCTTTCTTGTTTGCCAGGAACTCCAGGCTTACAGTTTAAGCTATTATGCATGCTTTTTTGGCGTAAACAACACTTTTTTTTCTAATATAGAATATCTACTGTATAGGAGCCACCCACAGAGTGTCATATCCACGGATCTTCTTCTGCTTGTCTCTTGGGGATGAGACACTTTTTTCTTTTTACTTAAATTAGCATGTTCAAGCTATTACAATTCATATGCACTCTTTTATGTTTGCTTGTTTCAAAGGTGAAAGGAAGACATAAAAGCTATTATGCAGATGACATGTTTGCATGTGTGAGGCTGCGTATCGGGATTAGTCCTAAAATCTCCAAATATCAGTGAAGCTGAAATGTTTTACAGGAGCGAGAAAGGGTTCAAAAACAAGGTACAGTGCTGTGGGGGTGAATAAACAAATATTAAAACAATGCCATCAGTCCATCCATTTATTCTCTTCTGGGAGAGCTGGAGCCTATCCCAGCTACCATAGGGGGAGAAACAGGGGACAGCCTGTACATGTTGCCAGGCTATCGGTGGGGCTTACAATAATGCACTGTACCATAATCTGGTGCTCTACATTTCTCTGAATATGTGTAATGCAAAGCAATACAATACTGTACACACACAGACACACATGATACCAGTAGGTTTTTTTTTTATTCTGTTTCGATTTTTCTTGCTTTGAGCTGATGTAACCAGTACATTTCCCCAGCGTGGGATCAATAACATCTCATCTACATGTCATTATGTTTTGAGTTGACATAGATCTTTCACATTTGATGACCCACATAAGTATGAGACAGCTTGCATAAATAAAAACAAACAAACAAAAACAAAGAAAAAATAAAAACGTATGAATGAAGCAGAGAGAAGAAAAATTATGCTCATGTCAAATTTTGACTTGATTAGAAATGCAGGATTTCAAGTGGATAGGAAAACCTTGAAATTATTTGAATGTCATGTCACAAATAAGCTGTAATATTGGAATGTTTACTCATCAATAACCCTTAAAATACCATTATGATAACTTAATTCGTGACAAATGAAAGAAAATTGAATACTAATCCAGGGAAAACATGCACGGCAGCATTTTACTTACCCCAAAAGCCTCAGTGAAGCCTCCATGAACTGCAGCCAGTAGTTGCAGATAGCTCAGAGAATTTCCTGGCTTAATCCTACAGGGGGAGTTGTTACTCTGCAGGTACTGGAGCACCTGGATGAAGGGAGGAAGAGAAAGACGAGAGAGGGAGGAGAGTGCAGCTGAGGTGAATGGTGAGATGGAAGCCACAGCCTGAAGCCTCAACACAGTCTGGAAGGGTAATCTAATCAGGAGTTTCCGAGACTCTCTTATCCCCATCTCTCACACACTTTCTAGGAAATAAGATGAGCTTATTCTTCATTTTTTAAGTGATCTTTTCCGTTTCATTATCTTCAAATACTTATGTAAAGGTATGAAAACAAGAGATAAACATGCCTGGGTATCCCCTGCAGGAATTCTAGAAATCTAGACAGGTTTCAGGATATTTACCTGCACGAAAATCACAGAATTAAGGTAATTTAATTTAATGCTGATAGCGAGTCAGGACAACACTGTGTGTTTTAGTGTACATGTAATGATTTCGGGTTGGAGAATGGCTCATATACAAGCTTCTACCAAATAATATATCAGAGTATCTAAAGAGACAGCATTTACCACAAAGGATTCAACACTTTCTCCACACTGTGTCAACAGAACAATCCCAGTGGGAAAGACTGACCCACAGGATAAAGACATTATCAACTATTTTACACCAGAAATGCCATATGGGCTACTGAAGAGTGTGGCTGTTAAAGCTGTCATAGTTACTTCCCAGCAATAAACCACTTTACTGTTCATCTAAAAGCAGTTAAAGAGTATAACACCAAAGCAGACCTCTTCATACATTTCTAAGACCCACATTTCAGTGCTAGTTGCAGAATTTGGCAGCTGCCAAATTGCTGCTGACATGTGCACTGAATTTATATGACTGACATCTTCTTACATCCTTTTTTTCTGCAGCTGTTAAAAGGTGGAAAGGTTTTATTATAAGCTGTGTAAAAACACAAGATTATCCAGATAATCAAGATTAAGAAAACTAGTTGTAAGTGTTAACAGTTAAAATTTTCTGCCATTATTTTAGCATTGCGAACAATATTACAAAAGTATAATACTGTGTTTATTATGTGTTCTTGACAAAACATAGACTGGATCCTTCTTAACTTATACATACAATCTTGTCCTTGTTTAATACTTTTTTTTTTTATATAAAAACCGAACATTAAAAGAAATTTAAAAAACAAACTGTGATTAGTGTTTAATTGTGATATATCACCAGAGCTGAATTATCATTGGATTTTCTTGAGAAATGAACAGAAAATTCTTCAGAATTCACATTTCGATGTTTTTTTCCTCGCTACCTAGCCTGACTTGTCTCCCCAATGTGATGTTTGTGTATTGTATGTGCGGTCGGCAAGGTCTGTCATCTCGGTTGTGGGCAAAAGACCTGCAACTGACAAATAAAGGCTCTCTCTCTCATCAGAAGCCAATTTCTATAATTGCTTTGTTTTCAGATCTAACTGAATAAGCGCGTTGTACTTATTTTATAGCGAAGCTTTCACGGCTGCCGGTGGCATAGGAGGAAAAGGACCCAAAATGCAGGCAGTTGACTGGTGATGAGAGTGACGTTTATTTACAGAAGTGGCCGTGACAAAAACAGGCAAAGAAGGGTGAGGAGCTAACCGAGACCTAAACTGGAGGAAACTAAAGAACAGACCTGAACATGGGACAGAGAACAGAGGATGCAGAGAGACGTAGAACACACTGACTTACGCGGAGTTACACAGAGAAACGCAGATGATCCAACGACGAGCAGAGGCAAACACACACTATAAATACACAATAATGAGGAGATGACATGCAGGGGTGGACACAGCTGAAACTAATGGACATAACGAGAAGCAGACCTACAAAGTAAAACAGGAAACACGCAGTTTTACAACACAAACTCAGGGACACAAACAGAGCACAGAGGGAAGACACAGGTAGGGATGATAAACACGACAACCAAACCCAAAGAACTAATACAAAATCAGAATAAGCACCAAACCCAAGATGAAGCTAAAAGGAAACACAAAAAGCTGGGTCAACAACCCAGGACCATGACAAAAGCACATAAAAAGAAAACATTTCAGTTAACAGTTATGCAAACAAACAGTCCCCAATTAAAAGAATCCGCATTTAAAACTTGTATATTGTTGTGCACTGACAAACAATTTTCTCTGATAAACACATCTCAAAGCCGTATTGGGTTGATGGCTTGTTGTTTACAACATTTTTGGGGGAGCCACAACACTCATGGTACATTCACAGTGGTGTAGATTAAGCATTGTTTGGCCAACGCTAACTAGATTTTATTTAGCTTACACGTCTCCCGTTTTTATTTATGAGCTATATATTTGATTTGTTGCCCTGGAGAATCTACTGTTGAGGCCGGTAGATCCACACGTGTGTATTTTAAATGGCTCAACAGTTAGATTAGCGTTTGTCCTTAAACTTGTTCAACTGAACATAGTTAAAAGTTAGCTAAGTTTATGTTCAAAGACTTTGAACACGGCAGATTTGATTCTATAATTCTATATATTCTTTATAAATAAACTATTGTCATTTTTAAGATAACATCTCTAAATGCAGAGGATGTCAAAAACATTAAAGCAGGTGGGGTTGAGCAACAAAAGAAAGCAAAAATGTAACATTACAAATTTTACTTGGTCTAATTTATGCTGTGGCACTCAGATGATAGGGTCAGAATTTGATGCAAACCTTGGCTTAACCAGCAGCTGCTGGTGTTGTAATAGAGTGCAAAGTTTTTGTGACACACTGTGAGATCTTTAGTGGCACTTGTATGTTATCCAAATACCAGAGCGTGAGCATAGTAGTTAACAATGACCATTCCTTTAAGTTAACTCCATCCAAATAAGTGAGTTCTGACGGAAAACTGAGATTTGCTATTATAGTGTGTTTAACAAAGTGATTACGTCCAACAGTGGCTTTACTGTATAATCTGTTGTAATAATGACAATGTATTATGTCCTTGTATGATCCTGGGATCATGTAGCATAACATAAGCTGAAAGAACAGGCCCCTGGGAAAAGAAATGCATTTTTTGTATCTTTTGTTTGTTTGTTTTTTTATCAAAAAAAGTCTCATAGCGGACAGCCTAACAAATATTGTCACTTTTTTACAACTTCAGCAACAGATTCAGTAATCCAGAATCCTGTACAGACATGTTAAAGCCAAAGTATTGATCTTATCTATTTACATTACATACAATTTCCTAATGACTGTTCTGTTGACTCATTTAAGGAGACAGAACCTAAAAGTCCCGAAGTCTCAAGCAGCCACAGAACAACTTGTTAAGACAACTATAGCCTAACAACATAACCCAAAGAAACAAATGAAAATATGACAGCTTAGCTCTCTATCTAACACGAACAGGTGAAAAACAACTCAAATAAATGGCAGCTCGCCCCGCCACACTCCTTCAGACTGACAAGCAAAGAACCACAGGTGTGGCCTGCTGATATGAGAGAACTGGAAACACTGTTAAAATCAAATTATTTCCATTATAAAGTTACAGTCATTCTAAAATCACAGGTCGCTGAATCCCTGGGAAATTTAGCTCTACTGTAGCCTCGTGTTACCTTCAAATGCCTTCTATATTGTCAGCGACTCGGGTTTCATTCCCATGCAACAAATTCTGAGTTAAATAATTACAATAATGTTGCATCACAACAGATTTTTTTCTTCCAAATATAAAAGCTGAATGCAGCAGTGATGGAGGAAAAAAAAAACAGTGTCTGTCTATAACACACTCCTCCTGTGCGTAAGCTGCCTTTCTGACATTTTCTTCTTCTTCTGCATTTTTGTCTCCCGCTGATTCGTCCATATGGTTGACATGTTGGACTTACTGCACATGTTGTGTTCTCATCCCATGTCTCGCACATCTCCTCCATCACTTTCCAGTCAGAGATGAAACAGAATGGTAATGGACAACATATTTTAAAGCTACTGATCAAGCCTGCTTCAATCTGTAATCATATGAAAGCTCGCAAATTTTACGAGGCATCTGTGGCGAACATCTGAAGACATACAATGTAAATGCATACTGCTTCATGTATATGTCTTGATTACGGGAGGTTAATGGGCTGAGCTATAATTATCACGTTGATGAAAAGGTAAGCAGTTCATACTGACATTCCAGTAATGACCATGTTTGTAGAATTATATACATCCACATCCTACATGACGTGACATACGGATAATTTAGGTTTGGCTGGGGAAGCTGAAGTGAACGTCGGAGTCATTCAGTTATTTAGATCCCCTTCCATAACCTGAGGATGTGTGTTCATTTATGTCTTTTATTAGGTGAGAAAGGGTACTATTTTCTTTTATGAGCCAAATCTCCTGGAGATTTGAGTCAGATTCAAGGCACCTGGTGATGGAAAGGATGAAAACTTTATTCATCTTTAACTATCTTTAGTGTTGTGTATAGTTATTAGATGTCTATATTCCTCTTTGAAGAGGCGGGGGTTTAAAGGGAAAACAGCACAGATCAGTAATTGCTAGAAAGTTGGCAATAATCTCCCATATCCATAATGACAGAGAACGTATATTTCCAGTGTTTTAAAAGTTGAAATCTTGCAGCAACGCAAACATCAACGTACAGAAACCTATTATGACCACTTAACTATCACTGGAAGTTCTTTAGAAAAGAAAAAAGAGCAACATTTAACAGACAAACAAGCCTCTTGGGTGGTATACAGACTCTGAGAACACATGACAGAAAACCTGCTAAAACATAACGTGTAGTCATTGGTGTTTTGTATGTTTATGTCAAATTAATGAGCACAACTGCCAGTAAAGTCCCAATAAAATTCGGCTTTCTCTTCTTAGACAGATGTTGAAGATGACGGTGCAAGCCAATACCTGCATACTTATAAAGTGTCTCCTGGTGTGCTCATTTAATATCCACGCCATCATCTGGTGCAAATATTGATACCTTATGTATAAACTGCAGGAAGATGATAACAACATCAGCATTGGTTCATTATCTTAGCGGTCTTGAAGATACATATATGCAGCAGCTTAGAATAAGAAAATGTGAAGAAATTGTAGGTTTCTTGTCACACATGCCACACACCAACATAGTCAGACCAGACATTAGCCAGTAACTTAACCTGCTACTCACTAGTATAAAGTCTCTGTGATGGTGGATTGTGCCGTGTAAGAACAGATCATCTGATTTTCTGTGCGCTGACCATTAACTAGCAGGCTTCCTGTTTGCTGCCTCCTGCACGCTCCAGGCAGCTCCCACACCTAACCCACACAAAGTATTCCCAGTAGTGTGAACATGTCTAAAACAGACTATTTCCTGCTGTGTGCTACATGTGAGAAACGAGTGCAAAACAACATCCTTGTTAGCTGAATCTTTATGTCCAGTGGCTTTTCCATTGTAGCGTCTCTCATTATTAAACAGAGGTGGCACACCAAGTCAGAAGTTCACAGTGAGCTTGAATTTTGTGGCCAGATCATGTATTTCCGTGCTCATCTTCATGTGTGGGGGTTCAATGGCTCCACTTAACTTAATGCTAAACACTTGCTGGTTAACTCTACTGATAAGTCGTCATCAATATGATTGAATTCGGAATTCATTTAAAGATCTGTTGATTCAACATTAGACAAGAAGACTGTGTGAGTGATTCTAATGACTATTTTGCGAGACATTTTGTTCTGACTTTAAAAACAAATTAAGGTTTTACATTTTGACACTAGTCATAGATAAGAGTTGCCTCACAAACTTTGTTTTAACTGTCCCACTTTTAAGTATTTTGAGTAACTTGCACATCTTTTCAACGATCACTTAAATACTTTTTCCTCTTATTTTCATTATACTCAACCATATGGTGTCCTTTTGCTGTATTCTTATCATTTCTAAAACTCTGGCTTATTTGAGTTTTTGTAACACCAATCTGAGGTTAGATCTTAGTGTCTGTTTTTATTGATCCCATGACTGTCATAACCAAGACAGGACACCCAAAAGTCAAAGCCTTAGACATGCAAGACTATCCATAAATGCTGGGTGATGTTTGGTGCTTCAGAATTTAAATCAAGTTCACAGGAGCCAAGCTGCCTCTCTACGCAGCCGCGCCATCACCCAAACAGCAGGGGTATCGAGCCGACATTCACTCTAATTATAAATCAACCTCCTGCTTAGTCTCCTCAGATTGCTCACACTGTTCTCGCTCTCTTTCTCTCTGACACTCACTCTTTTTTCCCTCTCAGTCTCTCTCCTACACTCTGTCTCTCTTTCTCTCTCTCCCTCTCGCCCACGTCTATCTGCAGCCAAATGCCGGTTCATCCGAGGTAAATCTGCACCGGATGAACAATCACCACCACAGTGGATGCAGTTTAGACCAGATTCTGAAAACTTCTTTTGAACCAACAGGTGCTCTGTCTGCAGATGGACCCCTCAAACATGTTTCTAGCTGTCAGTGACATTCATACAGCTGGTTGTATGAATGTCACTAGTAACAAGTAAAGGTCGACATCTTTACATGGTAGCTTCGCAACCTGTAATTCTCATGCCTTCATTACCCCGCCTGACAGTAACACGCAGAACTGGAGATGTACCCTGTCATTATTAGGAAATTGATGACACACTGAACCTTCCATTAGTGGGGTAACACATTGTAAAGTGTGACCTTAGGATGGCGCCAGATGAGAGGACATTTCAGATTTGACTCATTTCACGCATACCTGTCTAACTGCCATGAGTTTATGAGTCCTTAGCCTCACAAGCGTCACGATATTGTGGTTAACATATCATCACATAACTTCACAGCAATCCCTTTGTGGTAATTCTCTCTGGACAAAGTTGTTTGATCAAAAAGCACAACTGGTTGATAATCCCATCCTTGCCCAATCCCAGATGATTTCAACATTAATGTAACGTTCAAGTTAAAAGTTATTTATCAACCATACCACTGAATGTTTCTATTTCATTTCCTGCTGTTGTGAAGGTAATAATGGGGAACTATGTCATGTTGTTAAGGGATTCCCTGGATGCCTAGTCCACTGACCTGATCTGTAACCAGGTCCCAATCCTCCTGACCCTGGTGATTTGGCCTGTAATGCCTAGTGTCGCAGTGGAATAAAATCTGCATCTCACGTTAATCTGTCCTTAATTATGGCAAACGTGAGCTTTGCAATGTGGCACAGGGTGTCACTTTTTAAGGACAAACATGTGATGATTCAGTGTTGATACTTGCATGAGGGTTGTTCATTTGAATGCGTGCATACTTCTTATTATGATAATAAAGACCATGCAAATCTCAACCGTTTTAAGGGAAAAGAAGATCCAGAAGGGTGATGATGAGAGTCCTACAGGTTATTAGTGACAATCAGTGCATAGATAAGTCACATGAGCCAATGATACTATACAGCATTTAAGCCCCAAGAGTGTGCGTATCACCCGAGATGACCCTTCCAAACTGGAGCTCTAGTAAACAAGCTTGACTAAACAATTAAGTCAAAACCAGTGCACCAAAACCAAACCAACCACACTTACTGGTGTTGGGACATGTGGGAAATGTCTGTCTACAAATCCGGGAGGAAATAACTGACTTGCATATCTGTTTTTCCATAACTGTCCCCTTTGCCTCTCCATTTGTCTAAACCACACCCTGAGGTGAAACAAGTCCAGAAGAGTGTGGGGGGCCCTGCATTGTGGTGGCTGAGCTTAGGAAGGATTTAAACACTACTACTTAGCAGCTCTTAACCCCACTGACCCTTTTCGAACTAATACAAATCCTGTTGTGCGAGAGAATTACATTAAGCCCTTGCTTTGAACCCAGGCTTCAGTAAGCACATGGACAGGAACATTTATGCTAGATTGTTAGCTCTTAGCATAACTTGGTTGAGTTTTCTATTTTGATGTGTGCCGCTGATGTTGCTGTGCTAGACTGCAATGAATTGGTGGAGAGATGGACCACACTGAGTTTTGTTTCTTTGAGGTTTGGATGATGGTAACTTCTGATGTTTACTGCTGGCCCCTGATCACTGAAAAAGTGATATGAAAATGCAAGTGTGCATCAGTGGCTTACTCAAGTTGTCTGATGGTCTGTCATTTTGTTTATAACTGTATTTCTCCCTTTTACACACAATCTAAACAGAGAAGCTCAGCATCATGAAGTCATCCCATAAATTTCCTGATCTCACCTCTTTTAGCCGGGGCTGAAACAAAGTGAAGCCTGTGCAACAGGTGCTGGAAGTGATTCTTTTTTCCCTTTTTCTCACTTCTGAAATGATCCAGAGTGTGTTTTGTGAACAGAATGCAGTTTTCATACACAGACAACTGGCAGATGTAGTGTTGGGGCCTTTAACAAGTTACATGACAGCAAATTAATTGTAAAATATAATAACAGCCCTGTAGACACACACATCTTTTTGTTCCATTTTACTTACACACTGTAGGCCTTTGCAATACCCCTGTGACATCATCCTGCTTTGAAACCTGGAGTTGTATTATGTTAACATCTTTTGGGTTTTTTTTGTTTTGCTTTTTGGGATGTTGACAAGATTACATGATTATGTTTAGTTAGAAAAAGGCATTTCTTTCTTCAATCCTAGAGGTTGATGTGCATTTGATACATTATTTAGATTTGTCATGAAGGTGGATGCTTTCATTAATTTTGTTAAGCAGGCCTGGCTGACTTGTCAGCCCATATGGCATGCCCCAGGTGATTATGAATAGGAAGTCTAATTTTTGTCTATGGTGCACTTCTGCATATGATACAACCACAACCCTTGACTTTCTTCACATAAAGCGTGATCAAACAATTCTGGGGTGCGCCTCTTACAATAAAAAACCTGGTCAGATTTAAATTTTGCTGATCTCCTACCATCCCATAAACAGTGTGACTGCATTGTCTGTTATTTTTAGAAGTCCTGTTATGTCCCTTCATACTTGTAATGCTGGATCTTCTCCACTCTGCCACCACAGAAAACTTTAAGCTTGATTTTTGTTTTCGACAGGCAATTTGCACCAAATAGAGCAGGTGGCAACCAAAGATTGCAAACCAAAGATGGCATATGCAGTAAGCTCTGTGCCTACACACATTAGCAATATACACGTTAGCATCTTGCTAAATCAGGACATTACAGGGAAAGTCCACATTGACAGTTTTACTGTTGTGTTTATGGTGCACATGGTGAATATCGAAAAAATGTTCCTGGTGAGTCTCTCCTTATGTGATGAAAAGTGACAGGTTGGGTGGAAATCGACTCAAAAATGATTTGGTTTAAAGAGAAGCCAATGTTTCACGTTTAAGCCCTCTAGAAGTTAGCGCTCCATGTAGCCAAACTGGAAGCTGTCTGGACATAACAGAGAAGATGGCCTTGAAGGGGAGATAGTCAGATTTAAATTAGAGGTTTTTTGTTGTTCTTGTAAATTTTTTATTCACACCTTGTATATGACATGTGTGGGCTGAGTCTCATAGTCAAGATAAACACTTGATTGTTATGATCTTTGTTTCTTTCTTTGTTCTCTTTCCTTCTGCAAAATCAACAAATCCACAACCTCTTTTTTTCCACTTACAGCTGCCAAAATAAATTAAATCAATTTTGGAAGAATTTATGCAAATTCAGTAACTTGGAGTCAAAGAAAACTAATACCAGGTTGACTCTCAAGCAACCACGGTGTTATACCGGAACCAGTGTTGTTATAGCTGAACTGAGTCACTGCATATGTTAGCCACTTGCCGATTCTTCCAGTAACAGTATCTTTGTATCACGTCTCTACTGGAAATGCATGACTTCAGTGTAAGTTGAGACAACTCTGATGCAACAGCACATCACAAAAGCATGCCTGTTTTTACGAAAACCTTATCCCAGACACTGAAAACAATTAGTCACGAGCCAGACATTTAAAAGAAATTTTCCTGTAAATCCTGATGAAAGAGTCTTATGTTGCACAAGTAAACACTAAAAATGAAAGAAAAAGGTCCATCCAGCTTTTTGTACCAAAAATGATCCCTGTGACTAAGTATCTCGAGGTATTTACTTGCTCTTCCTGTCTTTTACAGCAATTAAGTTGTACAAGACAGCTTTGAATTTGTGCAAGTAACTATAGCTGTGCACACTGGCCGTCTTGTTGTTTTTTAAACTCACCTCACAAACGCAAACCTGAACATTTTGGCTAATGTGTAAATCAACCATGGTCTCTCATTCACTCCATCTCTTCAAGGGCAAGCTGTTGGGCTGACATTCAAAAGTTCTTTTTTTCTGGCAAGGGAAAGCTGTTTTAGGTTAACAGCCCCCCAGATTCTTGGAAAGCTTCATATTGTAGGCTATAGAAAGAGGGCCTCACTGCATAGTTTATGGAAACCTCAGGGAATAGTTCACAGTAAATGGAAGAAAAACAACAGAGTGCATAGGCCAGGACACAGAATGTGCAATTTTCTCTGTCAATTTGCATCAAACTCCAACATTTAAGACAACATTAATGAGAAAATTAAGTGCTCTTTGAGCATCATCTGATAAACACAAAGAAAACTGAGACGCTAATCTGTGGGGAGAGAGCAAGGTCTAACATAAGCAAGTTAACAAATATGCTGGCTCTCACACATGCCGAGCACGTACCCTCCACATACGCTCTGCTTCTCATTAAGCTCACTTACATGCTTCTCATTATGTTCGGGCCATCCTTTCCCTAGGCCTATAGCCTTATAGCCATTTATGTGTCAACTGAATTACCACGGAGAAGCATCTCTGTCTCAGATGAATGTCTACTTCTTCTTCAGCCCGGTCTGATGTGTAACTCAACATGTGATCCTCCCCTGATCCTCGATTAGCCTTAAATGTCCCCCTGTGCTGCCTATATACTCACCATGAACTGTTAATACATTGAGGGCTAAGATGGTCGAAAAAAACATGACCCGGATTAAATACTTTGCTTGTGCATCGTCACATGAAAAGGGCAAAAAAATGCCTAATTTTAGAGATAGGATTCATTTTACATGGTTGAAGTTCGGTTCTTTCTCATGACTGTTGCCCCCCCCCCCCCCCCCCCCCCCCCAAAAAAAAAAACAAAAAAACAAACTGGCTAATCTCAAGGCAGCGAGTGTACGAGTCTGTCCTCGTCTGAACTCTGGGGTGGATAAAACGGCGAACACACAGCTGAGTCCTGCTGCTGCGTAGCCTCTCTCTCACTCTCTCTTCCTTTCTTTCTCTCTTTCTGCTCAGCATTAGCTTTGCTTTGCTCCATTGCCACCCGCCTGCTCTCAGCATGTCAACAAGTTAGATCTGAGATGTGACTGTGTCAAGTTGGACTCATGTCAGGTCTAAATATATATAAGAAGAATGCTATTTGGAATTCAAAGGAAGAGATACTAAAAGCGTTAATCAGGAGGTAAGCGCACGTATGCAGATGCAGATGCACACACAGACAAATAAATACGTATGCATGCCCATGCATAAATGACATTCAAAGCTATCCAGTTATCTAATTCCTAATGAAAAGTGCAGCAATGACAAGGGTGTAGAAAAAAAAGGAGCTTCATTTCTGTGGCAACCAGGGAAACTGAAAGATGGAAATACAAAAAATACTGCATTGCGTCGCAGTGTAAAATCTGAGTGACTGGTTCTTGCATAGCTCCAGCTTTATTATATCTTCACACTCCTGCTGAATAAAGTCCACCACAAGAATAACAGTACAATAACAGGACTTTTTTCTTTTACCCCATGGCTTTTTAACCTACCAGCAAACTCAAAATAATCCTTTGCACCTATAGTTTCACAGAGGATGTGTATATTTCTCATCGGTGGTTTGTAGCCTGGCTGTGTAAATATTTAGGAGTGACCTGAATGTGGTCCAGATGTTCTTCATGAACAGCATGGGATGGCAAGGAGAGTGTTTCTCCACCATCTGTCCATAAACTTAAAGACTTTGATCAGAGAAGTTCTTGGATTTATCAACAAAAGGCTCAGCTGTACTGTGTAAGAATCGAAATGGCAATGTTATATAGACTGCTTTTGCCCTATGAATAAATATGTCTGTGTCTCAGTACCAGTAATAACTACCATTGTCCTTTAGTGACTTTATGATATAAAGTGATCTGTTACCCCAGCTGTCTCATTGCTCCTTTTTTGTTTTGTTTTTTGCATACTCCAATTTAGTGCATTGTTCCATTTGTCACTATGTCTATTTATATATGCTGGAATTTGTATTGTGTTCATTTGATTGTCTGGTCTGACCACTCTTAATGATGTTAGTGCGATTGTGCCCTAAGAAGGAAATCATGTGTTTTGTTGAAATAAAATTGCAAATGGTCTGCCTTTACTGCCTGTATCTCCTTTTACAATTAGCAATCACCCACCATAAGTGACATATTGGAGTCTGCAACCCCTGCAACTTGGTGGGCAGCTGTCTTCATCACCACAGCCATCAGAACCACAAAAAGCAATGACCCAGCTTTTGCTATTGTTATTTAATGAAGGTTTTAACTGTTGATGTATCATAGCAAGATTAGCATGGTGTGCTACATTGTTCACTTAAGAAAAATTTGACAATTAAAGCAAATATTTAAAGCCATTTTCCAGACAATGTCAGCAGAGTGCCTAAAGTTACACAATGGGAAGTAGCCTAGTATTCGCACTATTGCATTTGGTCTTGATGACTGGAAAAAATCTGCAGTCTAAATATAAGAAGAAAAATTTGCGAAGATCCAGACTATAATCAAGTGAAATAATCTGCCAGCGTAGTAAGATGATAACACAGGGTAAAATTTCTTAAAATAAGAATTTTTTTTTAGACGTTTCATTCCAACTTTTTTAAGCAAAATAAAGTCAAAACTAGCTCATAAATGCTTCTTTCAGTGACGCTTCTTTCTCACTTTGAGCAGGAAGCAGGACCCTGTTAGTTCATCAACCATGAAGTATATCCTGCGCTGTTTTCACACTGGTGTAATCGGACATCCCACAAACTTTGCTTTAGGAAAGCTAGCGGCCATGTGCCAGGCTTGCCAGGCCTGTCTAGGAAAGGTCAGGGTTCCAGTGCGAGTGGGAAAACACACAGAGTTACTTAGCCAAGACTCAGAGTGATAAACTTCACACCCAGGACAGTGCTCGAAATCACTTTGAGGTTGACAGCTTTGCTAATTGAGCTACCGTTTTACTGCGACACATCTTTATCAAGCTAGGACGAGTGCTACATTCGCCAGTGACAAAAACACAGATGAGTATCTTATGAAAAACAGCTTTTTGAGTGCTCATCAGTTATCTTTTAAGCCAAGTGTTGCTTACAAGATGTCAAACACATTAGATAGTGGAATAAACAGCGATTAATAGCGCTGTCATTACGTGTCTCAGTTTTCATCACAAAGTGCGGCAAGAGTGTTTCACATCCAGCAATTCAAGAAAATGGTGCTGAGATAGCATACTAAACTGAACTAAGACTGGATTAAGAGGCAAGTGTTTTGTTTTTACATTTGTACTTTGTGTATAAAGATCTTAAACCGCAGCTGCTGCTTTTCATTTGTTTGTGGTTTGTTACAAGCAAACTGCTTCTCAAAGAATCGTCTCATTTGTGTCAGCGTTCAGTTTGAAGTGCCAGAAATGTCTTTAATCTGCCATTTACTGTTCACCGTGCAAGTTGTCACAGAAATTCCTACATATTCCAAAAAACAATCTCTTAATGAATAGATGCCACAAAACCCCCCAAAACTTGTAAAATGTGTCAGTGACAATGCCCAGAGCAGAGGGGGTAAATGTAGGCCGTGCTAGTCCCTACAGTTGACATTGTATAGCCTGTATTTTCTTTCAGTTTGAGGCATTAGATCTCAGGTTTAATGACTCTTTTGCAGAAGAAAAAAACAATGAAAAGTAATTTGTTGCCACAGCTGTGTCACCATCACTATGGGGAAAAAAATTATGGTATTTGGGGATTTTATTTTAAACACACATGAGAGAGTTATGACCGATCTACTTACTTACTGGGTTAAAAATGTAAGAAACACACTGAATTGCATTGCATTAAATTACACCTGGCAGACAGATCTGATCACACTGTGAGCCAAACCACCTCTGGAGGTCTGGCTGGCCTAACCACTCACCAATCACTCTTAGATGTAGACTCAAATAGTTCTTTAATACCAGGCGTGAATGTGGTCAAATCTGTTTCGTCTATTATCTTGTTCTCATCAGAAGTTTGCCAGGGCACATTTTGCGTTAATGACCTTATATTACCCACTCTGTTATTCTTTAAAACCACATTTGAAAAGTATAGCTGTTTTGTTTTACACATATAGTCGGTGTGCTTGGGGCAAAATACTTGTAGAGCAGATGTGCTGAAATGCGATAGTGAGATCGAGGCGCCGGAACACAACAGCAACTCACGGTCTACTATAGAAATATACCACAAGTGGGAATGTCTCCGACACGGATGTGCAATCAATTTTCCCAATAAGGGGCCGCATGTTGTGGAGGGCCAGACCTGATTTAAGCTTACACATTATTTTTAAATAACTGAGCGATAAGTTCACACTGCAGGTCAGTGTAAGTAAATGTGACGCGCGTCCTACCGTTGAGCCAAAGCAGCTTCTTTTTGCCGAATCTGACCTAAGCTGTTTAAATGTTAAAAACTCTGTTTGATTGTCAATAGAGATGAATTTGCAGAGTCTAAATTGTTCAGTAGTTTCGTTTGTTTAAAACGTCTGAGTTTGCATGTTTCCTTATGGCCTTTTTCCTCCTTCCAGACGGCTCTAACACATTGGGTGCTACGTAGGTAGGTGTTTACTCCTTGAAAAACCTCTCACTTCCCCCACAAACACATTAAATATGGAACCATAAATTGAAAGTGGACTCTTTGCGGGCTTCTTATGTAATGCCACCGTATGATGGGTATGGTGATTTGAACAAAAAGTTTCTCAGCCCCGTGTAGGAGGAAAAGGACATTAACAACAGCTTTTTCTAGACAGAAACTCATGTTTGCAAAAGTTTTTTTTTTCTCTCGTGAAGTCTTGCTGCAGAAATAATTGTTATGAATTTATATACAGTTGATAAAATACTGAATTTTCTTTCATTTCCCTTTGGGTGTATCTTTAAAAACATGGGCTGGACAAGGGTTAGGGAGAATCTACCTACTGTATACACTGTACAGTATATTGTAGCAGCATTAGATATATTGGGGATGTAAGGCTGCTTGCTTACAGTGAAATCAAATCCTTCTGCTTAAAAGATTAAATTCACTGTTTGAGAGAGTGGCAATCATGGCAAGGAGAAAGCACACAGATTTAATGTCACTGAAACGGAGAAGACAACTTAGCCTTACTTCAACTTGCGCATCTTCACTGTAAACAGTCTCTACCAGCACTGAAAACTTGGAAAAAGCACAAGAATGCCAAGCTCTGTGTGTGTGTGTGTGTGTGTGTGTGTGTGTGTGTGTGTGTGTGTGTGTGTGAGAGAGAGAGAGAGAGAGGGAGAGCGTAACCCAGACTTATGCACTGTAGCTTACTGATGTACCGATGTGCTGTAGCTGATTGATGGACACCTGGTGCACATCAGCTACGCGCATGTGAAATTTCTTAGAAATCCCTTTTACAATGACCTAAATCTACATTTTTGAAAGGGCTGGTTATTTCAACAATGAAAGTTCGTGCTCAGGAGAAAAACAGTCTCAAAGAATCAGACTGTGGCAAGTTTTTATTTATTCTATTGTGGTTGCTTTTAATGGTAAAGGTTTTTCAGAGCCTCTCTAATCTGATGCATGATGGTATTTAAAATGCACCTAAGTAGCGTGTCTATCTTTGACTCTTCATTGTATGCGACTGAACAGCATACAGGCACAGTCTTAATTAACTGTGTATAATGACACTTTCTTTGCCATGCTAATTTTCTCCGGGCTTTTTAAGCACTGTTGGCTACGTTCCCTTCAGCCTATACAGGCATCTTTTTGTGCACTCTTTGCTTGTTTCTTTCCCAGTTATCTCTCCTTTCAAATCTCTTTAACCTCCACTTTATTGCTCCAAAGCCCTTATCCAAAACACCTCACCCTTTGCATGATTACAATACATAATGCGAAACAAAATGATCTCCCATGTTGCCCAGAGTCTTAAACTGCATTGCTCTATTTATTTTGCATTTTATATTTTGGCTGATACAGGCGCTGGTTCTTATTCATTCTGCCCTTTTAAATATTTAGGGAGCTACCAAAGATTAGCTGAGGGCACCCTTATTCGTATCCACTCTTTCATTGAGTTAGAGAAAAGTTTATTGTCTTGGTGTAATACAAAAAAAATAAAAAATGCAGTGACGCAATCAGCATTTACCTACAAGTACAATCTTTTCCTGAGCTTAAGTAAAAGTGCATCGTTCCCTAAAACCAAACACAGGCAGAGCTCGGGATAGAAATCCTAGAAAAGTGTGTCAAACAGGCCTGAACTTTCAACTCCCTCTGTGTTACTTTTCCTGTATGTTATGCATGAATGCTTGGATGTCCCTTGCCTCTTCTTTTCTCAAGTGGTGAGTCACATACACCTGATTATGGCACAGAGTGTCCTGAGAAAATAAGGCCACTAAAGCAACAAATGCACTGCAAACACAGTGACCTCAAAAAAATCACTGGCATCACTTGCGGTTTCTCGGTCACTACCTTGTCTTTCATGCTCGCTCTAACTTAATCGCTCAGTCTCTTTCTGCGGTCTGAAACGGGACCTGAAATGACCAGCACACGTTCCCACTGGGGGGTTCAGACTGATTCATGTGGGAGCTGCTGCAGAGCTTCGCACTTCTTGTCTTAATATGTCCAGGCAGATGAAAGGGGGAGCAGAGCAAACCGATGGCACAGACCAGTGCTGCATTTTCATTCCTTTGAAATGGGAGTGTGATGCCAGGATCCACCAGGGGGTCTTACAAAGCCAAGGCAATAATAAAGAGGAGAGGAGGGTTACGGGGAAGGGAGGAGGTGTAGTTGCAGATTGGTGAGAGAGAAGGGAAAATAAGGAAAACGAGACAGATGGAAGGGAGATGGTGTGAAAAAAGATGAAGGGGAAAAAAAGTAGTTCAGAGCTACGGATGACGGCGAATGAAGTAATGTGCAACAACAGTCTGTAATGTGAAAATCCTTTAAAAGACTGGCTTTATTTTATAGCCTTTAAAAGGAGCATGAAATCTTTTGAAATAAGTGGGGGAAACAGTTTCTCTCGGTCCACACCGCACATAAATACATATGAATGAAACACCTGCGATCTGACAATTCAAACACAGCTGGACTCAGTAAATTATCCCATTTTGTTGTTGGGTTGTTGAACACACTTATTTTCATTTTGTTGTTGGGTTGTTGAACACACTTATTTTGATCAACTTCAGAAGAAAACCAGAGAACAGAGTCTGACAGAGAATTCCAAATATTTGTAAGACTTTAATCGTCTGTCAAACATTTGAAGCACACCTCCCCCCGATGACACACGGGCATTATATAGCATTCTGCATTTCTGATGAAATATTATTTTTGGAACGACCGCCGACAATTCACGCAGGGCACAAAAACAATCAGGGGCATATTTCACTAAAAAATGTTTTGCAGAGAAGATGTTCAGAAAGTAAATACACGTTTTATTTATTTATTCAATTGTATTTTGCTTACGCTTGAACTAAGATGTGCTTTTGACATCGTATTAGTCATACAGACGTGTGCTTTAGCCTCTGTTTAAATTTTTTAGCAGTGTATTTTCACACCGTAAAAAAAAAGTCAGCTGTGAAAATCACAGATTTTTTATGACTCGATTTCTTTTCTTAGTACAGTTGGAGAATGTAAAGCAGCAGAACATATTATTCTACTGTGAATGAAAGAAATTCATCTAAATATTGACAGTAATCTTTTAGCTCACTTATTTTCTCATATAACTCACATTTATTGTTCTTAAATTATGTTTAATTTAAACAATTTGTATTGTACAACTGGATCAATTCGGTTGTTTCATTTCTACGTATACAGCCACACAATCTCTCCCCGACGTTGCCACAGATCTTTTTGACAAAAAGCCGATGTAGTTAAAATAGTTTCACAAATGTAGATTTTCTGCTTAATTTAGGCAAGGCAAGTTTATTTATATAGCACAATACAACAACAAGGTGATTCAAAGTGCTTTACAGAGACATTAAAAAACAAAAACAAATAAAAAGCATGATTTAAAATTGATTAAAAAAACAGTAGATAAAATCAGTAGTTAAAATGTAAGTTTTGAAATTTAAGCTTAAACGTGTGGATTTGGTGTTTTATTCAAATGCAGCTGAGAACAGGTGAGTCTTCAACCTGGATTTAAATAAACTGAGTGTTTCAGCTGATCTGAGACTTTCTGGGAGTTTGTTCCAGATATATGGAGCATATAATATTCACAGCCAGTCAAAAATGGCCAGCCTACAAGCTGAGACAGCAGTAAATGTGAAGCTACACAGCATTTCATCATTAACTGAAGTCTGCTGACTTGTGTCGTGTCCACAAACTAACAAAGGGAAGTCAAAGTCTAATAAAAAAAGATGCCCAGTTCCACTGAATGCAAGGACGACATCAAGTTAGAAAAAAAAGTTTAGCTCGGTGCTGAAAGCACTGTTTTTGGTTTCAAAGAGGCCCATTAGGAGCAAAAGAATACATGACAATGAAGCGCTTACTTAATAAATTCAGAAACATTTGAAAAAAATAACAAAAAAACTCAAAATCTTCAATAAAGTCCTCACAGCAGGTCCTCCAGAGTGCAAAAACGCCATGGCTCTGGGACATAAAATAGCGGTACATGTCTGGACGTGCACAAAAGAGACAAACAGAGCCCTTTGTGGTTTTATGTAGCTTTCCTAGTTACATTTAACCAGTGATGGGAATAACGGCGTTACAAGTAACGGTTTTACTTTTTTCAGTAACGAGTAATCTGACTAATTACTATTTCTATCGTTACATCGACGTTACTAACAGGAAAATGCGGTCGCGTTACTATTTTTCAACAAACAGACGGTTGAAGCTGTGTTCAGCTTACCGCCGATGGTAATCACTTTCTGGCAGACATCACTTTTTGGCACAACACCTGTAGCTAAGGGGGCAAAACAATCGCATGAGTGCGGCTGTTTGACTGAGGAAGAATAAAGTAGTCGGTAAGCCAATTACATGGCCACTTCAAGATGACAAAGCAACAAGGTGATATATACCAGTTTTTAAATTGTGCTGATAGGCCACGTAAAACCAAAGTCATGATAAATAATATATACGTGTGTTTTTTCCTCAACAGTTTCGTTACTGTCTAAGGACAGCGCTAGCAAGCACTCTCTGCTTGTGACCAAACCCCCCCAAAACAGCCCTTTCGTGTTGGTGGAAAAATGCACCATGTCGACCAATCACAAAATGACATAGTAACATGAGGTTGTTTAGGAAGAGGGGGACGTTTTAGGAGTGACTGCGAGAGAGAAAGAGCAGAAAAAGAGAGAGAGCGAGTTTTGAAATGTGAGAGATTTGTGACGTTTAGCGTGTTTGGAGTGTGTAGTTAATGTGTTGTCTTGTGTAGTTAGTGTGTAGTGTTGTGGATAGTTTTGTGTTGTGTGTCAGAACAACGAGGCCACTGCTGTCTCCAGAAACCTGCTGCTGTCAGACCTACAGGTATCAGGCTGTGATGTTCTCCTTTATAGTGGACAGAAATTGTTTTGTTTTTTTTGGAGTGGCACAAATAATTTGTGTGGCATCTTATTGAATGCAGAACAGCTGATGGTTCTGTAAATAGTTTGAAGTGGTTATTTATAAAAGGGTCAAAGGTAAATGGCTGCAAATAACTTTGTTGTTTGCAAAACTTGTGCTTATGATTTTAAAATTGACAATTTATATTTGCATTTAAAGTTATGAATGAACATGTTTGTGGTTGTTACAGTAAAAAATGTAACTTTTTCTACTCGGATTTTATGTTTTTTGTCTGATTTTTAGATCAATTGTGTTAATACAGTATGTCAAAATGAAAGCATGACTGTAATTTCAGACACGTGAGGTTGTGCTGAAAAGAATGATACCAAACAAGGCAAATAAATAGTTTTTAAAGGTGAAATGTGGAGGAAACATCAAAAATAGCTAAAAATGGCCAATTATAGCCTGGACCCCAGACGGTTAAACATTTTTTTTTTTAAAGTAACGCAATAGTTACTTGTCAAGTAATTAATTACTTTTAGAATCTAGTAACTCAGTTACTAAGTTACTTTTTTGAAGAAGTAACTAGTAACTGTAATTAATTACTTTTTCAAAGTAACTTGCCCAACACTGCATTTAACTGACTAAAATTAACTTGTTTCACACTGGGGGAGAAATCTGTGAAATAATAGTTATAATAGTGATTTAAACATGGCTGCCTTTAAAAGAGGGAGGAATTGTTGGTGCAGGGATTTCATGCATACGAACAGATTAGTAAGTTTGTGGTTTGAGCTATAAAATCAAAAGGTGAACGTTTCCTAAAGTCTACAGAAAACTGATCCTGATTTGATGGAGATGAGTGAGAAAATGAAAGACTTATATTTCAGATTCAACTGGATCATTAAATGACAGAATTTTAACTACTAAAAATAATGTAAGAAAAGCAATTTGACTGTTTTTCACAAAACAGGATAATGTTGAGAAAACGATTTTAAACTGTTTAAATTACCTGGGGGGGAATAATTAAGTAAATAGGTAAAACCTCCATGCACAATCACGTTTCACAGGTCATCCCAGTTAATGTCTGCGCCTCAGTTCGTTAACCTAGTCTGCCCTCAGCTTGCCTGAAAATCTCAGCCATCAGTGTTTTGCTTCACCTTCCTGTCCAGCATCACAAATGCTGCCAGTTGATGTTTGTCCCACTGCTTTAGCGGTATCCCGCAGAGACAACTCAGGGCAGAAAACACATCCTATTAAACACTGTTGAGTGCACAATGACCTTATGAGGACAGCAGTGCTTTGATTCTCCAGGGATTTGGTTTTTGGTAAACACATAAACCTCGCATTAACCTTTTTCACTCTTCAAACGCAGCTAATTCTGGCTTATTTAAAACTGAAAGGACACATCGTTTGTGGATGGATCACTAAAAACCAGGATTCACCGTTTTTTCCCAAACACTAAATGCTTTGTACTGCACCAAAATGTCGTACAAGGCTGATTTTCAAAAAAAAGAAACATCTGATCCCATTTCATCAAAAATAACAATTCATAAATGGACCAACATCACACAAAAGAACATAAAGAAAATTGTTTACAGCAGCTGTGAGTGCGCCTCAGGGGGCGAGAGACATAGAGACAGAGAAAGACAGACAGAGAGAGAGAGAGCGGGAGTGTATGTCAGAGGTTTTCTCACTCACCCTGTCTTGCCACCATCTGTCCTGAGGACTGGCATCAGTGTTATAGTGCACAGACGGGAACTCACTAATAAGCTCACACAGCAGTGAAAGAAGCCACATGAGGACATCGTGCGACATGCACACCATCATCATTACTCGGAGAGTGCAAATAAGGCCAGGGAACACTAAAGACTCTAGCCTGTGTGGAGACCTGCCAGAAACCCCTCAGACTACAGATAAAATATCTGTGAGAAACAAGCAAAGTTGCTCTCGAGGTTTTTTGTAAATACCTTTGAAACTATATTAACACACAGTAAAAGGATTTTGCTACAAATGAAAAGTAAATTGTAACAAAACCTTTGTTAAGTAGGTCAATCAGAAGCACTTTTTTCACCCCTCCCCCCAAGAAATATTACAGAAGATAAACATACATTTAGGCTTACTTTTTAAATGTTGTGCTGAAAGCGGACTGTTACAAGGATATGAAAATAAGTGTAGACTTGTGATGCTGCAACACAGACGGGCAGAGGTAGTGACGTAAACTGGCCAAATCTAGGCCAAGTATAGACTCATTCAACTGCAGCCGCAACTGCAGAACTACGCGAGCTGCACATGAAAAGAAAATGAAATTGGCTTTAAAATTGCAGGACTGCACCATTCAGACATGCACCATCTATTGGTGGACAAAGCGAAAGTTCCTGCACTTCTGGCACTTGTGCCACCTGCAGGCAGTGCGCGTTACAGTGCGTTCAGACAAGCACGGAGCGCGTTTTCACCTTGTTTCAGTCGAGAAGATTTGCATGCTGAACGCGCCATGCAGTCTGGCCATTTTTGCCCTGAGCAGTAAATGTACGAAATGTAAATGACTGTATGTCTAGAGTGTGTTTAGCACAGGCTCCGACACTGCTGTTCTTTCTGCTGTTTTGCTTCTTTATTCTTTCATCTCTGGAGCTTTAACTGCCCCCCAGTGAGCAAAAAGCTGAAAAATAGTTCCAAATATTGTCTTAGCCTCAGCTCGCACCACTCTGAGCAACTATGCATCAGTAAGTTCTCACCTTCTCATTGACTTTCCACTGCATTTAAATTTACGACGTCAACACAGCAGCCCTAACGGCTCCTTCTTTTGTGCCGCTTCTTATATATATTTTTGTCTTTTTTTCCTCCTCGCAGTTTAAATCCACAAGTCCAATTTCATTTGCTCAAACTAGCTGCGTCCTAATGGAGTTATCAAATCGTTTACCTGATGAAATGTTGTCCTCTATCCACCGACAATGCCCACAGCAGCTCAGATGTCAGCACTTCTCTTGAGATCTGGCGTGGAAATGCGTTGTTTTGTTTAACGCCAGACAAAGAGAGACAGAAACTAATATCATCTAAACCATCTAAACTTCAACAGGTTGTATTTTTGAAACACTAGCACAGACCCTAAAGGTATACTGCAGAGACATCACAATGCCATCAAAGTTAAAGACTGTATAGAGTGACAGTATCGGTGACACCTTGACAGTCTCACAGAAGACGAGGATTTCAAAAACATCAAGCATTTCTTATTCTTTCAGAAAAGGTAAAAGTAGGTTTAGAAAAAAGAATGAAAGAAAGAAAGAAAGAGAGTAAATTGTTAAAACGCTGTTTCTTCAAAGACTTCTTTTCTGGCGTGCTTAAACTGAAGGACTACTTGAATCGTCTCGTGAGCGATGTGACCAGCAAGATGAAACGGATTATTATAACACGTTGGTTCACTCCTCATTGGCTCGCCAGTTGCTGAGATACAAACAGCCCATGGGACAAGCAACAGCAGTTCATTCAAGTTGAGCGTGAACACTAGTTCTCTTTGATTTAGACGGGGTCAGGGAAGGTGAAGCAGAGGATGGGGAAGAGGTAGATTTTTTATCCTCTATTCAATTCAGTGCAATGAGAGAGATATCAGTGACTTGAAAGAGAAGGAGCAAGCATTGAAACTTATCATAAATCTGTTTTGTGGGTTAGTCTTTATGATATTCCATCAGTTGTGGTTTCTGGAGTTTCGCCATCTCAACAAGTAAGCAGCAGAAAAAGGGCTGTTTTCCCAGATCTGCATTGTCCTCAGATGAACCTGGAGCCACTGCCAAGAATCCAGCAAAGTTTATAGGAGGTAAAAGTAAGTAGGTTAGAATACATCTCTGGTTTTCAGCAGCAAGAACAAAAGAGTAATTCCTCAAAGCAAATTTAGGCACAGTAGGTGAGCCTTTTTTCCATTAGCACACTTCTGTTTTCGCTCTGTGAGAAAGTAAAGGTTTAGATAATAGAGTGTTAATACAGTTTCAGCGTGGGGAGGAAGCAAAGGGGGAAGGAGTAGGAAGGTTGGCGGAGGGAGAAAACGGCTCCGAAGTGAAAGAGCTGGAGGATTAAACGATGGCAGATATGTTAAAATGTCTCCCAAAAAAGAGAACGGCAGATTGAGGAATGGTGAGTCAGCTGCTGAATTCATTACAGTCATGTTTCTGCTTCCCAGTCTAAATGAGACGCCCAATAAAGAAACAGCCTGTCATCACACTCATCTCTTGTAGCAGTGAAACATACCAGGCACATTATAAGCAAATGTCCCATTTATTCTCTTTAAGTCAAACATCAGGTCTGTGCAATATGAAGTCTGATCAGATGCCGCTCTCCACGCATATTTGAACACTTTTAAACACATCTAACAGGGTTTAATTTGTAGGTACAACACACTATCGATAATGTTACGATTGCATTAACAACGCCGATGTTTGCTGTTATTAATTTTTTGAAATGTCTGCCTTTGTTCAGGTCGTTGCCTATAATCAAACAAATTAAGATGCCCAAAATTAAGCTGGTTATACTTAAGCTTAAGAAAAATTCAGTTTTAGGTGTTAGATCAAGTGGTGTTTAATATTTAAGGAAAAAGCATGATGCAGAAAATATGTGGATACAGTAACACATACTAGTATTTAGTGAGTTTAAAATTTCCAAAGAAACAAAGTCAGATAGAAAAAGGAAAAAGGCCAAAATAAGACAGCATGCCAAATGAAATAAAATTAGTCTAATACTACAGCCTGACAATAAATCCTGTATTCATAAAGGTTAAAATGTTTGATGTTAAAATATATTAAGATGGTATTTATTGTATCTTCAACATTAAAACAGCCTGTCTAATATTGTGTGGTTCCCACACATGTCTCAGAAACAACTCGGACCCATTTATGCATCAGAATGAATCTGCAGGGACTCTTGTGGCATTTGACACTGAGACGTTGGCAGTGAAGCTTTTGAATCCTGCGGACTGTCGCAAGGCTTCTCTGGGGTTTAGGCTCTTCTAGTGCATCCTGCAGGTGCTCAATCGATAATAATAATAAAATTCTGTGACCTGATGTGGGGTCAGGTCATGCTTCTTGCTTTTTTGTTGAGTACCTCAAACCACTCTTGGGAAGTTTTAGTATTGCGGTGGGACATGTTGCTCTGCTGCTGGTGGTCCCTGCTGTCAGGGGTTGCCATTGCCTTGGGGGTGCGCATTTGATTCGCAACAATATTTAGGTGGGTGGTACCAGTAAATAACGTCCACATGGATCCCAGGATCCAAATATTCCCAGCTGAGTATAGCATTTACAAGATGCAACGTGATGATCAATGTTATTTACTTCTGCTGTCGGTGGTTTTAATTTTGTGGCTGATTGGTGTAAATAGCATCATGAAACCTCACCATCAACACCTGCCTGAAACAGTTTGAACAAAGCTAAACATTGTAATTGTCATGATAAAGTGATGACTGACTGTGGAGTCAAAACACAGATACACAATCTTAGCAAAATGGTTTGAGGATTTCTGAAAAACGCATACGTGTCTCTGTCGGATTACATAATAACTGATATATGATCTTGAGAAAAATCCTTTTGTTAAGCTGATGAACCGCACACACACACAAAAATTGGACAGCGATATCAACTTACAGTTTCTCTTCCCTCCATCTGCTGTCTGACTCATCAGAATGACTGTGACCCACAGACAAATGACATCTTTCCTTGTGTGGTTTACAGACGTCTTGCAGTCATATATGACATGGATTTACCGTAACAGGAGATTAGGGCTTAACCGATATACCACGTGATCACAAGACCAGGAATGCTTTTGTTAAATAAGCACACCAGACCGGTAAATGGCATTTTAGTCTATAATGGCTAATATGTATGACCAGATGTTAAATCCCTGTGGAGCACAAAAAGATTTTAAACAGAACACCCTTCGAAAAGCACGGTCGGTTACTGAGTCATTAACATTGATCCCACGGATTAATGGACATGGATCTGATGAGGATATATGTGCTTCCTATGTCTAATCATCCCATGTGTAATAATATCTGCTCTGCATGTCTGGCTTAAAATGATGTAATTCAGTTGCTTTTATTAAGGTGTAAGTTGGGTTAAAATCATTTTTCTTTGTCTGTCATTCTATAAAAAATCCGATGTGATTAGCAGCCTACATACAAGAAGAAATGAAAGTTACTGCTTTCCTTCCAGAGTTGCTTAATTTGCACATTTGCTTTAGCGTTGATGCAACAAATGAAGCATTACTTCCCGTGAGAAGATATTTTTATTTTATTCCCAGTTGTCACATAACACATGCAAAATATTGCTACACCTTCACCTGGGATGCTTCAAATTACGGAGGAAATAAAACATGCACATGTCTTCTTCTTCTCGTGGTGATTCTGTTCCTACTCATACCTTGTGAAATTTTAAATAAGAATTTGAAAACACATTCAACACATACATGGTACAAAACATATAGCAACTACTGTAAAGAAAATTCAGTTTTTTATTGCCAGAATGTGAAAGAAGTTTGTACAAACTTATGAACTGATTATATTATTTGACAATGTTATGCTGCAGTGTTTCCTGATAATCAAACTAGACAGGATCTAAAGGAAAATATGACACTTCTAAAACAATCTAACCAAATTGTATTTTCATAACCGTTAACTGTTTGCTTGTGTTTTTGACAGAAGCTACACATCTAGTGTCTGTTAACTGTCCGATGTGTCAGCTCTGCTTTACCTTAATCCACAGGCTGTTTGGGTTTTTAAAAAAATCCATAACATGAAACATTACTCCGAGAACCTGCCTTTAGTCGTAGTATCATCCTTCCCTCTGGAAACGAGTTGGTGTCTTTTTTTATATATGTGTTGCACGTGTGGCTGTTTATTTCGATGGGTGAAATCTCACTGGTGTTTTATTGTCCTTCCCCGGTGAGAATGCCACTTTATTAAAAGTCTTTTAAAAGTTTCCGATACCTCCTTTAACTTGTGTTCTTTATAATTTGTCTCTCAATTTCTAAGGCTTCTTCTAAAGGTTTATTTTTGTGAAAGTCTCTAACAGCTGTGGTGAGAAGGTTTGGAAGGATTTTGGATGTATTGTTGAAGAAATCACCCAAAGTCTTGTTCCAGTGTTTGCTTTAATGGGGTGTTTATTGATATTCCGGTATACAGCTTAGAGACACAGTCAGTGGGTCTGTGCAACATGTTGTAAGGTTGATGAGATCGCGATATCTGGCAGACAGATGACAGCAACAACAGGGTGATGAAATCAAGGAGTCAAAACACTCGAGTGTAGGAAACTGTCTCCACTGCAGTGTTAGAAACAGGATAGGTTGCAGGTTAGTAGATTAGTTACTGAAATTACTTATTTAATTTCCATTAGTCTTTCAACTACTTGCATGATGTGTGGATAACAAAAAGAGGTGCCCTTTCCCTGCATCGTTGTGCTACTGGCAGTGTAGCAAAATTAGCATTTCACTAGTAAAAATATGAACATGACTTTCAGTTATATTAAAGAAAAGGACAAAAACGTGAAGGCAACGTGCAAATTACACAAAGGCCAGAGACAAGTCTGCATTGTTGCTAACATGACATCAACTTTTTCCAAGCATCTGCAAAGACAATGTGCTAACACTAAGCTAGCAGCAAAGAACCTGAAGCTGAGTGCATACTGAGTTCATTCAAGCAGCCAAAGGTTGATTTTCAGCAGGTAACAAACACAGTGATCAGCAGGTGAGCTTGTAGCTTTGTAGCCTCAGTTTCTACCTGCAGCTGTTTTTTAATTTGTTTTGTGCATGTGTGGCAGATGTAAGCTGTTTAGTGCAATGATTTGATAATCAGACAAGATGAGGTGTGAATTCCAACACCATAACTATTCATTATTTGAACCTTTATTGTCATATAAATTGAGTCTGTTTAGACAAAAAAAATAGCTAACTGGCGCCTAGCTAAACTCTAGGCGGGACAGAAACCCTAAACCAAAGTCTGATGAGCACCTCTTCAGTAAAACAACATCTGTGATTGTTCTTCTTGGGAACAGGCATTGCAAAATCAGTACACTGATTAGAATAAAACCTCTGAAACAAAATAAGACGTAATAGGCTGTAACTGTATCTTGCCTGTTCACAATGCTACACCAATGACCAGTGTAGACCTACAACATTTTATCTTTCAGTCTGTGCATAGATTCAGTAGATAACTCCAGCATGGTCTCCCTATCTTAACATGCTATTGTTGGAAGCACATGAAGAAACTAAACACAGCCTAGCCCTAAAATGACATCAGCTGGTTGTAGAGGCCACAATCTAAGCTGTGTAAAGATTCAATAGAGTACAAATGAAGCTTAAACCATCCTTTCCTCTGTGTTGCGCTCAGTGGTTTTCCCCTCTTGATGGTTGCCTACCAGCTTTGCTCAACCATGTGGTCTGACAATACAACAGGAGAAATGGAATATCAATGAAATTTAGAAGTGGTTGGTATAAAGCATACATGGTATGAGGGTGTTGCAGGCAAAGCAGTGAATCGGTGAGTTTAATTTTCTGTATCAATGGCATTTCATTTTTTTGAGTTCAGTCAGCCAAGCCCATCCGATTATCTCGGGCTCAAAAAAAGTGTATTTTCTTTTTCAGAAATGATGTCAGTGTATGTTATCTATTTAACTAAATGACTTTTTTTCCTAAAATGATGTTATCTGATTATGAGTATTATAAATTGTGATGTAGTTTAGACAGTCTGAAGTCTACATTGAACTAGGCCATTATTGGCTGTCTGCGTTTAACAGACAGTGTGCACATGGCCTGCCTAATCTTGTTTTGTGGTACAGTCTGCCTGACAATGCCGCACAGTCTTTTTACATGTGGTAGATATTTTTGTTTTTTGTATCAGACAACTGGCACAAAAACAGTGGAGACCTCAGTCCTTATACCAGGAAAGAAAAAAAATCAAAACAAAAACCAACGAAAAGAAATCAAAACAAACCAAAGGTGTTTCACATTTTTGGAGACGTCTGAGTGAGGCGAGGAGCACTGGCACCCTTTTACCCAACAAACAGATGTGTCCACTTGTGTTGTGATGGAGGACAGAAGAAAAGGATTTGGGACGCGTGAAAACATTTTTTGGCTGAGACTGATTTGAAATGTAAGACCTCACAATTCACAGCAGGAATGTGTTACTAGTTTGACTTTCTGTTTCTGAGTTTAAGTTAAGAATTATGGGAAATAAAAGCTTTTTTTTTCTTTTTAAAAAAAGTGTTTGTTTTTTTTTAAAAACATTTGTTTTTTTTGTTTTCCAGAGTCAGACTTTTAAGCTCAGATTTTTATGATAAAAATTTCCTCAAATGTAACTGCTCCCCCCCAATGTCACATTAATGAGTTTCCATATCCTTATATTTCTCCCACAGTTGTACCTAACTTCATGCAGCCAGACTTGCTTTTAACATCTCTTTTGACATTCTGATGATTAAAAACAAATTATATATGAGAGACTGCCCATAACGCAGCGCTTTGGTGCTCCCTATCCAGCACCGTTGGCTTTTGGCTGTGACTACAAGCTGCGGAATTGACAGAAGGTAATCCCCGCCATGTGAGGCCTCGACCCCGGTTTGGAGGCGGGGTGTGATTCATTCAAATCTGCCAGTGCTATAAAAAGAGGGGAAGTTGCAAGTAACCCAACTTCAACCCACAAGATCGTGGCATAACGCTAGACAAATCGGGTTGTTATTAGAGGTGATAATGAATACTCTTAAAACTATTAAAAATGCAATAGTTTGTTTAGTCCTGTTGCCTCGTTTTTTGGTGGCAGCTGTCATGTTTTGGCTGCTTGACTTTTTATGCATAAGAAAAAGAGTGTTCTTCAGGATGAAGCAGCAGGAGGGCGATGCCATTGATCCTCCACTGTGCATATCGGACTCCAATCGGCTCTTCAGCCTTGAGTCCCTTAAGGCAGTCTGGCACGGACACAAGCTGGACTTTCTGAAAGCAGCGCATCTTGGACAGGTAGCGCCCAACACCGAAGTTGTCCAGCTGGAGGATCGGCGGCGCAGCCGTATCCTCGACTACGCACAGGACAAGAGACCGCTTATCCTCAACTTTGGCAGCTGCACCTGACCACCGTTCATGGCACGTCTGAAGGCTTTCCAGGAGGTTGTGAGGGAGAATGCAGACATAGCAGACTCTTTAGTTGTATACATCGAGGAAGCACACCCCTCCGACGGCTGGATGAGCACCGACGCGCCATATCAGATCCCCAAACACCGGTGTCTGGAGGACAGGCTGAACGCTGCGCAGCTGATGCATCTGGAAGTGCCCGGCAGCCTGGTCGTGGTTGACAGCATGGAAAACTCCTCCAACGCTGCATACGGAGCTTATTTTGACAGACTTTATATCCTGCAGGAGGGAAAGATAGTTTACCAGGGTGGTAGAGGACCTGAGGGTTATCGGATCTCAGAGCTCAGAGACTGGCTGAATCGATATAGAGACGGGCTGGACAGATCCAATAACCAAGTTATACACGTGTAGATTAATTTTCACACTTTTAGAGCTGCTACTTAAAAATAAAACAACATATGCTGCATTTTTTCAGTATTGTAACTACCCTTAGATAGATTTTTATTAATGGTTTAAGTGTATTTATTTTTTCATAAGGGACTGAATTAAAGAAAGGTGCTGTATAGGGTGTCCTCCTTCCTTTAATACTGGACATCTATACATCCTCTTAGGACCCACCTACAAAAGGTTAGTTTGTTTGGACTTTGGTGCCGAACACATGCACTTTGTATATGTCTGTATACGTTCTCTTTTCTCCTCGTGGAAATGCGCCTCTATGATTTTTTTTCCCCCACTCGGGACTTAGAGATGTGCGCATCACTTTGCTCACTAGTATTGTTATGAAGTTCGGTTTTTAAATGGGATAAATCCAGAGAACCGATATTGATGTTTTCCATACTAGTGAGCAGAGTGAAGATGGTTCTCTCTGCCTTGCGTGGCGCAAAAAGACTTTGTAAATGTTCCGTTTTATGGATGGTATTTTATTGTATCCAATAAATTCTTTGGTTTACTCCTTCTTTTGGCCTTTTTTGTTTATTTATTTGTTGTAAGCACAATACTTAAAGTGGACAAGTTAAATTATTGGTGCCTGCATGCAAGCCAGGGTTATGGCATGCGCGCGCGCGCGCGTGTAGCTTTATATTTTGTTTTTACAATGAAGCATGCTGTGTACAGATTTAACTGCCCTTCGGTCTCGTAGAAGTGAAAGACGATTGCTCATCTGAAAGATGTTTTAGATTAAATCTTTCTCAAGAGCATGACGGTAATTTTGTTTAAATTAAATCAATTTCCATATTTTTTTTCTCTAAAATCAGCCATTTGCTGCAAGCAAGTTTTCTCTTTGCAAAAAGGGTGAAATATTGCATCTGTAATTAGTGGTCAACCACTTAAACTATATAGTTGGTTATGGTGGGATGGCTCTAGGAAAAAGAGAGAGAGAGAAAAAAATCCATTGTTCTCCACACCCCCACCTTCCTAAACCTTTGACCTCTTACAATTAAATGAGGATCATCAGAGTTTATCCTATTATGCTAAGTGATACTTCCACCTGCAAGGGTCTAAATACACTAATGTTTTCAAGGTTAGCAAACCAATCCCACAGCAGAACACAGTGAATGCAGAGTCCTTCAAAACGTCAGACGTCTGCAGCTAATACTGAATATCAATGCCGTGCCATCACCCGGTCTAAAAACATGCATAATGATTTGTAATGATCTAATGTGATTTAATTCAGCCATGCAGCGTAAAAAGTATAAAGCTGAAGAAAGAGCTCTTCCGATGCTTCAGACACAGGTCACGACGCAATGAAGACACAACAGTGTGCAATGGCTTGGACACAGATGACTCAGGAAACCAGATAATAATTCTGACACAGCCCTTACATGGAGCAACATTTTGTCAGATGATTTGGTTCCCTGTGTGGTTATTATTCATAGTCAGCTGTGGGATATAGAGTCCTTACCTCCAGCAAGGAGGCAAAGTCACAACCAGGGCATAAATCACTGTAGACACAACACAACAAGCTTTTAGAAATGTAAATGTATTGACGACACAAGGATGCTCTTTGTTGTCAAAGTGGGTTTTTTTTTTTCCTTTGTCAGAAAACGGTTCTTACGAATCATGGCTTTGAAATGAATCAGAGTTTGCTCTAAATATCACTTGGTCTGTGAGATAAGTGGGTGGAGTTGATGAAAATGAAAGGAGGCTTTTGTTATGGTTCAGGAAAACTACATCGCTCTGATTTCTCTTATATCCAACACATGGCATTAAACAGATAATGCCCTTGCAGTTTAAAGTATCTGGCCACCAGGCCTTTTTCAGTGTCTGTGGTCCCAGGATTAGACACTCAGCTTCTGCAGCCAATTGACGCGCTCACCCCACATTAGTCTCCCATAATAAAGAAATGTACTAAAAAAAAAATGTTGTTGAACATCACAAGAGCATAAATATTGCACAGATAAAACGGAACCCACCTTGGTTGACCTGACAATAGTTTATAGCAGACATCTTTTTGTTTTAGGAACTCACAAGCCCAAAACATTTGGCGCCAGAGTAACAGAGAGGAGAATTAAGTCCAGCACCGTTAAAGAACATGTTGCTGGTCTGACTACAGAGGCTTACCAGTGACCTGACTTTACAGCTCATCTGGAACACATTTAACACACAAACACACAGTATTTATGCGGAGCTGACAGCTGACAGAGGGGTACCTGCCTGAGTGAAATATAACTTTCAGTGTATCCAATGTGCACCCCTGAAAAGAGACCCCAACTGGAATGCTTTAGATTTGGATTCTTTCCATGTGTGATTTTCCATATGCTGAGTCTCATCTCTCTGCGGAGAGGCAGACGGGAACAAAGGGTTAAGGGTCTCAGGCTGAGTGGTGAGATTTAACTTTTGCTGCTCTGTTTTGTTTTATGACTTGAAGGGAGCAGACTGGGTCTGCTGAGGTGGTTTTTTTCTGCTTCCCTGGTCAGCTTTGAAGGTGAGGGCCCCTCTCTCCCCAGGGTCATAACTCCACAAATGAATGTCTGGTGGTGGGGAGCAAGGGGGGCCTCAGCACACACAAAAAGGTTTCAGGGAAACTAGCGTGTTACTACTTAACCATCTTTTAAACCATCTAGTTTATAATGGTCAAAAAGAAATCCAAGTTCTGAAGTGAAACACACAAATAGAGGCACTATTTGGAAATAAGAAGTGTTGCATTATTAACATGAACTCGTTTCGTGTTTTATTTTTGCAGTACAGATGCTAAAAGATATTTCAATTTTCTGTTTAAGGATAGGTTTAGTGTGTGTGTGTGTGTTTGTGTGTGTCAGATGAGGGATATGCAGGAACACAGCAGGAGTCCCTGAAACATTTTCCAATGAAGCTCAGTCAGCAGTGAAAAATGGCTGGGTGTAACTTGGAAAAAACACTGATTGTCACCCCAATCGTGAACTGAAATGGCCTGGCAACAAAGTGGAAAATTATCTGTTATGTGGGACAGGCAGCACTCATCCCCGAGTCTTGTGATGGCTTGCATTATTGTGCAGAAGAAGAGCAGCAGATTGGAAGCTGGAAAACATAACCTACATATTTTTACAATCTTACCAAGTATGCAATTTCCATACATTACAAATATATATTATATATAGGAAATATTAAAATACTAATCAAGCAAAACATTTAAAAAAAATAATGGTTTTGTATAGATTTAAATGATATAGTGGCAGCTGTCTTGCTTCCAGATGTATAAAAACTGTGTATATCTTATAATTAACTGATGAAAGCAAAATGCAGCGTTCTCAGTGCATTGAAATGCTGCACTCGGTGTCCAGCTTGTGGCTACAGCCGTTCCTCTTTCTTTAGATGGATGACACCCTGTGGCCATACTTGGTGACTGCATAGCTTTTTTTAGAGCTGCATCAGACTGAAGCACAGTGAGTGGAACACAGCTGAACTCTTATTTTGATGTTGGAGAGCCTTAATGGAAAACAGAAAGCCTCCGACTATATTGTTAAAGAAATGTCAGTCCTACTTGAAGAACTGACGATGTGTTTATCATTCTGATATTGCAATGAATAACGCTTTAATTGAATGTTTAGTGCTGGATTCTTTAGATGTTATAATAAAGTTCTATGTGATGAGCTTTTAATGTTCAAAGGAAATTTGCCATGTCTCTGGCACACGATGGCAGTTAGAGGAATCTGTTTTAAATATTTAGACGTTAAAGCCTGTGCACAATTATTCTCCACTTATACAAGTGTTTTCACTTACACACCTCTTTGGGCCTTTCCTGGGGACAATTTAGGAATGTAGAAGTGCTCCATAAACATCTGCACACTCTCTGCTCTTGGTTTTGTTGCACCTGTCAAATTCACAATTTCTCCTCGCCTACAAAATCATGAGTAGTCGGGCCTCGTCATATCTTAATGACCTCATTGTTAGCATGTTATACTTAGTTATGCTGCAGTAAGCTTAGGTTTCTGTGGCTTCCCATCATGTTAAGCCTTTCTTCTTTCACTGTTTATATGTTTATACATCACTATTGTTCAATCTGCCCCCCACCCCCAGTCAGTAGCTGCAGATGGCCGCTCCTCCCTCAGCCTGGTTCTGCTGGAGGTTTCTTGCTGTTAAAAATCAGCTTTTCCTTCCCACTGTCACAAAGTGCTTGCTCTAGGGAGTAGTCTGATTCTTGAGTATTCTAATATTATAGGGTCTTTATTTTATCATATAAATCTCCTTGATGAGTTTTGTTGTAAATGTATGTTATATGAATAAAACTGGATTGAATTGCAGACATTAGATTAGGAAAACTTCATCCGGTTATACGCTGTTTATAGTTTTATACGCTGTTTATAATTTTATACGCTGTTTATAGTTTACAGTCTGAAATGTACACATGGTGGATCAAACAGCAAGTTTGAGAGGTTGTAACTTGGAACAAGCTTCTAGTCACTACAATCACTTCAGCCTGGCACTTTCCTGCTATCTGTTCTGCTTCTATTCTTTAAAACGGTAATAAATGCAAATTGAGAGTTACACTATTATATCAAAATTAAGTCAAAATGAACTCGACATGAAACAAGAGAGGCAGGATCTACTACTCTACTACTAACTATTGAGAATAATAATGTTTTATCATTCTCATTAACACACAGTTTGAAGTAACTGTAATTTCACCTTAACCTAGCCGGGCACATAAACACACAATTTGACTGAAACAATTCGAAACTGTCTTTGTCCTGTTTACTGTCCTTCGCTACAGTCTCCAACATACACTGCACTTGCTATCTTTTCCAACCATGGTTGATAGTATAAAAAATAGCAAACACATGATCGAATCCAAAGATCTAACAGAGAAACAATGTATCATAAAAAAGAACTTATAAAAACATCTTTATTACAATTTGTAGAACATTTTAGGCTTTTACGAGGGGTTGACCTGCCAGATTTGACATGGCTGTCTGGAATGGTGCCGTAGAGGAGTAATGTATAACTGTACCAGAAGATGGAGACACAGACTGTTATCTGAAACCTTTACAGCCAGTGGAGGCGTGTGGACAGAGCCTTTATTATCACTCTGCTGAGAACCATCGAGACGGCCTTGGGGAAAAATTTATGAAGGAGATCAGAGCAGGAGAGCAGATGTTTGCATAATTTTAGAACAGGTGGTGGTGGTGGTGGTGCACTCGCAGCATGTGTATCAGTTGGACTTTGCACTGTTAAACAGCTGATGCACTGTATGAGGCTTGGGGAGGATCTGATCTTGTCTCCTACTGTCTGTTGTGTGAAGAAAACAGCAGCTAAATCAATAAAATCAGGACCAATGACCAACTAAGGTGGAAATCAAGTCAAATACAAGACTAAAGGCACCTTTGTGTACAAGCATGTGACACTGCAAGCATTTTAGTTAGGCGGACACATTCTGGCATATTTTATTAAAAGCGATAGACAACCAAACGTTTTCAAAGTACAACAGTGAATTATCTCAGAATAATATATCCTAAATGACTGTAATTGCAACCTCCTGCTAGATAAACCACTTGTACATCATTATGTTTTACTTCTGCATGTCAGAAAATGAAATGTAGATAACCAGCCAATTAGAGAGTTATGATAAACAATAAGGAGGCTGAAGGGGACTTACTGAGAAAGCGACAGAATCTTTAACCTTGAAATCCCAGCAATCATATCAGGAGTAAATGGATTTGATGCTTTACACACAACACTATTCACATCAGTCTGCATATTTCCTGTGTAACAGACGTGTATTTTCCATATTTTGACATATATTAGGTTTTCATGGCAATCACGTTTCCTCCATTCAGAGGGGGTGGCCATCTCATGCGTGAAGCAAACTAATAACACTTAAACAGGTGTTGCAGTATCAATTTCAGGGCTCACTGATGCATAATAACACCGACAGTAATACACACTAGTGGAAAATCTTATAAAAGCTCATGGATCACGAGTTTTAGAACGACCAGGGATTAATCATTGATATAAATAGGTGAAAACGAGTTAGCCAAACAAATAATGTCATTATATCAGACTCAACATCTATACTTACCTTTCAAATCAATGTCTGATATGATGCAGTGGGTAGCAGCTGTGTGTTATATGAAAAAGTAAACTACCTTTTTAGACATCTGAAATACATTTATTACATTAAAAACAACATTTTCTGTAGAGTTCATCCCTGCAGGATTTGCACAGCTGTTTGGGTGGCATGTAACACGATCTATAGCCACGTGTTATTTGCACTGAAAACACTCACAATATGTATTTTTGCATTTATAAAGAATCTGGAAATTCACAACATGCTGTATGAAGGTTTGGGCTACAATAAACGATGACGTCTTATTTGCTTATCTTTGAAATGAGAGATTGCAGCTCTGATGGTGCTCATGAAAGTACAAACTAAAAGTCAGCAGCTCAGTCACTTTGTACTGACTATTATGAATTCAAATATATTTTTCATTTTCTTAATTAACCCCACTTCCTAATTAGATCAACTCATGAGAAATAAGTAAATAGAAAGAGGCCACGCAATGACATATTTTTAACAACATGCTATGTGAGAGAACATGTTTCACATAATTATACATTTTAATGGTAATTTTGGATTAAAAATACATTTACAAACCAGCGTCATGTATATCCATTTGGTCCAGCAGACGTTACATTCAAACATGTACCGGGATAGCCCACCAGCTCTCGGTTATACACACTTTAAACACAACTGCACGACAGTCATAGCTTTTTAATCGCTGCTATTTTTACACATTCACATTTGACTTCTTCCAGGGGGAGTGTGGGTGAGGACGAGATGATTTTATCAGATGGAGGTGTAGTGCCTCCCAAAGCTGGTGAGTCTAATCTTCTCTGGCAGGATGATGTTTACCGAGTGTTCCGCCTCTTCCTGGCTTGTGCTGCCAGCTTCTCTCAGCAGGTGCTCCTTTTGCTGCCGGACAAGCTGGCTGTACTTGGCATTCGCCAGCCACGTCTCACAGCGGCCAAAAAACACAATGCCTGTAGTGCCCAAGATGACCAGGCAGGTGAGCAGTGCTAGCAAGCTGAAGCAGACAAGCTGACCATGCGTAACAAGGACACCGGACGAGTGAACCGTCTCCTTCAGGGTGATCTTGAGCAGATCTCTCTCAGGTGGTCTCAGCAATTTGTGGAAGGCATGAGCAGGGAGGGAGTAGTGCTGTGGAGTCAGAGCAAACACTCTGTCCACAGGCTTGGCAGCAATCGGCTTGGATCTGTTTCTTGGTCTGTGCTGCAGGGAGCATGTGGGACCTGTAAACCATTTCTGGCAAATGCACCGGAAGGTTCCATCAGGTTGACCGACACAGGTGCCCTCGTTGGCACAGGGCCGCCCGGCGCAGGGAGAGAGGCTGGTGGTGTCATTACAAGTGAAACCAGTGAAGCCGTGTGGACAGACACATGTGAAAGTCAGGCCATGGTTTGTACAGTTGCCACCGTTGAGGCAAGGGTTAGGCTGGCAGCTGTCAATGCCGATCTCACAGAAGTCTCCGGAAAATCCAGGGGGACATAAGCAGGAAGAAAAGGCTGCTGAGCCCTCGGCATCCATACATGTGCCTCCGTTCTGGCAAGGAGAGCTGGAGGACAGGACATAAGAGACATAAAGGAAAACTGAGTGTCCTGTGATTTACATAAATTTAGAGCAGTACAGTGCATGTTTTAGCCTGTGGTTATAAAACAGCAATAAGCAGGGGGAAATTGGTTTAATCATACGTGTCGATTTCAAGGTAGAGATGTTAATGGAAAATTTACAGGAATAATAAAGGAATCAATATTCTTCAACAGGGGAGAAAATTCCTCTAATCTTAAAGCTACAAAAAAATCTCAATGAATTAGCAGAAATATGAGTTTTCACAAAGCTGGAATGAACATTTATTGTACACACATGGTTGTCCTTTCATTTAAGGAAAAAAATAGGCAACTTTAGTTGATTATTAGTGTTACTTTACTGGGCATCAGGCTGTAAGACAATAATATGAAGGTAGTTTTTGTACTAGCCTGTTAACACAGCAAAGCTGGGCATTTGAGTTTAGGGAGATTGACACGCTCGATTTAGCAATCGATGCAAAAAATTACACCAGGACAATGCATTTGATGTTACATAAAATGTAAAAGTTCAAGCAAAGTGTAATTAACAGTGAACAAAATTAGTGTTATTGTTAAACGCAACAGCTGCTTCCGACAAACATGAAATTCAAAGTAAGGAAAATGCTGTTGCCTGCTGTGTTGCGCTTTATGTGTAAATAACAATACAGTTCCTTATCAAACATTTCCTTGCTTCCGTCCTGCTCTGTCGTGCACAATTGCACAACAATTGCCTGACCTCAGTTTGTGCAGGATGAAAATGATAGAGTTAAACACAGCATTTCCAGATATACACATTTCTGTGGATTTAAGACAAATATGGCAGATACAGACGTAATAAACTAGTAGTCAAGCTAATTACTTTCTAGAGAGTAGAAAAGTTTTATAACTTGTTTTTGAAGAAGTGAGAAATGTATAATACATTACTTTTTTAGAAAGTCATTGTTAGAGTAATGACTCTAACACTGTGATGAATATGAACAGCTACTAGCAATTATTTATTTATTAATCTGGGGATTACACTCATGATTATTTTCTTGTTCTTCAGGAAAATAAAAGGGCAAAGATGAGGCTGTATTGATAAATACCCAATACACCTTTTGAAACTGCTTATTTTGACCAAGCTCCTGTCTTTTTACAAAAACACACAGTTTATTAGACAATTTAAACAAAAAAGCATCAGACCTTCACAAACAAAAGGCTGAAACTGAGAAACAACTGCAAAATTATTGAATCAATCGAAGTCAGAACTTGTAATTGCTACTGCACGTAATGCTTATTAATGCTGTGATATTGATTTCGGTCATTTCTCTCAGCACTAATGGCTTATTTTGTGCAAATTAAAAATCTGTACAAGTATCATGATGCGCTGCATCTGCTAATCTTCTCGCAGCCGTATAAGCAGGAGATCTGATCGATGTAACCATGCTTCACAAAATGCATGATGAGAACCTGGGATAAAAAGTAATCAATATCTGTAGGAGTATTTCATGTAATTACACAAGTCTCTAACACTGTGCCTCAGTGAGTCAAAAGAATAATAGCGCCATACTTTTTTAGAAGCCTCTGGTGCCTCGCAGAGGAGCTGATTAATGAAACCTCGTGCAGGGTTTCTAATTGAGATTAATTCCCCCAGAACACAAGTCAAGGTTCTTTTGTCTCACTGTTGGAACTGGGATTAAATGATTTTTTTTTTAACCAGAAACAAAGCCAAAAAAATAATCCTGGATATAGCATTATTAACCACTGAGAGAAGTCCAAGCAATGCACTTAGCTGTATGACATAAGATGTGGAGATGGATTTGCTGCTGAGGGCAGCACAGTGATGCCTCCCAACCTGCGAGGAGCTTATCCAAGGCTGGATTGGATAAGCGATTAAGAAAATGAATGGATGGGTAATTATTTTTGAAAATAAGAGGAGAGCTGACAATTCTCTATCGATGTTATGTAAGCTATGGAATTTTAGGTGTATTTCAAGTCAACAACAAGGCTGCCTGACAGAGGAAAATACATGCTGTGGTTCAGAGTGTGGAGGGCTGTGTCAGACAACTGAATCCCCAGAGAGTCTTTTATATTCATTTGACAGGCAGAAGGAAGATTCCTTCAGGGACCAATTCTGTCTGCAACCCATCTGTGTGCAGGCACGGGATGCAAGGCTGTTTTTGTTGGAGATATTATCTCAAATGTCCAGGCAAGGTTTGTGTTTAAAAGCATCACCTACCATTGAACGGATGACCAGATTAATACTCAAATGTTGCTCATAAGCCAGTAAAAGTGGAACATTTTTAGGAATGTGACTCTAATGGCTTTACCAGTACTTATACTGGTAAAAGCAAATAGATGTGATTAACCTGAGAAACGTATCTCTAAGTTCAAATTTAAGTTCTGTGTTAACATGGCTCTTTGCAGCCTATTTTCCAATCAGAAGTTGCTGGGTAAATTAGTATGAATCTTATATATCGATAATATTGGATATTACATTAAAAACGACAAAACTCTGATTAATTTTGAGTCGGTTTACGACAGTTACTATTTTTTGCAGGTAATGAGGCCCCCGACAGACATGAGTAGATGCTCTAAAATTTTCCCGGCGATGCTCTCCCAGGGCTTTGGTACAGCCAGCTGTCATGAAAGCAGTCGCGGATTTCATCTTTATGCAAATGATTTCCAGCCTGTGCATTTTCGTGCACACCTGTTGTTATCCAACTGATTTTGGAGAACCACTGATACCTCTATGATAGAAGCCTGCTTTGTTGCTGTCATCTCTTTGACCCCCGCCTCTTCACTTTGTATATTGACATTCAACTCCACCTAAATCTAAAAGTCAACTCGCAATCAGCTGGGAGCCCCGCGTGAGCTCTGTTGTGCTTGGACTAACACTGAGACAACACACACTCACAGACAGTGAAATAAATCCACTGAAATGAAAGCTCAGACTTAAGAGATTAATGAATCAGATCAGTTGTTTTATTTTAAATTTATGGTGCTGAAGAGCGCACAACAAATCATCAAAATGTAACTGTCCAAATATTTAGGCTTTTGGAACAATCATATCAACGAGTGATGACCCTTGTGCTATGGTAATATGATATTTCTGAACGATCTGCCAAAGGCCTTGAAATTCATCTTTGATACAGACGGATGTTAAGTGCGCATCAGTTGTGTTCTCCAGCTGCCAAAGGACGAGCGGATTACTGGTCACATTCTGAGTGATGGAGTATCTGAAATGTGACAAGCAATTATGGTGTATTTGATCTTGAAAGATTGACTTTAAAGGATGAAGCCTCTGAACTGGGATGCAGCTTATGATGCTGCCCTGGTACACGCAGTCAGCTACTATAGGGAGGAGCACAATAAACATGCAGCTGCAGGGCTACAAATTTACTGAAATTCTTTCTTTATACATCCGACCTGTCTTGGATTTGACATGAAGGGGAATTGTTTGCCCAAAGCCATATTTTGTGTTTGTTTTGGCTAAGTGAGCCTCATCATCTTACACATTGCAGTGTTTTACAATTGCTGGTTGAAAGTAAAGTGTGATTCCATCATGCAAAAAAACAAACAAAGATCAAATGAGTACAAAGCATGGTATGAATGTGACACTGGGGTATTTGGCTGCAATTTACTTCATGGCTGACCGTGTTAGCGACCAACACAGTTTAAAGTTAGTGGACAAGGACATTTGATACAAAATATGGGCATAGCATCTAGATCTTAAACTTAAGCCAGCACAATATGCATTATCTCTACTCTTCAAGAGGGCCAGTTGCTCTGATTGGAAGAAGTGCTCTGATTGCATATAAGTCAAGGACTGACTTTATTCGTGGCCCTGAGTAAATACTTTTCTTATGGATTCATAGTGTTAATCAATATTTTCATTTTTATTGGCAAGTCATTTAATGTATGAGTGTGCAGTTTGTTCCACCTCTTGCTCATCACATCTGGTTTAAAAAAACAAGCTGGCAATAGCTGAAAGCTAAAGGCAAGGCTTCAAAAAGGTTATGATGATCTATTATATACAGCCAGTGTTTGCAAATAAGCCACTTTTTGTCACGGTTCCTGGGTTTTGGACCAGAGCTTTTAAGTTTGGGGATTTTTAGGTTTCTCTATTTTTCCTTTCTGTTTTCCCAGTCGTGTCCCCGTGTCTCTCTGGTCCCTCAGTGTTTTGTCTCCATTGTTGTCTGGTTTCCCTGTTTGTTCTGTCAAGTTAGTCCTGGTCTCTCTGTTTATCACTTCCTGTTTTATCTTGACAGTCCTTCATCTCACCCGCGTCATGTTTTGCATCCCCCGTTTCGTCAGTTAGATTCTATTCAGCTGTGTTCCCCCAGGTGTTTCCACTCTGCCTTAATTCCTTATTCTGCATATATTGTCTGCATCTCCCTCTGTTCGTTGTCACTGCCTCCCTCATGGTGTGTGACTCGTTGTCTGCCTGTGTAGCCTCAAGTCAGTTTATTCCTGCTTAGCTCAGTTTGTGTTTTTTGTTTCTTTTGCCCTTTTGTCAGCGTTAAAATGAAGCTGTGATTTTTAATTTACGACAATCTGCTGAGTCCTGCAACTAGAGCCACACTCTGTTCACCGCACACCCGTTCCCATGACACTTGTGACAGATATAAAAATACTGGCGGCCGCCGGTGCTTCCCCTCAGGCTCCTGCTAGATGCACTTGTGGTACGAATTTGAAAATCCTACGTCACCTCGTTCTAGAGTTGACATGTTCACCTACCCAGCCAGTGTTGTGATAATAATATCCCATCACCCTTTTACAGCTGAGGAGGTAAAAGGTGTGACTGTTATTTTATGTTTACAATTTGTTGCTCTATTGTATAGTATTGTACATTGTATAGTCTGAGGGCTGATATACCTACCTGCACACATAATAAATAGCAATAGAGCAATTAGGAAAAAAATAACCATAAAATATTTGAGGGACCATAGGGGATAAGACTGAAAATAAATATTCCCCTGCTTATGAACTCAAAAGTTTTTTTGTACCCATTTGTAAGACAAAGTCCTCTCCTCCGGTGGCAGTTTTCTCCAGAGAAGCCAGGGGGGCAGACACACAGGTATCGTCCCTCTCCGGTCTCTATGCAAGTGGCATTAATAGCACAAGGCCTGGATGAACACAAGCGAATATCTGTGGTAAAAAGAGAAAGGAAAAAAATTACTAATAAGTATGCTGTTTTTAGATCTTGTGGGTTCTCTCTCTCTCTCCCTGTGTCTCTATGGCTGATTATTCCTCTCGTCTTTGTTTCCATTCTCACACTACACTCCCCACCACAGCATCTTGTCACCAAGAACAAAACTGAGAACATAACCAACTGTGTTACACAGGAAAGTGGCTCATATGCTCCAACGGAATAAAAGATGCACTATGCGTGCTGATAAAGAGGTCACACTGAGCTGGAAGCCAGAAAAAATCTCTCTTCTTCTTCCTTTGTTTCTTCCTTTGTTTCTTCCTTTGCTCCAGGGTCTCCAAGTCCTTTTGTGTGATAATGGCCACTATAGATACTATGATTATAATCAAAATCCTTAAACTAAAATAGGGCATCTAATTAAATGTTAATGTGACTTTAACAATAACATTTTCATCGGGGTATTTTCATAAATTAATAATGCATGCGTTATTCAATGGCACAAGTGGAGGGGAAGGTAGTTTATCATGAGGATGTTGGCAGTTTTATTAGGGGTTTCAGCTTCCCTTGTTGGCAGATTTCCATAGTCAGATTATTTATGCTCTGACTATGCTCTTGGGAAAAAATACAGTTAACTATATTATAGAGACCAGCCTGATCTCTCTGGACCCATGTATCTCTAGAGCTCTGTGACTCACCCTGACCTCTGGTATATCAGTATTGGGAGCAGATTGAGATAGGAGTGCCTGGGGAGCCTAATGACACTTACCTTGGTCACACAGGCTACCCACCCAGCCCTCCTCACAGATACACTGCCATGCCTTCTCACATGTGCCGTGCAGACAGCCAGGGAAGGGCACACAGTGGTCACAGTTGTCTCCTTGCCACCCTGGTTTGCACCTGAATGAGGTTAAATAAAGGCATTAAATCTAAACTATTAATACACCACCCAATGAGCTTCGTGGTCCTGCTCTTGGTCCGATATTATCTGCATGTTTTTACTATTAAAGTGACATCAAATGCTGCGATTTACAATTGCTGTAATTGGTTAATCTTTCTAAATACCCACAGCAACAGGGTACAGTCATTTTGGCTAAAGAGTAGATTCAGAAGGTTTTGCCAGAAACAAAAACATGAGGAAACCTTTTAAATTATCTGTCAGGATAACAATGCTTTTTACTGTTTAAACAAAGAACAGACTTGGCAGCTGACTTACACATAATACAAGCGCCAAAAACAGAGATTCACTTGGCTGGATTGTTATTGTATTTTTCCAAAAGCCATTTGCTTCTCCTGAGGTAAAATAGAATCTACACAGAAACCTGAGGTCTGTTCAGTACCTGCACTTCCCTGGCTTCTCACAAAACCCATTTTCTGTGCTGCACCCTGCGCTGCATTCCCAACCTTTGAGAAAGGAAGACATCAGCATGTTGGCATCACAAAATAAAAAACACACACGAAAGATTCACAACAATAAAATATTAATCCCTGGTACTTCTATTTCCATGCAGGGAGAAAACGAGTTGGGGTTGTTTCTTTTTTCTTTTTTCATGAACTGACTCAAATCTCTTTGTGTCGCTGTCAGCTGTCTCGGCTGATCGAAATCTAAGATTACCTTTGACGATGCTTGTCACGGAGAGAATTAAGACCACCGCTGCGAGATGCATCGTAATTTCGAGGAAGACCCCTTTTGTCCTGCAAAATACAAAGCAGCTGATATAAAGAGCTCTCGCTTCGTGGAGAAGCGACATCTTCCATCTAGAAAAAGGACACTAGTTAAAAGTTGATTTTTGAAAAAAGAAAACCACGTTAAGATTCGTTCACAATTAAGAGGATCCTACACAAAAAGATCTACATAGCGCTGTTAGATTTTTAGTTTTAAAAATATATCTGTACGAAATTTTTTTTAAATACCCTGAGCTTGACTTTAAATATAAATATAAATGCATATGCATATATTGATTTGGGGGTGATTTACTGTTTTCCTGTTTATTTGTGGAAACTGACGCACCTGAACCGTATGCGTCTTCTCCCAAAGGTATCCATTACGCACGAGCACGCAGAAAATGAGAAAAGACATTCATTTAAACACAATCTTCATCTTTTTTTAAAATAAAAATAAAAAACAAAAACCTCTGACTTAAATGAACTGTCTTACCTATGTCGCCCAGTCGTTCTGCTCCCAAGTGACTTCGACCATATTTCACAGGTTTGCTTTTTTCTGCTTTCTTTCCTTTAATCCAAGCAACGTGCTAATGAAAGTGATACCACAGGTGTACTCGTGGTCTGGCTGCTGAAGGTGGACCTGAAGGTTTTGACGGGACTGCTGCATCGTGCAGCGTCCCAGTGCTGCACGCTCCTCCCACCTTCTGAGGGAGAACGCGTGCACCAATCTGACCCCGTGGGAGAGAAGTGCAATAGTTGTACAGTAGTCACATTAGCTGGCTGACTTTAGTTTGCAAATGTCTAACTTTATGTCAAGCGATGAATGAGGTCTCTACGATTCATTTAAAACAAAGGAAGAAAACAAACGAACCGATGTCTACGGATATCTTGTTTGTTTGTTTTTCACGCGATAATAAATTATTCAAGGGTGATGGAGACACATGATTCTTGTACACATGATTCTTCATCTTTATTTTTGGAAATTGGACACACCTGAAGTATATACGTCTTCTCTCAAAGGTATCCATTACGCACGAGCCCCACAGACAGGGAGAAAATGATAACAGTTAAGGCTTAGGTACATAACTAGGCCATGTATTTGAAATATTAAAAGTAAGGGTATATCTGAAATGTCCAATTTTGGTGTTAATTATTATTTTTATTATAGTAGACTTATTTAATATTAATACTCCTGATAACCACAGATTTATTTTGCTAAATATAATAAAGCATTTATTGCAAGAGCTTTTATACAGAACTCCTTATGACATTTGGGCTGAACATTACTTTTAGCCAAATAATATGAAGGAACAACACAATGTGAAATTTCTACTGCACAGAAGGGAAAAAAATGTAAGAACAAGAATAAATGTTGTTATTTTCATTTCACCAGGTCTGAAAATCAACCTCACATACAAAGAAAAACACACAATGCAAACGAGATAAAAAGCAAACAATAAGTCACAACGTACTTTGAAAGCAAGCCAGAGGACACTGATGGAAGAATATTGCACTATACCTTATCCAAACGTCAAAAAAAAAGCACTGTTGAAAGAACAGAAGTTCAATGTCATAAATTTTCACGTATCTTAAAGAAATATGGAAATAATATGGAAAAAAGATAGATAGGTAGGTAGGTAGGTAGGTAGGTAGGTAGGTGTGTGTGTGTGTGTGTGTGTGTGTGTGTGTGTGTGTGTGTGTGTGTGTGTGTGTGTATCAATCATTATCCCTATAAGAACTTGGACTTGGGATATGCAGTAAAGCGTGATAAAAGAGAAATATCCAGTACTTCAAGTACTTCAAATTTGTAGCTAAGCGCAGTATTGAGAATATGTGCTTAGTTATTCTCCTCCTTTTATGCTGCCTAAGGGAGGAACCCTTTCACCATTTTCAAATTATATTGATTGACTTTCCATACACAGCGCCTACCTGTCATACATAATAATGTGCCGTTCTATTCTTAGTCCACTTATTGCTGTCCATAATCTTCCCTTATCCTTCCCAAGGGCAGGGAATGGTATTTTCCTTCCCATGCAGTATATGACTTAGACTGAGGGCCTAATTATGAGTTTCACCTCTCTCAGAGATTATTAGATAAGCAATAAAGGTCTTGAAAATGGTGGCCAAGGAAGCATCAGGGGTATTCGACAGCTCTGTCTTTCTAATTATCTTCAGTGTTTATCTCTCTACATGCACAAGTAGGCTATGAGATGCAACCAGTATCCTGTTCAGGATAAAATGAAGAAAAAGAAACCAAAATTGACTAACAACAAGGGGAAAGCCATCTTTTTTTTAAAAAATAAAAATATAATCTTGAGCAGATGTTTCTGGTTTCAAATATGTGTGGGTTTGTGTCTAGACGATGAAAGCACAGGAGATACATACATGAATGCAAATAAGCAAGAAGTCCATGTTTCACAATTGGAAGATGGGAATCCGTCGTTTCTTCTTACACCCAATCAATCCTGAAACAAGGACATAATCATACTGCAAACAGCACTCTGACACAGGTAAGTGTGATGAAGAAATTGATAACTCTCCTCACATGTGATAGAATCTGTTAGAGGTCTCCAGTCTCATATCCCGCGCTTCAGTTCAGATGCGGTGTTTATTTTCAAACCTCCAACGAGGCCAGGTTAACATTACAGCGGAGATGCGATTTCCTTCAAAACATCTGCCAACCAGATTCACATCAGTTGCAGCTTCTAATGAAATGTCTCGGGCTTGTACGTGCTTTATTAAAGTGAAGGACTTTTCCATTGATTTCGAGGAGGGTTTCCCCCCCAACCCTGATCTCATCTGGTATCTGATCTGCTGCTGGGTGCTCTAAGTTAAGATTAGACATTATGGATCTGAGGATCCGAATGTGTGCTCTGTGATTTAGACGTTTGCAGGATGGTGTTTTCTGTTTTATGCTAACATTATCATGCTACCTTGCTCGTACAAAAATATGTCAAAGGTATTTTAAAAAGCTTTATATTTTCTGGTTTCTATGGCTTTTTATAGCTCCCGTCTTTAATAATTCATCTTGATATCCGAAATGTAGTCCTAGTCTGTGTTTGGACAGGGAAAGTTTGAATTTCACTGCAGTCAAGTCTTAATTCTAATAATTATGCATCTACAGGGAAAAGAGTATTTTTCATGAGCCACGTAATATGAGGGTCTTATTTCTAATCTCCGTGAAGTTTAGTCCCACACTGAGAGCTTTCCCGTCTCCAAACCACATAGATGAGGAATTATTACATGTCACAGCAGCGCAGTTTAGAGCGAGTGTAGATCATTAAATTTAAAATCCACTCAAGGCCGAAATGATTTAATCTGAATTCTCAGCACGCAGACACAAAATGAAGAAAAGTCCATCAACAGAGTCTAAAATCTGATTAAAGAAGTTCTCGTTCAGGTTTTGATACAGATCTTTTCATTCAAACTCTCAGATGGCACACTTTGAAAGAAATGAATGTTGAATTATAAACTCTAAACACAGTTGCCTGGGTAATAACACATGTTGTGGCTGCCCACTTCTTTCTTGTCTGATGTCTTTCAGGCGGCTCTTTTGACATAATGGATCATTAGGCTGGAGATCCAACCAGGTGGGAGTCAAGTGAGCTCAATTACAAACCTATTGCACTACAGTAGACCTGTCATTCTACATAATATATATTGATCTTTTACATATAGTATATAGTGCATACACATACATAGTTGTTCTTAACATGTAAATTATGTAATATTACTTCTTAATATAACATCTGGTCCCCTGTCGGATTACAGCCTGTAAGTGATGGTGTAAACATACAACAAGAAACAATGAAAACTGAGTGGAGGAAATGCGAGGGATGTACTTTTTACCTAGAAACTACAAATAAATGACACAATAATGGTGCTTTATGCTTGGTAATAGTGAGATAAAAATAATGAGGCAATGACTATGTAATAAAAATTAATTACTATATTATTAACAAACCAATAACCAAGTAAGAGCCAACCTTGGTTTTTAGTTTGGTGCTATTAGACTAAAATTTACAAACTACTTAGTAGTATATGGTAACCCTTTAGCAATTAAATGGTCATTTCTGTGTGATATTTGGAAATAAACATTTCTAACCTAGTCACACTGATGTGTTAGTAACATCGCAATAATAAGGTAATGTAAGTTTAGTTGTTTTTGCATATTAACACACTATTACCATAGTATAATGCTGAAATTAATCACAGCTTATATGCTAAAACATGTCCTTTGTTTGAGTATAAAAATGCAGTATTTTGTGTTGGGAGCAGGAGCGTTAGCTAATCGGAAATATCTGTGCTGTTTTATATTTAATTTTCTAAATCAGGGCTCAAAAATGCAAAATTAAATGTTTCCATTTAATTTTGTTTGTATTGATTAAACCAAATGCCTAAAGGTATAATGAACAGGTGCTATTCTGGTGTGGATATTGCTACAAAATGACAATTTTACTAATATTAGAGATGTTCTAATTAAATTTTCCTTATTATCATGCAGTAACTCTGTGCAAATAACTCTGTGTACACGATGAACCAATTGAACTGCAGATTATGCAGCATCTTGTCACATCAGGAAATTAGAGTCCAAGTATTTGATACATAATGTGTTTTCATTTCAAGTCGATTTGTCCCTGGTTGTCACTGTTATGTTTTTTGTGGGTTTTTTAATGCTCCATGTTTGCTGGACTCTGTCATTATGACAGCTTTGGCCAACTTGTCACTGTATGGTAGGCTGGCGGGGGAGTGATTTGATATGTGTGTGATAACTTGGCTAATTCTCTTCTCTGCCTTCCAAACTTCCCCATATACCACAGTAATGACTCACAAAGGAGCGACCTGCATCTTGCCTCTGGGGATGAGTGGCTTATTTAATTGGATTGGCAAGGCAAAAGGTGAAAGATAAAAATCAGACGCTCACCTCAGTGGCTTGGCTCCTCATTTCTTTTCTTCTCTTTTCTGCATGAGTGCCGCTAGATAAACTTGGGAATCTTGTATCTCCCTCAATGAAGCCCTTAGGTAGCTCAGCAAGTGCTGCGGTACTCATGGGTTCAAAACACCACTGCAAAAGGACCACCAGTGTGTCCTTTTGCATTTGCATGTTTTTAGACGTCATATATCATTTTCAGTAACCCAAATAAGACTCCAAGTTACTATTGCTTTTGTCCATTTTAAAGAAGGTAAATGCTGCCAACTACCTATGCAGGTGTGGCTTCAGCAGAATGAGATCCAATGTTTATTTTGTCACATAAATATCAAATCAATTTAAGGAGTCTTGTAGTTTTAGGATCAACAGTTGTATCTGAAAATGTCCTGGCAACCTGTGCAATTACTGTGGAGAAATAAAAAGTTATGATATATAGAGCAATGCATAGATTACCCCTTTGTACCTATGTATTATATTGTCAAAACTTGCATAAGCCTCACAACCTGCAAAACTGTACATTTTAATACACCATGATCCAGGTGTGCTTCATTGCTTTATTTTTCTCAGCGAACCAAGGAAAAAATATACTTTCTGCAGAGTGCCCCCGCAGGAATCTGAGGTAGCTGCTGGAAATGGAGAGTGCATTTCTCTTTTTCAAATATACCAATTACATGAAAGGTGGTGTAGAGACGATCTGTCTCCCGCTGACTGGCAGCACACCGTGCATTTTCCTGGCACTACACGGGCTAACTGCTCTATAGCCTTGCCCTTGGGAGTGTTGGCAGAACTTCAAACACTTTCAGTTTTTGCTTTTAAGCATGTGCAAAACCTACCCCAGAATTTCAAATAGGAAAAAGGTTACAGAAACCATCTAGCTTTAATAGGAGCTTCATAAATCAGATATTAAAGAGTCAAGTGATAGCAAACTGATAGAGTTGATGATATTGAAAACCATCCAAAAACTGTTCTCTGGCAAATCAATGGTTGTTTAAAGGCAGGGGGTCATTTACCTGTTATATATTAGTTGCAAGGATCCTACAGGATGGCTTAAAAGATATTCCTTCCTTCTTCCTGACTCCACTTTAAGCTATACTCATTAATCGCCATCTTAATGGTTAGGCCGTCTCCCTCTTACTCAATCGTCCACTATTCCTGAGGGACATAATGTGCATTCTTCATACAACTGTCTTGCACCAGTGTTACATCAACTTTCCTCTCTGCAGAAAGAAGTGTGATTAGACTATTTTTGTACATATATATAAAGTGAAAGCTTTTCTCATTTCTCTTTCAGCCTCTCTCATCACACTGTTCATTCAACCCCAAGTGGAAAGCCAACTATCTTGAATTTTTTGCAATATTTCCCTTAGTCTCCAATCTTTTTCTTAAAGAACCCTCATACATTTCAGATATACCATGTACACTTAATTCAGTCCATCAAGAGATTCCAATGCATGAGATGCAACAACGTAGCATGCTGCATTATTTAACTTTCAGCCACATAAGCCAGAACAAGAACCTTTAAACACTGGTAGTCTACGTATTTCTTGCATGTTAGAATTACGTAACAGCATCCCTGTATTGATGCATCGATGCAACAAATTGTTGTGGCTACATAAACAGCAGTTATCTGACATATTATAAACCCATAAACACCAACTGGGGTCTGCGGGAGGCCGAAATTTAGCGAGGATATTTTTGGAATTTGCCATCTGCTCAGACGTGAGCCAGTGTGTAGAGATGTTAACTAAATTAATTAGTGTTACCATTATCACCATAGCAACAGAAGCCTCTCATTATCAATCATTAAGGCTGTGGAAGATCCTGATGGACCAGAAGGATGAGTTTACAAGAACAGGGAACAGCAGAGGACGACGATTGAGGCACCAGAGAGGAGCAAGAGAATGAAGGGAAAACAGCAATTGGAGAGGAATGACTTGTTGCCACCTGCTCCTGGTACTAGTTATTGCTGTCTTGTCACCATGGTAATGGGAGAATGATGCTGTCTTTCGAGGCGTGTCTCACCTTGCCGTGGCCTTGCATCATCGAGATATAACAAGTATAACACCTTTCTAGCCTGAAAGAAAACTAATGTGCGACAACCAAAAATGGCCCAGACACAGAGGGGTTATCTTTAATGAAGAAAGCTGCTTTTGTACTGCTCTGCTTGAGCTCTGAAGTAAAAAGTGAATGCACTGAGCCACAACACAAACCGATGTTCTGTTAGCAGTGATTTAATGCTTCACTGGCTCCAAGTTAACAAACTGATTCCCTGAGCATGCTCAAGCACAGACAGTCAGTTCTTTCATCACTTTCAGCTTTGCTGCTAATTGGTCCGTCTGGTTTAAATCCTCAGTAACTCTGCAATGAGTTTGCTACATGATGTGTTTAAAAAGCTATTCTGACATTTTTTTAGACAGGTGAAAGCTCACATTTGCTCATTTATTTCTTAAGCCTGTGTTTCTAAAAGCCTAGAACTCACTCCATATCGAGGTGCTCATCACAAGGTGATTGAAGGTTAAACATTGCCTGTTTGAATGTTTTGGAAGACCATTCTGTGACACGTGGCAGAAAGCAAAATTGTGCAGGTGCTGATGAGAGTTGATAGCCACAGGCACCGGGATAAACAAATACCAAAACTGACAGACATAATAGTTAAATAGCCCACAATGCTCACTGACTGAAACCATCATTTCTATTTGCCACAGATGCAGGTGAAACCCAACTCTTCACTGCAAATATTCACTCATCCTCCATTTTACTATTCATGCCTAGTGGCAGGTCAACATCGCTTTCTTTATTGGTGAATATATCAAAGCTTTTTATGCCTCTCGATGCAATAACTCAACTCCTTCTAGCTGGAAAGCCCGTAGTTGTGCTTTTGGTTTAGAAAAGTGAAGTCCATTCATGTGCCACATATAGAGATTAATTTGGTTGTTATAGTACACACACACACACACACACACACACACCTCATCTCGTCTTCTGCTTCTATCCATTAGTAACCAGCATCCTTTTCTTTGGCACACATAGAGAATGGAGTGGGAGGAAAGCAGGCAGACAGAGGAAAAGATCTGAGCTAACACAACAATAGTCTCCTATGATACCTAAAGAGCAGAATCTCTTCAGCCTTTCCCCTGTGTGACTCATCTCAAATAATCTGACACATTTTCTAACACAGACTATTGAATAAAGATTTTCTTCCTGACAAAATCCATAATGCTGGCAGAAGAAGCCTCGGGCATGTGAAGCTATGTATAGTTAAAGGCACAATGATTTATTGTAGTTCTTATTTTGCCTTGCAAAAAGACATGTACAGCAATGTGTTTGCATGGCACAACACAGAAGAGCCACCTCCACAGGACAAGACTCAGCTGTTCATCTGCATCTTAAGGATAAAGGACACTCTTTCGAGGATGCCAATGTTCACATTTTGGACAGAGAGGACAGATGGTTTGAAAGAGGAGTGAAAGAAGCCATCTATGTCCACTGTGAGTGACCATCTTTGAACAGAGGCGGTGGTTTACGACACCAACTGTCTGCCATCTATAATTCAGTTTTGAGTTCCCTCCCCAGGCGCCTTAACGCCCACTCACATCCTGGGCCATCTGACCTCAGGAATTCGCTGATTGGGACCCACACCCGTTTTCACACCTTGGCTCAGGCAATTAGAGGATCATCAGGGGGTCCTTTTGTCCCTCTGTGGGGGGACACTCCCACTAGGTTTAAATCTGGAACTCCCCACCATTTGACCTTAGAACTAAAGAAGCTTCTCGGATGAGAGGCGAAACGTCTTCAAGCAACTTAAAGAAGTCCAGACGCTTTTCTTTGCAAGCTCTTTTGACTGTTTGCTGCATTGCTCAGTGTTACCTGATCAAGTTCAAGGCCAAGCAGCTGCCACTCATCCTGATCCCTCCTGGATAACAGCCTCGATAAAGTCAGCAGGAGGGATGCTGAAGAAAAACCATAAAATAAAATGAAGGCAATCTGGAATAAGACGTTCATTCAGAGCTTTTCATGACTCTAAAATCACGAGCTGTTGCCAAAAACTAAGTTCAACCATTAAGACAAATTTCAAGATCCTTCTTATTTGTCTCATTAGGCCTGAAACAACTGAAAAAAGAAAATCTGAAAGACTGGCATCTGATCTGAGCAAATAGGACCCAAACCTTTCTACCTTAATACATACACAACAGAGGACACAAAACAACCCAGTCTTTTATGTCCCTTCAGTTTGAAGTCTAATTATGGGTGCCTTAAAGTGCAATCAGTAATCAGTAAGGTACCACGTTTTAGTTGCTCTTGGCACAAATTGATCATAATTGATCAGCAGGAGTCCAAAAGGGTTTCTCATCAATGCCTGACACTTCTCTGTTACCCAAGTCTCTCCTGAGAGCTGAAGCTTTCCTCAGACTAAGTCTCACACTGTGGTTTTATTGGGGGAAAACTTCTAATTACTTTTCAGTCTGTAATTTTATATTTTAACCTCTAAAAAGAAATGCTCAGTTTCTAATTCTAAAGGTGAATGGGGTATGTTTCTTTTAGTAAGATGGCATATAACCACATCTCCCAAAATTATAAGAACAAATTAAAGAATATGAACAAGAACTGAATAAAGGAGATGAAAAATGTCCCGAGGTTGTCAAAATCCTTATTATTTATCAGACTGTTACATTCATTCTGCCTTTTGAAACATTACAATTTTCAAAGTGCTGTGCAAAAGTCTTAAGCCAGGTAATTGATAACATACATTAAAAACATTATATAAGAAAAAGACTGTTTCTTCAATTTCAATAAGCTTGAAAGTCAATATTTAGTTCGACCACCTTTAGCCTTTTATTGTTCTCTGCCAAGATGATCCCACATTGTTTCAGTAATGTTAAGGTCCAGGCTCTGGGGAGGCCAATCCATGACTGCTGGTGTTCTATTGTGTGTTTTTCTAACCAATCACACTACATTGACAGTGTATGGGATCACTGTCATGCTGAAAAACAAGATGTTGCAGATTAGACCGTTTCCAGATGGTATTGAATATTGAATCAAAATCTTATTTTATTACATTCCCAAGAAGAAATGCTGTCCCAAACATAACAGAGCCTCCACCATGTTTTATAAATGGCTGCACACACTCGCTGTTCAACCTCTACCTCTACTGTTGCACCTCTCTTCTGACCTCCCCTGTACATATTAATGACAGTTTCAACCAAAGATATCACTTGAATTCATCATATAATTTGGATTCATTAGACCTGTTGCTACTGATATTCAGTCCAGTTCTTGTGTGATCTGGTATATCTCTGACTTTTCTCTCTATTTCCGTTTCTTAAAAATGGCTTGTTGACAGCCCGTCTTTCACTGAGACCATTTCTGATGATGCTTTACTGAATAGTAGGTGGATCAAACAAAGATCCAGGTGCATCTCTCAGCTCATGTATCAGGTCTTTGAGACTGTCACTGTTCATCTGTGTAAATAGTTTGTGTAAACCAGCCACTTAATTTTTCATTCTCCATTTGTCAAGTTTCCTCAGATTTCTTAATGGCACACTGCACATCATGTTTCCATGTGCCCAGGTGTTGGCTAATAGCTCTTTGGGAATCACCTTGTTGGTGCAAATGTTGGGGGGCCTTTTCCCTAGATAAACTGAAGAAATGGGAAATTATGTGTTTTTGCAACAGTGCCTAAAGATAATTTAAAATTGGTTCTTTGCTAAGTTGTCTGTTATGTGTAGACAAATCACTGGTTCATCCCTTGAATTTGGTGCCTTTTTATGCTTGAATGATTTATACATTCAAAAATAAATGAATTCCTCTGAAAATAGTCAGGCAAACAGACTGGACTGAAAATGGAAAACCAACCAATCTCCAAAGAAAAACCTTCAGAAAGCAAAAAAAGTGGTGCTCAAGACCACTTTTAAAAAATTATAAGAAGTTTTAAATCCTAAATTTGACCAAAATGTAATTTTGAAACAGTAATAATTTTTGCCTGAGGCTAAGTACATTTTTTCTTTCATTTTTCTTCTGCACTAATCATTGTATGGATGAATTCACATATTTCACTCTAGTCAGAATGATAATTAACACTATTTTTAATACTATAGCAAAGCCTGCGGTTAAATCAATCATACTGTAAATTATCTACACGAGTCCACATTTACATGTTTCTTTTAATAATGTAATGATTTTCTAAACTTCCTCATTATATATTATCAAGCATTTGCGAGTTCTATGAACCTCTTTAGCTTTCTGTGCTCCAGCGAGCTGCAGTGAGGAGGAAATAAAGTGAAGGATAAGACACTACTCTCCTCGTCTAATTGAATCTCACCTCAACAGAAACCTGTGGCTGCCAGCCCAAGGTTAAAACAGTGTTGATATTGCTTCTCTGCACGCTCTCACTCACTAGAGTCCCTCACTATGAATTATTCACAGGAACAGTCACTGCTGAAAAAGAGGCCAGGGCAAGGGGAGAAACTCAACCTCCCAGATCAAGCCACCATATATAAAACTTTTTTTTTCAGAAAAGGACTTTTGCCTGAAGCATTTTGGCTTTTATTTGTTGTAGTTCATGTTTTAGGAGCTTAATCCACCAAAGCCATGACAGACATGTGAATTTTATAATTTCCTGTTCAGGCAGTTTTACACCAAAAAGGCTCCGGTTCACTGACGTCTAAAGATCGCTGTCATGACCTTACTGAAATTATCCCATCATTTTTCTTCCGTACACAGGCTGGACCAAGACAATGTACATGTCAGTGCTCCTCCAGCTGTGACCAACATGATGAGCCTAAAATTACTGGTTGATCTCCTGCAGCAGGAAAATATCTGTGTGAGATAAAGGGGGTGTTTTCTTTTAAAGGAAAAAAATAGAAAGTGCAAAAATGCAGGATTGCATGCAGTTTTAACGCCATTAATCACTGTACAGAAAATAGCACATAACACACAGGAGCTAGAATGCAGTAATTAAGAAGGGTTTGTGCAGGTTTACACAAGAGGGGTAAAAAAGCAGAGCGAATCTCAGGCTTATACATACATTTCAAACCCAGTGTTACTCAATTTCAAACTCAATGTACAAACAAGACTGAACTGAAAAAAACAGGTAAAGAAGATGAGATTCTTAACAGCAACGGTACAGTCTGACCTTGCTCGGCTTGTTCTGTTTTTGTTACTGGCTGTCTCTCTCTCTGGTTTTCTTTCACTCAACATTTTTTCCACTTCTGCTCAAAATAAAAGGAGCGATAGAAGGCCAAAAATGGACCTGATGAAAAGACGGAAACTGAAAGGGAGGTGAGAATTAGCTAGACGAGGACGCGGATGTTCCAAAAACACTGCAAAGGGAAGTGATGTTGATGGAGAGACGAGGGTGATGAAAAGAAAGGCATGAATTGGGACAGGCAGCGGCGAGGAAACAGAGCGGTTGCTGTTAAAGCATAAAGCTTGTTTAGTGCTGTTTGGTCAGACCCTATGAACTGATGTGACAAATCCCCTGGCTAAAACTCCACAATCGGGGGCAACAGTGCAGAGAAGGAAAACTAACTTTCAGTGTGGCAATACTGTGTGACAGGGAAAACAAGGTGTGAACAGAATAAACAAGTACACCTCTCCCTGTAAATGTGTTCTTTAAATTTTCCTGAACATTGGATGTAAAATTCTAAACATATATTGTATTAATTATTTATTCTTATAATGCTACTCCTCTTATGACAATACATGACATTTCTAAATCCACAGTAGGGCTGCAGCATGAGTCATTTTTCGTTCATGCATTCTGACAGTTATTTTATTAATAAAAAAGAAGACAAAGCCTCAAAAATCTTGAAGTTGTTATGAGACATGAATTGCACACCTTATTGTTGGATCAGTCAAGTCTCAGTTTACCTCTGTGACTGTCTAGACTTGTATAATAGATGTTATGATGACTTTAAAGTCTTATTTTTGCTGCTCTCATTAGGGGTAGCCACCCCAAATCATCTGCCTCCATCCCACCCTATTCTTTACATCCTCTTCTGTAATATAAACCCCTTGATGTCCTCCTTCACTACATTATCTGTGGTTTTCCTTTTGTGCTGCTGACAGCAGCTTCAACATCCGTTATCAAATATATCCACCATGTCTCCAAAGTCATGTAATGAAAAGTATTACGTGTATTTATGTTTCACGAGTAACACTGTATCTTATCTGGCTGATTCACGTTTGCTGTAAGCAGGCAGAGATGTATAAAATCATTGCAGATTCAAGGTGGGCACCTGAGGTCAGTGCCAGGAATTTAGTATCCAACTAAATGGGAAATATGGCCACAATCTCCCCTTCTGTTCCTGAGGTAGGGTACTGAATAATCACTAGAAAGATAATTTTTTTGACCATTTTGATGCCACATGGAAGATGACCTTTGGCCTTGCATCTGAAATATAATCACTTCAGCCTTTTATTCTATCATCCATCCATCTTCATCCGCTTTATCCGGGGCCGGGTCGCGGGGGCAGCAGCCTAAGCAAAGAGGCCCAGACCTCCCTCTCCCCAGCCACCTTCTCCAGCTCATCCGGGGGAACACCAAGGCGTTCCCAGGCCAGCCGAGAGATATAATCTCTCCAGCGTGTCCTGGGTCTGCCCCGGGGCCTCCTCCCGGTGGGACATGCCTGGAACACCTCACCCAGGAGGCGCCCAGGGGGCATCCTTGTCAGATGCCCAAACCACCTCAGCTGGCTCCTTTCGATGTGGAGCAGCAGCGGCTCTACTCTGAGCCCCTCCCGGATAGCCGAACTTCTCACCCTATCTCTAAGGGAGATGCCAGCCACCCTTCGGAGGAAGCTCATTTCCGCCGCTTGTATCCGCGATCTCGTCCTTTCGGTCACTACCCACAGCTCGTGGCCATAGGTGAGGGTAGGGACGTAGATCGACCGGTAAATTGAGAGCTTCGCTTTTACACTCAGCTCCCTCTTCACCACGACGGACCGGTGCAGCGTCTGCATTACTGCAGCCGCAGCCCCAATCCGTCTGTCGATCTCCGGCTCCCTTCTCCCATCACTCGCGAACAAGACCCCGAGATACTTGAACTCCTCCACTTGGGGCAGGACCTCATCCCCGACCCGGAGTGGGCACTCCACCCTTTTCCGGCTGAGAACCATGGCCTCAGATTTGGAGGTGCTGATCCTCATTCCCGCTGCTTCACACTCGGCTGCGAACCGCTCCAGTGCGAGCTGGAGGCCCTCACCCGATGAAGCCAACAGAACCACATCATCCGCAAAGATCAGAGATGAGATCCTGAGGCCACCAAAGCGAAAGCCCTCCGCCACTTGGCTGCGCCTAGAAATCCTGTCCATAAAAATTATGAACAGAACCGGTGACAAAGGGCAGCCCTGGCGGAGCCCATCACCCACCGGGAACGAGTCCGACTTATTGCCGGCAATGCGAACCAAGCTCTTGCAACGGTTGTATAGGGATCGAATGGCCCGTAGCAATGGGCCAGACACCCCATACTCCCGCAACACCTCCCACAGGACACCCCGAGGGACACGGTCGAATGCCTTCTCCAAGTCCACAAAACACATGTAGACTGGTTGGGCAAACTCCCATGCACCCTCAAGTATCCTCGAGAGGATGAAGAGCTGGTCCAGTGTTCCGCGACCAGGACGAAAACCGCATTGTTCCTCCTGCATCAGAGGTTCGACTAGCGGACGAACTCTCCTTTCCAGCACCCTGGCATAGACTTTCCCGGGGAGGCTGAGGAGTGTGATCCCCCTGTAGTTGGAACACACCCTCCGGTCCCCCTTCTTAAAGATGGGGACCACCACCCCGGTCTGCCAATCCACGGGTACTGCCCCTGATCTCCACGCAACATTGCAGAGGCGTGTCAGCCAGGACAGCCCTACAACGTCCAGAGCCTTCAGGAACTCGGGGCGGACCTCATCAACACCAGGGGCTCTGCCACCAAGGAGTTGTTTAACTGCCTCAGTGACCTCGCCCCCAGAAATTGGCGGGTCATTCCCCTCATCCCCAGACTCTGCTTCCTCCTCGGAAGACGCGTCAGTGGGATTAAGGAGGTCCTCGAAGTATTCCTTCCACCGCCTGACAATTTTCTCAGTCGACGTCAGCAGCGCTCCACCAGCACTATACACAGTGCAGGTAGAGCACCGCTTTCCCCTCCTGAGACGCCTGACGGTTTGCCAGAACCTCTTCGAGGCAGTCCGAAAGTCTTTTTCCATGGCCTCTCCGAACTCCTCCCACACCCGAGTTTTTGCTTCAGCCACTGCCCGAGCCACATTCCGCTTGGTCTGTCGATACCTGTCGGCTGCCTCCGGAGTCCCACAGGCTAACCAAGCCCGATAGGACTCCTTCTTCAGCCTGGTGGCTCCCTTCACCTCTGGTGTCCACCATTTGGTTCGGGGATTACCACCACGGCAGGCACCAACCACCTTGCGGCCGCAGCTCAATGCAGCAGCTTCGGCAATGGAGGCGCTGAACATGGTCCATTCTGACTCGATGTCCCCCGCCTCCCTCGGAATGCTGTTGAAGCTCTGCCGGAGGTGTGAGTTGAAGATCTCGCGGACTGGGGCCTCTGCTAGTCGTTCCCAGCACACCCTCACTACGCGTTTAGGTGCACCAGGTCTGTCCAGCGTCCTCCCCCGCCACCTGATCCAACTCACCACCAGGTGGTGATCAGTTGACAGCTCAGCTCCTCTCTTTACCCGAGTGTCCAGAACATATGGTCGCAGGTCTGGTGATACGATTACAAAATCGATCATCGACCTACGGCCTAGAGCGTCCTGGTGCCACGTGCACTTATGGACACTCTTATGTTCGAACAAGGTGTTCGTTATGGCCAAACTGTGATTAGCACAGAAGTCCAATAGCAAAGCACCGCTCGGGTTCAGATCAGGGAGGCCGTTCCTCCCAATCACGCCCCTCCAGGTCTCGCTGTCATTACCCACGTGAGCATTGAAGTCTCCCAGCAGGACAACAGAGTCTCCAGGTGGAGCACCTTCCAGCACCCCCCCCAGGGACTCTAAGAAGGCTGGGTACTCCGAACTGCCACTCGGCGCATAAGCGCAGATGACAGTCAGGACCCGTTCCCCGACCCTAAGGCGCAGGGAACAAACCCTCTCGTCCACCGGGAAAAACCCCAACGTACCGGCAGCAAGCCGAGGGGATATTAGAATACCCACCCCAGCCCGCCGCCTCTCACCAGGGGCAACTCCAGACTGAGACAGAGTCCAGCCCCTCTCCAGGAGACTGGTTCCAGAGCCCAAGCCGTGCGTAGAGGTGAGCCCGACTATATCTAGCCGGTACCTCTCAACCTCACGCACTAACTCAGGCTCCTTCCCCACCAGAGAGGTGACATTCCATGTCCCTATTGCCAGTCTTGGCAGCCGGGGGTCAGTCCGCCAGGGCCTCCGCTCCTGGCCGCCACCCGGCACACAATGCACCCGACCCCTATGGCGCCTCCTGCGGGTGGTGGGCCTGCGGGAGGATGGGCCCATGTCGCCTCTTCGGGCTGTGCCCGGCCGGGCCCCATGGACTAAGGCCCGGCCACCAGACGCTTATTCTATCAGGCTTTCTTTTTTTTTACATAATTACCACACGAATAAGTAATGTTCAAAACTGTGTTTTGTGAGGACGGAGTTGTTGTTTGTGCCAGATGTAATGAAATTCCCTCCTGGCACACTGCCTTCATACTACTAAGAATGACATTTGGTCGCAGTGACCAACAAAATGTAAACAATCTTTGAGCCCAAGTTTGCCAAATTTCCTCAATCCTTTCCTGACATGTCAAGTTCCAAGGACAGACAGTTAGAAAATAACAAATGAACAATTATCAGAGTAGTTGCGGATTACTTTTCTGATTATTTTTGATTATCTTTTGATAGTCAGCTGAAGATCTAAAATGAAACGATTTAAAGATATGTTGAGTTCCTTCCTCATTTAAATTAATGCCCATTTAGACCAGACTTTGAAAATTTATAAAAAGCTCATAATAAATATCTTGCTAGGCCTAAGTCGCAGGCCTAGAGTTTGATCAGCAACCTTGCGGTAACCTCCAGTTGTAGAGAAAACACAGTGAGTGGTTGCTGAAGGTTTCTGGCTGTCTCTACATGAAATCAGTTACAAAGACTGCACCAAAACCCTCCTTAAGATTGCTTTAGTCATTAGCTGATTGCTGCAGTTGCCCGTACTTGTTGTTGTGCCTCACTGATGCAGCCATACACAGTATAAAACATGTCCAAAGCTTCCAGGTCAGAAAAAATAAGCCAAGATTTCTGATCCTATAGAAGTCTGTAAACAAACAGCTTTCTTGACCACGGCAGATATTTTTCTGCTGAGTTTACGGGCTCAGTCATCCATTTTGGGTCATATTGCATAAAAAAGTCCATTCAGTAAGTCTTAATCATACCATGTTTTATACTTGAGTATTATCTTTAGCATGCTCAACGGCTACCAATAAGTTGTTACCCAAAGACTAAGCGGCTTGACATTCAGACCCACCCCTCTTTGCTGTCCCTACTGAATGCTGATCTGCAGGCTTCAAGACAGGACTTCAGAAACCCATGGATGACGTCGCAGTAGCTACATTCATTTTTTATACTGTGTAAGGCTCCAACGTTTGCTTTGAAGGTGAAAATTCTGTTTCGAGTTTGTGACACACTTGTCATTGTTTCTCTACTGCTTGACAAGTGTGCAATTGTCTGCAGAAAAATGTATGTCTTCCATACAAACTAGAGGTGACCACGGCAATCTGTTGGCAAACAGTGCAGTTTTTTAGGGCTGCATACCTCTTTGCAACCAGTTTGACATTAGCGACAGCAACCGCCAGCAACCTTCAGCAACCACTCCCCAACCAGTTTCAGAATAAACACTTTCCCCTAGTGACTGTGGTTACCAAGGGGTCACTGACCAGTATCTAGGCCTTGTGTGATTGGGGCTCTAGAAATCGACTTCATAGCAACCGCCAGCAATCTGGCGGGTTTCTTTGGGACACCTACATGTGTCACTAATCACACTTTATATCATCGTGTTTAACAAAAGACTTTGCAGTTGTGAATTCCTATATTTTTGTTGCCCATTATGTCATATGTCCACTTCAGTTTTCATGGCTTCTGTGCTTTACAGGCAAAAAAACTAAGATTGATTGATTGATAATGTGGGCAGTTGCTTCAGCTAGGTTTTATGTTCATGTCGGCAGTAATCTTGCAATGAAGAAGCCCTCTTTTCCAAATGTCTTACTTTGGAAAGCAAAAAAGGCACCTTTATAAACCCAAATGTTCACTTCATTTTTTCATCATTACAGCAGCCACTCCAGCACGGTCTCATCGGTACTGAAGGAGCGGATTTGTGATTCACACAAATGCACAAAAAGAAAAAAAAAATGCATCAGGTGAACAATGAGCTTGCTGATCTTTGTTTTTTACTCTGAAATCGTGTTTTCCTCACAGCAAGCGGTGCATATCTATGGCAGTACATCCCGCTGAGCGGCCTTTGAATGTTTCCTCAGTACTGGTATTATAAAGCAAGAGAATCACACACACTGTCGTATTTTTACAAAACTCTTGTAACACTGATAGATAGTTTTGATTTTAAAGCATTTCTTAATCCTTTACAGCAAGAGTTCTCAAGATTTTCATGTGCAAAGTCATTTAGGGCCACAAAATGCACATTTTTAACTAGTGTTAGTTATGTTTCCACTCAGAGGTTGGGGGTTATATTTATAATGATTCTTCTTGAACTGGTTTACAAGTTTTTTAATCATTAGTGAAGTTGTTGTTGCATTCTTTGAGACCAGATGTATTTGCCAGTAACGAGAAGTCTGCTTTGATAGATAGAAAAAACATCTGAGAACAAATCATTGTGTAATTTTGTGCTGCTGCTAAATAGCATGACCTAAACAGTTTGACAACCAAGGCAACCAAGGCCGATGACTTGAATCAGTCTTATTCTACTGTGGAAAAGTCTTTATTCAATTTCTTCATATTTTGCAAGAAAAATGGGATATACATAGAAATACAGTACATAAGGCAACAACAGTTTGTACAGCTCTAATGAGACTGAAAGTCAATATTTAATTATTCTTCTTATAATTTCTTTAATGAGTCTTCAGGAACAATTTTCCAGGTCTATTTCAGAGCTCTTCTTTGGATGTTGGCTGCCTTATATTCGGCTCTCTGCTGTTTTTCTGTCCAGGTATACGTTTAGTTCAATGTCAGTGTGTTTGGGATCCCACCATGCTAAGAAATAAAGGTGTTGCCAATCAGATGCTTTGAATGGTGGATCAAAATCTGACTTTTTTTTTCTTTCATTTTTTTCTCCATTCATAATTTCATTAATTTTAAGAAGATCCTCAACACCACTGGCTGAAATAAAGCCCCAAATCATAATAGACAGTTGTAGACACTTTACTTACATAGATTCAACTAAAGAAACTGAACAAATTGTGTATTTTTGCACAAAATGCCTGGATATGATTTTATTCTATTTTTATTGCATTGCCTTGTGTGTAGACACAACACCGGTTCATCTCTTAGGTTTGGTGCCTTTTTATGCTTGATTCAGTGTTAAGTGGATTTCTGTTTAGACTCTGCAGTGCTAAGTGGCTTTAAAAACAACTAAAAATGAGAGAAAGCAACCAATATCCAAAGAAAAACTTAGACTTAGAATGCCTTGAGGACTATTACTCGAGACTAATTTAAAAATTACAAAAAAATCTGTTTCTTTGGAAGGAAAAATATAAAGAAATAAGAGATGGTTTAAGACTTGTGTTTATTACTATAAAATAAAAGCAGGAAAAACAGGTAACTTCCTGCCTGAAGCCCCATGCTACTTTAAACTGAAATCCTACAATCATGGCATAATTATATACTATACTACATGTGATGTGATTGTCTTTTTATGCATCACAATCAGAGATGAAAGATGGAGAGTTTAGTGCCAAAGTAGAAAATGATAATGATCTCCACTGAGCATGTTATTTCCTTTGTCATCTTGACTGGTTGTGTTGTGACTAGACTGAAAAGATGGTTTGATTGACAGGGTATCTAATTATAATCCCTGTAAAGTTTAAACCGTTTCACTCTGTTGCTTAGAAACAGCCATCTTTATGCGCCAAGAACTCCTTGTCAACCCCAACAACTGTATACAGAACCAAAGATAATTAAGCCTGTGTAAAGGGAGGGGGTGTTAAAACTTTAGGGACCAAAATTACAACTCTTAGGTTTACATATACATTGCTGTGTGATATCTTTCTAACTAAATAGCAACAGTCAAAACCCAATCATAGATTAGTGAAATCATAAATATTCTTGGAGGTTAACCTACAAAATGTTTACTAAGCAGTTATACATCTGTCCAGTGTGATGACAAGGGATGTGAAGTTTTCTTGTTCATGAAAGAATTTGCTCATTATAACTTGCCTACACACAAGCCCTATCTCCTCAAGGCAAAAATGCCATTCTGTATGTCCTTGCTTCATTTGCTCCATCCCTTAAAAGCCTCTGTGTTTGTACAATAAGCTGGTGATTGTGTGGAAACTACTGGAAGAAGCAATAAAGCAGAAGTAGGGATAACGAGGGAATGAGACACAGAAGGAGAGCACAGCTGGGAGTAATCAAGCTGGACGAGCTAGCCAACAACACAGAGTGATGTTAAAGCTGAGTGAATGCTGACCACAGCTCAGCAGCCAGACCCTGAATGTTAACAGGCAACAAACTGATGAGCAGTCAGGTTGCAGCCCTGGTTTCTACTTGTTAAGGTCTCTAAAGTAGAATCACTGTGGTGGTTGCTTTGAAGTGTCTTTGTGCCAGTTTTCACCTTTGCTTTGTGTTGTCAGCTGTTTTTGTACCTAAATACTAATAGAAAGCATATATATGTGTTCTCATTATGATAGGGATTTGTGTTGGTGTGTGGGACTGCAGCCAAAAGGTTTGTAATGTTAAATGGTAATTATCAGACAATGCATTTTAGGTCATTGTACAGAGAAACTGTAATTAAGTACTGTATTACTCTTAAGTGTCCTATGTAATATATGTAATACATTACTTCTTTGGAGTAATGACCCCAACACTGATCACAATAAAAAAAATGAAATACCTAAAAATACCAAAAAAAAAAAAAAAAAAAGACCACACAGCATACAATTAATTTACATGGATTTAATGTTTTTGAAATTTGCTAAAGTTTTATAAAATCACATCGCTGTAAGTAGAAGCCTCGCGAATCATCTCATACCCAGTCTTTGATCATCCAAAAAAGAGTGATTTGTTAGAGCAGACACATGTGATTTAGTTCTGAGTGTTAATTTGCCTTGGAAAGTCTAGAAATTGTTAAAATTACTTATTTTGCCATCAGTGAATACCTCTCTTAGATACCTTATTCAAGGACTTGAAAGCACTCCTGAAAGCAATGCGTTGCAAATATCTACAGTCACAGTCTAAATGTATTCATAGGTAACTTTTGCTAAAGCTGCATTTCCAGAACTCTTAGTCCCGAGAGCTTACCTCAAGGAACATAAAGCTTCCCTCCATCCACTGTGTGTCTGCATTTCCTCTGTAGTAAAGACCTGTGAAGATGAGACAAATTAGTCCACTAACCTGGGGAAAACCAAGGCTGTCCTCACACAGCACGATCAACTGACTACATCTTTCTTCTCTTCTGAGATGAAGGACTGTGTCTCTGTTTGACAAGCTGGGCTACAGTACAGACACACAAACACACAGAGAGCAGAGAAGCCACAGTGAAAAGGATGAAGCATGCAATTCTGTGCTGTTCACAGAAGATCCAACAATGCATTAGCTTTCTGCAATGTTGTATCTTTGGAAAAACAGTCACAAAAAAAAGCTTTTAGCTTTCAAGTAGCAAAAAACTACTTGTCTTACTGACTTTCTTCTCACGCTCTCTTCTTTGCTTTCTGAATCGGTCCAGGTTTGCAGACATGGTGAAATAGAAAGACAGAACAAATAATATAGTGGAGAATCATCTCATCCTGAGATGACCTAACCTGAGAAATGCTGTGAGTACCAATCCAACCACAAAAATTTCCCAATTCCTTCCCCTTTTTGAACTACCCCCCATCCGCAAAAACAGGTACGTTGCAGGAGATAAAAAGGGTTTTCTGGAATTCAGTTTTGACTCTGCAGTGGAAATATACTGACTCCTTCCAAAGATTCCTACTCCCTGAGGAACCTTGCTGCAGCTGAAACATGGCTTCCAATTATTTCCACATGCAGCACCTCACTGCTGGTGTTTTATTTTGTGTGATTGTCACTGAGATGACGTGATTGCTTTGCAGCTGTAGCACCTCATGCGAACTGTAATCCACAGGGAGTGCGGAGAAATATATGTCTTCAATCTTCACTGATGTTCCTCCCATTTCAGTGCTTTGATCTAGAATATGGCTATAAGATAGCTCATGACAGCTCTTCTCCAAAGAGTTCAAGCTTTAGTGAAGCAGCTTAGCTTTATCCATGCAGAAGGGAGGGTTGCATACTTATAAAGGCTGTGCTTAACACACCAATCCATTATTAAAGGCGATCTTAGATTGTAGCAGATATTTCTACAAAGGGATGGGAGAAAAATTGGTAGAAAACTTCTTGGTCACTGTACACTTGACATTTTGCCACCTGTCCACTAAGGTGACAGCCTTTTTGTAGTTGTAGCAGAATGGCTGCTGCTATTCAACCTTTCTTTTTTGAGGTAGTATCATTGTTACCAGTTTCTGTGGCTACTGGCAAATGGCTCCCACCTCCTGCCTCTCTGTGCAGGATTTCCTACCTGTAAAAGGGGCCTTACAAATGTTCTTCCTTTCTTTACTCTTTAAAGCCTCAGTTTGTCTGATGGTAGGGTGTCTTAGTACCTTTTCAAACAAAGGTTAGAGTTCTCCATTTTATCAAAGTTAAGGGAAAGGCCTTCAAATGCAGTTAATCCCTGGTTCCACAAACTAGTCTTTGAGCAAGAAACACTCCACTCCAGTACATTAAGTCTGTTCTCTGTGTTTCTGTTAATATAAAATGCAGGGGAGAATCTGCAGGTGGTTAACCCAACTGCCATGAGCTGTGTCAGGGCTATGGTGCTTGTATTTATCTGGCACATCTAGCCCTGCACATGCCCTGTAATATAACAGCAAGAACGGGTTTCCTGAGTTTCCCCATTGACTCCTAACAGACTCTCATCACTCCCATTGCTGCTGTCAAAAAGAAGGCAGGGAACGGTGGGGGCTGTGGAGGGAAATCATGGCAGCTTCTTCCGCTGGCTTTCAGAAAGGCTTGACAGCAGCTCAGCCAAGTGAGGCTGCACCGTCTCTATCAACGCATCCTTAAGCTCAACCATCAAAGCTCAGCTGGGGGCCGTGGTCTGATGAGCTCATATGCAGTGTTTCCCACCTTTTAATCCTCTGATGTTGACCTGTTCCACATCATACATCTAGGCTGTCAGTTTCACAGCAGGAGATGCAGTTATCAGCCGTTACAAACCAAGCCTGAACACACAAATGTGGAAAGTGTGGAAACATTGAAGATTTGCCATGAAATGAAATTGCTTCACCTTCCATTTAAAATGTAAATGCCAAAAGCAAGACGGACTAAACTTAATGGGGCGAAGTGAAATTAAATGATTTAGATGTTGGTTAACATTTAGATGCTGTTTAGCTTTTATTTTGGTGTATTTCATGGCTGTTATATGATCCAGTTTGAAATCTTTCACACATATTCATTTATTCTCCTGAGGTAGATTTTTAATTTGAACTTCTGTGATCTCCTGAGTCCTTTTTTTTTTTTTTTTTTTTTACAACCACCATGACTTTGACATTTTTATCTTTTTCTAAAGTGCCTCAATAACTATAGAAGCAGTTGTTTCATATGCGTTCATGTCTGCTTCAGGTCACAGATTTAATTTATGCACTCTGGCTTATGCAAGCACATAAACTGAGGAAATTACCGTCAGCCTGGGCGCTCAGATCAACAAAGGTCAAAGTGATGGTCAACAGGCTGTTTTTGCCCTGTTTTCTATTATTGCATCAAAACTATTATTAGATTAATACTAACACTACCAAAAACCATCCTGCCTTCTTCATGTTAACATTTCTGAATATAACTGACACATGCAATACAGACGTGCGTGGGTGTGAGGGTGCACACAGGATGAAGCTCACACGTTTTCACTCTTTAAATTTAATGTGTGCGGCTGATCCATCACCCTCGAAATGTGAGAAAGCAGAAGGATGGAGTTTTTGTCTGCGGGTCTGATTTTAAAATGAAGCTTAAAATAAATATATCCCCTTTCCTTTATGCCCACTGGATGTGTATGATTTTTGGTTTCATATTTTTTGGTGTAGAGTGGGGAGACAGGTGAGATACTTTCACACATATACAGTACTGTGCAGAAATCTTTCTTTATATTTTTGTTCTGAAGAGCCAGACTTTCCTGTGATTTTATAAAAGTGGTCTTGGGCAATAGTTTTTTAGACTTTTCAATGTCCAAAGAAGACAGAGAAAGTTCTTCTATTCACATCGGCTGCTTTTTCCACTTATTTTCATTCTAGTCCTAGTCTAGCAGTTTAAATAATAACTATCTACCACATATGTACAGCAGTATCTGAAGGTCATGTCCTTAAGAAACAGGGAAAATCTAGCAAAGACCTGACATATGACCTGAGAGATGTGTCTGGCCCTTCAGTTAATCCATCTGCTGTCTGCTAAAGCTTCTTGAACAAATGGTCTTAATAAAAGAAGTCATTTTTAAGGGAAACAGGGCGAAAGGGCTGGACTGAAAATCTGTGGCAACACGTCTTATGTAGTTATGAATCTAAAGTTGAAATATTTGTTTCGAGTTGTTTTGCACTGTGGTACAGCAGTGAGTTTCTACAGCCGTCTGTAAAACTCAGTGGAGACTCTCTCGTGGTTTGGAGCTGCATTTCCACCAGTGGTGTTAAAGTTGATGGAAATACGAACACAGAAAAGCATCATCAGATTTTGATCTACGAAAGCTTTGATTGGGAAACAACTTCATTGTTCAGCATGACGATGATCCCCAGCACACCGCCAATGCAGTAAAAGCCTGTCAAGATAGAAAAACACACAGTGGCACACTACTACTCGTGGACTGGCCTCCCCAGAGCTCGAAAATCAACATTATGAAAGCAATGTGGGATCATCTTGACAGCGAAGTCAATAAAAAGCAGCCAAGAGCCAAAGAAAAGCTTTGAATGTCCTTCAAGATGCAACCTTCAAGAAATAGTGATGGATTTAACATCCTGGGAAGTTTTTCCACGTCTGATTTTTCTCTGTTTTTGGTCATATATGAGAATATTTTTTTATTTTTTTATTTATTCATGCAAATTCACATGAATAAACTTAACTGTAGGCCGAAAAAAAGATTTAGAAAGCAGCTAGAGATAGGCGATGACTTGCTGTTCAGCTGATATCCATCGATTTCATTATTACTAACTATAATAAACTGAATCATTTTTTCTCCTCATGCCGGGCGTGGGAAATACACTCCGTTGTGTGTTTTGGTTTTTGTGCCTTGGCCACACAGCATGAATGAGTGCACGCTAACCCTTAAGATGATGATATCAGTTATTAGTGATTTTATAGAAGAACGATTGGACTATTTTACTCTAAATTGGTAAAATCATAATTTATAAAATGAACATTATGTCGTTTTGAAGAAGACTTGAAAAAGCAATTTTGCTCAGGAACTCAAGAGAAAAAATGCTTACCGAGGCAATAAATCAAGTAAGAAACCGGGTAATTTTCTTCCCCTAGCACAGACGTCTGTACAGTCCAATATAGTCTCTTTTTGGAGCCAGTCAAGCTGGCACTACTAACCATAATAAGGGATGCAAGTTTGAGGCAATTTTACATTGGATTCTATTTTCAGACCTTCACCTTCACTTCTCTTATGCAGTCTTTGCATGTTACATTAGCATTCAGCTCAAATTACAGCTGTCCTCTGAGGATGATCCTTGCAATGCATCTTTACTGCTCAGACTGAAAACTGCAAAGATTTCTGGCTTTGCTTACAGTCAATTAAAAAAAAACTATGCATATACAGTCACAATTCTCTTGGAGCTCATTTTAATTGCTTTTATTATTTCTACAGCAGTTTAATTGTTAATAAAGGAACCAAGTTTCTCAGCATCATACACTGAGCAACGGAAAAGAAGAGCAACTAAACTAAAGCTGCATGCTTTTTTCGTTTACAGATATTCTAGCAGTTCTTTTCTTGACCTAAGGGGTACAAACATGCAGGCAAATGTCCAAGATCTGTGGAAATTTTCCTGAAAGAGACACTGAAACCGCTCTTCTAAATTAGCCTCATGGTTCCAGCTGCTTTTTATAGCCCAGCTGCCTCAACAAGACATGTAATTTCAATAAAATGCCCATCGAGATAATTACACAGACATCCCTATGACTCCTTCAGTTTGTTCTGCATTGTGTTGCACCACCCAGTGTTTAAAAAGCATTGACGAAGGGTGATTTTCTCAATAGGAACTTTGTTCTGTGTTGTAAAGAGCAGTGATGTGAACAGATAACACAATCTTACTATAGTGAAACCATAGTAAGATGGTTCTCTTTAATGTTTTTTTGACCTACCTTACAAAATGATTGCATAACTGGTATGGTATAGTCCGGTACATAACAATTAGCATAATGTGTGTGGTTTAGCATAAGTTGAAACATTGATAATGAAATGAGTTCATGACTTTAACCCTTAAATACCATTTTGTGTCAAATTTGACCTATTTTGACATTCAATGGCAGTAAAATAAAAATACGCTAAATTCTTTTTGGGTATTATTTGATAACTTGATAAAAGGTGAAACAAAATACAAAACAAAAAACAAAAAAAGAAATCTGAGTTTTTAAAAAATACTATATTGTTGTACAGGTGCTACAATTTTTGGAGTTCAAGGGTGATCTAGACAATGTAACATGAACTGTCTGTGGTCCGACCATGTTTACCCAGGTTACTCTAGAGCAGGGCTGTCAAACTCCAGGCCTCGAGGGCTGGTGTCCTGCAGGTTTTAGATATCACCCTGGGTTAACACACCTGAATCACATCATTAGTTCATTACCAGGCCTCTGGAGAACTTCAAGACATGTTGAGGAGGTAATTTAGCAATTTGTATCAGCTGTGTTGGATCAAGGACACATCTAAAAGCTGCAGGACACCGGCCATCGAGGCCTGGAGTTCGACACCTGTGCTCTAGAGACAGACACCTGCTGGTCTTTAAAGGACCATGGGGGAATCTCCAAAGAGTGAAGTACTGATAAGGCATGGATGCATGCTTAAAATGTGGCTAGTTAAAAGTATTCACAGTGGTCAGTAAGATCAGAAAAGCTTTACATAAATGCAAGTACATGACACTTGCAACATTTCCAATCATTGCTATGAGTGCACAGATTAGATTGATTGGTAGTTATGATCATTTTTATGATGAAGCAGTGTTGTCCTAATTTAAACTATTATTAAACTATGGTTTAATAATCCATTTATTCATGTCAGCTTTGCTAATTATCAATTCTAAGTAGTTCTGTATTTCATAGTTTGGCTTTCTTGGCCTGGACCATATTGTGAGGGCATGAAATGTCAACAGTATGTATGGGTTAAGATATATTTCATGTTATAAACAATTTTCCAAGAAGTTATGTAAATGAAAATCCAGAACAACTTGACCGATAATGAGTTCCTCACATATTTAACCTCATCAGACAAACTTTAATAATAACAGGAACAATTAGCATACTATTCAAGCTGTAATGAGGGAGAGTGACTCAAACCTTCTTTCTCAAATTATTATCCTCCATGTATTATTCCTGGCATTATCATTCCAGAAATGTTCTCCTAATCTGGACAATTACAACTTAGGAACTTCAATTTAGGTGTACCCCCCCCCCCCCCCCCCCCCCCCCCCGTACGCACTTAGGAGTGCATTCAGGGTTCGCTAATTCAGACAGACATAATTGGTCCCTGCGTGGCCGCACATCAGTCGCCATTCTTTATATGAACAGAGAGGCTCTGCTGTAGTCATGGTAACTGAGAGATGCATTGATACCCCAATTGTAGTTGCAAAAACATACACTACCTCAGAAAAACCATAAAGCCATCAGATTCATCCATCTCCCTCTGTCTGCCTGCCCCCCAACACCCACCCACCTGCTCCCTTCAAAGCTTGCCTGCTCATTAAGTCCATCTGCTTTCTTCTCTTCCATCTGTGAAACTTACTCCCGTACATAGTAACAGATTCACGCGTGAATAACGATGGCTTCCAAGCTTCCAGACACAATTTCAACATGTAGGCTTAAGGCTAATAATTGGTTATTAATTGGTTATTTGAATGGAACTGCTCAGACTGAGCTGAAGGTCACTGCTGAGGAAAAATTCTCTGCTGAAGTCCATTTGACCTCGGTGCGATGTGTTTGAAGGTACTGCACGCCATATTTTTAAGAAAATATGGAGTCAGAATACCAATGTACTTCTTAATGGTGATAAGGATGTGCAAATAATAACAATGGAAATAAAACAATATTTTAGTTTGTTTCACATCAGTCTAACATACTGTTTCTGTTTGTAATTAAAGCTGTTAAATCTATTACAATACATATTTTAAACCCTTATTTTGAGATCAGCTAAATAAATGTAGTTCACCTAACATACATTTCCTTCTAAAATGTATTGATATAACTATACAAGGTAGTCCAAAGCATAACATCATTGACCAGTTGTTACCAAACCATCCCATACTATAATATTGTATATATTTTTAGGCCCCTTTATGTGTCATCAGGATCCATCCATTCGCTTCCGCTTATCCTTTTCAGGGTCGCGGGGGGCGCTGGAGCCTATCCCAGCTGTCATAGGGCGAGAGGCAGGGTACACCCTGGACAGGTCGCCAGTCTGTCGCAGGGCCAACACACAGGGACAGACAACCATTCGCACTCACATTCACTCGCACATTCACACCTAATGGCAATTTGGATTTTCCAATTAACCTATCCCCACAAGCTGCATGTCTTTGGACGGTGGGAGGAAGCCGGAGTACCCGGAGGGAACCCACGCAAACACGGGGAGAACATGCAAACTCCACACAGAAAGACCCCGGCCTGATGTTGGAATTGAACTCAGGACCTTCTTGCTGTGCGGCAACAGTGCTAACCACTGTGCCACCGTGCTGCCCCTGTCATCAGGATTGCGTCCTTAATTTTTTTTACTTATATCTCATAACCTTTCACTTCAGAAAATTGCTTTTCACCACCATGTACCACAGGGTAACTTAAACCAGATCAAAAAACCATTAAAAACCACAACAAAAGCAGCAAAGAGCAAAATAACAACATTTCATCAGATATGATGCAAGAAGATTCTTGTATCTCTGTAAAGAAGAAAAAGCTTTGAGACCTTCTGAACTTCCACTTTTACACTGTTATTCTTTCAATAAATAAATCTCTGTGAAGCCATGGCCCAAAAAGTGTAAGATTTGTGGTAATATTTATTTATTTGTTTATCTAAGGAGTATTTCATTACATTGATTAGGTTAAAGTAGAAATGATAGTTCTTTATTATATTTTTAGAATGTAGTAACTCTCAGGTTCACTACAGCACCAAAACTAACTTTACAGCATTTTGGTTTTTCTTACTAACTAGCAGCAGATCATTTGTAGCAGCAACTATCTTACAACTAGCTGCTTCTTTATACATATATTGAAAGTCCTTTTTGATTTGGCTACGTCCTAAAAATCTGCTGTAAATATCCAAAAAGGTAAAAAAAATTAAAAATTAAAAAAAAAAATCCTATTGAGGAATGTGGTTTGTGGTATTGTTAGTTTGTCTATAAGTATCAATAATTTTTAAATTCAATTTCCTTGAGTTCATTGGCAACTATCATGTTCTAAGTGAATTGCAACATGTTTCGGTTCACTATAACTGTCAGTGAGCAGGCTATGCTAGCTCAGAATTGGCAGTCACTTTCAATAAATACTTGGCAAGATGGACCATTTTATGTTTCATTGCAAATTAAAATAGACTGTGTTGGCCATCTTCATTGGCCAGGAGCTCATCATAGAATCAGGACTGGTTCAAAACGGTGGTTTGACTATATACACGTATAGCTTGAGTGCTAGCCATTATGCTAGCATGTTTGCTTATTCTCCTCATTTTATCAAATTTAATCTCCAAAGATGGAAAATGCAAGAGGTATGCAAGACACATAATCAGAAGATAACTATAATGCCAGTTATTAATTACTTTAATTACTTGGCAAAGGCATTTCTAAATTTAGCATCACCCATGTTCTTCCAGAAACCTTCTGCCTTCTTGTTTTCTTGAGGTCCAAGTAACAGATTGGAAGATACTCCAGGATGGCAGATGGGTAATGATTTCCAGGTGCTGGGAATAGAGAGGTAGGGAAAGATCGTAGAGGTCACCATAATGAAAACGACTCCTTAAAACCTGAATCTGCATATCTCGAGAGAAGGAAATTGTATCTTTGCAAACATATTCATGCTGAACATTACATAAAGGTATTCATCCTTAAAATTTTTAGTAGATTTTTAAAAGTTTAAAGGTTATATCTTTTTATTATTTGTTTTAATAATACATTTCTAATTAGTTCAAATCAAATAATTTCAATTTTTTTTCCTGGATGACCCAGGAAACTAAATGTAAACACTGTGTTTGTGTGGGACTAAGTGGGACACATCAACAATGCTGAGAGGTACTTTGAAATTTTCATACCAAACTTAAAAATACAATAAATAGTTCATATTACTGGATTGTCATTTAGCATGTACATACCAAATGCATTATGTGTCCAATTCTCTTACAAAGTGAATACAATAGGGATAAAGAGAAGCTTAAGACTTTTTTCATGGCCTCATCAATAGGCTTTGATTTCAGCTGCTCTCCTATTTTAATTTGGATGTATCTCTAGGTTAGCAAATCTTTTTTTTAATTATAGCTTTTATCACATCTCACAGTTCTAATCGTTTTTATCCAATCATGACAGACACATACTGTGTCACTTCACACCACATTTTGTCCCTGTGCAAAACTGAAAAATAACTAGCAAAAAAGACAAAAACTGTGAATATATGTTTCTTTCTCATACATCTACAAATCATATTCAGTAAAATTTGTAAAACTTGTGACATTTTGTTGGATTTCTCTGATGAGCATGACATTAGACAGGCTTTCTTTTGTCAGACTAATAAAAAAAACATCTCTTTGTACACAATGAGTAAAATTCAGACTTTAGAAAGTGCTTGTCCTGTAAAACCAGACAAAATGTGAGGCCTGGGGAATGGAAATGCTGTAGACCCACATAAAGAGGGACATCTGGTCACCTGTGTCAAACAAGCTCAATTTATGTTGGCTGTGATGAACCATTCTTCCCTGGTGGAAGACTTCCAATACGACACATTGAAAACAGTAAAAGTCACAGCTGCTTTACTATTATTTATCCATTTTTTCTCTCTATTTCATATAAAATAAAACAGTCCCTTGGAGGTGGCCATTGGATTTTAATAGTTACTTGGAGATAAACACTGTCTAGCGTTTGTTTTCCTCTGTGTGTATTTCACTCTTTGTAGTTGTGCCAGATGATTCCAGATTCCTTGGGGCCAGTTTTACAAAATGGGCTTTTTGTTGCATTTAAATCCACCAAACTGTCATCTCAAACTGTGAGATTTACTGATAAAATATTTAATCTATCTTTGGAGTATTACAGTTAATCTTCTGATCTTCAAACACTGAAAAATATTGCCTTCGGACACCTGTTTTGAATATGGTTTGATTTACCTGATATGTACAGAAAGTATACAGTACATTTACTACACAGTATGTTCATGAGAAATATACTGCATGTGCTTCTGTTAGTTTAATTTTTGTTTGTACACTGTGTTCAAGGGAAAAACCAAAACTCCTGGTATTGTGTATGCATGCACAGGTTTGTGCACTCAAAGTTTTGTTTTGTTTTTCTTTCTTTCTTTTTTTTTATAAACAAGGTCTGTGTGCACTTCATAGTTTGTGTAGACTAATGCAAACATCCTAATGTCAGCGCTTCCATATGGATTCGTGCTGAACGCTGTTGCTGTGCAAAAAGAAACAATCTGTCTTATTTATATTCTCACCACAGCATTTTCATTTCCATCACTGTCACTCTTATTTCCCTCATGTGAATATGCTGCATGTGATTTCCTTCCTGATAATTATAAATCCTGCACAGACTTATAAATTGACCATTACCAGCTGCACAAGGCAGTACTAGAAACTGATGGCAGCCCTATTCCCCCATTTATACATTCATCTCACAGGTTGCATTAGTTAGTAGATCATTTTAGTGTTTTTCATGGTTTGACACTTGGCATAAAATTACCATGGATCTGCTTAATTTCAGCTGAATGTATTTTATTATTATCATGCATGCTGCAAACCACTAATTAACACGGAAGGGATAAAGGACTCTGAGACCATAAATGAAGTGAAAGACACAGGTGTCTGTGCACTCACGCACTCACGCACTCACACACGTGTGCTTTCACTGTATAAGAATAAATGTATATTTACATAATTTAAGCCTGTACTGTGCTGCTTTCTACAATAGCTGCAATACACAGATCATGTGTGTGTCATTGTTCCAGGCAACCAAATACAGAATAAAGTCAAATAAATAAAGAGACTTGTTGTTATCAGTGGAAATATTGCACAATGTCATAAAATAGGCCAAAAACACTTTTTTAAAATTCCCACAAACTCAAAAACAACAACACCGACTGTGTCTTGAAAAGAGATAGAGGGGGAGACAGCAGTAACATTTCACAACTGAGTTCAGTACAACATCATTATCAACACCCAGTTTCATTTTGTAACCCTCTCGAGCTCACACATGAGTATATGATCAAACAGCAGTTGTCCATGTCAACAAGCGGTTTTATATGGGTGAACAAGCAGACGCTTCAATCTGGGATAAAAATATATATAACCAAAATGTAGCTTCTACTAGAAGTGACCACTGGAGAGCGCTGTTGCATACATAAACAATAGAAGTGATGCAAATCGGCGAGGGTACAGTGCACGTGCACACAGAGCGCGAGTGCGGGCACGTGAGTGTGCATGTGTCTGGGCACATGTCACTGAGCGTGCGCATTTATACAAATGTGTGCAAGAGCTGGTGAGTTTCAATTATGTTAATTTGACCTGTAGCCTCAAATCCAAAGCTTTAATTTACAGCAGTAACGTTCATTTCAATTTGCTGCTCTTTAATGGCGTTTTTTCTCCTCTCAAAAGAAAAGGATGCACCATGGCTGTGCTCCCCTTGACAGGAAAATGAGAAATATTGCTTGTCTTGGCTGTCAGATTTCATTGGTCAGGCTGTGCGGCTGACATTTCCTATAGGTGTCTTTTTTTTATTGCCTTGGCATTTAGAGTGAAAGCTATAGCGGATTGCTGTAGCACAAAGCTGGGGAAAGAGAGCGAGAGCGAGAGAGATTGATTCAGATCACTGTTTCCATGACAACGTTGATGTTGACAACAGGGAAATGGGGGGGGGGGGGGGGGGTCTGACATTTGTTTGAGTGCTCATTAATAAAATGGGAAAAGATAACATCATGTGGCTACTGAATGGAAGTGGCTGAAATTATGTTAAAGTTGAGTGACTGAGTGCTGGTTTTCTCGCTGCTGGCTTTGGTTTTCTTCAGTAGCAAATGGGAAACTGGCTCACGCTGAGTTTAACCATGTAATAATATGTACAGGCTTAAATGTGTTTGCCAACAGGAGTGCTTACTGTGGGTCCTAATGCACAGTGAAACCACAGTAAATATCCATCCCGTGATTTTAGCTGAAAAATACACAGCCTTGTCTGTATTGAGAACAAACAGCTCCTGCTAGAAGCACTTTACCAAACATGTATATCGGTTACATGTTTATTTTAGTACGGCTGAGTGATTGGTCAAAAATACCCTGAAGGTAATTTGTCAATGCGTTGATGATAGTGCTGTCAACGAGGCTCAAGTTTGGAGAAAAATGCCAAATACAGAGCAACACTTCTCTATTTGTGTAAACTTAGAAAGATGTCAAAGCATCTCTCTGAAGAGTTCATCAGGCAGATGCTTGAAGGGATTAAATGAGGCATCTGATCTTTTTGTTTCAGTTATGGAAGCTTTGGGGAATCATGATGTGCTCAGTGGATATGATGAGTCGGCAGAGATCTTATTAGCAAAACCGTTGTGTATTATTCAAAGAGCTAGGGGGTGCTTCTGTTGCTGCATCTGATTAAATTATTATTATCCTTTTGAGTTTTGACAGGCAGAGCTTCTCTTCAAAAACTGGTGCTAAAAAACAAGACACAATGAAATAGCTGAATTACAGTCTTTTTGGTACATGTCTCTCAGCACACTAGTTTACCCACAAAGGTCCTGCTGAAAATAGTGCTATAAAGGATTTCCCCATTTTAATTTATATGGAAAACTTTGGGGTGCCCTAGAAAGATCGGGATAGCTTTACAACAGTAAAGAAATGTAGAAAAACAAGAGTCTGGAGTGCTACCAACTATCTTTTTGATGTAAAAAGTTCCTTGTTTCATCCTGGATTGTGAACCTGACAATCTTTAATCCTTGACCCCTGACCTTCTTGCATCTTTATCTTGGTTCCTGTTATTTTGTGTGATACCCAGGTGCTTGTGGCTGTGCAGTATGCCCACTGTCTTGCCTTCTGCCAGCTACTTCGGTCAAGATAACCTGTCCTCTTTTTGCAACCACTGAGCCACACTTATTTTGCCTGAATTACTATGATGTTCTGGTGAGGTGGATCAGTGAGTTTATCTCTGACTTGCTCCTGGTGTACAGCTTGATGTCGTCCATGTACAGAAAGTGGCTGATTGCTACTTCATTCCTGAATCTCTATCCACATGTGCTCTTTGGTGTAGTAGCAGAGGCTGGTGAGGCCTATGCAGAATAGGGACAGTACATTGCATTGGTATAATCCACACATGATACTGACTTGTGCTTTTGAGGTTGTCTTTAGTTTTGTCTTGCACAGTCCAATTGGTGTTATCACTGCACCATTAGCTTTGTATATGCCAAGCACTTCAGTATCCCTATGTGGGGTATTGAGTTCTACGCTTTCTTGTAGTCAGTCCTGGGTGACTCAGGTTAATATCCCTGGTTTTGGAGTCGTGGTGTACTGCTACATCAACCCCAGTAGGTGCTTTGACCCTCTGGTGTTGTTTCCAATGCCCTTCTGAGCTGCACTCATGTGTTGACTTATGTTCATACTCAGATTGGTTGCTATGATGCCTGTGAGGAGTTTACAGGCAATCACCCTGTCATGACCATGATTGTTCTGTCTTGTGTTATCTAGTCTGGGTGAGTAACTGTTAGCAGCCCACTTATTGTGCTGTCAGAGTCCTGATGCTGTTGGATGTCTACTTTAGTGATGTCAACTGGATCTCGTTCTGGGATGTTTAGGTCCACTGGCCACTTGGTATTGGTGTTGTGTGATTCCTGTTTCTCCCCAATGTTCCTATAATATTTATCAGTCAGCTCTTGGTGGGTCTAATGGTGTGTCAGGTGGTCTTTCTCCGATCGATCCGTTGCAGCTAGGAGGACACCCTCTCAATTAACACCCTTCCTTGATTTAACTCCATAGGGATTTGTCTCTGCACATATTCTGGATCTCATGTTCAGGTGTTTCTAAGTTAAGTTCTGCGAGTGTTACTGTGACAGTGTCATATACAAGCTTATTGATTCCTTTTACCACAGTTGCCACAATTATTATTCACAGCTCAGTGGATTCATTTGTCATGTGTCAGGTGTCTGGACATCATTTTGTTCTTTAACACTGTTCTCTTCTACCAAGTTTGGTAATTATTTCAAATTAAGTAATTATTTCATTCAAATTTTACAAATTTGTCATGTTTAAATGTTTCGGATCATCAAACAAATATTAATGTTTGTCAGAATAGTGTGAGTAAATACAAAATGTAGGGAAATGTAAGGGAATGTGTGAAAGAGTAATTTTTACCTAAACCTCATAACTGGTTATACCATCCTTGGAAGCAAAAACTGTAATCAAGCTTTTGTAATGACTGACAGTCAGTGTTTTACATTAGTGCTGAGAAATTTTGGCCCCCACTTGGGCCACACTTATTCTGCTGATCAACCTAAATATGCTTGTGGACATGAGATTATCACCAGACATTTGCTTTTTCTAGATTTCTGGATTTTCTGAGCAGAATCCATGGTTACATCAATTACAGCAAGTCGTCCCAGTCCTGAAGCAGTAAAAGCCCATGACATTACCACCACCATGTTTGACTATTGGTTAGATGTTCTTTTTATATGCTATTGAGAAACAGTGTGGTGGTGGAAACTGTGTTACTGTCAGCTGAAGACAATGAAGAGAAGAAGGAGAAAATGTAAAAGGGGCAACAAGAGAGAAGGAAAGTAGAAGTCTGGAGGTGAGAGTAGGGACTCTAAATGTAGGGACTATGACTGGTAAAGGGAGAGTTGGCTGTTATGATAGAGAGAAGTAAGTTACATATATTGTGTGCGCAGAACACCAGGTGCAAAGCAAGCAAAGCCAAGAGCAATGGGAGTGGATTCAAGCTATTTTAGGTCATTCAAGTTTCTTAAATGGAAAAATATGCAGATTCTTTTTATACTAAATTTGCACAGGCTTTAAATTTTTTACCTTAGGTATATTACCTTAATTTATGGCAAAGCACCACTGTCTCAGCAAAGCTGCAGCAGCAATTTTAGTTTTATATAAGGTGTGAGGATGAATAAAGATAAATTGTATCACAGAAGAGCTGCTATGCATGCTGGGGATGATCCTCTTGGTCTTTAAACAAATTAATTATACCTGTCAGAAAAATTTTAATTCGAATCACTGTCAAACATGTAAAACCCCCTCAGCGGTAGGGAGCCTTATAAAAACAAAGGTATCCTTTGGATTTCCATTATTTGGTGTTCTCTATGCTACTTCCTCTATCAAGTACCCTAATTTTTAACATTTTATTAGAGAGGGTACAGCTGTTGGAAGGGATGTTTGTTTTCAATAGTTCCACCATCTGCCTCTTTAGCTTCACACTCTTCATTCGCAATGAGGCAGTCCTTTTCCTGCTTGGTTGAGCACCCTGTGTGCCATAATAATTCATGCACAGGAGGAAAAACATACCAAGGGGCACTTAAAAACAATATAAAGCAGAAGAGAAAAAATAAGGCAATGTTTTTTTTACTAGTGTTGTCCTCTTGGACTTTTAGGAAGAGATATGTTTTGATCAAGATTCAAACTATGTATCAGCCCACCAGTAACAAGGCTCTAGGATACCGATATGTTAATGTTCATCTTGGGAATTCATGGTTGAGACCAAACAACAAGTTATGCGAATGAATTAGAATTGAACTGATGTGAATCAATGAAATTGATTTAGTGTTGCAAGGTTTTGCTTCTAATGTTACATTAATGTCTGGTTTATTTGTTTGTTTGTAACGCCATCACTTTCAGTAGTTTTATTCTATATAACAAAAGGCTTTTCTATTCAGAGAGCAAGTCTCAGAATCACTTTACTCACTCTAAACTTAAACTTACTTTTGATTGACCTACATGGCTTCTGATGAATTTACCATAGATTATTAGGTTGGATCTTAATGCTGAATTCTCTTTCATGTGTCGGTTTATAGGGGCAAGGTTTCACTTGTGCACCAACAGCTCTTACTATCCCAATCAACACATAGGATAATACGGATGTTCTACATCACATCATGGTCCCTGGTTTTCTTCCTTGTTTTGAATTCTTAGTTAATGTTACTGGGTTTTCTATTCTAGTGTTTGAAGTTTTGAAGTTAGTTTTCATAGTTTTAGTTTCTCTTTATGCTGTACTGCTTTTGTTATCAGCTTAAAATAAAGCTTGCTTTTCATTACACTCCGTCTGCATTTAGGTCCAGCTTACACGTCAATCCTGCATGTGGTCAAATTATACAGATTTTATCAGAGTCATATGGATCAGAGACCAAGAGTTTCTTTCTATTTGCTATTGAATGTATTTAGTTCTGTCTCCTTTCTTTCCTGTCTTGCCCATATGTGGTCATACTGGTTTGCAGATTTAGGTCCAACACAAGATCTGTCAAATTATTTGTACAATTTTTCTGTGTTCCAAGATGTTTTGTACAAGATAAATATACACTAAAGACATCCAATCTTTGTTTGAATGTCTGAAACCAGGCAAAATGAAACTGGAGTAGAGAATAGAAGTAGTACTTTTAAGTAATTCTAACTAGGGTTTGCTTTCAGCAGGACAACTGATGCTGCTGATCACAACTTTAAAGGCCTAATTTCTGACAGGACAGGTTCCCTCTAATCAAACCTGGAGGCAACAGATGTTCCCACAGAGATGCTCTGTCCTGTGGGACTGACAGAATTAATAATTTCAAGTGTGTCTTTAGTAATATGTAACAGTCAATGAACCATGAACTTGTACATTCATCTGTACAACACACCATAACAAACACAACAACAATGTGTGACAAATTGATCTGTGTCTGCTTTCCTTGCCTGCTGCACAGAAAGCAGATTTCACATGGTCGCTGTGGTCAATATCACTGACCTGGATATCCAGCTGCTTTCCAACATCATCCATGTCAATACACAAATTCATTATACATGCCCACATACAAACCACTGGTTGCCTGTTGATCTATAATGCTATTTTAAAAAGGAAAAAAATAGAATTGATGGAGTTACCATATGGTAATGATTTGGTTGGCATCCAGATGACTATCAGGCCTCTTTGGGATCTCGTTGAATACTGAGCTGGATCAGTGTAAAGTGTGTCACACTGCAACAGCTTGGGTGCACTGTTGGAAGTCAGGACAACTAGGGCAGATGATTGAAACTGGGCAAAGCCAGAGGACAGAAACTAATAGGACTGACTGAGCCTGACATGGTTCATTTATGCGTTTCCATTTCAGATGATGGTCCCAGACTTGAGTCTGTACAGAAAGGATTACCAGAGTCTGTGCAAATTAGAGGAAGGAAGGCAATTTACATGGCTACTTTACGGCGACAGCGTTCCAGAGCAACCTCAACTCGGCAAGATCGTGGTTCCTGCTCTTCTACGGCATCTTGCCCCGTCTTCTCTGGACCCTACAGTGACCATGAAGAAGAGCCTCAGCTGCGTCGCCAATCCTCTCCTTTACTCAAAGGTTCCTTTTCCAGCCTGCAGGGGTCTGTTCCATGCATGCAAGGATCTTTGTCAAGTCTTGACGAACCTTTGTCTAACTTTCCGAACTCTTTACCCAATCTCAGAGGTTCAGTCTCTCGGATAAAGAGGAGATCACTTGGAAGCCTGGACAACTCTATCCCCAATCCTATTGAGAGAAGTAAAAGCCCTAGTCTACAGAGTGGCAACGGCAGCTCTAGTGATGATGATGGAAGTTGGGATACAAATAGCTGGAGCTCAGTGGCCACCTGCTTACTACGGACTCCTATTAAGCAAGACAGCAATGAACAGTCTTGCAACACTGATCAGGTGTCCTCTGCTGCTGAGGGTGAGGATGAAATCATTTACCAAAATCTTATCATTTCACGCCCTCCTGCTAAATCTGAAAGCAAAAGAGACCATGATCATGAGAATACTTGCACAACACAAAGGAAAGATGCCGGACTCCAAAATATGTCATCATCAAGCAAAAATGCTTCTTCGGTCTTATTCCATCAGTGTGATGAGAAATCAGAAGACAGGCGCAAGTTCTCACAGTTTCTAAATGAAGTGACTTGTAGGGTCTTAAAATCAAATGGTGGTCCACTTCAGCAACCGTTCATTTTACGACATTGCAATCTAACTCCTCCACCACCTCCACCAACTCCATCTCACACACCACTACATTCTGCCTTAACAAATCCACCGCCACCATCAACATCAACAACAAACTTGTGGTACAGTCCAATCAGTTCGAACCTTCAGCCGATTAAGGAGTGTGACTCCAAAGATATCACAAGTTCCATCCACCAGTGGAGCAAGACATTACCAAGCTGTAGGATCATAGAGCCGAGGGAAGTCCTAAGGAAAGTAAAAGAGGAGACTCACTCACACCCAGAGCCCAACCAAGAGCCATGTCCAAAGATCCAAGCACAAGCCCCTACTGGGAGACATTATCTAGAGACAGACATTGACAGAGTGAGGCAGCTGGATGAACTGGTAGCTAATGGCACCCTTGGGAAAGAGAAAACTGAAAAAGTGCTTGAAGAAGGTATAGGGAGAGTAAAGAAAAGGGAAAGCAGGACTCTGTGGGAGAGAAATGGAGGCTTGGGGATGGAAAAAGAGAAGGAGAGGGAAAAGAGAAAAGAAGCCTCCTGGGAGAGAGACAGAGGAGGTGAGAAAAGGAGGGAAAGGGACAGAAAAAGAGAAAAGCTTTGCTGGGAAAAAGTTAGATGGTCAGAAAGAGGGCGGGAGAAGGAGAAAAAAGTTATTCCTACCTGTTATGAGTCACCTTATCCTCATCTGGCTGCCAGTGGACGGAACAACCCCTGCCCTGTCTTCAGCTGGCCGGAGCAGCAGTTTCCGAGAATGTCCTACAGGTCTACCTCATTGCCCAGACCTCTAAATGTTGCTGTGAGTACATTGCACTACACTTAATTGTTCGTTTGGTAGTTTGGTTTAAAAATACATATATATAGAACAGAGATCATCTAATGTATGTGTTGAAGTTGAAGTTATTTCCTGAATTAATCAGATTTGATTTCCAACATGTGAGGTGTCCCTCAACGCCTCCGTTGGCCATGTCTGCAAACCACCATCTGCTTTTATTAATATGCAATAATGTTCCAGCTGCTGTTTTTGACATGGTATTGAACAGGGTTGCTTTAGCCAAGAATTTATCACCATTTCAAGAGGTATAGTCCAGCAGGAAGTAATTAGCACTATGTCAGTTATGAATAACTACTTCCTGGAAAGCCTGCGTTCTTTAAACTGTGAACAGCTTATGTGAAAACTGCAGAGGATTTTTGCAGTTTGATTCAACACAATCAAACAACACAGCGGATCAAAATGAGGACTGCAGATACACATCCCACATACTTTGAATTTTATTATATGATAGACAGTTATTACATCATGCACACTAACTTTATTTTGCGCTATTGTGAAGATAATTGTTGTGATCATTCTAAGAAATGATCAGTTTGTGTCATGTTTCCTCCTGCAGTAAGAGTAAATGCAGATTGCTGGAAATGAGAAGCCAAATGAATAAGATTACACAAGCCTCTGATGAATTCACTCAGTCTTTATTCAAGGCTTTGATATAGTGTATTGCATCACATTCGTCTTTGTTAGCTGAATATTACTCTTCTCAGACTTATTATGTAGATGTGACTCATTTATGTTTGCTGTTTTGCTTAATTGCATCTGACACATGACCCACTTGCCATACAAAACTAAATCTGAAAACATGATTATTCATTAGCGAGAATCTGAATTATTCTGTGCTGTACATGCACAGGAATGGATGCACATAACATACAGATAGCTCCATAAGTATTTGGACATTTGCTATCCATCTTTTGAATGTTTGGAGGGCAAAAAGATGTTGATGCATTTAAATGAAAAGTAATATAGACCACAGCAATGCTTTGAGAATACCCAGCCATTGAAAATGTGCATTTACCAAGAAAAGATTTGTTCAAACTGCAGCTCATGTTGTGATTTTTAGTCTATGATTGAAAAGAATAGGTATAAGCTTTTGAACAATTACACAAATTCTGTAGTTTTTGCCTCCATACTCCATCACAGGGGATTTAAAGTCGCTGGGGATATGAAGAGCTTTATCAAAAGTGTTGCATCAACAGTCTAGGAGTTACAGTGCCCTATTTTCAGAGGCTTAAAAATAATTGGTCAGTTGAGAAGGTAGTTTCGAGGCCTATTTTCTTGTTGTTCTATGACACATTAAGCAGACAAAATATCTGGAATCAATTTCAAGTGTTGGACTTATATTTTTCAGCTTTTTACTGAAATTCTCAAAATGAGGTCCAAAAAGTTGATGCAAGTGAAGGAGGCCATCATTAGACTGGGGAAAAAATAAAATAAACCTATCAGAAAGGGGCGATCGTGGCTGAAGAGTTGGGAGTTTGCCTTGTAATCGGAAGGTTGCCGGTTCGAGCCCCGGCTCGGACAGTCTCGGTCGTTGTGTCCTTGGGCAAGACACTTCACCTACCGCCTACTGGTGTTGGTCAGAAGGGCCGATGGCGCGATATGGCAGCCTCGCTTCTGTCAGTCTGCCCCAGGGCAGCTGTGGCTACAACTGTAGCTTGCCTCCACCAGTGTGTGAATGTGAGAGTGAATGGGTGGATGACTGGACGTGTAAAGCGCTTTGGGGTCCCTAGGCGGGACTAGTAAAAGCGCTATACAAATACAGGCCATTTACCATTTACCATTTAAAGATAGCAAAGACGTCAGGTGTAATCAAACAAACAGCAATTGGCAACACCAAAAGGCCAGAAAGACCACAGAAAACAACTAAAGTGGATGAAAAAGTCCAGTCAAGAACATTTTAAACAGATAGGCATATCTGTTGTGGTATAAGCTAAACATGTAGTATACCTCCTTCTTTGCTATACTATGGGTTTTACTTGGATGTTTCTACTTTTTCTGGTCTCTAAAGTCTACATGAAGAGATGTCTTCATGAACGGAAGGTGCAAACCACTGGTTACACACAAGAGCAAGCAGGTCAGATTACACTTTGGCAGAAAAAACATCTGATACGGCCTCAACAGTCCTAAAAAAAATAATTTGGAACAGATAAAACCAAGATGAAACTGCACTAAAATGATGAGAAGAAAAAAGAAGGGAAAAGAAGAGAAACAGCTTGTGATTCAAAGCATACACCATCATCTGCGAAAGGCAATGTTATAGCATGGGCATGTAGGTCAGTGGAGCCAGGTCACTAGTGTTTATTGATGATGTGATTGCTGGTAGAGGTAGCAGGATGAATTCTGAAGTGTTGGGCTGTGCTCTGCTTAGATTTAGCCAAATGCCGTAAAACTGATCAGACAGACCTTCGCACTACAAATGGATAATAACCCAAAGCATACTGCAAAAGCAACCCAAAAGTATCTCAAGGTAAAGAATTGCGATATTCTTCAATGGCCAAGTCATTCAGCTGATCTCAGAACATCCTTTTCACTTACTGAAGACCGAATTGAATGCAGTGACCTACGAAAAAGCAGCCGCTAAAGATGGCTGCAGTAATTCTAGGTGGGAAATACAGTTGGTGTACAAAAGCAAAATTACCAAAAGTGTGTAACTGTTCAAATACTAATGGACCCAACTGTATTCTTGCTCATGCTACTTTCAAATATAGAGTCAAAATCACAGCGCAACCTACTAGATGAGCATTTTCAGTGGCCGGGGTGTTCTCAGAGTGCTGTGCTGTGTCTGTATTACTTTTTATTTAAATGCATTAGCATCTTCCTGCCCTCCAAACATTCAACAGAGGGCTAGCAATGGGAACTACTGGTCCCTTTGGAATATCATATTAAGAAATACATCTGCCTTATTTGCTGCTTTTTTACTAAAATAGAGAAAGACTGCTTGAATCTAAAACAAATTTCACTATCCTGCTTGTGTGCCAGTGTGAAGGTAGCTGATACATAAAATATTTAAACACTTTCCCTCCTTCTGTTTTTGTTGTGCTTTTGAGCCTCAGGCATAGTAATGCCATCCAGTAATATGGCCTCTCACAACCTGATGCACTGTTGTACTAATGCCCTGCTGCTAAATGGGTGAACTTTGACCAACGTCCAACAGTAAGGAGGAAGATAAATGTTTGGGATGTTGCTTCCTGACTAGAACTTATTCACTGGATGTCAGCTCCCTAGCAACTGTTCAGCCGATGAGTGGGTGTATGTATTAAAAGGAATACATTTGGCAAAAAGAGAGAAAACTGCTGTATGGCAGCTTTTCACAGTTAGTGGCTTGCAAGTGCAGAGATGAGGTGGGCGCTTCTTTCAAGGTAGGAGAAAAAGAAGGAGAAGTGTCCTCTGCAGTCTGGAGGGCAAGGCTGAAATACATCTATTACAAAATATGTGATGAGCTGAGATAAACTGAGAACTTGTAATTGAGACATAGTGAAGTTATAAATTATCAGTCAGCAGCGGAACGCATCCTAACAATACAAGAGTATACCTGTGAAATGCAGCAGTAATTAAAGCAAGTATGTGGGCTAATGTGTGTGTTTCGATAAAATCATCACCTAGTAAATGCAAGCATGGCTTCCTGTGAATGACCTTTATATTGGGATGAGAATAGCAGATTTACTGTTAAATGCTGTAGGAGCAGTGATTAAAAAAAAAATGTAATGAAAATAATGCTGAAAAATATCCACAATGGTATCAGAAATCATTCTAAGAAGAAATGCTAATGATTACAACATTTTTAAAAATACTAATTAATATCTTTTATGATAAAAGTTTTATCAAATGGTAATGTGAAATGCAAGATGGCTTCAAATCCAGGGGGCCTTCTGTGTGGAGTCTGCATATTCCCCCTGTGTCTGGATACTCAGACATCCTCCTACAGTCCAAAGACATGCATGGAGTTGGGTTAGGTTAACTGGTAATTCTAAATTGCCCATAGGTGTAAATGTAAGAGTGAATGCTTGTTTGCCTCTGTGTGTGAGCCCTGGCGGCATGTCCAGTGTGTACCTGTCTCTCACACTATGACAACTGGGATAAGCTCCAGACCCCCCATGACGATGAATTGGAAATCAGAAGAAAATGGATATTTATCTGCCCAAGCTATGTACAAAATAAATGACAAATAGTGTTTGTCAAGTCAGTATTTTTTAATAAATGTCTGCTTATTGTCTCCATTCTATCATCATTTAGCAAAAGCGAGTTAAAGGTTAATATTTTACCTTTTTCACTGAATGAAAGTAAATCCATGTGAGCTGATTATCATTCAGTGATTCCTTGCAGGAATGCCAATTCTATCCTCCTCCCCCTCTCTCTAGGCTTGCCCTCTCCACACAGAGGGATGCTGGGATGGAAGGATGGACGTGGAGGTGGGGAGGGGGATTACTGAGCGTTGTCTCATTCAGTAGCTGTATGAGTCATCCTGCTGTATCATTCGCACTGTTTGTAACACCCACGCAACTGCGTGAAGCCCGGCTTCCACACACTCACCAATACGCACTGCAATCTTGTAGTCCGTATGTTGAAGCTGTGCAACTGTGACATTTAATATACCTTGCTAAATCCTCACCAATGAGACTGACGTGAGTTGCGTGCAACATGCGAACACACAAACACCTGAAAACATACCAACCTACTACAGCACCAAAACAATGCGTGACTTTGTGGCCACTGTAAAGTTCAGGAAGAAGACGGTGAAATTTGGAGTTTTTTATGGCCATGCATGTAACTTGTAACTGCATTAAAATACTTCAATGTAAATTCTTGTGAATTCCTTATTATTTACGATCTATATGCAAGCTATGACCAGTTTATTTATTTGCATTCATGTGTAGATATGACAGAGCAGCACTGAGTATGCTCCAAGTACTGAGTATAATGTAGCTAGCCATCAGCTAGCTTATGTTATAAACACTAAACAGCGTTAGCAACCTGAAGCGACTAACTTCAACATAACTTTTGCAAAGTGTGGTCCTTTTTTTCCACAGATTGTTGCATATCGATATAAAATACCAAGCACTCAGCAGTGAGCTTCATGTTAGGCAGATTTTTGTGTTCCCTAAGGTAGCAATATCTTCATTCTTCAAAACAAGAGAGTGGTATCAAGAAAGAAATCTAAGAAGAGTGCTTCATTCTTTTAGACTTAATTTGCAACATTTTTAGTTTTGTTTACCATTTTACTTTTTTGTACTTTCCTCGTAACAACTACAGTCTGCAAGTCTGCCTCTCACCCTTGGGCACTTTCTCTCCCTTTCTGCAGCACACAGCATTTTTCTTTTGCACTGTTAATCTGTCATTTCTTGCTCTGTCTCCCTCCTCCTTTCACTTAATGTTCTCAGAACTGATACAGTGTGTGTTTTGTGAGTGAGGAAATAATGGATATATTTGTTTGCCGAGACACAGCCACTCTGAGAGCTCGTTAAACACCAGATAAGAGGTATTCCACGGCGTGCAGTGGCAGCGGCGGCGCCAGATAAATCTGCTTGATAAATATATCTAATCATTTCACCCGCTTCTCTTCTCTTCCTACCAGGAATCTGATGGCGAGACGCGGCATAACACAAGGTTGGCTACTTTCACTTTTACTTCCTCTCCTCCCAGCAGTTACACCTTCAGCCACACCTCTCCTCTCTCTCTCTCTCTTCCCTCTTCTCTCCATCACTCCCCTAATCCCTCCTCTTCCAGAACACCTCCTCCTGCTCCATTCAGTTCTCGGCTCCCTCTCTCATTTTCTCTCTCTCCCCTCTCTCTCTCTCTGCCTACCAGCCCTGTCTCCAGTCAGAATTAGGGGAGTCTTTTTCTAAATGCATGCAGCTCTGAGGGGATGCACAGGCACATGAATGTAGTGATTTTATCTGCTGAAAATGAGGCAAATGGCATATAAACGGTAAGGCAAGGAAGCGAAGAAGTGCATGCCTGGTTTCATTAGTGGCGCTGAGATAAGTGTGTGTAGTTGCTTTGCTGCACTTGTGAAAGTAATGATTGTTGTGAGGGCTCTTCTGTAGCTGTTGTGCCTCTCTGTTCATGTGTTGCATATTCTGAGCGCTTTGAGAAAAAGCGCTGGGTAGACTGCTCTGCATTCAACAGTGCACTATGTTTGGAGAATGTGACTACATGTTGTGCAGCATACTGGAGTAAAATCTGAAGGGTTTTTTACTGGAAGTCACTGCATGTAAGTTAGGTTGGTCATGATGGTTTGGTGAAGTTGAACTAAACTGGTGTAACTGGTGTTGTTGCTTAGGGGTTATTATTGTCGTCTGGATTTTAGTGGTATGAGAAAAATGAGTTACCACGTTTTTTTTCACAGCCCTCAATTTACTCTCATAATATTTCACTGGGCAAGAAGATACCACAGAGAGGCTATTACAGCCCAACAAGCCCATCATGAGAAAGAAAGTTGCTCTCATTAAGCCAAACTCCTCACCTTGTACAGATCAAGAGTAAGAGAGACAACACAAGATGGAAGACTCCATAATTGCATTTGATGAGTTGAGAAAAGACGTGATAGATGGGTGTGATCACTTTGAATTTCAGTGAGGAAATCCTAAAGTCTTTGGTGATGCATTGCCTTTAGGTGGCTCTATAATCAGCATGTCAGCATAACATGATCATAACATCTAGAAGTTAATTGCTTTCACCTCCGGTCTTAACCTCCAGCTAGTGAGGAACCATTGATTTTGGAGATGATCCTTGCTTCCTGTTACATAATTAAAGCAAACAGAACCTCGGATAAAGTGCAGTCTAGAGGGAAACTTTGAGTCTTTGAAGTGAGTTTCAAACCTCCTGTACAGTGGAGAGAGCTTTAATTAATCTGGTGGAAAAACAAAGGAAGAGTGAACAATGTGCGCTAACCTTCTGCCACTTTATGCTATATTAACTCGTAATTAGTTGGAAGATGGCACTTTGTATTTGCAAATGGTATGGCCGTGGAATGGTGCTACACATTTATCCAACATTCCTTGTCAATATGCAATCTATGTCAATCACAGTGATGTCATTTGCACACTTTTGCATATCCTAAATGTCTTTTTTGATTGTGTTTAATACTGAATGTGTACGCGCCATTTAACTTCAATATTTACTGTAAAATATTCTCAAAATGCAGTAACACAGTATGCTGGCAGACAAATAAATGAATAATTAACCAGGCAGCTAGGTATCTTTCTACTTGGAAAACCGAGGAAACAAGTCTGGTTTCCCCTTTTCCAAGGATCCTATAAAATATCATAACATGCTTCTTTCAATCCTTTTCACTGTATTTAACTAACTGTAGTTTTTGCACACAGATACCCTGTTGGTGCGTTGGGACCAAAATTATTTCACTGCATTTCTTTTAAATTATTATTATTATTATTATTATTATTATTATTATTATTATTATTATTATTAATAATCATCATCTCAGTTGGATTTAGAAAAAAGATCATTCAATAGCTGATACTTTTTTTCAGAGCTCAGTTATCTTGGTTGCCAGGATGGTATGTCCCCCTCTGTGTCCTCCAGGCATAAAATATCCTCGCTAATATACTTACCACTAATTTTCAATGTTGTGCTTACTGTGACATAAATGTGCGAATTTGTGTCCAGGAAAAATGAACATTATTAGATTTTCTTTGCTATTTTACCATGTGATAGGCTGGTATGACCAGAGATGGGGAAATGTCCCTTGTCCATGCAAGCAAATTATGCTAATCATAATATATATGGCCAGAGGTTTCAAATAATAATGTATGGATATGTGCAGGTAATCCCTGTTAATCAAAACCTCAGGCTTCAGACTGCTCCAAGAGCTCAGTTTCCAACTATTGATTTTCTACTCTTGGCTCTGAATACTGTGGAAAAAGAGATGAAATCTTGAATATGGTCATCTCAGGCTGATGCTCTGACTGTGAATAAACAGTCCCATACACGTGCTGTTGAAAATTTCCAGTAGTGAGGGTCAGTCAGTAGAAAGTTAAATGGAGAGAATATAAAAATTATTGGTTCAAATATAGTATGAACTAATGGGCTCGGTGTAAGATAAATATGTTTTGGTTTTTAACTTCCAATCATGCAAAGCTACTCTAAATCTTGTGCAGTACAAGAATAAAAATATGCAATTGGAAATTAACATAATAGGTCCACTTTAAATGAGTCCAAAGATGAAAATTAATAAGTGCTGAAGTCTGTCCAAACAAACCATCAGCTCCACCAACCCCCTGCAGCACAGCGAGCTCTGCTCCTCCTCAGTTTTCTGAAATGATTCTTGTCATAGATAATAAGCCAAAGCTTATCACCAAAGGCTGTTTTGTACTTCACATGTAAGCTGAGTTAAATCAATGCCAATAAAATTGAGATCATTGTGCACCGACAAACCCTTTCAAAGTCACGGTCTCCATATGAAAGAGCGCACTAAGAGACTACTAGCCAAATAAAAGCCAGTTTTTATGAGATTTACGAGTTTTGGATTAAAGTAGATAATTGAAACCTTGTGAAAAGTCTTGTATTTTGCATGTTGTGTACGTGCATAGTAGATTGCAAGCACTGCTATTATCTGATTTTAAGATTTTACATAAGCTCTTTACAAAGTGATTTGAAGAAGAAATCTGAATTTCCCTACTTTCTGATTGTAATACAAATATCACTATCAAACTAAAATTGAAAGCTGAAAATAGTGAAGCCCAATAGAGCACATTGCATACTGTAAAAGAGACTGTGTGCCAGTTAAGTCAAAAAATAACTGCTTACTGACAGATGAAAAGGTTACAGCTTTATAACTTTTTTTCTCTCTTTTCTGGTCTCAAAATAACAAAATTCTTGTCCCCGTTCGATCTTTCAAAGAATTCAGTGAGTTTTCATTAATCCGAGGGTAACGGAAGTATCTTTGTGAACTTAAAATTGCAGTCAGAGTTTGCTGAGATTGGATAAAGCAAGGACTGGAAAGGGATTGAAAAGCAGCCAAAGAATAGAGGGCAACTGCTGCATTAGTCCAACTCCTACTTTATTTTTCCACTAATGTTTCTACTTCCCTTTATCAGATGCATCAATCCATGATCCACTTTTCCACCAGCATCAGCTTCTCAGCAACATCAGTCGCCTGCTCTGCTTCACTTAGACTTTAAGGAATATGCCTGAAGAAGCTTTGTTTGTTCATCTCTCATCTCTTCCTAAGCACATAGCTTCCAAAAGCAGATGCTATACAAAGTCTCCCTTCAGGTTAGCCTGGAGCAGTTTACCACCTCTCTGCTCTCTCATTCTTCTGTCTAATTATTTCCAAGACCATGAGCTCTGGGAATCATGCAGGAGCTGTTTGTTAGGGTGCACTACTGTAGCGTGTGGAGCTGGGCGATGTGGAATCTACTTTGGATCGTTCTCAAGGGGTTGGCTCTGTCTTCGAGCGTGCACATGTACCCATATTCTCTGATTTAGACCGCTGTGCATCACATGTCTAAGTCTTAAGATGCCTTCTCCCTTTGACGTCCCACCTCGCCACCCTCATCGCTCCCTGGACATCTGGAGATATGCCTGTCTGCTGCTGGCGTTTATACAGCTCCGTAAAAGCCAACAGGACAGGGTCAGCTGAGCAACATAAGCCTCTGGTGCACATAGACATAGAGTAGACCTCAAGTCTCTCAAAAGCACAAAGTCCATGTACTGTATGTCAAAAGAGTGGGATGCGTGGCATTTTAATGTGACCGATAAAATACAGAAGATAAAGGTCTTCAACTCAGAGGTTTTAACTCAAGCTTACTGCCCCTACTTGCTTGCGTGTTCTCATTAATGCATTAGCTTCAGTCCTGATCTTTCTGGTTCAGTGTCGTGGTTCTGACACTCTTGCTGTATAAACAATAATTTGTTGACACGTTCTTGGCAGTGTGTTGAGCTTAATAATAGAAGCGGCTTTTTCCCCTTAAGAGAGGCTTTTTGTCAAACAAATATACAGCTCTGTTTCTAGCTACATGTTGAACAAACCGCGCACCTATTGCACCCATTACACCCATTACACCTCAGTAAATACTTCATTGCACCCCGGAGGGCTGTGCACATGCTGCTGTATGTTCAGCCCACATGTGCATAATCACTCTGAGCCCCGGTGGCCTCCTGTGGTTTAATGCATGGTGGATTTCCAGATGTCCAATCTGGACGGTGATGATAAAAAAGAAAAGGCTTTAAGGTGAAAAGAACAGGATTCTTTTTTCAAAGACAAAATGTGGCCGTCGTAGCCCTTGTAGAGCTTTGTGGTCTGCAGCACTGAGCTGTCCTACAGTACGACGTTACGCTGTACTCTACAGAAGGGAGAGTTAGACCTATAAAGTCAGTTATCACTGGATTTATATCAGTAAGTTTGGTAAATCTGATGTCTGTGGAAAAAGAAATTAATGGTTTCCTCTATTAACTATATATATAGTTATAAATGTCAACAAAAAACCTATATATGCGCTCTTAAAGTGGCTATAATTAATATTGCATTAACAATGTATGACATGACTCATATGTCAATGAACCTGCAGAGAATTGTGCACTTCGTCCTCTGTGCAGTTTTACTGTGTGCTTAAGTTTATCGTTTCCATTTTATGGCTTGTTTGTAGTTACAGCAGACAGTTTTTTAAATGAAAAAGATGCATTAAGATGAGATAAAAGAACACATAAGAGGAGTGTTTAAAAGCTACAGTACACTGCAAAATATTACCAATATATCAGCTGTCAGTTGGTAGAAACCAAAGCAGCAAAAAAGAGAGAGCGTCACATTTAAATTCGGTAGGTGTAAATTTATGCTAATGTCGCTAACACAGCAGTTTTAAATGCAATAATATGTCAGTGTGTTGAATGAATATTGAAGTCACACTGTATTTTGTATGAAGCCACATACGGGGAAAACACAAACAAGAGCAGAAGCTTAACAGAAGCAAACATTAACAGAAACTGTAGCAGCACAGCGAGGCTTCACTTAGGCACAGTGATGTCTTCAGTTAAAAGCTGCTAGTGTGCTAACATTCCCACGATGCCAAAATGCAGATGTTTTTCAGAAATAATGTTTACAACTTGGTGCATTAGCATTCTGTTGTATATTTTACTAAGTAACTGCAGGAAGCTCAACATTAGTGAAGAGGAAGATGGCTGCACTTGCTGACATGACATATTTTCACCTATATATGACTGTTGCTAAGTTGCTTTAAGTCCTATGTTAAGTTAAAATGAAATATTCCGAGGAATGCTAGAAACAGAATAGACAAGGAGTTATAAAGTTTGACGGGTAGGAAGGAGTTTCTGTGATGTTCTTTGGTGGGTTTTTGCTAGCACAAGATGGAAAGGGTTTGAAGGATTGACCATTACTGATCGTGCATCGAGTACAAAACTTGGACGGCATCGGGCTTGTGATCCACGCTACCACATATCTACATATTCTCTAAATACCCTATTGTTCTCCATCTAGATAAGCTCTGTCACTCTTAGAATATTTTTACGAGGTCTGTTTGCCTATAATTTGGTAAAAGATGCTTCTCTCAGTCCTTGGGGCTTCTGCAGACACAGAATCATTACAGACTTGCAAGAAACTCAACTCTTAATTACCTTTGAGATATGAGGCCTAGTGGCAGGAGGCCTGCTTAAGACAGAAATATCTCTTGCAAGTGAGTTTGTGAAAGAGTAGTAGTAATGATAATAGTGGTATTTGTAAAACATTTTTTATTTGTTACTTAACGCCTTAAAGCCTTGGTAGCCTAAAAGAACTTGACTTTCTGTTGCACTAAAATACACAGTAAAGGGCTTCAATGTATTAAATACAGCTCACCTGAGGAGAACAATGATGTTCATAATTTTGTGGGATTTGCTCTAATCCTGGTTGAGATGTTATAGTCTTCATTTAACTATTACATTTGACTAATTAACTACTACAGTTTAATCATTTACAAAAAACAAAATGAGGCATGAAAAACCAAAAAATATAAATTCCCAAGTAGTGAAGAAAGCACAAATATTACAGTATATATTAGAGCTTTAAAATGCTTCTTATTATACTTCTTGTCCTCTGCCAGGCTGGGAGCACAGGTATGTCACGACTGGGTTGTCGTGGCAACCTCAGCAAAGACTGAACTCCTCTTTCACATAATTTTAACAATGGAGATCAATTGAATTGGTCTATATGCGAAACACACAAACATAGCATATGGATTGTATTAATCTTCCTCTTATTATACTACTCTCTCACTCACTATCTCCCCCCCTCTCTCCTCCTGACTCTTGTTGCTTGCTTTAAGGGTTATGAAGGGGTGAAGAGCACAATGAGCTATTGGCCTACAGCAATGTGTAGTTGTAGAGCTTTGTATTGTATATTTATTGCAGGAAACACAGAAACAGAGAGAGAAGGGAGACTTTGTAGATACATACAGATAAAACTATAAATCATTGAATGTTCATAAACTAGATTCATGTCACCACTATTTTTTGTCCTATTTTTCCTATTGTTTTTTTTTTCTGTCAGACAGTTACTGAAAAAAAACATTTTAAAGAGCTCTCACAATTCTGCTGGAGGCTTGAAAGGAAATTAAATTTAGAAGAGCTCGAGTTGTTGTTCCCGATGAGAGTAAACATCATTGGAATTATAGGTGACTTGAACTTCATTTGACCTGATGGATCTGGATGCTATTACTTTGTCCAGGTTGTTGCCCAGAAGCTTTTGTAGCAAATAGGTTTTTTGTTGGTTTTGCTATATTCTTTGGTCAAGGTCTATATTAATGTCTTATTAATCTTGAGCAGACATTGAAAATCTTTTCATCCTTTGCCCAGAAGAAAAACCTCACACATCTTGAAAGTATTCTTTTAAGTGCAGCGTGTTATACTGTGCCTACCTCTGTGTTACTGCAAGTGCCTCTGCTCTACCTTTTGCACATTGTCCAGGCTTCAAATCCTCTCTGTTGTATGTAAATCTATTCTCATTTTCAGTCTTCACAGATTAAACCAGGAGAAAAGTAGCACTCAGATGAATTCATGAAAGCCGGTGAATAGAGGAGGAATTTTGATTTAAAGCCTCCCTAGGGCATGCAGTCTTTCCAGAAAACTTCTCCCTTAGACTGTATTTTTGGCTTTGATATTAATTGCTGAGCTTTTATAGAACTGTTGAGAAGCACAAAAATTATGAAACTGGTGGTCACTATGAGAAAGACTTGGATCTGTTCAAAACATGACTGGAAAAAAAGGCACAACAATACCTGAAAGTTGGGGTTGAAACAATTGCTGTGAATTTAATTGGAAATGAGTTTTCTATGTATTATTATAGGGTCTCCACCTGCCTTGAGATGAATGCTGTTGTCATTTGATGATATATAAATAAAATTGAAATGAAAAATGACAGAGTTAAATCTTCCTTCGACTTTGCGCTGTTTGGCTAGTTGTACCATTTAACTCCAGTATGAAATAATATCAAACTGCAACTGTAAAAAATGCTGTTAGTTTAAAAAAAATGAATAAATAATCCACCACAGTAGATTTCTAAACCACAGTTTAGAAAACTGTTTGCTTTGATAACTTTAGCATGATGACCATTTTCTGCTTTTCTGCAGCATTGTGTTCAGCACGTCACCCGTCTTTTGCTCATATCTGTTAATCTCCAAACAGGGAAGGAAACGTCTTGTTCCATTTATTGAGATTATCAATTTGAGAGTTAGTGAATATGTGAAAATGATCTTCTCTGTGTGTTTTACAGCCTTGTTGACTGCAGGTTCTAACTGCTAGTAATGCAGTGACTGACGATCAGATTAGGGTTGATCTTTCCACACAGGAGTGAGGGCGGTCCTCTCTATCAGCCAATCACAGCTGCTCCATCATTTGCAAAGCCTACAAACCATGCAAATAACATTCATGCCCAAAATTTCTATATGCCAAAATTCTAACAAGACATCACAGTCACCAGCCTAATGCAAATGAAATAAGACGCTGCAGAAATCAACTTTGACACTCAGTAGAAATATTTATAAGGGTTTTTTGTAAGGCTCCGAAAAAAGTCTGACAGCTCTGAATCATTTTAATTTATATTTTATTTAATTAGAAGTCGTTTCCATATTGAAATAGCTGCAGTATAATGCAGTGGCATTCCATCAGGGCAAGTAAGGGGAGCAGTGCTTGCCTGGAGAACTGAAACTGAAAGTGATTTCTCTCCCTTCATCTCAAACAGTATTCTATCATGAAGACTCTCTCCTGCCTGCTTACATCCATCCTTTACATCATTGGTGTTTTTAGGCCGCAGTCAATTATTGTCTCTGGAAGCAGGATTAACCCCCACTTTACAACAGTATCGTTGAAATCCCTACAGGTCAGTGTTTTGAAGCTGTGTCCATGTGCCATTAACAATGGCTTGAGCTTGTCAAACTGGGACCTCTGTAGCTTTTTCTGTTTGTTTAAACATGCGCATGGTGAAAAACCTCTGGTCTTGGTTGGAAATCTGACGGGGGACAACAGTGCTAGATTAGCTGCCACTTCCTCAGCTTTCACTGCTTTGAGATCAGTTAGATGGAAATAGAGCTAGCATTAACAAGTAAACAAGCTTCTGTCATTGGGTGAAATCTGATATCCATCTTCTTACTAACCACCTCGGCCAACCTGTGTAATCTAAAGGAGCTGGAGTGTATTGTTAAAATTTTTAATAACTTCTTTAGTACATCAGCCTTGATGATAAAGGAGAGTGGATGTCATTTTCTGCCATGTCCAGTTTATTAAAACAGGCAATGTGAACAGGTGCAGACTCCAACAGAATAACATCTCTGAAAAAATTTACTCGAATGACCAAACAATGTTTAAACAATATTGCTAAGAGATCATCTTTATTTTTCATTCATCTTTTTATCGTCTATGTACATGTTGACAGGTAAATATGTCACACAGTGCACAAGCTTTTTATTTCAGCTGTAATTTTATTTATACAATATTATTTAATATCTAATATAGTTTTTTTTTTTTTTAAATTAAGGTATAAGCCTGCTTTTCTAAACTCGGCTAACAGCTGTTTTTTCAGGAATGGGGTCCTCACTCCTCACATTTTTTTAGAATATGTCATATTACTTTAAATTAAAGAGATTACAAAGTATTTAAAATGATCCCAACTTAAATATCTACAGCAGTATTTTTAATCCCTTCAACACTGATGGGGAACATTTGTCTGCAGAATAAGTACTCTTAAGTACCCTATTCATTCATCATTGTCAGCTAATAGTAAATATACTGATGATGTACAAATAATGACATTAAACAATTCTTCAGGAGGGAGTGCAGAAAGATGCACGAGACTGTATCTGTGTTTTATTATGGCCCAATTTAACCATTATCGTCTCTACTCGCCTTTCTGTAAAAGTCACTACATGCCACTCGTGGTGACACAAGACAAAGCCGAAAAATAATCCCTCTCAAAATGTCGTTTCTGTTGTCACAGGAGTGTAAGTCAGTTTCTAATTTTACTGTTGTTAGACTATATCAAGATATTAAACTGAAAGTCAGAAGGGAGATATATTTTTATCACCACCCTAACCCTAACCCACTCAACCTTTTTCTTACCATAACCTTCAGTGAAGACACTCCCCAGCTTACATAGTTTTTTATCAATCATCTTGGGGTCAAATAGCAAAACGAAACAATTAGAGAAGCAATTTAATATCACCATAAACGTATATGCTATACTGCTATACTGTCTCTTTAACCTTATAATATCAAATTTTGCTGTCTGTAAACTGACCCTAACCTGCTGCTTAGCTTTGCTCAGGTTACAGCAGTCATGCTTTTCTGTGTGCCAGGTGGTGGTTCAGGTAATAAAAAGTTATATTGCACAATAACAAAGTAAATGTAGATTGGATTATGAGGAGTGTAGTTTGGCAGGAGCAAATTAAAAGTGGGGTTGTAAATAACTCTTTGTACATCACCTTGAAATCTCTCTGATGCGTGATGATCCTACACTGAGGCAAAATGACTTTTATGCCACTTGGTTTAAAGACACTGATTGGTTCAGTGAGTTGGTATTGACATATTTATTGGGAAACTGAGAAAATGAAAGCACTAATCATGTGACGATAATTGAACGATCATTCATGTAATCTTAACCACAAATGCACTAAAGAACAGTTTCCCACACCAGCACTGAACTACACAACACACACAAACACACCAGTTATGTGCGAATGAATGTCTCCAGTTACTCATGCTGTGGCCCCCTGATGTGATCAGATCAGGGATAATGTGAAATCTCCCTTCAAATAGTCAGAATCGAAAGCTTGCTTCCTCTGAAGCTCGTTAGGTGTACATTCACAAACTTTGACTCCCGCAAATAAAACTTTATTGGTATGACTGATATACCATTTAAAGGGCCAAGGAGCTGTAAAGGAGCTTGAGAAAATTTGATGAGTCATAACACAGCAAGGGAACCTATTTGTTATCAGTTAATTTATCCTCAGGAGCTTGTACTGTAGAAAAAAGGTATTAGCTCTGCAGCCTTGAACTATGCTTGACATTACTTCCAACTGCAATATCAGGTGTTTGTACTTTTAACAGGTCCTAGATTATATGGAGTCAAAAGTGCAATTAATTAGTGTGCTCCCATCAACATTTCTGTATAATTTAGTTCACCTCTTAGATTTTAGTTGCCTAAATGAAACTGTAACTGGAAGCTTTTATCAAAGTTGTTACCCACTTAAGATTAAGTCCCTTTTGATATGTAGATAGAAATTAAGAGGCGATAAACAGTATGTGGATTACTCCTCAGTTGCAGTTCTTGTCTTCAGGCAGCAAATTATGTTGACTAGTCATCATCAACATTGCTCCGGTGGCTTAATCCACAGAGTTGTTTTTCTGGCCGCTGGTAGTGGAGCATGCACAAGAGACTGCCATATTTCTGGAGTCTTGCATCAGAGGAAATGCACAACTCGCGCTTGTCGAGTTAAGCCTCAACCGATGTGGTACGTAATACCAGTGGGAAAAAATACTTGAAGAAAGGTTTCTAATTATCAACACTTCATCTTCTGTTTGGTCTGTTTGAATCTAATACCTCTGAGCGGAGCAGTTGTTGGTTAGACAATTTTTTATTTTTTACAGCTTGTGTTTTATTGTTGGAAGCTTCCTACCAGAATTATTAACCATATATTTATGTAAGGCATTTTTAAGCAAAAAAGGCAATATTAATAAAATTATTATCCATAAGAATGTGGTGCAGTTGTAACCACTGGAAAAAATAGCAGCACAGTTAACAGCATACACCATTTATCTAACACTGGCCTGTGGAGCACAGACATGGAACCTCTTGGGGAGAGCTGTTGTGTCCTGTGGCAATGGATCCCTTGGGGGCTCATGTGCATCCAGCAAAAGCTGAGATAAATTGCCGTCTCAGTAATTTGAGGCCATTTCTGACCAGTTTTATGTTGCATTTTCCATAAAACTGAACGGGGGAATCTCCAGTGCAATGGGAGCATCCTTGATTTGCAACAGTATTTCCATTTCAGTAAATTCTTGTCCATACATTATGTACTATACAATCATTCTTCCAATATGTTGTCCCCAAGCATGACTAGCAAATTAATGAAGAAAAATATAGACAGTCTTTCTTTTTTTTTAACCAGTATGAGATAATAAACAATTATTTCTGCAGCTGTTAATAAAGCAGTGACATTTTTTCTGATTCTAGAAAGCAGTGACAAAAACTGTTCTGTTATTAGGAGGACTTCATTAAAAGGTTTAATATAGCTAAGCTGTTTGCCTGGTGTCATCATTGAGCAACAAAATTAACAACAAAGACACATTTCAAGCTATAAAATGAAGGGTTAGATTTAACATTAGACTTCAGGAGAGATGGCACTGTGACCATGAAAGTTTAATGCCTTCATTTGCTCCCTGCGAATAGTATATGTGGCAGGCAGTAGCTCTACCTCACTCAACTCCTGTGGCTCATTACAAGTAAATCAACCCGCAAGCATTATTAGGCCTCTCTGTTGTGAATCCAAGATGGATGCTGGCTGGTTGTGACCTTTTACTGGTTTTGCATTAGGTTGTTTTTCTGGATTAAACTGCTAGCCGAGCCATTCTCATTAAGGAGAAAAAGTAGAGAGTCAGAGTAGGTGGAAGATGTCTGCCTGAAGTAGGTTATAGTCTGCAGCATTACAACAACCATTTGTTGTACTCCCTGTAGTGTGCATTGTCTGATGATTGTGACAAGTTGCAGCAGTCTGGGAAAGTATTTCAGGTAAACAGGGTTTACTTGTGTTTCCATCCACACTATAGAGCTCACTTAATACTTATGTGGCAAGGCTGGAAAAAAGTAGACTGTGTTTGATTTACATATCAGTGCTTTTTGGAGTTGTGAAAGTGTGAAAACAGCAGTAAGCCTATGACAAGGTACTCTGAGGACTTAGATTTGTTTCTTCTTGTGGATAGTGTTTACCTTACCAAACAACACCAGAGGCACTAAGATCTGCTGCTTATCCCCATGGGGGACGTGATACGATACAGTAAGGCTACAGTACCTTGTACACACTTCAGGGAGGAGCATGTGTAGGTGCATTTGTGTATGTGACAGATTTTATACAGCCACACTTACTTACAAATTCAGCAACTATTTCTGTCTTCTGTCTTGCTCTCTCCCTCTGTGCGTTGCAGATAAGAAAATGGCTGTAGCAGCCGTATTAACAGTGTTTCCAGAAACCGCCATTGTTTCCTGAGCCAATGCTAAACAGAGATTAAAATTAATAGCTTAAGTCATGGTGCCATTAGAATTGGTGACAAAACATTCAATCCAGTTTGTTGTAAGAGTGCTACCTTACCATTTTGTGTGTACTGAAATAAGTTGTGCTGGTGTCATTATTTATGTCTTTATTCATGCATGGCTCTTAGGTATGGGACATTTTTGGTTTAAAAGGGAAATATATGGACTCACTGAGAGGTTGGCACTCTGGTTACAAATGGTGATATTAATTATATAAATCATTATAATTATGGTAGGGCATCGTTAAGAGGCTATAAGTCATTCAAACATAACAAAGGGCTCGAAAACAAGAGAAGAATCAAGGTTGTGTCTACACGTGAAAGAACCCATTTCAAATTATATCTTAAAGCACTTTGTTCACAGCAGTCTGTTGTAGAAACACATCATGTGTTCCAAATTTCTTCAGTTGAATCTAGATTAAGATCACCAGAAAACAAATTTGATAGTAATTTAATTTGATTTTAGCACTCACAAAGTGCTTCAAAGGCCTATTAGCTGAAATATTGCCATATCTCAGCATGGTGTGCACTGTGTCCTTAAAAAAATGTGAGGAAACTACAGGAAACATGTTGCATAAAAGAAGTGCCAGGCCTAAAAAACTATCTGACCTGATCAGACAAGGACCTGAGAAATGCATCTGGCCCTTCAGCTGATCCTCGTACTGTTCGTTGAATTCAGAAATTGTCCTTATTTTAAAAAAGCCATTATTAAAAAAGGAAAACAGCGAGGAAAGGCCGAGTTATGCAAAATTACTCAAGAACTGGACGGAAAATCAGTCAATCCAAATTACTGTCTGAATGTTTGGATTGACTGATGGCATTTCAGTCAGTGGTGTTTGCCACTCTGCACACGTTTCAGTAAATTCCTGCACCCATTTCCTTAGCAAAATATAAAGAAATGATGCGTGGCTCAAGACTTTTGCACAGTGCTGTGTGATAGGTAAGAAAAGCTACAGTTAAATGCCAGTTTGTTTGTTTATTAAATTCATTTTAGAATTTAAAAATGGCTTGTAGGTCACTGCAGGTGTTATGGGCAAAAAGAGACGTCAGCATCATAATGTTACTGTGCATTGCATAGTAATGGGATTAGTGTTAAATCTGATTATATTTTAGGCTCCCAGTTATTTCTACTACATTGTTTCTTTTTCAAAAATTTATTTTGTAAAATCACAAGAATAAATGTAATAACAAATGAAGAAATTTAAAGATGTGGACTAAGTGATGTGTTGAATCTTGAAAAGCAAGCAGGGTTGCTGTTGCTGTTGCTGAACAGAGCACCGAAAGATATGCATAACTAAATAATCGACTTTAGAAAATAGCCTGTAGTTTACTTTTAATGGAGCTTCCTTTAGTAGCAGCATTTTTATATTTTGTTATTGTGTATGTGCAGCTGGAGTAATATCAGCAGGTCTCACCAAACACAGCTGCATAAAGAGAGATATGCTCACACCTTGAAAGGTTTATTTTGACATTTCATGCTTGCCAGTGGCATGTTATTAAGTTCTTGCAGCGCAGCAGACTCGAGTTCAAGCCCCAGCAACGCAGAGCGATGATGAGCGATGGAAGTAGAAACACACACGCATTCATCATAACCCTGATTTATTGGGGAATAACCTTTTGTGTTCAGCTAGTCAATAACTTAGCGTCTCTTTGTATTGGCTGCATTTAATTGTTGACAACAAGAGCGAGAAGGAAGCAAAGGACCAACATGCAGCTAAAATTATGTAATTCAGTGTTGCAGTTTTCTTTAACTAGTGTTGGTTTTAGTATTATTTTTAGAAATTCACATGGTGCATATATGTTTTTTGGCTTGTGAAATGATAGAATACATCACAAAGAGCTTTGTGCGCTGATTGTGTAATGAAAGTTAAACTGGAGGTGCAATAAATCACACTTCTCAATATTTTTCAAGTTTCCTTGCTATTGAACTTATCTCATCTCAGAGCTCTGCTCTCTCTCTCGTACCAAACAAGCTCATTTTCTGAACACGCATAAAATCTCTGTTTCTCTCTGGAGTTAACGCAACTAAATGTGCTGCTAAATCTGTGGGACTTCAAAGCTGTTTTTCTCTGCTCTTTTGCCAGGGTCATCACAGATAGCCAACTCCTATCTGCCTCCCCAGGCAAGACTTAAAGCTTTGACTGTCGGTTTGCGGTTATAGTTCAAACTTGGCTTCAGCATTCAGACGACCAGGAGCAGCAGAAGCAGCACCAACTACAAACACATGAGAGCCGGAGCACAGAGAAAAATATGAAAAAGATATATATTGGCAAAACTGCTCTCAAAACCCAGAGAAACGGTTGCAAACATCAAAAAAGGAGGTAAGACGAGTCAGTCAGCAGAGTTATTCAGAATCTAAACATCGACCGCATCATTGATGAATCCATTTCATTCATTTTAACTCGTGGAAATGGATTCTCATTGGGAGGTTATAACCATTAAAAAGCCATTAAAAACATCGCGTTGTATCTATTCATTGCCATCGCTCATCATCACATCCCTTTGTGTGTTGGCTGACATTTAAATCTAGTTTAATGGCGCTCTGCTTTGGACCAAAAACAGAGGACACCAGCAAAAGGTTTGGGGCTCCTTGCCATGTATTTTTTTTTAACAACATTACTTGAAGCTGGTGTAAAGATTGTGTTGCAAAATCACTTAGGAGGGCAAACCTGCATTGGGATATTGAACAGATAAAATAAACTATCCAGCGATCGTCTCTGTTTCTCTCTTTGTAAACAAGCAAGAAGTGTTGTGTTTAGCTGCTGGAGGTGCAGGCGAACTGTTTGACTGTTCCTCTAGTGTTTATAAGCTAAAAGCCTTCTGGCTCTGATTCTATACTTGAAGGGTAGCATCACATTTTGTATAATACACTTGTTTACGTCCCTACACAGAGTAAGCCTACAGACACCATGTCCGAGGATTAAAACTGCGAGGGGTGGGGGGGGGGACTAGAGCAGTTTTACATCTCTATTCACTTTCGTCTACCACAGCATCAACAAAAGTGAGTGCTGACATGGTATTCAAACCACACTGTCCCAGGTGACAGTCTTGTATTTTGCCAAATGTGTCTACGGAAATTAAAGAGAAGTGTGATTGGCCTTTCCATCATGGGCTCAATATCATGAAGACAAAGTACCCAGGAGGTCTTAGACCAGTTCCTTTAAAATGTGCGGAAAGATTTTAAACTGGTTTTAAACATGTTACTAACTCCAGCTCAAAATGCAATTCTCAGACCTTTGCTGACTTCGGTTTAGCATAAGATCAAGACTGGAAAAGAAAAAAAACGTTCACAGTACCTAGCACGAGGTCCCATGCATATAAGATTACCTCTTATGGCTTTATAAAGGCTTAATTAGTGCAGATTCTCAACTGAGGACACAGATGTGAAGGTTAGCCTATTGCACCACCCATTTACATGGCATAGCCTCTAAGTTACTATGGACACTCCAACTTTAGTGTCAGATTAGCTTGAGGCTTAGAACCGAGGTGAACTTGGAAGATGATGTCATTGCGCCTGCTGGATGGTTAGGCCGAGCCATCAAACCTCTCCATGAGCCAAGTATCCATCAGTTTGGCACAATGCTAAATCCCCCAGAGCGCACATGGCTCCTGCTCCCAATCTTTATAGCCTTCCACTACCATATCCATTCCCACAGTCAGTCCTGTCAGTGTGTTTTCATTGTTAATGCGCAAAACTGCATCAAACACACAACCAAAGTATTTCTTCCTGCCTGGTGTTGTTGACAGGTATGGTGTTGAAACAGTGCTCCTTTGGCCTCTCATTCTCTCTCATGCCATCGTTCTTTTAAAGCCTTCTCGTACACAAAGTTGTGTTTCATTCTGTATTTTCGCCCCTTCTTCTATGAATCACCAGTGGTCCAAGTCCAGGGGCAAAAATCTTTTTCTATTCTTTCACACATTTGATGGTGAAGGGGGTGGAGGGTGTAATAAAAATTCACCATTACACCGATGGGAGCTCCTTTCCCAGTTCTACTCCTTTTTTGTGAATGGGAAATGATTAGTAGTCCTCCTCCATCCATCTACTCCTCCCCATCGGCCTCCCTGCTATCCCCCTGCCTGGGACCTCTCTGACCTCAAACTGAATTACACTCCAGCTACACTTCACCCTTTTCCCTCCCTCTCACACTAACACATAATGCCTTTTCAGCTTGTCTCTGTTTTCTCTAGCATTCTGTGCTTGGCTTGTTGAATCTGACAAACTGACAGAAATAAAAGTGCACCACTATTGTGCGACTTTATCTTCTTCTTTCCTTTTCTCTAAATGCTCTCTGCTATCTGTTCAGCTCATTTCACGACCACAAGGATGACCTACGTAAGCGCCTGTCGTACACCACCCACAAACTAGAGATGGTGGAAACTGAGTTTGACTCCACTCGGCAGTACCTCGAGACAGAGCTGCGCCGGGCCCAGGAGGAACTGGAGAAATTTACAGAGAAGCTGCGCAGGTGTGTGTGCTTGTGTGCATGGCTTTATGAGGTGGCTGCCTTTTTATTTATGCATTTTGTGGCACAACTTTCATTTCCTGGTTTTAGCTTAAGAAGCATATTGAGTCTACATATTTACAGTTTTCACTTTTATACATTTCTGTTGCTTTTTAATTCTTTGACAGTCAATTATCTGGGTCTTTTCCAGTATTTTAAAAGACTTCTCGCAGGTGGTTTGAACACCACCCCGTCATCCTCTTCTGCTTTTTAGTTAGGTGGTGGTGGCTACAGGCTAAGCAGGGTATTCAGAACATCTGCCAGAAGTCTGAATGAAATGGCCAAATAGCTTTGAGCTGATAGGAAAGCAACGGTAACTCAAATAACCACTAGCAACAACCAAGGTATGAAGATAAGCAGCTCTGAATGTTAAAGACTGAAGCGGATTGGCTACAGCAGCATAAGATTACACTACTCAAGGCACCATTCCTATCAAGCAACAACAGGAAACTGAGACTGCAATTCACCCTGCTCACCAAAACTGGACAAGAGAAGACTGGAAAAGTGTTGCGTAGTCTGATGAGTCTTGAGTACTGCAACATTCAAAGAGTGGGTTAGAATTTGGGATAAACAGCATAAACACATCGATCCATCCTACTTTGTGTCAACAGTTCATGCTGATGGTGGGGTAATGGTGTCTGGAATATTTTCCTGGCACACTTTGGGCCCCCGCAGTATTCTCATAACCATTATTTAAACACCACAGCTTTATTACCACCACTTTATGACCACAGTGTATCCATCTTCTGATGGCTGCTTCCAGCAGGATAATATACAATTTCACAAAGCTCAGATTATCTCAAATTGGTTTCTTGAACATGACTGTGAGTTCATTGCATCTAAATGACTTGCACAGTCACCAGATCTCAGTCCGACAGAGTACCTTTGGCATGCTGTGGAATAGGAGTTCTTCAGCAGGTATTGGAGAACCTGGAAAACCTCCAAACAAATACCCTAACAACACGAATAGGGACTTTACTCCAGGATTATCCAGTTCCTTACCATATTGCTAAGACTGAACTCAGCCACCATACAGAGGGAAAGCATCTTGACTTGCTTTATGATTGCATTCTTTTGGTTGTTACCAAGGGCTCATGACCATAGGTGAAGGTAAGCTCTCTCTTAACTACAGCAGTCCAGTACAATGCCCACAGTGCTGTTGATGTTGCAGCAATCTGCCAGTACATCCTCACTTGGAACAGCTCCAGTGGATGCCAGAGGCACATAAATGTGAACTACATCATCAAAAATCAAGGATGCAACTCCGACTTTCCCAAAACAGACACCGTCCTATTCACAGTGTTGGGAAGGTTACTTTTAAAATATATTCCACTACAGATTACAGAATACATGCCCCAAAATGTATTTTGTAACATATTCCCTTACGTTACTCAATGAGAGTAACGTATTCGGAATACTTTGGATTACTTAATATATTATCAAGCTTTTTACAACTACATAAATGTACTATTGCTGTGTGATTTATTACTATTACTGAAGGTTACTCGCCATACCAATACCAACTAATTTTTTAAATCTTAATATAAAATGAGTAACAGTAGGGTGGACATTACGTAAGGCTGCACTTTTTGCAGTGATTCCGTATAGTAAACTATTCCACGCGTATATAAAACAGGTCCGCGGCTCTGAACCGTGGTAAAGGAACCTCTGGCTAATACGTCGGGTTTGTGTCGGGCTCGTACCCAAAAACTAGCTTTACATTGTTGTCTGGGTCAACTTTGCTAGCGTTAGACAGAGAGAGGCGTTGAAAGGCTGCTCCAATGGAACTTATTGTTTTGGAGGAAAACACGAACACAGTGTACAGTCGAGTCTTAATATAACCATATTTTGTATTTTAAATACGTAAGTACATGTATTCCGTTACTCCCCATCACTGCCTATCCATCATTATAGTATTTAAGTCCATATTGGATGAGTTCAAACCTTTATGACAGTAAAAGTAAACTAGAAACTAAAACTTGATGTGTAAAAAAAATTATTTTAATTAAATAACTAATTAAAATTTTAAATAAGACTTTTGAAAAAACTAACGATTTTGTGAACTGGGAAAATTAACTCAAATTAAATAAAAAATGCAGAATTCATAAAAACCTTAGTTTTAGTGTTTGTTAGTTTAATAAACATTTTATTGCAGTGTACCTGATGAGGTGTTGATGGACATGTTTACTGAAGATTCTTCAGTTCAGTAAACATGAACCTATAAAAGTGAGTAAAATGCAGCTGAAATATAAAAAAATCAAAGGTTTACTTATTCAAATAGTGAATATTAATCATTAAAGTAAAGTGAATGTGTCATGATCTGAGGAGCTGGCATATCATATGTGTGTCGGGATTCAAGGAATGTGGAAACCCAAGTGCAGACATGCATAGGCAAATAGAAGTTAAGTAAAGACGAGCCATTTATTTAGGAAACAGGAAGAGAATTAAGTAAACAGAACAATAATATACACATGAATTGACTGAATTCAATGGAATTGACACATGAGGAAGGGGGCACAGCGTGTGTCAGACACTTAGCTCAAGAAATACAAGACAAGGGACCAACTACATACTGGGAACAGAGATAGTACTAAGACAGACTGGACACAAAGGAAAACTAATTAAACCAAAAAAACAAGTGCTAAAAAGGCAAATAACTAAACTAGGAAGCACTGGGGAGAAATCATGTCCAGATGGAGAGATCAAAATAGACCAGAAAACAAAGTCCCAGGGACAGGCCTGTCCAGCTCCCCCACAACGCAAGCTCCAGGGCAGATGTCAACATAGTCAAGTCATTTCTGGGAACCAGTCGCAGAGCCAGAGCTCTGGCAGCCAGCCATGAGGGAGCCCGTAGGCGACACTGACGACCCCTCCAGTGACTTAGGTGGTACTTTGATAAACTTAAATGTCTTGATAAACTGTGCCTAGGTGGCCTGAAGTCCTTCAACACTCCTGATACAATGCATGCCAGTCATATTTCGCAAGTTACACAATTTTACTTCATAACAAAGCTCAGTTTGTTCATGCACCTTCAATATGAGTAACAGTGCTCAGTGTTCCCTTATTATGGCAGGTTTTACTACAGTTATTTATTCACTATGGTGTGAGCCACTCTCTGTCAGCTCTACTCAGTCATTCCCATTTATGCTCCCTCTTTAGCTTGTCAAATCTCTTTCAGACCTTTGTTTTATGATCTGTCTTTGCTTCTGATCTCTACTGCCCACAGTCTCCAAATCTGTCTGCTTAATGGAGCCATAAATGCTAGTTTATCAACACTCTCTTTGGCCTGAGAGCTAATGGGAAAATGTAATACAGAGCTGAGAGGTGACACGATAAAATTAGAGGAATAAGTTAACAAATATAAAGTCAGGGGCATGTTACATTAAGCATTAAGCCAATGCAATGGTCTACTTAAGAGCAAAACTGATAATAAATACTAATATTATCAGTAAGGGAAAAGAACAAAATGATAAAAACTACACAAAATGAAGAAACAGAATTTAAAAGGGAGGAAAAAACTTATGTGGTATTTAACTATAAAGTCATAGTCATGCTTCCTTATTCTTTTCATATAATATTTATAGATGTAAAAGTTTTTTGTGCCCACTTTTTATGTGTTAGATTCCCCTGGTGTTGCACTTAAACATATCATCAGCCCTTTTTGTGGTGTTTTAGTTCAGCAGATTTATAACCACAGTGATCCTTAAGTCTAAGTAAGAACTTAAGATATCCTGCAAATCCCATCTGAGACTTTCTGTCAGCGCACTGATGTTGTAAATTTTTTATTCCTCTAAATTTATGTACAGATCGCCGCTGCTTGTTTTGGTTTACGAACAGTAAAACACTCTTTACTCGTCATATTGTGCAGTTTGCATTTTTAAGTGCGTTAACTTCTCCGTTCGGTTTTTTTGCAGGATCCAGAGTAGCTATGCAGCTCTTCAGAGGATCAACCAGGATTTGGAGGACAAGATGCACAGGGCGGTAAGAATCCCCTGCTGAAGTTTTTGCAAGTTTTTTTTAAAACCTTGCGTAACTGTATCTTTCATTGACACTGAAGCATCCAGTTACATAAGGTTACATATAGTACAAGCGCCACTAAAATCGTATTTTGTTTTGTAAATCATGGTGGAAGGTATTCTTTATTGTATTGGAAAACATCACAGTGTTCTTGATGTTTTCCATATGGACATTAAAACTATGTAATTTCACAGTCTGTACAGTTATGAAAAGTTATTTGGTAAGCCGAACACATCAAATTAATTTTACATCATGGGCCACATACAGCTCGCTTTGATCTCAAGTGGGCCGAACAAGCTAAACTCTCCTTTCTGTCAGTGTAAAGATGTTTAACTGCACATTTAATTCCATTTGGTATGAGAAAAAGAAGTGCTAGTTCAGCAGTACGTCTCCGTTTTTTCTACATGATAAAGAAATGCTGCTGTAACGAAACACAAATAAAGTGCAAATAAATAAATGTTTAAAAACAGAAAATGTATCCAAATAGAAAAAGAGATAATAAATAGAAATTAACAATAAATCGTGAAAAAATGGGAACTTTTCTATATTTGGCTATGTCAGAGTTGCTTTGTAATACGCTTTATGCTTTCACCATAAACAAATTCCTCTGGATTTCATATGGAACTGGACCGAGGCCATATCCTCCAAATGATCTCAGTTGTTCTGGTCTTGGCACCTGAGTGTGATTACCATGTTCACATGTACCCATATATATATATATATATATATATATATATATATATATATATATGTATGCATGCATGTATGCATGTATGTATGTATAGATAGATAGCTCACCCCTGCGGGCGGTTAATCCTTCAAGCTTGGGTCCTCTACCAGAGGCCTGGGAGCTTGACGGTCCTGCGCAGTATCTTAGCTGTTCCCAGGACTGCGCTCTTCTGGACAGAGATCTCCGATGTTGTTCCCGGGATCTGCTGGAGCCACTCGCCTAGCTTGGGAGTCACCGCACCTAGTGCTCCGATTACCACTGGGACCACCATTACCTTCACCCTCCACATCTTCTCGAGCTCTTCTCTGAGCCCTTGATATTTCTCCAGCTTCTCGTGTTCCTTCTTTCTGATGTTGCTGTCATTCGGAACCGCTACATCGATCACTACGGCCGTCTTCTCATGTTTGTCTAGCACCACTATGTCCGGTTGGTTAGCCACCACCATTTTGTCCGTCTGTATCTGGAAGTCCCACAGGATCTTAGCTCGGTCATTCTCCACCACCCTTGGGGGCATTTCCCATTTTGACCTCGGCACTTCCAGGCCATATTCGGCACAGATGTTCCTGTACACTATGCCAGCCACTTGGTTATGGCGTTCCATGTATGCCCTGCCTGCTAGCATCTTGCACCCTGCTGTTATGTGCTGGATTGTCTCAGGGGCATCTTTACACAGCCTGCACCTGGGGTCTTGCCTGGTGTGATAGACCCCAGCCTTAATGGATCTTGGACTCAGAGCTTGTTCCTGTGCTGCCATGATTAGTGCCTCTGTGCTGTCTTTCAGTCCAACTTTGTCCAGCCACTGGTAGGATTTCTGGATATCAGCCACCTCCTCTATCTGCCGGTGGTACATACCGTGGAGGGGCCTGTCCTTCCATGATGGTTCCTCGTCTCCCTCCTCTTTCTTGGGTTTCTACTCAGGGTTTCTGCTGCCTGAGGTATTCACTGAGCACGCTGTCAGTTGGGACCATCTTCGTGATGTATTCTTGGATGTTCGTTGTCTCATCCTGGACTGTGGTGCTGACACTCACCAGTCCCCGGCCTCCTTCCTTCCTCTTAGCGTACAGCCTCAGGGTGCTGGACTTGGGGTGAAACCCTCCATGCATGGTAAGGAGCTTTCTTGTCTTTATGTCAGTGGCTTCTATCTCCTCCTTTGGCCAGCCTGTTACCCCAGCAGGGTACCTGATCACAGGCAGGGCGTAGGTGTTGATGGCCTGGATCTTGTTCTTACCGTTCAGCTGACTCCTCAGGACTTGCCTGACCCTCTGCAGGTACTTGGTGGTTGCAGCTTTCCTAGCGGCCTCTTCATGGTTCCCATTCGCCTGCGGGATCCCCAGGTACTTGTAACTGTCCTCTATTTCTGCAATGTTGCCTTCTGGTAGCTCGATCCCCTCAGTTCTGACTACCTTCCCTCTCTTTGTTATCATCCGACTACACTTCTCCAGCCCGAATGACATCCCGATGTCATTCCTGTGTATCCTGGTGGTGTGGATCAGTGAATCGATGTCTCGTTCACTCTTGGCATACAGCTTGATGTCATCCATGTACAGGAGGTGGCTGACAACTGCTCCGTTCCGTAGTCGGTATCCATAGCCAGTCTTGTTAATGATCTCACTGAGGGGGTTGAGGCCTTTGCAGAACAGCAGTGGGGACAGAGCATCTCCTTGGTAGATCCTGCACTTGATGGTGACTTGTGCTATGGGCTTGAGGTTGGCCTCTAGTGTTGTCTGCCACATCCCCATTGAGTTCCTGATGAAGGCTCTCAGGGTCCTGTTGATCTTGTACAATTCTAGGCATTCCAGGATCCAGCTGTGGGGCATTGAGTCATAGGCCTTATTGTAATCAATCCAGGCACAGATTGGTCAGTCTGGTCTTGCAGTCTCGGCTGACTGTTCTGTCTACCATTAGCTGGTGTTTCCCTTTCTGTGCCCCGCTCATGTATTGACCCATGTGCCTGTTTGTCTTAGCCGATATGATGCCTGACAGGAGCTTCCATGTAGTACTGAGGCGGTAGTTGGATGGGACCGGTCCCTTCTTGGGGTCCTGGGGTTCTTGGGGTCTTCAGCAAGTAGGCGTGAACCCTGTCGGGGCTTGGTGCTGTCCAACTCTTCATACTACAGACCCTTGCAACATAGGTGTTGGGTCTGTGTTTCCACAAGCCCCGCTAGTTTAGAGACTTATTCATCATGAAGAAAACAAGACAGTCACCAATCGATCGATTTACTTGCAAGGGAGGCCTCGTCGGTGTCTACCACAAAATGACCACAATGACGGCCTCCTCTTGCTGCCTTTTATTGGGAAAACAGTTCACACAATACACATCACAGCACCTCCCTCCGTAAAACCCCCCTTGGTTACAAAGACAAGGCACTATGTGTGTGCACGTGTAGCTTTCCCCTATTTTTTTCTCCCCTTAGCTTTCCCCTTCCCTGCCTTTCACAACACTTCTCACCCTAATATTTTCATGTTTTCAAAAACATATTTTGGTAATTTCAGTGTTTATGTAAAATATTTGCTCACCCATAAAAAAAGAAAGTTGGAGTAAAGGTTTAAATACGGTTATCCATTCATAAAATACGATACTCTGTTAAAGATCAAGAGCATTTTTGTTTTTTTCCATCACTTAGCAACATGTAAAGACCGCTGACACATTAATGCATCAGTAATTACTGTGTAATCCACCAAATGAAATGCAATAACAGAACATTAACTTGCAGCAGATAAATGTCCATTTTCTGGTATTTCTACTGTGACTTAAGTAAAGGATGTGCATTTTTTTTTTTTGAGCTATAAATATAAATGGGCTTGTTCGACCTTCAGGCTGCATAACTACATTTTCAGCCTCTCTCTTTCTCTCCCTCTGAGCTTTCACATTTCCTGATCGCTGTGCCTGTTTGTATTGATATTAGCACGAAGTGCAGAATCCTAATGGTGTATGTAAGTACCACAGCGGTCTCCCTAAGACTCTCATAAAAGATGTATGACAGTGATGGGGATTTGTGAGCTCAACCACATACTTGTATACACACATGTACGCAGTAAGCAGGTTTTGACCCAAAGCTTGACCTGGAATCATCTCCTTGAGAGCATCAAGTCCTGTTACCAGGAGACCATTACTTATAGTTTGGGGTTTTTTCAGAATTTCCTCTTCCTGTCATAGATTAGAGTTGTAGAAAGACAGCAGCAGAGATGTGTTTACCAGTATCTGTTTCCTGAGGCTTCAGCTTTGTATCCTTAACAATTTCTTGTCTTTTCAGTCCAAATATTATAATGTTGTCTAACAACACACAAGGTCACAATTGGGCTGCTGGTTTGTTTGTTTGTTTTTTGTCTAGTGCAACTCCTGTTAGATTTGTTTCTTTTAATTTTATTATATTGTTCCCTGGTGTAGAAATGCCACAATATATTTGACAATATAACATTATTGTTGCTTTATGATAAACAGTTTTATTTCTTCTTTATTTTATTTTTGGAGAAATTGTCTTTTTCATCAGTTTGGCACAGCAGAAGATTTATCCCAAATTAATTCAGCCTGAGAAAAACACACGCAGAGTCACAGTTCTGTGAAGTATAGACCACAGATTTAGTCATTAGATTCACAAGCCACATATAGTCCTGTTGTCTCACATTATCCGAATCAATTAAAGTATTTTTTAACTCAAAACTGTTCCCTTTCATTCAGTGTTAAGTGTACGTTCTGAAAACACACATATATTAAACCACCTAGTAAATAATAGCTTAAGAAAACAAGCAGAATGTCAACAACATGTCCCTGTTCTTTGACATTCAGTAAGTAAGTCTACTGTCATTACAAAGAAATGCAAATGGCTCAGTCAAAGGCACAGCTCCTTGACTTAACCATCTTACTTTTCTGTGACACGGCAGGCTGTGGGTGATGTCTTTGCTTTTGTCAGTTCAAGGGCTGTAAAACTGATGATGATATTTTAGGTCTGTCAAGCTGTGATGATCGTAGACCAGTGATTTAACACACAAATAACTACTGTTTGAATATGGTCAGGTACAAGGACTGGACTGAAAATGAGTGATAACGTAGCCAATGTCTGAATAAAAATTCTAAAAGACCTTCAGAAATCCTGGAGAACGACTCCTCCACCACTGTAAAATATTACAAGAAAGTCTAAGTCTTTGGAAGCCAAATGTAAAGAAATGAGGGGGTGGTTCAAAACTTTTGTTTCAGCTCCAAATATAATTTAAAGTTTCCAGGTGAATGTGTCAAGAAACTTGATAAAGCTATTGTCTGACGTTGTTTTTGATGTTTCCCGACTGCCAGTCAAAAGAAAGTATGAATGCAAATGCAGATTTCTTGTGTCTGTAGCTGTACAGTCTAAACTAAGTGTAATATTATCCACACCCATGTGTTCAAATGTAAATTAATGACTCTATTAAATGTTTGGAGTCATGATCAGCAGCCTCTATAGAAACACAAGATGCAAGGACTTCAGATCTTCAAATGCAGTGATCATAATAAATAGCAACAATAAACTACAGTGTGATCTTATACAACCAGATAATTTATGAATGATGATGACACTTACGCTCGCCATTCTGTGTCTCTCGTCTAAGAAATGAGAAATCTGCTGTAATCGATTTCAACACACCTGTTCAGCAGCAGAGCCACTCTCATCTCGCTCAAAGCAATTACATGATCAAAGACAGGGAGAGCAATCAATGTCCAAAGTAATTGGTCTTAGCTGCCTCGCAACCCTGTTAGAAAACTATTACAGCTAACTGCTGTCCTAGTCACCTCAGCAGCAGCTGTCCAATTGCATCAGGTTGAGAGGTTTCCCAAGTATTTTCCCAGCTTCAGCTTTAGGACTTAAAAGCCAGAATCAGTGAAAAAGATGAGCCAGCTCTACAGCAAGGCCTGTCTTATGACAGACTTACAGTATCTTGATTAGCCTGGATTGTTATCTCATCAAAGGTTTGATCCATTTGGCTTGTCTGTGCAGCACACTCACTGATAGAAGAAGATTCTGTGAAATTATTAGAGAAGTAGCAACAAGGTTATCGAGCCTCGGCGGATGAAACAGGGAGATAAAAATGTCTATAGTCAGCTGCTTTTCATCTCGCACTTAACTTGTCCGTTTTCTTTCAGTTGTTATGAGGCTGTTGGAGTCTCATTGTAAGATCAACTTGCTTTGATGCTTTTGATCATGTAACAGATTCTTCAATTACATATGAAGTAATGTCATCCAGTTGTGTTGGATTTGGAAATGTTCAAATTTTCTGAGATTTTTAAAGAGTTGGCATTCCTGACACGATGAGCTTGAAAGTTCATTTTATACACCTTGGAAACATCAGAAGAAAAAATATTCTAACTTACTTCAGTAGCTGGTTAACAACAAACAAACTGTCACTTTTTGCTGTCCGCATCTGGAAATGATTTCAACTTAATTTCATTCATCAAGAGGTCATTTCTTCCATGGCAATAAAGCACTTCATAAAAGCCACTAGAAAACCCCTGAGTCTATCCAGACTTCCTTGATCTAGCTAACTGTAAAAGACAGTGACTTGAAGAGACTCATTAGCTTAATTAGCTCTATAAAATCTCTGTGATCTATGTTTGACCAGGACTTTTTATGTTAAATGTCATTACATCTCGCTTTCCTTCAAGTGAAGGGTAATGTGGAAGTTTTGAGCCACACCTCTCTTCTTTCTGTTTTGCTTCCAAGGAGCCAAAAGTGGTCTGCAGCCCTAGTTTTCCAGGCTTTCTGAAGGGCATTCAAAGTTTTTCTGTGAATACTGGCTGCACATAAACACTGAATTTGTTCCTATTTTAATATTTGTCTCTACAAAAAGAAGACATCAATAAAATAATGCTTTTTCCACCAACAAGGTGATTCCCAAACAGGCACACCAAAAACATGGTGTGCTGTGTACTTCATGGTGTACTTCAAAAATTTGAAGTAACTTTAGGAAACAGAAAAGACAAGAGAAGAAGCTGTCAAAATAACAATTATCTCCTACAGATGAACAGTATCTAAAAGTCAAGTCCTGGATTTACCTTCAGGTGATCCACCTTCTGTTCACCAAAGTCTCGTTAGAACTGGTCTCAGTGGAAGGATGGCTGTAAAGGAACCATTCTTAAGGAAGGGAAACATGGATAAAATGTTGAGTTATGCAAAATTGCAAACAAAAAAAATTGTGAATCCTATTTTATTTTTTTTTATCAAATGGTTCTCAATATGTATTTTTGAGTGTTTACAGCCAAACCGTGAAATAGTCTCCACCTTGTTTTATATATATAAAACAAGGTGGAGACTATTTCATGGTTTGGGTCTGCATTTCAGTCAGTGGTTCTTGGTGTGTTGTCAAAAGTGATGGAATTATGAGGCTGTATTTCAATATGTTTCAATGAATCGCTGCATTTATTTTCCATTTTCTCAGCAAACATTAAAGAAATGAGAGGTGGATCAAGACTTTTGCACAGTATTGTAATTTCCCCCCAAAAAAGGCATCTCGTGTTTACGCCTATTTAATATGTGGCCAGTGGTATGTTAGTAGATATGCAGAAATAGCCAAACAACAACATATTTGTTTTTAATAATTATAATAAGCAGAAGCTACAGTGAATGGTATTGGTTGTGGCAGATAATGGAGGTTTAGTCATGCGTGGTAGTGGGCAGTGAGATGTGAAAACTGTAATAAATCAGAGCAATCATGAAATACAGTGCTGTATATTCAGTAGATAGCCACTTACACCAACATCTGTCCCACGTGATATGCAGTCTATTACTGCTGATGTTTGGATCTAATAGTTATTGCTTTGTCACACTTCTGCCATGAACAGCATAAATGCCTTCAGTGTGTTTCCATCCTACAGTCACACACATCAATGCATTCTGCTCATGTGAAACTCTTTTCAAAGGGATTGTCTTTCAAGCAGAGGGCCTTGGTGTAGCAAATCGGTCTTCATGGCAGGAGACAGTATTGGGATTTTTTTTTTTCTGAGACAGGGCCTATTGGGATTGCTATTTCTTTTGATGTCATGTCATGCAATGGCATTTCAAGGGGGGAATATATTCCTTTGTAGAAGACAGACCAGGCAGGCAGTGACAAAAGCAGTTCCAGTCAAATCAGACACGTAATTAAAAGTTCTGAGAAGCCTGAAATGGCAAGGTCAACTGAAAAACAATGATGACTAAAACTAATTCATAAAGAGCAAAGCAAGTGATTAACACCTGGAAGAACTGGCGAGATGTAGGCTGTGATGACATTGGTATAGCTGTGCTCAGTAGTTGTAGCCAGCGTGGATCAAGAAGGACATTGCTGAAATATCGCTTTGACAGTCCTAGCGTTAGATGAGTTATAGCTTGGTGGCTGTTAGACTGTTTAGTAGGAATTCAAATTAATCTTTGAGGCTCACCCAGACAGTGCTGGTGCAAGCAGAAAATACATATTTGCATACAATTGTTAGTCAAGTAAGCTTTTGCCTGTGTTACCCAAAATATCCCTCAGACTTCAGAACAGAGGAAAGTTTTAAAATTCAGACTAAATACCGAACAAACAATAACTACAAGAAATGTAGACTTCATATACTGCCCGTACTTATAACTGGATAATAGGCTTTTATATAGGTTTTTATATGATATATATTATTTAAGTGGAGTACTTTTTCTTTTATTTATTTGGTTGGATGATCCTGCATTATAGTGCTGGAATTGTTAAGGAGCTGTCCATGGTGCTGAAAGTCTTGTTTCTCTTTTCTCCGTTGACAAACTGACAGGAAATTGAGGTCTTACTCCTAACAGAGATTACATCTTCTTCATCTGTAACTGTCATCCCAAAACAAAAAGGTCTGTTGTAGTTTGACTTAAATAAATAATATTCACATTCTATTATGATCAGTTAACAACCAGAGCATTAAACCTTCAGTTTTACAGGAAGTAAAAGCAACTAAAATACTAAGTAATCTAAAGGTAAAAACATTAAACCATAATTGCTTTCTATCAGTGCATTGTTTATCACCTCAGTCTTGGGTTTTCTCACTGCAGGATGTAAATATTTCTACTTCATTACATCTCAGAGGCAAATATTGCAAAATCCACTTTATGACCACAGTGTACCTTTCATCTGATGGCTGCTTCCAAGAAGATAGCGTGCCATGTCACAAGGCTTGAATAATCTCAGACTGGTTTCTTGAACATGACAATGAGTTCACAGTCATCTGAACGGGATGCAGTGGAACGAGAAGTTCACATCACAGGTTATGATGCTGTCGTGTCACCGTGGACCAATATCTCTGATGAATGTTTCCATCACCTTGTTGACTCTATGCCATGAAGAAGAAAAAGCTCATCTGAAGGCAAACAGGGTCCAAGGTGTACTTAATAAAGGGACCAGTGGGGAACACAGTTTTATCAGTCTTGAGTTGAAAATGACCAGCTATTAAGACAATTACGGTATAACATTAAAACAAAATAGGTGGTAATGCTTATGGGTTCTTCTACTTTTGGTACTTAAAACAATATATTTTGATGCCACTAGTTTAATACTTATACTTCAGTATTTCTCTCACCACTCCACCTTTTCCAGCTCAGTTTGTTACTCTGTATAGCTCTTCACAATCTGCACCCCAACTTATTTGCTGACAAACGGTTTCTTGCTCTTTTGGGATCTCCACAGGCAGCACATTCTACTTTATCAGTACTGACTTTTAAATTACTCTCCTTGCAGTTTTTTTCCCTACAATAAAACTTTGTGCTACATGCCATAACTAATCAACATCATGACAAAGACGTTAGCAGAAATCTGCTGGAGGAAACATGACTGTGAGGTGTCATGTAGTTGATAGTCAGTCAGCTAACTATCACAGAGTTTTTAAGGTTGCTTATTTTCTGTGCTTCATGGTGTAAATTGAGTCACACTTTTCAAAAAGGTGTGTAGTGTGATCTCTTTTAAGATCAGTGCATACAGATGCCTGATTTAGAGAGATTTCTTTCTATTATTATTATTATTATTTTATTACATTTCACCATGTAAAAGGAAGCAGATGAATAATAGTCCTGGTGGTTGAGAAAGCCTGTCGATTCTGAGTGTTATACCTGTCTGTATGGGTTACTCTGTGCCCTTCAGGGAGCAGAGCCATGCTCTATCTGCAGTGCACTAATTAGTGCCATTAACACCACAGCCATTAATCATAACTCTTGAATAAAATGTGAAAATTACATGTAGGAGAGCAGCATCAAAGTGAAACCAGACAGTTTTGATGCATTTCACCATTTACTACTGATTCTGGAAGAGAAAAGCACAGAATGGACAGTAAAACAAACTGATAAGAATAAGACTCATTCATCTTAGCAATAAAGCCTCTTTGCTCTAAAACACATCTATTTTTCAGCAGACACAGTTTCAGGATACAGGTCCTGAATTTTTGAAGTATTTTCAGCACATTTTTATGACTTATTTGGTGGCACAGTGGTTTCTTCAGAGCAAGAATCCGCTGGGTTCGACTCCACCGGCTGGCTGGAGCCTTCTGTATGGAGTTTTGTATGTTTTCTCCGGGTATTCCAGCTTTCTCCCACGGTCCAAAGACATGCACAATGCACATTAATTAATTGGTGATTCTAAATTGGCTGTAGGTACGAATGTGAGCATGAATGGTTGTCTCTGGGCTCCGGCCCCACGTAACCCTGAATTGGATAAGTGGAAGAAATTGCATGGAGGGATTTTTAGTTTTTCTATGTACACTGTATTTTCTTATAATAGGTAAGGTTTGATTTCCCAGCAGTGTAGCCCACAAATCCCCCTCCACATCACCTGGAACACTTCCAAAATATAGTCAAGTAAATTTGTATCATGATGGATTACCCACATACGCCAACCTAGGTGGTTTTTCAGTTCTACAGGAAACAATTTAAAAATAACTCCTTGTCTTTGAAATGCTGACTGAAACTGAGGCTTATTTCCTCCTATAAATATTGTTTGTTTCACATGGCAAGTTCATCTTAACATAATCAATTTGGATCACCCAGAGATTTACTTCTGCTTTAATTGTATCCATTGAACAACTTCTTAGATCTCCTTCTACCTATAAGTGTTCGCTACATACAGAAGCTGCTTTTAGCAGGGTGGTGGTTATCTTTGGTGTCTTGATTTCAAAATCCTCTTTAATGAGGTTAGAAATCTACTTTGTTTCTTTCCTTTTCCCTCTTAAAATAAGGATGTATTTAAAATGGAGCAGAGTTTTCTGCTCTCCTCTGTGAACCGAAGTCCTCAGTAATTGCATCTCATGGGACTCAGGCTTCATTTGTTGCCCAGCGAAGAGACAGAATCTCCAGCAGAATACATAAAACAAACCGGGGTGTCTTAGAAAAACACTTTTTCCTCATTTTATACACTGTGCACTCAATTCACCTGATCAATAATTGAAGCGTGCCCTGTGAGTTTAGTTTTTGATTTGTTCCATTACGTATCCGACTGGGAGAGGAGATAACTTTGTTAAAGGAGTCATTTAAGATGACGTCTGAACAAACCCTTAAACTTGACCACTAATGGTCAACCATTCCTGTGAATGATTGGAAGAAACTTGAAAGACAAAAAGAGATGCTTTAATTCTGTGCAATGCATTAGGGTGGGAAACAATATCTTCCCTACTCCTCTGGGTCAATCAATAAGATAAGATTGTCAGAATATGCATATTAATTCTCCTTGATGCGGTTTCCTTGTTTGTGTGGTACCAACAGATAAGAACGCCATGTGTATCCAACACAAAGTGACTGCTGGAGATAGCAAAAATCAGTGTGCACAGCTGAAATTCTGCTGGCTAGAACTTATAAAACCCCATTTTCCTCTTCTCTCTAAAATACAGCACAAGATCAATGATGACTATATCAGCACAGTTAAGAATGCCCTCTGCCTCTTTTGTCTCTAAGCAGACTCTGTGCCCTGTTTTCCTATAATTTTCAGCAAAAATGCAATAGAAGACCCAAAGATCCTTTAGAAGAATCGTAAATTAAAGATGCCTTTTAATGCCGATGATAGCGACTGTGTTCCTGTTCTATTGGGTAGTAAATGAAACAGGCTTGGATTCTAACTAACATTAAAGCTGCGCTGATTCATTTTTTCATACTCTTTATTACAACATTTATCACAGTGCAGATGCACTCGAGCCTCCGGTCGATCGATTAGACGGGTTTGAAAGATGCACTAATCAATATTTCTGTATTAACACTGAATCAAATGACTGATGTACAAGTGATAAACACACACACACAGAATTATCACTTAACTATACAGCTTCCCACAGTGTGGCTGCTGCCTTTTATCTCTACTTTGCCGCTCCAGTCGTCATAATTTACAAATGCATTAGGCAGCTGTATTCAATGAAAAGGCCTTCTGATAAACACCTTCTATTCTACATGCCCAAAGCGCAACATTACAGGGAGCACAGATGAAGTCAGGCACTAGTAGCTGGTGGAGTCTAAACCAAACTTATAGCGCAGTAAATCCCAGAGCTTTCACTGGGGGTGCACAAACACAACTCCAGCTGATTACTAAAGTTGCTTGCAGCTTGTTGCACAGCTGGAAAACAGCAAAAAAAAGTTGCATTAAAAAGTCACGTATTGCTAAATGAGGCCGATTGTGCAGTTTCTAAAGTCCAGAGTCACTCTTAAAAGAAAAAAGAAAAAGCAGCCATGTGTAAAACCACAACACCAGTCATATTAACATCTGAGCTGGAGATTGTCTCTGAGCCAAGACAACATCACTTTAACAAAGAAAGGAAAGCGACAAATTAAATATCTGAGCTTAAAAATGTACCTAATGTGGTCATCCACATAGTGAGAACGAGCTGGAGGCAGGAGTAATGAGCTGGAGAAAGAACAGCGGGGAGGCGCTTGTCTCGACAGCTGATTAATGAGACCGTAACAGAATTGGATTTGAATATCAATGCTGCTCTATTGCTTAAACTGACATTAATTGCCACCTATTAGATTGGCGCTGCACCTCTGTATTTCAAAACAATCACCACCATTGGGAGATTAGAAGGAGGGAGGGAAAAAAGGGTGGGAGGCCAAGTGAGTGTATCATTTGACAGCTGGTGCTGTGTGACAGGTTTCACAGTTACAACTTTGTGTATGTGTGTATGCCAGTGTGACACATGTGAATAAGAAAAACAAAACATAATAATTTCTAAGCCAAAAGAACCCTATACTGCCCCCTGGAGGCTGAAGTGTTAACTGCATGCCAGAATCATTGTTCGTTATGAGATGCATTTAGTTAAAGTTTGTGGAGCTAAAGAACCTGATCCGACGATACCCTCACACAGGTCATAATATTTATAAAAGATCATGGCGTTGTTACGACTGGCCTGTTGGCTGAGAATAATGACTGTCACACGCCAATTTAGCAAGAATGAATTATTTCCTATTTTTACATTTTAGACGTGCAAGTAAAGGAATTTCGATTATATTAGATGAGCGATCAGGCCACCAAAATCATTAGGGGGGATATCTGTGGCAAGCTGGTGGATTAAGTGGCCAACAGCTGCTGAGCTGACTGGACAGACACAGAGAGAGACATAGAAGCCATCATTAAACTCGGCTGTTAGTGTGGTTCAAATGTCACTACAGCAGGGTCATTTTGCACTTCTTTGACAGTAATCACTGGAAATGGAGTGTTTCATTTGTCTTTCTTGCACCCACTTTATTTTTCTCATCTTTCGCTCGCTTCCCCTCCATGCTTCTTTCTCTTACTCCCAGAGTAATTGATATGATATGAGCTCTGGCAAGTGTAATCTTCTTTTAATTAAGTCCTGGTGCTAGCGCCAGCTTCACGCTGATAGTGACTTATGACTTTCCCCCTTTCATTTTTCTTGTGCTCCTTTATAATCTTGTTTTACCTCTGTTGCTCCTCCAACTTTGGCTCTCTCATCTCTTTCGTTATCTCTTTTCTCTAACCCTCACTTCCTGCCCCTCATCTTATCATCCACTCTGTCATCCTTGGGGATTTTTTCCTTCTGTTTTTCTCCAGTTTCTCTTTTAACTTGTCCATTCTTTCTCTTACACTGTAGTCACAGCACCACGAGGAGGAAAAGAGAGCCCTCAGCCGGGAAATCATTGTTCTCAACAATCATCTCATGGAGGCGAAGATCACCATTAATAAACTCAGAGAGGACAATGTGAGTACTTAAAGCTGCTCCATCTATATAATGTAAGTTCCCCATAATACCTCTTGTCAGCACTGGGAATATACCTGAAGCAAGGTTATTTGGACAGTATCTGAACTTTTTGGTATGATTGCTTGCCCAAATTATATTTTGCCTGCAGGCACAGTAGCCCAGGAAATCCAGGGCACAGAGACTTGATGCCCTGGGGCAGCTGCCTTCCTTCCTTACTTACTTGGTGCCTTGTTAGCACCAAAACAACAGTTGGTTTTGGAAGCTAAAAATCAACTCTTTCTGAGGAGAGCACTTCCTCATGTCAAGCTGGAAGTCACACTCACTGTATTTCTGCAACATCCTCAATATTTGTGCTTCAAGGTGTCACAGCAGATAGAGGAATTAACTCTAAGCCACTGGATGTTTTATAGTGATAGAACTGAAATCAATGGGCATCCTCGGGGCTGGCAGAGGTTGAATCCACAGCTGCAAAGACCTGAGCTCAACGGCATGTGGAAGTTTAATGCCTCGCTTTTCTTTGAAGTGATTTTACTGGTTTCCTTGTGGAGGGGCTCTAGGCTGAGTTAGATTTTCTCTTACCGCTCTATGGCAAATTTTTAGCACTTCTGAGCTATAGAGTCCTCTTACAATCCTCCCCTCCAACATCCAGCGGAGGTGATTAGAGATGAGGTTCATTTTGAGTAGGTTTCAGAATTTGTCCCAGCAGTGCCAGCCGTGAGGCAGACATTTCCTCTGGAGATCAACCGTCAAATTTTCTGCTCAAAACACAAAGAAATAAAATAAAACCTCACAGTTGTGTCATGCCTGAGACCCACTGCCACAAAACACACTACAAATTAATTGTGTGTTTGCTTTACACTTAACTGATGAAGCCATTTAATCTACAGCAGTTTGCAATTGTCCTGAATTACCCGTCATGTCTTGATATTTTGCAAGGAAAATGGGAAACAGGTCCAGCAATTTATTGAAAAATGTGCAAACATACATGGAAATACAGTATAAGGCAAAAACTTGAGTTTTCACAATTCTAACAGGCTTTAACATAGTACATGGTTCATACACGAGCATGGTAAATACATGGTATTTAAGAACATGATCCTGTTCATCTGCTGTGGATAGGGTTTGTGGTTGGTGTAAAAATGTCATTTATGTGTCAAGCTGTGTTATCTCTTGGCATTTTTGAAAGATCCAACTACAGAAATAGAAACAAATTATGTGCTTTTGCAACAGGCTGCTAGTAAAGTGTCCAAATACACTAATTTGTCTGTTATGTGCAAACAATGCTGGTTTGTCCCTTGAATTAGAAATTAGGAATTGAGGAATTAGGCTTGTCTTAGGGTATTTTATGCTTGAATGCTTCATAGGTCATGGTCAAGTGACTTAAAAAAACAAAAAAATATTCTTCTAAAATTGAAAGACTGTTAGGAAACCTGGAGAAGTACACCTCAGGACCACTTTAAACATTACAAAAAGGTGTGTCTATTAAGAAGCAAAGTATAAAGAAATAAATAAGACTTTTGCACAGTACTGTAGAACAAGTTGTTACATATTATACATGTTGACAGACAAAAGAGGGCATCAAGTTGTTGATGATCCCCAAAGACTGTTCAAATGTAATAAATTACCTACAAAGATAATGACTGTGAAAGTAAATGGCTCTAATTTCACAACAACTTGAAGGAAAGAATCTACTCAATTCACATATTCAGAGATTATTAATATAGTGTACATAAAGAATTGATCATAAGACATCACAAAGTCTGCCTCACAACCAGCTGGAGCAACAAAGCTGTCAGCTGGCACTCCCAGGAGAGACACACCACACAGTTCATATTAACTAAGACATCACCAAAGGTCTCAAAGGTCTATTTGAACTGTCCCGAAAAACTACAGGGACTTCAAATGTCTCTTTTCACCAAAACAGGGGGGGAAAAAAGATTCAAAAAGCAGTCACTGTTAACTGGTGGGGGAGTTGAGACTGTCAAAGAGAGGGCTTTGATGTTATGGGGGGAAAATGTCAGGGTTGTGCTATTAAAGAGAAACAGGAAAGCTACAATGCAGCATGAACTGACCTTTATAAGTGGACAGGTTTAACAGAGGAGGGAGAGGAAAAGAAAACCTTCTAAAACCAGTTAACCGCCCACACTAACACATGCACGCACAGTAAACGAAGAAAACAATGAAACCAGGCATCTGTTGTGCCAGTAGACCACCCTCACGGTGCTGTGAAATTTGAGCAAAAATCTAATAACCATTCTTTTCAGAAAGAAAGCATGAGTAAAGAGATGAATAATGCTGTACTTGCTTCCTTGGCTGGAAGGTGCAGATAAGTTAATGTGCTGTTTCAGACAACTCTAATAAAATCAGCACAGTCTGCACAGGGCAGATATGTCTAAAGAAGAGTTTGCTGGTATTGTAAAGATCCTGCGAGCTACCCAGTGAAATTATGTAACCAAGAAGCATATATATGCTTCTTGGTTACATATATTTTTATGTTCAGCTGTATTGTTGCACACTCTCCTGATTCCCCCCTCAGACATCTCCTATAATTATAAAGCACAATTAGAAGGCTGTAATCAAAAGTATTAAAGGTTTTACTCAGGGATGGTTTAAACTCATAACACTCCTCACTCACAGCATGCTTTAATTATCAAGATGCCAAAGAAAACCCAGTGTGTGTGTGTGTGTGTGTGTGTGTGTGTGTGTGTGTTTTAAGTGAATGGGAATAATCTTTTTGCTTTTTTTTCAGGACCTGTACAGGAAAGACTGCAATCTGGCAGCCCAGCTGCTGCAGTGCTCCAAGTCTCACTACAGAGCACATAAGATGTCTGAGGTGAGCTCACCAGCACTGCCTGCTGCAGCTACATCAGTGCGGGTTTAGGTTTGTGCTGCAGTAAAAAAAAAAATTTTTTTAAAAAGTTCAGCTTTAAAATTCAGCGCCGACCATTTAAGCAAAAATGTTTTGTTTATTAAATTACACTCCAAACAAGGTTAGTCTAGACGAGCGGCAGGAAATTGCAGTGTTTACATTTGAGAACTTTATAAAGTGTATTAATAAAATAACATAGTTGGGTCTTTACTATTTATTATTGAATGCGGTTTAAGATTAAATTTTTCATTCAAGCAGCATGTTGTACAAAATGCTTTGCCTGAATAAAGTCTTTTAGAAAGTGCTACATCTGAATTCAGTATACAAGGACACACTAGTCAAGCATTTGAAACGTACTGCTGATGCTGCTTTAGTGTATTCTACTTAACACTATGGTAACACTTTGGTAACTCCTGCCATGTCGGGATTTCTCCACCAAAATTTACTTTGGGGAATTCTTTCAAACAGCATTAGCTCCTTTCTTTCACAAATATTATTGCCAAAATCTAATAATAAATAATATTCGTTTAAAGCATTAAAACATTTCCAAGCATTGTGTGAAACCTTAACTCATCAGCTTAAATCCAACATACAGCTCTGAGGCTAATGGGCATAACTACATCAGCCTAAGCTTGAGATGGTTTCATTTACTTGTACTAATAAAGAGGAAATTAAATGTATTTTTCTTCTAATCAAGCAAAGTTTATGATATTGTGTTGGTGTACTATTAAAAGCCTACTTGAGTGGTTTTCACAATAAGAAGGAGCCACAGCGCTCATGGCCTCTCCTCTCAGACTGATGAAGGTCTGCTGTCTGAAGTACCATCTGTGTGCATCTTAGCTGTGCATAATAAATGAATGAAAGGCTGGCTTGTGATGACACCTGAGGCACAAAAGAAAGGGAAAAAAATCTGTAGACCTGGGCTCATAATTAAGTGAAACACTACCTACAGACTACTTGCATCACCAAAAAACCCATTGATATAAATGAAATAGAGCAATAATGAATTCAGCTTGTTAAAACTCTGAAAAGGGGATGTTTTATGCTTTTCTTTAAACAAACACATTTAGGACTTTAGGGCAGGAAATTGAGGTAAAGTCCACTGGCTAATAGGGAGCTCATCTAATCTTTGCTGAACAGCAGCACTGTAGCCACAAAGCAATAACACTAATTGCATATAGCTGCCAGAAACTGATTCAGATATGGCTGTTAAACTTAAATAGGCATGCCAAGTATGTTTTTCTATAGAAAACATGAATCATCTAGGAATCTTTCACAGAAGTACATTAGTATTGCATTCATTAACACAGGCAATACTGTACTGCATTAGTGACGGGAATTAGTGCTACACTTCAGTCCACAAACACTGCCTTCTCTTTCATTTGCACTCTTCTAAATGACATCAGCTGGGGAATATGTTTGTGACTGGAGCATGTAGTGTTGGCCTCAGTTTTGAAGCACTATAGCTGCTGTGCATATTTAGAGTACCATTTAGACGTGTTTTTGATTTAAGCTGACTGGAAACAGTAAAAATTCTGCTTTGGGGGATTTTGTCAGCCAAGAGATTCTCCTAGAAATAAGAGACCTAAGGGCTAAGTTTGCACAGTGAAACTGAAGAACTACTGTCCAATTACCTGCTCCGCTGCTAAATATAAACAAAATAAATAATCAAATTGTTTTATTTTCTTTTTTTTTTTCATTCTAATAGAGAAAGACAGAATATCCATTAAAGAACACATTTAAAGTCATTTAAATGTACACTGAAAAACTTAGGAAAGGTCTGTGCATGTGTTTCCTGAGCAGGCGGACCTTACAGGCGTGTACTTAAAATAGTGAAAATCCTGACTGCTTCAAATCATTAACAAAGTGTCAGTCTGCTACTGACTTTTGTTTGGTGTCACTTATTGGATTGGAGGTCTGTCAATTTAACAATTTATTTAATAAATAGGGGCCTCAGTAGCTTGTGGAAGAACCACACACATACACAACAGCTTGGAAAACCTTCTCATACTCATTACCAGGTCGTCACACACTGCAGTGGGACGCCCACTTTGCAGCTGGTCTCTGACACTCCCTGTTATATGGACCCTGACCTTCAATTTTGGTGGTGGTACTAGGACACACTTCTAATCTGAAAACAGCTGACCACTGTAGTTCACAAGTGACACTAATCAGACACCTGATTGTCAGCACCTGGGGTACCAGAAGCTCAAAAAAAGAGTCAATAGTAGAATAAGCTGTTGGCCAGACAAGCCCGTATACTTAAGTCTGTATTCTTCTCACATTTTCCTCAGCACCATTTAAGGGAAAATAAATAGGATTTCCAACAGTGTGAGATTTATTGCCAAGAAACATTGTTACAACAAAGAAATAATTGACCAAACACAAATGTACTTTTTTTGGTTTAACTATTTCCCCCAGTTTAGATACGTAACAGATTTACCAAGATTAACTAAAGAAGCTATGGAGTGTGTCTTATTGCTAGGAAAACTAACATTTCATTTGAAATTTTTTATCTCCATTGTGAAGCAGGAAATACGGAGTTTAGGAACAAGGGGTGAATTTCTAGTCTTTTAAGTAACCAGCTCCACGATATGCTATTAATCCACTTATTGTATTAAAAGAAGACCTGCAGATGTGTTCGCTGTCACGTTGCTTAACACTGCACAACTATGTGACTGTTAATTAAGATCTGCCTCAGATAGCAACTAATGCTGAGCTGACTTACTTGGAGCACATACTGTATATTATCTTGCGCTCTCCCCCCACAGCCTCACCTACTTTCCATCTCTATTCCCTCTGGGAGAGGCAACAGCGGCTAAAAATAGCCCCGACTTAAAAGATGCAGGTTATTTTATGCCGAGGCGAGCTTCTATTTCTTAACAAAGCCAAGTCAGAATTTTATCTATTTTTTTCCCAATACCCAGCTGGAGACCCAGAGAACTGGTTTAATTTGAATCTAAGCCCTTCCCTGTGGAACCAATGTTGTTTGATGGTAGAAAGAGAAATAAAAAGACACACTAAAAGAAAAAAAAGAGAGATGGGGGGAATGAGAGTCTTTTGGTTGAGAAGGCAGTGGTGCAAGAGGAGAAAGATGAAAGGATAAAGAAAGGGATGAGTAGAAAGAGAGCTCAGTGTGTCGGGAACAGTTCCTGCTGACCCTGACCAGCTTTAATAGGCACAAAGAGCCAGTCTGTAATTGACAGGAACATTTTTCTCAAACTGGAGCCAATCAAAGAGATTATGTGTCTGTCTGTGTGTGTGAGAGAGACACACAGCAAGAAAAGGAGAAAGATGACAGGCTGAGAAACAGATGGAAGAAAGCAGGAAGGAAAGAAGAAATATTTATGTCTGTATAATTAAGTTGTGGACTCTGTAACTCATAACTAAATAAAGGTTGTTTAGAAAGTTATTAAAGGTAGCACAGTTTCTTTGCGTTATCAGGAGAGGAATTCAGGTCAGACAGGGCATCTACCTCCAACTCGACTTCTTTAGGTTCATGAAGACATTCACCTCTCATTTAAGAGGTTTCATTTATCAAATGGCTGGTGGAGAGTACCAGGTTTTACTTCATAAGCCTTTCTTCACACCTTATTTCATGTGATGACTTTTATGACTAATAGTTGGTCACCAACCCTCAGGGCCACTTCCAAGGGTACAGCCCCTGCTAGTGGTTAAATACCTTGGATCCTCCACTAGTTGTTATAGAACTGAAGAAGCGTCTTGGATGAGAGGCAAAAGTCTTCAGAAACCTAAAAAACGACCAGTTGCCCTCAATACTATCATGTATGGATGAATAAGAATGTAAACATTTCCCCCCTGAGACACATATACTGGTCTAAATCAAAGGATAATTCTTGCACCCAGACCTACAGAAAAGTAAGAAATGGCATTTAAAAATACATTCAGTATTCAGCTTAAAAGGCTCTTGGAGAACTTATTCATTTTTAAAGAGCTTTGCTGAATACCAGCTCAGCAACTGTCACAACTTTTCAAAAACATTTGTTTTGCTGTTTTGGGTTGTAGTTTCCTGTCTTTATCTAGCTTCTTTTGTCTCTCTTTGTATTTCTCTTCCATGCCTCAGCTGCCACTGGATTTCCAGGAACGCATCAGTTCCCTCATGGAAAAACATAATCAGAGTAGTGGCGTCACCATGGCAATGTGTCACTCAAATTATCCAGACGCTGTGCCCACAGCCATAATTGCCAAGGTCCTGGAAAAGCCCGAGCCTGGAAGCAGTTGCCCTGTAACGCGTTCACCCAGCCCGCAGGCACAGGATGGAGACTTTCTGACAGGAACAGGAAGCACTGATCATCTGAACCGGCGCCTTTCTTATAAGACATCTGACCTGTACTGCAGCGACACGGCGCTCTACTGTCCTGAACGATGGCAGGACACCGAGCGCAGACAAAGTGTTGACCTTCATGGCACTGGCCTGCTTCAGCTTCACGCTCAGAACTCTATTGACAGCAACCCAGATGAAGATGCTTTCCACTCTGGAAGTTTTTCCCACCATGAACCCACATCCTCCTTCCGTCACCACGATGAGTTCGGCACTGGGAGTCTCCCAGTGTCCAGTTCCTACTCCAGTTTTAGTCTTGCATCAGATGAAAAGGGAGGAGTTAGTGGAGGATGTGGGCGCACTGGCAGCAGCACCTTATCTTCTTCCCACCAGGGTCTCTACTTGGACTGGCGGGAAGGTAGTAGTGGAGACTATGAGCACAAAAGTATTTCCTCCTATGATAAAGACAGATCAAGCTTCCCCAAGTCCCACAGCATCCAGCACATGGCAACCCAAAGGAGCCCCCAGAAGGGGCCCTCACCAGCCTACACAAGGACAGCGTCATGTTTCAGTGAACCGTTCCACTCCAGCACTCCTCGTCTGGCCTCCTCTCACAGTATGGGGTCTACAATTGGACTGGGCCAGGCTCATGGAGGAACTCTTGACAGCCAGGGTGATGTCCAGGTCTCCGAGGATGACCTGAGCAGCCGCTGGAGACAGCTCAGCGTGGAAGACATCAACACCTTCTCATCTTCTTATCGCAACATTACAGGGCGGGTTTCTCCATACAGTTTCTCTGAACGCCACTTTGCCATGGGCCCCTCCAGTAAAGTCAAAGGGTCTCTCTACAGCAGCTTCCAAGAAGGAGATGACGTCTTCCACGGTCGGGTGCTGGAGCAGTGCTTTCCCATGAGTTCCTCTTCTCCCAGCCGCAGTCCCAAGCCAAAAGAGCATCGCAAGCAGGAGAAAACTTCTGTGCTGTATAGAGCCAAGGATGACAGTCAGGACTCTGAGAGCAGTTTATTCCTCTCAGGGAGCTCTAAAGACAAGGAGAGCAGCGGGGGAGCGACAGCGGCAAGCAGCGCAAAGAAGGACTACGTGAATCTGAGCGCAGACAGCTCGGCTGATTCCTTACACCAAAGCTCACTTGAAGCCTCAAGTCTTCAACACTACCCCACCCCCAGGCCAAGTGTCCGGCCCCGCCCGAGCTCCAGCTCTGCTCTCAGCATCGGCCCCGCGCTCCCAAAGAAGACTTCTGCAAGATACCAAAAGTTTGGCAGTACAGGACTGACGAGAAAGGACAGTTTGACCAAGGCACAGCTATACGGTACGCTGCTGAATTGAGTGGAGAAAGCGATTTTTATTTTATGCATGATGATGACGATGATAACGAGTCCTAACTTTCTGTACTGTTCTGTATCTCTCCCTGCAGCAAACACATACTTGGTGTGATGGGGTGTTCCAATGTTGTTTTATGTATCTTAGCCACGGCACGTTTCACGCAGTCTGCAACCTTTTTCTCTATTGTACGTCAGTGTATTTATCGACCTGAGACATGTTACTCAGTATGTTTTTGTTTAAGTGATGGCGATATTTAGAGGCACCAGGATAAAACCACATTCTCTCTACAACACAAAGATACTGTGCTCTTCACTCTTTTTTTAAGTACTGTTAGTAAAACCAGCAAAAGATCCTTAATTCTTGCTCTAATATACTGAAAATGAAGTGTGTTTAATGAGGTGACTTAATTCTGCATGTTTGCGAGAGGTTATCCATTACGTTTAGCAGGCCGCGCTGACTGCAAACTGTTAAAACGATTTACCCATCCTCTACTTTCACTTACACAAATGCATGTTGTGTAATGCATATGAATAAGGTGGAAAAAACCTTTCCAGCTAAACTGTTTTTCAAAGAGACATTATCTGTTGGCAACCCTTACCAGAAGGAAATATTCTCCAACTGGCTAAATAAGAGATTTAAATAATATATATTTATTTCAAGGCCATATGATATTTCATAGCAAGATTTATATAGCTAATAGAGTAATCCCACACTTCTTAATAAGAACCCTAAATTGCCTACATTTGTCAGATATAAAATATACAAATATATTTTTAAATAATATAATTATTATGAGAGGAAATATACAAATATAACCAGGTACCCATTAAGTAAAACCTATTACACAGACAGTATTGTGCAAAAGTCTCCAGCCACCTTTTTTTATGTTTTGTCTCTTTCTTGTTATTTTTTTAAATGTTGTTTTGAGTAATAGTTTTCTAGGTTTTCTGAAGGTCTTCCAAAGTTTTTCTTTGGACATTTAGTTGCTTTTTTAATTCATTTTCAGTCCAGTTATTTTACCTCACCGAATCATTCAATGATAATAAAAAGCAATTTCTCACAAAAGGGATGAAGCAGTGTTGTGTCGACACATAACAGACAACTTAGCACAGAACCAATTTTAAATTGTATTTTCAGGCACTCTGTTACTAGAGGCCTGTTGCAAAAAACAGATAATTTGTTCCCATTTTTTCAGGTAAGTCTATGAAAAATGCTAACGATAACACAGTCTGACAGTAAAAAATAGTATTTTGGCATCAACAAGATGATTCCCATTGACAGCAATTGAACCAAGTTCGCAAAAAAAAAAAATCCAAAGACCTCACATGGGACCTGGGAGATGCATCTGGGCTTTACGTTAACCCATCCACCGGAAACTGACGCCTAATCAGAAATGGTGTCAGTAGAAGGGTGGCTCATGTCTTTTGCACAGTACTATAACTCAAACAAAGCAGCAGGTATAAGTCATTCATTTTACCCAACTGGAATTTTTCATATATTTGTACAAAAATAAGATGATGATCAGCAGTCATACTGCGCAGCGGTTACCGTAAAAACCAAGACACTTGTGAAATTGCCTTAATCCTGTCCAGTGGACAGAGAGGTTTCCTTTACAGCATCTAACAACTGTGTACATACTGTATATCTGCTGTATTGTCACTGTATGTATGCACTACTGTTACAGCGTATGCTCTTCCTGTCAGATAATATATATACATACACAGGTTTTAGGAGACAGATTAAGTCTGTTCCCATATGAGACATGTTGATCATCACTGGAATTTGCTGACATGAAATTCTGTAAAATTTCTACTGATGTGCCAACTTTTAACACTTTTGGCACTATATACACAAAAGCAAAACGACACTGTTGGTTCTACTACTTTAAGGGGAGAGTTAATTGGAAAATTGTCCAGGCCTTGGTGGAAGTTCTGCAACGTATGCACAAGAAAAGGTGGATGGGTAAGTGCACTGAAAAGGTAGTAAAGAGTGACTAAACACAAACATGTACAGTCAGTGTGTTGTTTTCAACCAGCATGCTCAGTAAACACTGTGAAATGGACAAAGCTTGTGTATATACAGACATAGAAAGTGTCAAAGACCTTATTATAAAATACTGCCTTATGTTAAATGAACAGCTGCAGAGAGATTGTCCTGCTGCCCAACAATCATACTACCATTTGCTATTCCAGTATAGAAGAGTACAAAATGACAATGTTCCAACATCTATGCACGCCAGGATTTCTTACTGTCTGTGTAGCTCTGCAGAGCCGAGAGGAACAGCGCTAGAGAAAAGGTAATTTACGGAAGCTCAACTTTGCCCTCAAATCCTCACTGACAGATTTTATTTTCGAAAGCTATGCGTCTCTCACTCCCGCACATCTGAGAACTGGCTTAAGGCTGTTTGAAATATTCTGACATTGTCATATTTGTGAAGCTAAAACTGCACCATACAGGTCACTGACATTTTTTTACTCTTATTTGGTAGACTGTTTAGGTCTTAGCAGTGAAAAAGGTTTGAAATTACATTTAACCACTGTACAGAGGAAATGAGAATATAAATGGTATTTTTGTTGTGGGCGCAATGTAGAAAAGGAGATACTTCATACACGGTTGTTACAATATGAATATTTTTATCTAGTTTAAGTTGTTGTTATATTTATAGAATGTTTTGACCTTGAATGACGAGGCTGAAGTGGTTCTGTCCTGTCCTACCTCCAGCCCTGTTCCAGGAATAACAGGCCTGTTGTTTAAATGTCACGTTTGTCTGTCTGATGCATGGTTCTATATTTTTTGCTGTATGTTTATTTACTTAATAAAGATGTGTGTTGGGAAATTGATTGCAGACTTCAAGGCATATTATTTTAGGTAATTTATTCTACCACCATCTGGTGGTTCACAGTAGGGGACCGTTTTAAATTTTTATAACAAATCCTTAACCAGCTTAATTATCACATTTAGTTGTAGAACCGCTTTAAGCACCAATAAGTTGAAATAACAGTTTTCTGTGCGACTTTATCAGTCTCTCACCTCATTGTTAGGGACTTATATATTAATACTGCTTCCGCTCAATAAGGTCTGCAGGCTTTTATTTAAGGACAGCTCTCTCTCTTAAGGTGCCACTGCCGCCTTTCAATCTTTGACTGGGCCATTGCAACACCTTGATTCTTTTCTTTTTCAGCCATTCTGGTGCTGGTATGCTTGGGATTATTGTTGCATGGCCTGTATGTCATCTGACAAAGATGGCTTCTTGTTTCACTCTAGAATACTGGTCGACTCATTGACTGTAAGCTCCTCAGGTCCAGTGGCTGCTAAGCGAGCCCAAATCATTACGCCTCCACCACCATGCTGATATGCTTTCTTTAGTTTTCACCAAACATGGCGCTCTGCATTATAGCCAAACTTCTACACTTTGGTCCCATCTTTATAGAGGGCATTGTGCCAGACATCATGCTGCCATGTCATTTTTAGTAGTAGCTCTTGGGCTTTTACTGAGGTGGTCGCACTTCCTGATCATTAACTCATCTGATTAACAGCACCTGACTTCTACTTTATTTCCTATGGAAGTAGTAAGGGAACAGTATGTTTTTCCACAGGATGGCATTCTTCCTTCTTATTCTTACGGTGGACTATGTATGTAGATGCAGATTAATTAAAAAAAACTGCTTTAAAAATAATTTAGGGGCCTTTTAAAGACAACTACAATGACGCTTTCTGTATCATTAACTGAGGTAAAATAAGCGTAGGCGTTACAAAACAGGGGAAACTATTTACACATTAGATGTTTCCCTATAAACAAGGATAAGGATGTTTCTACTATATATACTGAATAAAGATCACAAGCATCTGCACTTCAATGCTCTGCTGTTGACTGGCAGGACTCTGGGAGAACTTGGCAATGCTTTGACAGATGATGGCATATTTTTTTAGTTCTCTGGTTGTCTTTCTTTGATGCAGTGTGAAAGGAAATGTCATATCAGAGCCCGAGAGAAGAAAAGGGAATAAGAAAAGTGATGTGTATGCAGAATGTGGAATGAAAAACACTTCTGATTAAAAACCACCCAGAGAGATGTTTTTATTTTTATTTTGACAAAACCTTGAAGACTACGGTGATGATAAAATCCCTTGCTGTATTTGGGGTGAAAGGCAGGACTATAAAAGCACTGGGGTGTTTTTGTGGGCATATGTGCAGCTAGACTACTTTTCCACCGCCTACCACTTTAGATAAAACCCATAACAATAGTTCACTCTTTGAACTCTTAACTGTAAAGAAGCTTCCTTTGATCTCATACAGTGTAACTTCAACTGTTTTCATTTCATCCACCAAGATTACAGGATGTGAACAGATGGGACAAATATGAATAAAACGCTTAAAGTGAGATGACACCATAGCGACTGAAATCGAGTTAGTTTTTTTTTATTATGATGTGAAAGCTTTGCAAGATAGTCAGTGTAAAAAAAAATGTTTTCCAAAGGAATCAGTAGATAGTAGATTTGCTGACTTTCAGCATTTTTTGCCAAGTTCTTCTTATCTTTTGCCAAGAGATTATGAAAGCTATAGTCTTGAAGATAAATGTGCACATGACGTTTCTGTTTAATACAGTCTTCCATCTCATGGCCAACCTGCTACATTTTAAGTTTATAATCTCTTTGTTCATAGCTGGTTGTCAGTGCCAGACCTTGATCTCACCGCCCCAGTCACAAGTAGCCACAGTCGTAGGTAAGACGGGATGCTGAGACACACAAAGGCAGGGCTGGCTATGGGCACGGAGGGTGTGAAGCATATGAGCTGTGTGATAGTCATAGAAGTGAGCGGAGCCAGTGGAGCTCCCTGAGGCCAGGATAGTTCCATCCAGAGAAAAGCCACACTTTATTGCATATCCCTCCACCTAGAACAAAAAATATGTTACAATCCATTTATAGCGGCTCAGAGGAGATTTTAGAGAACTAATCAGAATCGTGTTGGCTCAACCTTCAGAACAAAAAGCAATTGTTACAGGGAAATCAAAGAACAGCTCTCATCCTCCTTTACCTGCATACATTTAATGTCACAAATAACTGGGGAAAGTCCCAGGGGAGGACAAATCTACAGACAGAGTGCAGGCCCCCTGATGGTGTCTGCATATTGTTGATTTATACCTACAAACACTGCAGAGGCAACTCTTGATTTGTGTAGACAGTTTAAGTGTAGTCTTGTTTTTGATGGACTGAACACTGACAAAGGATTACAGAAGGAAGCAGAATAACACGCTAACCTTTTAACTTTAAGTTGGGCTCATCTTCTTACTTAGTGATTTTCTTGGTTAAATTTTGAATGAAGTGCGAGTCTGTATCCACACCAACCCACTTTAGGTCGTCACTTTGCATAAAGAACCCCCAGAAATATAAATCTCGTCAGGTGCCGTGGAATAAACAGAAAGCATTCGCAGCGCTAGACGTGTTCCACATTTTTTCATGTTAAACCCTTGTTGAAATGCGACGAACAATGATACCCCACAGTAACAATCAATTGACTTTACCATAGGTGGACTCCAGGGAAGTTGTAGAAATTAAAATATGCAATAATTTCAAGCAATTATTTTTCACTTTGACATTATGGGGTAATTGTAGAATTTTGAGGTGAATATGAATTTAATCCAATCTGGAATTAGGCTAAATGTTGAAGAACTAAAGCACTGTAAATACTTTAAAATGCTTTCTGGAAGCACAATATTTCGCTTTTATGCATTACTGATCCCTGCTAAGTTGCCTTAGTTTTCAGTCATTATACTTTATTTAGCTTGAGTCCCTACTTCTAGTTTATTGTCCTTCCTTCCTTTGTCCTATCTTTCTTTATTTATGCTTATGTCCTACAGTGTTCCCTTGTTTAGTTTGAATCCTGTATCCATGTTCAGCAGGCATTTTAGGGCTGTTGATTTACTGCGATAGCTCCGTTTCTTTCGTGTCACTTTTTGGACTTTACTTCCACTCTGTCCGATTGGCTTGATTACTTTCACCTCTACCTCATTTCCCTCCTGTTTTCAATCCCCAAATAGTCCTTGTTCTATAAATAGTCCTGTCTCTGCCCCGTGTTTTTGTGAGATCCTGCTGTTGTTTTCTGCATTGGATGATGATGATTCCTAGACCCCTGATTTGTGTATTTCTTTTGTCACCATTTGGGTGAAGACCCATTAAGTGATCATTGTGTCCTACCAATATGGTAGGAGGAGCAGAAAAATTATGGATATGTCTGTGTTTTAGTCATCATAGCAACTAATTACCAATGCTTTCAGTAATATAATCACAATAACGCAAAGGTTATTATAAGGTAATTATAAGAAACATCTGTCTTATTCTAGTATATAGTAAATAAAATACAACATGCTTGTGAAACAAAACTAAGTCTTTTCTGCCATGTTGTTTCTTTTTTGTTGATTTTTAGTGCTGCACCAGAAAGAGAAAAGCAAAAATGGACCTGGAATGTGCAATACCCATTTGTTTCCTGTCAATTATTGTAAACAACAGTCCAAATGCCACACTAGCAGTGCTGCATTTTTCAGTGATATTTCAAATGTGCTGCCATATGCTGCTCCTGTTGCCTCCCTCAGTGGAACTGTTGTATTGTATTTGGTGGGTTTGTTTTTTTGGGAGGAAACACTGCTATGAATCTTGGTAAAGACAATGAAGCATGTAAGTTGCAATTAAAGCTGTGTGGGGTGGGATGTTGCGGAAGTTGTATTTCTGTGTGTGTGTGTGTGTGTCTGTGTACATCTGACTGCAGTGTTATTCAGTATGGATTACGCCTGCGTAACCCCCAGTCGATACTGACCTTGTGTCCTTCGAACCGCCGCCTTTTGTTCATTCTATACGGCTGCTGGGAGGAGAACACTGCTATGTAGTTCCCATTGGTCTGGGCAACAAAGGAGTCTTCCAGCGGGTGGAGAGCCAGGCTCGGGCACGTGTAACGCTCCTGGTGGCCAAATGAGAAGAAGAATGAGAAGGGAAATGAATTCACTATTTGACCTTTTCTTGTTATTACTTATGGTGAAGTCAGCTCCATGTTAACTAGTGTATTAATGATTAAAAAAAAGAGGTTTGTACAATGGTATAAAGGTTTATGATCAATCCACTGTGTATATGTAGTAATATTTTTTATTTTGACCATCATTTTCAATCTATTCCAATGAGTAAAGAGAATATACACTCAAAACTGTTCAGAATGAGAAGTTATCCTGTATAAAAAAGCACAAAGGTTATTAAACCTTAAATGTTAAATTAAAAATGAGTCTCTTAAGATTATACATTTAATTTCATATACCAGCCAAACCTCATGTAATTAGACCTACTTTTTTTTAATTTATCACATACACAGATATCTTACATGGTAGATTTGGTTGGAGACTTTGGCTGTGGTCTCATAGTCCCAGGCAATGAGGGTGCGGTCTGCAGAGTCTCTGCTCACGCAGTCAGAGCTTGTTATAAAAGTCACACCGCCTCTCAGAAAGACTATGTCCAAGGTCTGCTGGATGCCGGCTTGGTAAACTTTCACCACCTGGTAACACACATACATATACACGGATGACCCGTAGAAGCACTCAGCCAAGAAGAGAAATAAACAGGGGAGAGGAACATCTAGACCTCTGTCATTAAGGGGGAAGGCAAGATAACAGCTCCACGTGTCCTTGTGGCTGTAAAGACTTGCTGTCAAATGATGACAGAGTGCACAGCAATGGAGAACATATATGTTGTGGTTTCAATCTGCAATAAAGCACACCCTGAAGTATCAATTTATTGATGATTAATAAAATTTTTAAAAAGCTACACAGTGGATGGCTACCGGTTCCTCTGCACTGTGAATTTAACCTTTAACCCTTTACCTGCTGCTTAAAGCATCCTCTAACTTTATTTTTGGCAATATACATATATATATATATATATATATATATATATATATATATTTATTATAGCATATGTGTATGAGATAGATAGGGATAGGAATTAATTAGCATTTGCTTCCTCCTGCTCATTTTTAAATGGAAAATAGTCAACTTTTTTTCCGATATGATATATTATTTGGCACGTTTATGTTCAAAATAAAGATTTAATTGGCTGATTGAGTGACCTGTAACATAATGTGGCAGATCAGTCTCACAAATCCTTTCTGCTTCTTGAATCCATTTGGATATCAGCAAAATTATGACATAGGTGGCTGACTTGAATTTTTTATCCAATATGGGTAATTTGATCTTGAATGGAACAGCTAACAGTCAAGAGTCACAGGCAGCCATAACCATCGGCCTTAACAACATATTGTGGAACCAAGATGGCTGCTTATTGGGAAAACTGTGTTTGTTACTCTTAGCAATCCAACAAACATCACGAAAAGAACTTAACATCTAAAAGATTGGTTAAGACTTGTATCTTCACAAAGAAGTTCTGCTTCATTTTGTGTGAGTATTTCCACAAACTTTGAGGTTTAGGGTCCTTTTTTTTCATCACATGTGCTCCACAAGTAACACCTGGCTTATTGGATTACCTGGAGCCTGGAATTCATTTTTGTCTTCTAAGAATTTAAATTGGTGATCAAGAAACATGACAACTAAGAGGCTAACAGAAGATATTGAAGAAGTTAAGAAGTCTCTTAACTTCATGTCAGAGGAATTGAGTAAGGTGGTGAAACAGCAAGCAGGACTACTGGACTTAATTGAAGAAGTAAGACAACTGAAGATTGTGATTAAGGAAAAAGACAAGAAGATTGAAGAGCTGGAAAAAAGAGTTGAAGATTTGGAGCAGTATACAAGAATGGAAGATGTGATTATTTCTGGACTAAAGACAAATCACTACACCTATGCACGGAGTACAGCAGGTGACAAGGAGGGGGAAGATGCACCAAGAGCTGAAAAGGATTTGCTTGAGCAGCAAGTTATTCAGTTTTTCAAAGACAAAGACATTCTTTTGGATAGCAAAAACATAGCTGCATGTCATACTATTCCACAAAAACATACCAAGATGCCAACTATCATACTACGATTTGTGAACAGGAAATATAAAGTTGAACTGTTAAAGATGGGAAAGAAGTTAAAGGGAACCGGCGTATATGTGAATGAGCATCTCACCAAGAGAAATGCTGAAATTGCACGACAGGCAAGACTATTGAAGAAGGAAAGGCACATCCAAGATACCTGGACCAGGAACTGTCATAAGACTTAATGGGACACCAGAACAAGCTAAAGTAATTGTTGTCAGAGACATTGCAGATCTTGAGAGATTTAAACAAAAGAAATAGAGTTCAGTGTAGAAAAGAATTGTGCTGCTGACTGTGATATGAACAATATTTGATAAGTGTGAGAAAAATAACTATGCATGTGAATGTGTGAACAACAAAAAAAAAAAGGCAAAAAATGGAATATTTTGGATCTTATGATTATAAATTTTATGAGTTGGACAATAGTATTGATCCAGATATCCACCTCTATCAGAATGTTGATATGACATGTGAATATTATAATGGGGAAGAGTTGGATCCCAAGTTAAAAGGTTTTTCATTAATCCACTTTAACAGTCGGAGTCTTTACAGTAATTTTTCTAAAATCAAAGCGTATCTTGATCAATTCCAAAATAAGTTTGCAGTGGTAGCAATTTCAGAAACATGGTTGAATGACGACAAAGAATTGCAAGATGGACTAGAGGGCTATGAAATGTTTTGGCAAAATAGGAAGAATAGAAGAGGAGGAGGTGTTGCTATGTTTGTTTTTTCATATCTTAAATGTAAAGTTGTTAACAATATGACTGCTGTGATTGATAACTTGATGGAATGTTTAACCATTGAAATTCAGGTTGAAAGATCGAAAAACATATTAGTTAGCTGCATTTATCGTACACCTGCATCCTGTATAGATCAGTTTACTAAAGAAATTTCTGTAATATTAGAAAAACACAAGGAGAAGGTGACTTTTTTTTGTGGTGATTTTAACATTGATCTATTGAAGGTAAACGACCATAATAAGACTTCAGAATTTATTGATACAATGTTTAGTTTTGGATTCCATCCGTTGATTCTAAAGCCGAGCAGAATAACGATGGATAGTGCCACTTTGATCGACAATATTTTTGTCAATAAGATAGACGGCAAGATACATAGTGGACTGTTAGTCACAGATGTAAGTGATCACTTGCCTGTCTTTTCAGTGTTTGAAATGAACAATCAACTTCATTTTCAAGAGGAAAAGAAAATTGATTACAGTGGTAGAATAAAAACACCAGAACAAATTGCAGCTTTTAAAACAGACTTAGAAAATTATGACTGGCAAAAAGTTTATGTGGAAGACACTAATGATGCATACAATGCATTTTTGGATATATTTTTGTCAATCTATGACAGCCATTGTCCAATTAAAAAGTTTTCTGGAAATTATAAAAAGAAAAAACCATGGTTTACACAAGGCCTGGAAAGAGCCTGTAAAAAGAAAAATAGGTTATACAGGATTTTTTTGACAAATAGAACAAAGGAAAATGAAGACAAATATAAGAAATATCGAAATAAATTAACATCTATTATGCGATATGAAAAGAAAAGATATTATGAACAGCTGCTTCAAAAACATAAAAGTAATATTAAGGCTACCTGGAGTGTATTAAATAGGATAATAAAAAATCAACATAATATATGTTCTCCAACACGTATTGTAACAAGAGGTAATGTAGTGATTGAGAATACTGAGAGCATCGTTAATGAATTTAATGATTACTTTGTTAATGTAGGTCCCAACTTGGCAAAAGAGATTTCTGTACCAGGAGAAAATGATGAAGTAGATTCTACTTCTTCTAAATGTAGCTCAATGTTTCTTGGTGGAGTCTGTGAGAGTGACATTGTAGAAGTGGTGAGTAAATTCAAGAGTAAAAAATCCATGGATTGTGACGACCTTGACATGTCGCTAATTAAAGAAGTTCTTCATAGTGTCCTTCAACCGTTAACATATATTTGTAACAAATCATTTCAAACTGGAATTTTTCCAGATAAAATGAAAATTGCCAAAGTGATCCCACTATATAAAACTGGTGATAAACAGATTGTGTCAAACTATAGACCGGTATCTTTACTGCCTCAGTTTTCAAAGATTCTTGAAAAACTATTTGCAAACAAACTAGATTCTTTTATTGATAAATATGATTTATTGAATGATCATCAGTATGGGTTTAGAAGAAATCGCTCAACATCTCTAGCTGTGATGGAATTTATTGAAAATATTACAACAGCTGTGGATGAAAAACAGTTTGGAATAGGTGTGTTTATTGATTTATGTAAAGCCTTTGATACGATAGATCATTCTTTACTTTTACAGAAGTGTGAAAGGTATGGTTTAAGAGGTGTTGTACAATTTTGGTTAAATAGTTACTTGAATAATAGGTTCCAATATGTGAGTATTAATAACATGAAATCTAAACTTAGAAAAGTAACTTGTGGAGTTCCGCAAGGATCTGTTTTGGGACCTAAGTTATTTTTACTTTATATAAATGATATTTGTACAGCCAGTGATACTTTAAAATATGTGATGTTTGCTGATGATACAAACTTATTTTGCTCTGGAAAAGACATAAAGAAATTACTGAAAACAGTGGAAACAGAACTCATGAAGTTAAATAGATGGTTTGTATTTAATAAACTATCATTGAATGAAAGTAAAACAAAATTTATGTTATTTGGAGGTAGTAAAAGTAATATTAAAGTAAAATTGAATTTAAATAATGTGGAAATTGAAAGAGTATATGAGACAAAATTTTTAGGAGTAATTATTGATGATAAACTTTGTTGGAAGCCCCACATAGAACATGTGAAACGGAAATTATCCAAGTCTATTTCTATTCTTTATAAAACAAGAGATTTTTTGAATAAAAACTGCCTTTATTTATTGTATACTTCCCTTTGTTTGCCTTATATGACCTACTGTGCAGAAATTTGGGGGAACACATACAAAACATATTTGGATTCAATATTTAAATTGCAAAAAAGAGCTATTAGAATAATAAATAAAGTTGGATATAGGGAGTCAACCAACCAGTTTTTTGTAGGATCATCTATGTTAAAATTCATGGACATTATATATTCTAAAACTTTAGAAATTATATATGGTGTGATTAAAAAGAATGTTCCAATTTGTATTTTAAGTATGTTTCAACTAAGAGATGGAAAATATGATTTGAGGGGGTCTTATAAGTTTGAAATGCCTAAAGTGAGAACCAATGTTAAGTATAGATGTGTGTCAGTTTTGGGAGTGAAATTATGGAATGGACTTAATGATGAACTGAAGATGTGTTTTTCTTTGTCATTCTTCAGGAAGATTTTAAAAATTAGTATTATACAAGGTTATAGAAATTTGGTTTGTTAAAAAAGGTTTGTGTTGATTTAATTTCTTAATTTCTTGATTTATCATTGATTTCTTTTCAAACTGTTATACAACTTATTTATCAATGCTATTTATTTTCTTGGTTAAGGATTTGATTATTTCTATGGGGGTAAGGGATAGGATAAGTATAAGCCACAAGGCTTCAGCCTATTCCTTTTTCGGTTACTGTTTGAGTACTTTTATGTAAAATTATAATCTGTTGTTGTTGTTGTTGTTGACTGAAATAAACATTTCAAATTCAATTCAATTCAATTTTCTAAGGATTGCTCTCTGTCCGCAACTCATACTAACACCTGCTAGCAGAAACATCTTCAGTGCATTAAGTCTAAACATGCAGAGGAACGATTCAGGTCGCCAAGTGAACATTCATGTGAGCATTCACATTCTGAAGAAGTGAATAGGATTATCATATAAAACAGTCCATTAAGCTTAATAGCAATATTAGGTTGCAGCTTCACAGGAACAATTTATGCAGCCAGGATTAAATTAAAATTTGCTTTGAACAATTAGTGATATAACCTGCATTCTTCCTGTGCATGCTGAAGCATTATCTAGAGGGTCATTGCACAAAGTGAAATATAGACTCGTATGTTTGTACTCATGTGAAACCGAGCGTGTAGCAGTGTTGAACAAAGAGGATGTGTTTTAACTGTATTCATTTAGACTTCTGAAGGTAAAAAACCCCACAGAAAATTAAAATGATAAATCTACTGTAAGGAGGGTAATAAATTTGACCTTGCAGCTGCGAGAGTCCCACGCCTTGACTGCTGAACTGTAACCTCCACACAGGAAAACCTCCGGGTTGCTGGGATGCACGGCCGCACACATCACCTTAAACTCGTTGTCCACTTTCACTGTTGGCTGCCCTACAAAAGAGAAAAAAAAAACATGACAGAAATCTTGTGTTTGCGTATGTGTGTGTATGTTTACTATGAATAATTTACAACATCATGTTGCTAATTTGTGAATGCAGAAGTGTCAGGTTTGTCAAGATTGATTATAAATTACATTTCTTTAACTGAATTAATCATTATAGTTATTGTTATATTGCTATTTTTCTACTTTACTGTTCTTTACTGTGTCCACATTTATAAATGTCAAGATCAGCACTTCAACTAAAAACTGAAAATTGCTGAATTATTGCTTAATTGATTCATTATCATTAAAATGTCACAGACATAAAGATCCACTGATAAACTGAGAAGATGGCTGGACGATTAATCACTAATCATTAATCTGGTATCAAAAATACACAGAAATAAAGGCTCAACAATAAATCTGAGTAAATACAGACTATTTACTTTCTGCTTGATTGTCCCAAAACAAGCAAAAAAAAAAAGAGACTATATGAATTAAGGTAAATGGCAGGAATTTTCTTTCTCAGCTGTCAAAGCCAAACTAAACACAGCATACATTTCAGCTGCATTACCCCACACATGCAACTTTTCCAGATACTTCTCTTTGGTTTATTAATTGAGCACATTTTGGGGATCCAGTTTCAGTTCCATTGACACATGCATTACATTTGTGAGCATTAAACTCTGCGTGTAATGTGGGGCCAGGGGAATGATGGAAGAGTAAAGGAAAGAAAAGATTTCCAGGCAGGGACAAGTTTAATACGAACTCACACAAGAGCGTGGAGAGTGTGTTCCAAAATGATTAACCCTGATTCTCCTTAACCAAGAATCTTCCTGTTGCCACTGCTTAACAAAAAATGTATTATGGTCATGAGCGTTCAATAGGGTGGGGGCACCAAATGGCCCAAAGTTGTTTGGTGTGTGTAATCAAGCATGAGCCTAATAGTGAGCTACAACTGACTGTGAGGTGAGGCGTCCACAGAGCTCCATTAAACACTATTCATTTTGCAATGTGGACAGGGGACTGAAAAAGCTAACTTTCAATTCCATTTATTCAGCTTTTATTTTGGCATCTCTCAACTATGTTTGAACTGAAAGACAAATCATATCAGAAAATGTTTTCGATTTCTGTTACTTTATAATGGGATCCTAAAGATTTCAGTTGCGTTCATGATATAAATGTAACACACAGATTTAGTAAAAATAAATGACAACTAGAATCAAAGACTGATTAAAGAAACATTCTAAATAAATGAGAATAAATGTAGAAATTGAAGATGATAAGCTTGGCGGTTGTGGAAATCCTATAAGCCTTCCTCATCACTTCACACTGTCAAAAATTACACATGCTATGTATGTACTTTAAGATATGCTTGCTGCCACATGTAAATACTTGTACAGATGTGTAGATTTTATATATCTTAAAATTAAAGATGGACTAAGCCAACAAGATGTCCCCCATTGATTAGTGGATTCCTGGTTTGAAGGCTCCAGATCTGATTTTTACATTGAAACCTAGTGTCACGAGCAGGGGGGACGATCTGGCTAAGAAACCGAGGACGCTTCACACTCAAACAGGAGCCTTTTTTCAAATCACAGGGTAGGCATGCCTAAATTATACCCTTCTCTATAGTTTACTCTGAATTAGAACCTAACTTACAACATGAACATCATGTTGCATTAAGCAAGACTTAAAATTACCAATTGAGACCATAAACTCAAGTTTTTTACTAAGGTCATAAATCTAGTAAGCAGTGGGATCATTTTCAAGTCAGATTACTTCTATTAACTACTCACCATCAGAAAGAATCCACCTTCAAGGCTTTTCTATATTGTTTTCATCTAGACATGAAGACTTAGTCTGTCTTTTATATACAGCCTGTTTATAAAGATTTGTTTACAGTGTATCCTTCCGCTGTGTCTAGACTCTGTCCATGTGACCTGAATATTGTGAATGTAGCATCATTTCTGTCTGCTGAAGAGCAGTGCTAATCCTCAGGATAGCACACTTTTTTGTTGTTGTAAATATCAAATGTAAATCAGTGTGCTGGACCATGCAAGCTGTTTATTTCTTGCAGCACTGTTTGCTCATTTTCAGCCAACCTGCACTCTTGTGTTCAGTACAAAATCTTGCTGGTTTCTACCGATCGAAAATATTGCAAAAGTGCACAACTTTCCTAAGTGATAGTTTTATCTCTCTATTTCCAGACAACGGCATTGTACACATGAGTTTCTGAGAGGATTTAAGCATCACTCGAGACAAAAAGATAAAACTGACAAAGATGTGATGTGGAGAAAAGAAACCAGAGTATAAAGTACTGTTTTGGCTAGAGGCTGCTTTATCTCAGTCAATTAAAAAATGTCATACTTAAACATAAAACAAAAACACCGAAGGGCTAAAATATAATTAAGCCTGACAGGGTGCAACCAAAAATTAGTTTCCTGGGAAAACGATGAAACAAGACTATGAGCCAGCAACTCTGTCAAAGGCTATGCAAAGTGGAGCACCTCAGGGCTCAATGGCTTCTCATTAATTCATCGAACAAACAACAAAGGCCACATCTAAAACAGTCTTAGACAGTTAGCCCACAACAAAAACATACTTCATTATAGACTTGTTCCACAATATTCCCACCAAGACTTTTTAGAAGTGGGGAATGATTCACAGCTAATAAACTGCACCAAAAATGGACCTTCTCTCCTTTTAATGGGGGACTAGTTCACTCACTCACGACTGCACTGGTCTGATCCAAAGTTTTAACAGGCAGTTTCATCAGGCTCATACTTCCTGCTTAATTGGCTTACCAACAGCGATATGCAGAAGATCTGTCATCAAGATTTAAACTCGTGTTTAGCAAGACAATGAGAAAACATTCTCCTCATAATAAATAGGGCCTCATCATGTTTTAATTAAGCAAGATTAATTAGCTGGCATGCGAGAGGAGATACGGGAGGACAGCAGTGATCTGTCCCTCCCTCACAATAGTTTATTCTGTTGAAAGAACTGTGATTGTGCTGTAGTGCTGACAAACAGTGGATGACTTGGAGCAGAGGACATTAGGGATGACTGGGATAGCAGGGATGAGCCCTTCAGAGCAGAGAGAAGCAGCGAGTCTGCCTCATTATGGGTGGTGTCTTTGCACTTATGCAGAGGTTAGGAAACACATTATTCAGTCTGACACGCCACATCCGAAAAAATGCTTTGGATGTAGACTTAATAAGCGGTATTTTTGGCTGTTTTATTTTTATATTTTTCATTTCAACCATGCCCTCGGACTTGATAGAAAAGGTAGCAAAATCCTTAAATAACTGTGCATGACTTATTAATTTAATCCTAATTTTAAAAAATGAATGTACTTCCTTCAACACTGCATAGTAGGTTTCATTAACCAAGATGGCTTTAAGCTAAAGTGAGCCACTGCTTAGTTAATCATTGTGACGTAGTACTGGAAGTAATGACAAAAACAAAACTTAAACCTTGTGTTTAAATGAAAATAGGAAAAACTGTTCTCACAAATTTCGTGTCATAGCTGACATACTATGCTTACTCTCTGCACCACGTTTTTTCTACCTACACTGCTTTTCAGGTCAAAATAATCCTTATTTTTCTTAATGGGCCAACAGCTCATCAGCTCATCCTCTGAATCAAGCCAGTTGTTTTAAGCCAAGGTTGCAAAGACGAAGAATGAAGATGTTTCAACTTAAGCACTAAGCTCTAACTTCACTTACACGATGCACATATGAACAAAAGATTAAAATTTGGCAACAATTTGACAATCTTTCCCTTGATATTTTAACTCCGGATATGTTTCTGTGATCTTGTTTTTAATTACTACTATGTCTTTGCTTTATCCTCTGTTTTTTAGCTGTCAGGTTAAGTTAAATGACTAAACGCTGTAGGTTAAAGCAGATCATCTCGAATGGCAGGAAAGAAGCTCAATAATAGAAAGAAATTAAGTATTGAGCAACTGCAAAATACTGCACACTGAATTGCTGGGAATGCTCCCCTCTCCGTGTTGGCTGCTTTTGAATGCCATCACCACGGAAGCTCATACAAAGCCTCCAAGTCCTTTACTTTTCTTAGTGCATGGGCGTTAATGTAAGTTAGAAATGCTGTCATGTGGGTTTTATCCTTTGTCTTTTGAAGGAAAGCTCTTTTGTTTTATTTTCTTTGGGGGGGGGGGACTATATAAAGCCTGTGTTGACCAAGTAGGTTGCTACTCTAAAATGAAGCTTTCAAAGTAGGTCAAAATACTGGTGGCATTTAGAGGAAATAATACTGCGGGTGTGTGCTTTTGCATTCGTTGCCTCTTGGTGTGCAACGCTTGAGGCTCCTGTGATTATACAGTAACACGGTGGTGGTTAATTCTTGGTACGTGCAAATGAAGTCTAATGAACTGAATATGTTGAAGAAAATATTCCAGTGGAATAAAAATGTGTGAAAGAATGCTGAAAGATGGGGGTTTTTATACTGTAATATTGTAAAAGCCTCTCTATTTCTTTATATATGATGAAAGAAATAAGAGCACTGACTGCAAAATCTGACTTTTTGTTAACCTGTGTGCAAGCTACTACTTCTTCCCTTTCTTTCCTTATTTATAAAAATGTGCATTTATTCATTGATCTAACTTTCTCAAATGTACCCAGCGTGACAGTGTGGGTTACATGGATTGCATGGCTGGAGAAGAAATTTCAGCATCTAAGCTGTGTTTTGAAAACCAGAAAGATTTTCTGTTGCATGACCCCCAGACTCCAATCCCCAGTGTGACTCAATAATTTAGTTTTGCACTATTGGCCTTGTAATTCAGTCTGGAACAAAAAAAAAAGCCTGCCCGTGGCACTAATGTGAAACTCCATCTCACAACCAACCTTTTACTGAAGCTTTCACCTGGGTTTATCAAATAAGGTAATGCAAACCTAAACTGAGCTGGAAGTCACTACAAGAGACAACTATTGTGTATTATTGCTTTTCTCTGATCTAATTTTGTTTCTTTTTTCTTGCATGAAATGGCACATCAACCTGTGGGAGAATGTAAATAGGTGAACATATTTTACATCACCGTCATCAGACGATCGGCTTTTCTGAAGACGGTCGTTAGAGTGCGTACAAAAGCTGGGGCTTCACACTAATGCCATCCATACTTAATTAATTTATTCCACTATTCAGCCTCTCTGACTTTAAAAAGTCCTCTTTATCTTACATTCCTCTCCTCAGTTTCTCTTTTAGCATTATGCCACTTAACCTACTCGCCTTCCCTATATCGTTTTCACCCCAAGCTATTGCTATTCAGCTGTGACAGCTTGCCTTGGACCGCTGGGAGTGGGTATACGGTTCTACAAATTAAACTGGACACAGAAACAACTGCAAAGGTTTGCAAGGAAAATGGGTTCACATACTATTCTGAACACACAGGCATAGGAAATTACTTTTCTTTGCAAACATAATGATTAGTGCAGCACTGAGGGTAGATATGCAGTGGTGAAATGATGAGTCAGATGTCCATGAAGACTCTCGCTGTTTATTCAAGGACGAGTATACCTCTGCAAAGAGAGCTCAATTGAACACAAAGGCTCCAACTGCTTTTCCTGTTACAGCTAAGAGGATCTGCATTACCGTGAAGAGCATAAAGATCACATTTATCATGATTAGAGTCTGCCATCACAAACACTCAAGCTTTCTGAGTATCCCATCATCCAGTCTAGTATTGATATATAGGCTGCATGAATGGCGAGGGGGGTGCTGGTAGAATAACTAAGCTAAAGCCTCGGTGAGTTGTGAGTGCCATATATTTCAGAAAAGCATTTGATGTGAAGATAACTCAAACTCCATGCATGTTGGAATCTGTTTAACATATTATGAGGGAAATTATGCATGTAGCTTATTCCATGTGCTCTTTTCACTGCCAGAATATGATTTGCTTTAAAGTGTTCGTGACTTGGTCTGAGCTCCACCACATCTGTAGTGCAAACTGGTCTGGAATTCCCAACTCCCACATTAATATTCAGCAAAATTGAATTTTCTTCATCACACACTGCAATAGAAAAGCAACCTTATTGCGCTCTCATGCAGATCTTCATCCTTAAAATATCAATTTTAAGGATGAAGATCAATCAAGCTATTGGCTGCATATGACCAAAAGCATTTGTTTGTTTATGGTTTTGGTTAGAGACGATCCAGTATAAGGTCATGGTAGCTGCTCCTGTGGTGATGTATCCATTATTGATCCACTTCCTGGAGCTGTCTGTGTGTTTAATGGGCTGCCCAAGCTATTATCCGTAGGCTTTATTGACAGTATTGACAGACAAGCTTAGAGGGGAAGTGAAAACGGCAGCAAGTCATCATTGCCATGTGTTGACCCTAGGGATGCAGATGCCATGGGGGCTTCAAAGAAATTTTCTCTCTCTCTTTGTTCAGATACAAAGAATTTGAGAACATTCATGGTAACTATTCTTATTGCTCAATAAGCAGTCTTACTGTGGCAGATGTATATATGACTTACTATCATCTTTACTGCCATGCTTGTATTGATAGATAAAAAGATAGACAGACTTTTATTTTAGATTTTCATTTCAGACATCTGCCTCCCACCTGAATGAAACAGTCTATAGGCATTCAATATACACTCACGTCTACTTTATTATGTCAACTTTGTTGAACTGCATTAATTCTTCATGGCATAGATTGAGCAAGGTGCTGGAAACAGTCCTCAGGGATTTTGGTTTATCCTGACAAGATAGTGTCAAACTGCTGACATATCCATGATGTGAATCTCCCATTCCACCACATAACAAAGGTGCTCTGTTGGATTGAGATCAGGCGACCGCGGAGGCTATTTGAGTACAATGACCTTGCAGTTACGCTCAAGAAAAATAATTTCCGATGATTTGAGCTTTGTGACATTGCACAATATCATTATCAGAAAATGGGCACACTGTGATCACAAGTACTCAGGCAGACTGTGGCGCCTAAATGATGTTCAATTACTACAAAGTGGCTCAAAGTGCAAAAAAATCACAAAGCAGTTTGGCCATTCTCATCTGAACAAAGCATTTTCAACCTGCGGCTTACTGGTTATTTTCTTTTTGGATCATTCTCTGTAACCTGTAGAGATGGCCGTGTGGGAGAAGCTCAGTAGATCGGCCATTTCTAAAATGCTCAGAGCAGCATGATGTTCAATTTAGATTTCAGCATGTCATCTTGCTGTTTACATGCTTAAATGCACTGCAATGTAATTTGCTGATTATGTATTTTGTTAAAGACCATTGAACAGGTATACCGAATGTAGTGGCCAGAGAATGTAGTCCCACTGTAGATTTTTAGGCTGATTTGCAGGAAACTAACTAAAGTAAATGTATTATTCTTGCAAATTATTCACAACTTTGTTAGTAATATGTATCACTTCTACTATACCATAGCAATCAAGGGCGATGGATGCATTGCAACTTAAGGGTTAGCATGCAGATGGCGCAGCCAGGGATCGAACCACCAATGTTCCAACTAGTAGATGCTAGTAAGTGCCTGGGCTACAGCCAAATTCTGTGTTCAAGTTCCAAATGTGTAACTTAATGAGCTGACACCACAATAGTTATCAGCAGCACTAACCAACATGTAGCTGCATTTCTGAGGGTGTGCAGGTCAGGTTATGTTGTAGAGTTCAGAGGGGTTTGTGGTTACGTCTAAGCTATGACGTAGATTTCCCGCTAAAGCATAAATTGGGCATTAAAACAAAAGACCTGTTATTTTATTTTGATATTAAAAGGCAAGAAAGCAGCATTTCTTGACTGTGCTTGGAGACATCTTTGCAGAGACATTTGCTCGAGGAATTCAGATTTCAAAGGTTGTCCCTGAAATGAGTCACGACTATAGAGAGAGAGAGTCAGAGACAGAGAGAGAAGTAGCTCTGCAATTCATACAATGAGCTCATAACAGATTCTGGAGGCTCAAGGCAATTTAAATTTACGCCACACATAAATTACTACACTGACTTTAAATCAGAGTTTGAGAAACAATAAATGTGCATGAAGTGAAATTGCACAGGCGTTTTGTTGTCCCACAACATCAGCAACGTGGTTGGAGAAAAATATCTAATCAAACAAAGGCTCACACTTCAAGCCAATTAAGTAAATGTAATATACACACCACAGTCGTTCTGCCTGTGTATGGGAACATCCAAAATTATATCTCGTGTTGAGTTTGGTTCAGGGGAAAAATCAGAGTGATATACTTGAAAAAGTAAAGCCAGTGGTTTGTTATTTGACATTTGGTTCTTCAGAACTACAGAAAGAAATGCTGCTGCTCACCCGTCTCCACATCAGTGATCACAGCCGTGTTGTCAAATGAGCCGGTGAGAAAGTGTCGCCCGCAGGGGGTCCAACAGGCATCGCGCACAGCTCCCGAATGGCAGGTGTAAACCCTGAGGCATCGCCCGCTCTCTGCTGCATCCCACACCTGCCAGACATGGGCACATGGATTCACGCCAAACTCACAAATTTATCCAGACTGCAGTCTTTTTTGTTGTTTTTTCACTGACTGTGCACAATATTAAGACAGTTCAGGGATAAAGACTCAAAGGCCAAGAACTGACTGCATGAATTTCTAAGAGTTCAAAATCCATTATCAGTAGGTTGTGCTTGGTCTTTAGGAGTTGTTTTAAATGATCACATATATAAAGATACACAAAAGAACCCTGGATCTTTTACGCGATCTGATGACATAAAGAACAAGGAAATACGTCAGAGGATTTGGCATGCAGTCATTTCCCTCCACATCAAGGAGATGGAAGCCTAGGTCATTGGATCCAATTGACATTCAAAGAAAAGTTTATACAAATATTCAGTTAACTTCCTGTCAATTTATCATTCTAGAGAGGTTTAGCTCAGTTATGAAATTCAAAACCAAGCTATGTATTATGTGACAATAAAATCTATTAGTTAAGTTTAATAGTAATAATAATGTGGAAGTCAAATACTTGACTGCCATCACTACCACGAAGGGGGAAATGTGCACATATACTGTAAAGCTATAAAAAACTATTGAATATCAAATAAGTCAAATGCTTTGGACGTATCACTGCACTCTGGAAAAGGATATTCATACAGAAGACAACTTTATTTGTTTTCATTTTTCGGGCCCCCGAGTGAAGGTGAAAAATTTTATTACTGTTATTGAAAATGATAAAATAAGCCAAAAGTTGTTTTTTTTACTTTTCTTTTTTATGTGTATATATAACAAATATTAAATAAGTATGGAACTGTGAGCGCATAACTACAAATGGATACATGGAATATATGTAGCATGGGTTTATGGTATATGTACATCAATGCTCAAGTGTTTCTTTTTTCTTTTTTAACTGACTGCACTTGTTTGACTTTTGTCTGAATTGGACGAAGCTTTAAAGCAGCTTGCTGAAAATCAAAAGCAGCAGGTTTGGACAAATTTTACAAACCTAAAATATTCTGTGTGTGCCTGTGCTGTGTCCTTTGGAACTCAAACTCTTTTTCTGTGTGAACTCTCCTCAAACCTGAGAAAGATTTAATATAGGCCACTTTCACCTCACTTCCATTGTAATGAAATGAAATGATCAGCTGGAAAAACTAGGAAAAACATCCATATAAATCGGATCTGTCTGTAGGATTTTAAGGGAGAAACAGCCTTTCTAATGAATTAATCAAACTAATTACCTCTGAGTGGGCCTATAAATCAATTCCCACTGGGCTGTAATGGCTTTAATGCTTTGGTATTGTCAGAGTTTACTCTGATAAAAAACAGAGCAGGAGAGAAAAGCTTCCAGCTGCCTCCTGTTTGTCATGGCGGTCATGACTACACACCGTGACACCTTGCGGGTTTGAAATACGATATAATGGTGAAAATGTGGCGTGTAAATAAAGGAGGTGGTAATTACCCACACTGCTCAAGTGATGTCTTCAGTCAAAGTGATGGCTTTCAAAAAGTTCACTTGGCAAAATCATTATTATAAAATGTCTTTCATAAAAGGTCCAGTAGGATTTTCTCCTAGACATGCTGAAAGAAAAAAGGTTCTCATTGAAGCCCAGCTTGAAATCCAGTGGGTGGTCTGGACTGGTGCCCACTGAGGTGATGAAGGATTTTTTGGGCTCCCAAGCACTGCCAGGGCCACAGAGGAACTTTTAAGATCTACGGAGCACTGCAGATCCCTTTGTGCTTCTCTCTGTGTTTCATTATTAAATACGACTCTTCTATGCAGCACATGAAACACAGTAAAAAGTACTGTACCACAGCTCCCACAGGACACAAAGAAGACAGATGGACAGAGAAGAGCGACATCTGAATCCAGCAGACAGAAGTCTGACAAACAGAATGCTAGAGATGCCTCCAGGGTGGGGAAAAAGTAGCAGAGAGAGAAACAGAGGCATGTTTTTAATTGAAATAAACTAAATATGGACATGATGCATCTGTTAGGAATTACTCCCATTCACTGTACAACACTATAAGCCTCTTCTCTGAATGATCTTCCGCTTAAGGAAACACTGCCATCTGAAGGTAGCATGGAAATCTAAGAGAAAAGCAACTGATAACAATATAAACTGACCAAAAAGCTGTAGAGTATTAAACCAAACATACTTCTACATAACAAGTCTGACAAAGGGCCACAGCTTCAGCTCTGTGAATGACAGCAGCGATGATACACAGCATAAGAAAACAATTCATTGCACACAGTTGCATTAATCCAATACCGAGCGAGACTTGTGCATCACTGAAAACGAGTGCTTGTTTATTTGCATCCCCTTTAATTTCACCGGCCACTTAACAGACATGCAGAGCGGATCCCTGCAAATGACTCATTGGGGTAATCTGCTTCCTAAATGACTCTTGGTAATTAAAACTAAATTGGTATTCGTGTTATCAACATAAAACGGCTGCTTTACACCTGCCGTAGCCATGGTGACATCAGCTCCAAACCGGCTGGGATAACAATAATAATAGTCTGACAGACAGGACTGAACAACACAAGTCAGGAACCAAAAGCATGTCAGTGAAGGAACTTGAGTACAGAGAGGTGAATGTTAGGATTTCATTCATTATGTCCTTCCTCTCAATTAAACCAGACTAGTAAACAATAGCTGTGGTCAAAGTGCTGAAAGCCATAAAAGACATTCAATTATGTCAATAAATAATAATGTGCAATAAGAAAATAGACGCCGCATGAACAACGTGTCATTTTCAACAGTTTTCCTGTTACTTTCAACACCAGGACACCCCAGGGAGCGTTACTGTTTCTCTGGCAGTTAACACTTCCCAAATAAAAAAAGCAGGTTCTTCTAATCTGAAGTTGTCTGTAGACAAAATACACCATTTTTTGTTTGGCAGTATGTACTGTGCCCTGCTGTGATCTGCTACACCCCCGTCCCCTAATACACTTGCACTACTTTATAGGTTGATTTGTTTCATATACTTTTTTATATACTTAATTTTTGTTGGGTGTGTTTTGTGAGCATACCAACAAATTCCTATTAATTGTGTTGTTAAAAGGTTTACAGTAAACTCTCACTCTGAGCTAACTTAGAATGAAATCTCAATATTATATCTTAAATACACATTTGATAATGTTGCCACTGATTGTGTAAACAGTGGTTTCACTTGCATTTCGAGTTGAATTTGCCAAAAAAAAAGACAACACACAGTAAACAAAGATACAGATTAATCACACTAATCGATTTTGTATAATTGTGATTACTTTTTTCTGTTTTTCTATATATATGTCTTGATTAGATTTTTTTTAATATGATAATCGTAAAGTGAAAATCTGGAAAGGTTACAGCCCTAAACCGAATGATTACCAGATCAATCGAGGAACTCCTGACAACTACTTTCTTTACTGATCAATTGAAATCTTAAGTACAGAATATTCAATTAAATATGTAATAAGCGGTGAAATAATCAGTACCATCTTGTAGTTATCTCAAACCACAGATACTTTTACCGAATAAAAAACATTTCTTTGAAGATTCACTGATTCATAGATTTTTGCAGAACTTTGTGAAATTCAGACGCTTTGGTTTGATATGGAGCAGTGGAGCTCTGCACCATCACCACCACATCACACCAACTGCTTTGGAAAAGACCTGAATCCTAATCCATCAATCTGTATATTTCAGAAGTGGTTACACAGGATACAGTTAGATAGCCACAGAGTGGGATTACTATATTTTTATCAGTTGCATTGAAAAAATATAAAACATCTAAATAAAAAAATAACCCTATTTTTTAAATGGGAGTAATGGAAACTCCGGTATTGTTGCTATGCATATATTATATTAAATGTAATTTAATTTAATTTAATATAATTCAAATATTTTTGGGAAAAAGATTTTTCTTCTCTACATAAAAAAATCTAATTACTATAAAAAAAAAAAGTTACCCTGGAAGTACCTGAATTTGTCAACAAATCTAAGGATATATAATGAAATACCTATTTCATTTCATTGTCTGATGCTGAAATTCCACATTTCAAAATGCTGTCACAGTCCTCGACGATAAGTATGAGAACTTCTTCTATTTACTGGTTTCACAGAAAACGCCTGGTTAGACAGCCTGAGAGAAGAAGAGATAATCCATGCATACAAACAAACGGGTCTTCTCCTCCCCTCCTCTGCTAGTCTCCACCATCTGTTCCAAACAACCCTTTCCAGGTGCCAGACGAGGTGGCTACCATACCGCTGCACTTGTAAGATTATGCAAATATAGTCATTCATATTTAAATCGTTAATTATTCAAAATCCTCACAGGATATTGGGGCAGTTTTTGATTTTATGATGGGACAGACATATTTAGTCGATAGCAGGCGGTTAGCTGCATTGCTTGACCTTTACAACAGGGAAATGATGGAGTGTTTTCCTGGTGTGAACCAGAGAAAAGGAGAGGGAGGTAGAATACAAACAGTGAGATAAATCAGGAAGGAGAGACAGGAAGCCCCATGGGCCCTGACATATATTCAACACACAGTGACAGATATGATTCTAAAGAAAGTGGTACATTGTATATTTATAAATTGAGGCAGCAGGGCAGACACTGTATCTCTTCCAATTACACTACATGTCAGGTAAGCAAGTATCCTCTTCTCTCACAGCTTCAGCTTGCACGCTGGGTAAGTTCTGCTGTAGAGGTATGGACATGATACCCTCGTGGCAGATTAAACAACTGTTTTTGGATGAGTGATATATATCCACACGAAAGCTGAAACCTGTCAACATAGCATTTTTCTCCACTGGGCCAACAGACCAGTAGATCAGACTTTTTATGGTGCCCACAAACAAAAGCCAATTACTGATTCACTTATATACTGCTAGCTGAATGTATAAGCATATCGCATAATGTATTAGTAGATTTGTGTTTTTAGATTATAAATTCATATCGGAAAAAAAAATATAACCAAAGCCTGAATTAGCACTTGCATGGCGCAGGTTTTGTTGCTTCAAAGAGAGCTGGTGGATGGCTGCCACTGCTCCCCTGACAAATTTAAATAGCAGTTTATCAGCATAAATTTTAGCTTCTTCTTAATGCAGCTGTGGTTAGGAGCAGGTCACCTTTCTCACATGTGAGCTATCCGCACAGATTGCGATCTTTACTGCCTCTTTAATGTGATCATATTGATGGTGAGAAAAAAAAACGCTCGTCAGTGAGGGTCCATTTCAGCCAGTTCACAGGTAAATCGATTGGTGGAAACAACATTATTGGTCCAAATGTGTCAGCAGCTAGCCAATCAACTTGACCGACATACTTTTTTAATGGCCCCAGGCTGCAGGGTTATTTGTTATGTTGAACCCTGCATAGTTTCTATGTTTCAATGTTTATGAAGCAGTTAGCTATAACTGGACCTGGAGCATCCCAAGAGTAAATAGCATATTTTATTCTATTTCTACTGAAATTCTATTCTGTTACAGACAGATAAGTGGGGAAATATAATGATTAATTTAATTGTATGAGACAGTTTAAATAAAAGAAAACAACACATCAGGTCTACATTATTTAAAGCATAGCACTACTGAAGTATTTCCACAGCTTCACTATTGTACATCATTTATAAAACAAATGTAGCTTTCTTTACCTTGAAAGTCTTGTCTATGGAGGCAGACAGCAACAGATGGCTGACATGGGGCAAAGGACACCACTGCACTGTGTTGACTGGGCCCTGGTGGCCTCCCAGGCTCATCAGAAGCCTCCTGGGTATCCCTGTCATGCTGGGTGTTTGAGCAAGATATGGCTTCAGGCTTGCTGACACATCTGAGAGAATCTGACTTTCTCTGGCCTGATTCCCTAGGACTTGCTCTGCTGGGTGCTTTAGCTCCACTCCCTCTGAAGTGGTAAGTCTCTTCCTCTTAGGGATATACGGTCTGACACCAGATGGGACAGTTTGCTGTCTTTTTGCCGAGTTTGCAGCATTGCCTAAACTTTGTGGCATGCATGGAAGAGCCTGCGGGGATGCCATCTCCCTCTGACTATCAGGCAAATTCAAAGATGTTTCAGTATTTCTAAAATCTGCTGCACCTCCACATCTTCTTTTCGAGTTAGTAAAGCTCTGTGGCTGGGAGTGAGGATAGAGTGAAGACCTGCTTGTTTCTGCCATATTTTTATGATATTCCCACACTGTCTGGTCAGACACAAATCTTGCAGGGTAAGATATAACCTTGACAATATTAGTGTCTTGGTTTTCTTCTGTTTGAGCAGAATCTGTTGCTCCTTCTACTCTCTGATCCAGTGAGTCATCCTCTGACTCTGAATCTTCATAGTCCACTAGTGAAGACATCTTCACATGAAAATCTGAAAACAGAGAGGCATGAGTTGTTTCATTAGAGGCCCGACGGTGACATCTAGTGGCTACATGTACTCCTGCAACTAAAGGTGGTAAACATGCTTGTCACTCTTTTAAGGTTTAAACCTGCAACAGCAGCTTTTGGTTTTAAAATAATTTAACCTGGAATTTTAACAACAAATCTTAACATTTGTTTTGCTTTACCGACTATTTCTAAAATAATACCCCAGAGACCAGCTAAAGATACTAGGGGGAAACTATTCAGGTAAACAAGTTGCTGACCATTTTATTAATAACAAAAACGGACAAGAAGCGATGTTTTGGGAGATTCGGAATCATATGCGATGCTTTTTTAAAAGCTGGCTGTTAGCATTACGTGTTAATTACCGGTGATTACACACTTAGATTGTCCAAAACAGAGACAGCAAAAGGCAGGTTTGTCAACTTCCCACCTTAGGATAGCGTACAGTTACGGTCACGGCCACGCATGTATAATTAGCATGCATGTTAATTGGAGGTATTTGACGTAAGAATTTTGGATTAATAACATCTCTATGACAAGCATTGGTCGTACCTTCCACCAAGTATAGCAAAAGTAGCTAACTATGGTCGTTTGGCTCTATGTTTGGAAACTTAACAGAGACTATAAACACAGAAAGCTACCATTTAATTGTTGTTTGTATTCTTAATTATTGTACCTGTACTCTGCAGAAATAATCACATTATCCGGCACAGAGCATGAATACAGTCATGCTTTAGGCTCAGCATCCCGCAAAACAATTCGAGTAAATGTAGCATTTCAGCATAAAAGTACTGTTACCGATTGCCAATTGAAATAACACGCTCACTTAAATTAAAAGCTCTTATTTTGAAAAAGGCGGATCTGAAGCGACTCCCTCTGTCTTCCGACGTATTATATTTCTGTACATTTAGTTAAACTCATGGGTTTCGTAGGAAATCGAACTGAAAATTATATATCAAAATTTATATGTGTAATATTCACGTAAGCGAATTCCCAAAGTAGTACTTTTTCTGGTGGGGTAATTCGCCGCGGAACTAATGAATAAGGTCGTTTGCCTGGGAAGACTTTCACCCAAACACTACATCACACAGGCTGATGCAAGTTGAATGAGTGAGCTGTCAACTACGTGTGAAGAATACTGACGGTATACCGACTTGTCACTATATTTAATCAGAAATAAAATGAGCTGGATATATGATACATGACTATATAAATTATTAAACATGACAGCATGAGCTAAGTGTAGTTTGTGTTTAGTATAGGACGATTAGCTAGCACTACCAGCTCTGCTGTTATTTTCGCATATGGCAGTTAACTCAGGTGCTGTTTAAGTATATACACACATTCTGTAGAAGATAATTGGATTAGGTATAAAACTGATCCTTGTCAGAACATGTAACATTCCTTTATGACATGTAAATTTGGATATGAACTATTTTTCACTTCATATTTTGCTGTGAAGAAGATGACAGACTGTCAAGGCGATGGCGAAGGAACCATGAGTCCCATGGAGCTTTTCGAGAAACTGAATGCTCAAGGAGAAAAAGTCAGATCCTTGAAATCAGCTAAAGCAGAGAAAGTGAGTGACACGTTTTTCGAAATTTACATTTCTATCACTGTGCAAATGCAAATTGTAATTTCAGGTTCACAGAAGGGGTGAACAGATGATTTTCCTGAACACTGTTTTCTATCGTGACACACAGTGATCATCAACAACATTAAAGTTACTCGCCACTAGGGCTGCCACGATTAGTCGACTAGTCACGATTACGTTGACTATCAAAATCGTCTACGACTGATTTAATAGTCGACGCGTAGTTTGAAGCTTTGTAAGATCACAAAAGACGCAGGAATAAGTAGTAGGATTTAAGAGTGTAATAACGGACTGAAACAGAAGATGGCAGCACTGCATGTACAAGGATGCCAGCTGCCGTTAAACCCCGCTGAAGAAGAAGTAGCTCTGTCCCAGAATTCATAGGCAGCCCAGCTCAGTTTCCAGCAATGGCGGCAGCTAGTTAGTTTTAATATTAGTCTTATTATTCTTTCTGTGTCACAAAATAAACGTTTAACATATTTTCAGGCGAGAATGTAACTGTGTAAACCTCAAATATCTGCTCAGTTTATCAAGACACCACATATTTTCAAAAGCGCTCCAACGTTTTCGGAAACATCTGTTACCCACTAGCTCGATAGCTAGCCGGGGGCAAGGCTCACTGGAGCCCATGAGAGCACCGGACTCCTGGCAAATCATTGTCAAACCCACCACTGTCTTTCGCTACTCAGGTTAAACATGATATATAAGTCACTTAGATAACGTACAAATGTTATTGTTTGGCTTTTTTTTAGTGTGAGATGCTCGAGAATATACTCCGGTGTCCCGTTATATTTTAGATAGCAAGGAGTTTATTAAACTTCACCGAAACAATCTGCAAATGTCATTAACATTTAATAAACTATCATCTTGTCTTTATTTTTAGTTAGCACATACCTTAAACACTTAAAGCTGTAAGCTAATGATAGTTATATAAGAGCAGATGCATGCTGGTGCAATAAGCTGTATGTTTTACGTCCAATGGATGTATGATCTGATTAGTCGACTAATTGCAAAAATAATCGGTGACTAGTCGACTATCAAAATAATCGTTTGTGGCAGCCCTACTCGCCACACTGGTCATCATTGATCATTGTATTACTATGAAAATTTTGACTGGTATTCATGTGGAATGGATGTTACTTTGACATGTGCCACCATTACACCACCATGGCAATGGCACTATTTGACCACTCCAATGAGCATTGAGGGTCCATTCTAAAATATTATGATAGACTGCACATTAAATCCTCAGAGGTCTGGTGTCCATGCCTGTTTTGGCAGCAAAGGGAGGACCTCCTCCTGATGGGTGTATTGTAATTACATGTGCTGTAATTCTGACATTGCTCCTCATTTGCTAACAGTGGATATGTACAAATCTGTGCATAAATCATGCATATGAATGAACATTTCACAAACAAATCAGTGACATATCAATATTTTTATACCTGAAGTTGTCCACACTTACAGAAGAAATTAGAAGTCCCACTCACTTCACGAACACACAAATGGAAACCTGGTCTTTAAAATGACTACTGCCACTAATAATAATAATCATAGTAAATAATAATAATAATAATGTATTGTTATTATTAATATTATTGTTGTTAGTGTTGTTGCCTGTCGACCATTGTTTACAGTTTTCCAAAGCAACATGAGCCACACAATACACAGAATTATTGTTGCATTTTTTTTTAATTCCATGTAAAGAAAACTAAATAGTTATGGAAAGCTGTAGGCTTTAACCTTTTAAACATTTCCATTTCCAAATAATTTTATCTTTCATTAAAAAAACAACTTATATCAGTGCTGGATGTCATCAATTATATCCTAATTTCTTGGCATCCCATGGATGCTGGAGAATCAGGAGAGTTTGTTTTTATGTGGGTTTTTGTTTTGTTTTTAATTGCAATTAATTTCTCATCTAGGGCTGAAAGATCACATGCTCCTTGTCCTCCACCTGTTTTCTTCTTTTTGCTTTAGTCTGTTTTCATATCAGCCCAAACTTTCTTTTTAACAACTTGAGCGTCTGGCTTTCTCCTCGGACTTCGAAAACCGTTTTTTACAGTCTGACTTTGTCCTTCTTTTTTGCTTTAGTAATGCAGACATCTTTCTCTCACTCTCTCCACTTGACCTTCAGGTATACATGCTTCCTCAGATAGAGAAATCAGGTGTTGCTGCATGCAGATTGCAGGCAGTAAACATGAGACAGTTGATTTAGAAGGAATCTTATTTACTGACTTACACAGAGCAGTAAGAAAAAAATTGCCCAGTGTGTACATGCTATAAATTCAACACTGATTTTGACGTCCAAACAGAATAAGAAGGGGTCACACGCATATTAATAAAAAAAGCCATTGTTTCTACAACAGTTTGTCACTGTGTCATTTCTATTGGGATATCTATCATCTAATACGATTGTTTTGGTTCCCCAGGCTGAAATCGATGCTGCTGTCCAGCTGCTGCTAAAGTTGAAAGTGGACTATAAACAGACGACGGGCCAAGATTATAAGGCAGGATGTCCACCTTCAGAAAACCTGATTGTGTCAAACAACGGGCCTGCAGCAGATGACTGTGATGGAGAAGACTTAGTTGACCCGTGGAATGTTTCTGCTTCCAGCACCAAAGGAGTAGATTATGATAAACTCATAGGTGGGTTTTTCAATGAGCTTTAATTCTTCACTTCAAGAGCTGTACTTCACTAATACCTTAATATGAGATAATTTAAGCTGAATAATTGGTGAATGTGTGATGTCACTCCCTAGTGAGGTTTGGCAGCAGTAAAATTGACACGGAGCTGTTGGAAAGAATAGAAAAAGTCTCGGGACAGAGAGCCCATCACTTCCTAAGAAGAGGAATCTTCTTCTCACACAGGTCAGCTTTCCATGGGTTTTGTTGTTTCTAATTTACCAACTTTTGTTGAAAAGATGGTCTTGCAAATGATTATATGGCACGTCGTCAGTAATGTTGAATCAGGGTTAATGTTTACTTGCTATTCCAAATGAAAACATAAAGATAGGAGTGTATTGAGAACACACATTGATAATTCCTTCCTGTTACTGTTTCTGCCAGAGATATGCATCAGATCTTAGATGCGTATGAAAAGCACAAGTCCTTCTACCTTTACACCGGCAGAGGTCCGTCCTCAGAGGCCATGCACGTTGGTCACCTCATCCCTTTCATCTTTACCAAGTGAGTTCAACCTCTTAATTCTGTGATGTCAATGAAATGTAAAGCGTTAAGTGGCTCTGTGACATCTCTCAGCCTGATCTCAATATAGTGTTCAATATCTAAAATTATTGATTCCATGCTCAGTGAATTTTACGTTTAGACTTTTAGACTAAGTTAAAACTGAAGGTAGCGTCCTCATTCCAGATGGCTTCAGGATGTGTTTGACATCCCCCTCGTGGTCCAGATGACCGATGACGAGAAATACCTGTGGAAAGATCTCACACTTGAGGAATGCCATCGCTTCACTGTGGAAAATGCCAAGGACATCATCGCCTGTGGCTTTGATGTCAACAAGACCTTCATCTTCTCAGACCTTGACTACATGGGGTAAAATATGCCAAGAGACTATCTTTATATGTTTATCTGGTAGACTTTGGTGTTGACATTACTGTTTCAAAACAACTAAAAAAATAAAGAACTGTGTGTGTATATATCCATATTTTTTCCAATTCAGATGAATAGAAATGTTTTGATTGTCATTTCAATGTATTATATTCTGCAGTGCATCACCTCAGTTCTACAGAAATGTGGTAAAGGTCCAGAAGCACGTGACATTTAACCAGGTTAAAGGCATCTTTGGCTTCACAGACAGCGACTGCATTGGTAAAATGGCTGAAATGATGTCATCTAATCATTTATTTTACTTATAAGTGTGATTGTGTGATAACTTCTTGGTATGTAATGGTATGTTTTTGTTTTGTTTTGGGGTTTTTTAATACGTCCAGGAAAGATCAGTTTTCCAGCCATCCAGGCAGCTCCGTCCTTCAGTAGCTCATTCCCGCAGATATTCGGCGGCAAAAAAGATGTACCGTGTCTCATCCCCTGTGCCATAGACCAGGTCAAGACGCCATTAAATCAATACGTAGCAACCCGAAATGTACAGTGGTGTTCACAGTATGCAGTTATTTATGTTCTTATCCGTCCTCTCACATTCTCAGGACCCCTACTTCAGGATGACCCGTGATGTCGCTCCAAGGATCGGCCTCCTCAAACCAGCCCTGCTGCACTCCACTTTCTTCCCTGCCCTGCAGGGGGCGCAGACTAAGATGAGCGCCAGCGACCCCAACTCATCTATCTTCCTCACTGACACACCCAAGCAGATCAAAAACAAGGTGCTTTTTGGTCTTTGGTCTTTACTCCTATTCAGATTCAAAATATCTGTGTTTGCTGTCTGATTTACTCTGACCTGTAATAATTTGTCGCAGATTAACAAACACGCATTTTCGGGAGGAAAAGACACAGTGGAAGAGCACAGAAAGTATGGTGGCAACACAGAGGTAGATGTCTCTTTCTTGTATCTGACCTTCTTCCTGGAGGATGATGAAAAGCTGGAGAAGATAAAAGAGGTGAGGAAGTAGAATCTGAACTGTTTGTCAGTCCCTCCTTCCCTCATCCTCTTATTTCCCCTCTGCACACCCCTCTCGTCTGCCTGTACTCATTCAATCCCTTCTTTTGCAGGACTACACAAGTGGGGCTCTATTAACAGGAGAACTGAAGAAGATTTTGATTGAGACTCTGCAGCCAATGATTGCCCAGCATCAAGAGAGGCGAAAACAAGTCACAGATGAGATGGTGCAGCAGTTCATGACACCCAGGCCTTTAAATCATAAGTTCTAGCTTGCTTGGGCATGAGCAGTCAGGGTTCACCATGTGGTTAAGATCAGTATAAGAACAAAAAAAGAATCCTGCTTTATTTCCATTTGAAGTCTTTTTAATGGGAAAGAAGGACAATTTCTCTTACAGTTTACAACCAAACTGGAGGTACAAAAAAAGAAAGAAAAATCGTAAATAATAAATATAAATCACTGGAGTGATGAAATGCCTCTCTGTGTCAAACCAAGCATGGCATTGCCTGCACCTTCATGCTAATTCCCAGTTGATTATTGACTTCCAGCAGTACCAAATGTACCCATTTATTTTCACAATGTGTTACAGCTCTCTCAGGACTGGAAGACGATAAAAGCAGAGTACTAACACATATCTCTAAAAACCGAACTAATATAATCAGTTAAGATATACATCCACTTTGTCTTTATTTACTTAAAAACAGCCTTCTGAATAATAATTGTAACTGTGTGATTATCAAAAGCAGTTGTGTTGTAACTTGTAATCAGGATCAGCCAGCATGTGAGGTGTATTATAAAAAAGTTTGTCTTATAAATACACCTCAGTTTGAACATACATCACATGTAGGATGTCAGTGTCTCAGTCATGAGAACAAAAGCAAATGTTTGTTGTTATCAGCAAGAGGGACATCAGTCAAGGAAGGTAGAAAATCTTCATCCAGCTTATTCTCACACAAAAAAATTAAACGTCTTAACAACAGCATCTTTTGAAATAATTTTTTATTTGAAAATGTTTTAATTAGAAGTAAAGCCATGATTTTTGCTTTTGTTTACTGAATTACGCTCACCGCCTACTTCATTAGGTACGCATCTTTGCAATTTCCTATTAACATAAATACCCAATCAGCCAATCGCATGGCAGCAACTCAATTCATTTAGAAATCCATATATGGCCAAGAAGACCTGCTGAAGTTCAAACTAAGCATAACGAAGAGAGGGAAAGGTAATTCAAGTGACTTTGAACGTGACTTAGTTGTTGGTGCCAAGTGGGCTGATCTACATATCTCAGCAACTGTTGATCTGTTGGTATTTTCCCCCACAACTATCCAAGGTTTACAGGGAATTATATCCCGTGTGCCAATGCCTTGTTGATGCAAGAGGTCAAAGGAGAATGGCCAGGCTGCTATGGGTTGATAGGAAGGCAACAGTAATTCAAATAATAACTAGCTACAATCAAGGGATGCAGAAGAATATCTCTGAATGCACCAAGCAGACAGGCTACAGCAGCTACAGCATTTGTGTCAAACCAGCAGGAACAGGAAACGGGAAACTGAGGCTACTATTCACACAGGCTTACCGGTATTGGACAATACAAGACCTGTAAAACATCTGTTTTGAATCTCGATTTCTGCTGTTTCACTCCGATGGGAGATTGAGAACTTGTGAAAGCATGGATTCACCCTGCCTTTTATCAGTGGGTCTGGATGCTAGTTGTGGTGTAATGATGTGGGGGTTCTTTTAATGGCACATTTTGGGCCCCTTAGTACCAGCTAAGCCACAGCCTGTCCTTAAGGATAAAGTGTCCTTTATCCTTAAAATGCAGATGGACCATCTGCATCTTAAGGATAAAGGACACTCTTTCGAGGATGCCAATGTTCACATTTTGGACAGAGAGGACAGATGGTTTGAAAGAGGAGTGAAAGAAGCCATCTATGTCCACTGTGAGCGACCATCTTTGAACAGAGGCGGTAGTTTATGACACCAACTGTCTGCCATCTATAATCCAGTTTTGAGTTCCCTCCCCAGACGCCTTAACCCCCACTCACATCCTGGGCCATCTGACCTCAGGAATTCGCATGATAAGGTGGGGCCAGGTTTCACAATGAGCTCACCCGAAACTCTGGCTGATTGGGACCCACACCAAGTTTCACACCTTGGCTCAGGCGATTAGAGGACCTTAGAACTGAAGAAGCTTCTCGGATGAGAGGTGAAACGTCTTCAAGCAACTTAAAGAAGTCCAGATGCTTTTCTTTGCAAGCTCCTTTGACAATAATGTACAGTGCTGTGTTTTAAATGTTTCTGTGGTAACACAGACAAAGTCATTTTTCCCCCCACAATGTCTTAAAACACAAGAGCATTAGCATTTAGTATTACTGACAGAACCACAGACTCATGTAACACGTTTACATACAACAGTAGGAAATGCACGGGATATTGTTTAAGACTATATGAACATAGGTTACCATAGATAATATAGAAAATAGTGCATTGTATGCAGTTAATTTAAAGATTCTGATCTAAATGTAATTCAGGTTGATTGGTATTTTAAGATAAAATGATGAGTGACGGCCTCTTTTTAAATGTGCAGTGCTCAATGTTAAACGTGGGAATGTGCAAATTAAACTGTAACGGTAATAAAGATAACTAGTTTTCATAAAGATAGGCTTAAAAGTAGTAAGGAGAAATCATTACTGCTATCTACTGCCTGGCTTGAAAGCAAGAGAATATAAAATGTAGTTCTGTTGCTGTCTGCATTTATGTGGAGCTTTATGTATCTATGTAGTCTGGCCTGAAAGGAGACGCTACCGGTAGACTGCAGCGAGAACTGCCAGCATCTGAGCCAGCCAGACTCTGTCTCTCTCATCATGGTCACCTAAATGCACAGTAATGGCAGGTTTTGTAATAAGGCAGATCGCGCTAACATAATATGCACTGTTAGATGATTATTTATCTGCCGCATTAACGGGAGAGGACGTGCAAACGTTACCGCTGCTACTGGGTTGAGATTCACGAGTCCGGAGCGGAATTAAAAACAAGACATTCATTTAAGGTTATCGCGTGTTTTGTGAGCAAATGCTTTTGCATATTCGTAGTGTTTCCTCCCTTATATGAAATATCTACTTTGCAAGTATTGCAAGTTGCCCTGTTGTCTTCCGTTCTCGTAAAGTATAACCAAACTTTTGAGCGTTTGAACCGCTTAGGCGCCGTGTTTCCTGCCAGGTAAATGACGCTCCGCAACGTGGTGACGTCATTCGGGGCGGCTGGAATCGATAAGGGAATCGTTTGCAAAATTGGCAAACAATTCCAAGGAATTGAAACAGTGGGAACCGGTTTTCGACAACAACCAGTTTTCGATACCCATCCCTAGTTATCCCATGTCAAGTCAAAGTCAAGTCCCTGTTGCTTATGCAACATTCTGAAAACAACACGAAAATACGTGAAGCATTTTCCAGACATGCACATTGGGCATAAAACACCTGCTTCCAAAAGTCACAAGGCCACACAACGTGACTGAGCAAAAATAAATCACACTGAAAAATACAATTATGATAAAGCCAAAAATGTTATAAACATAACGTTTAAGCTATAAACCATGACTGGATGATTCATTGTTACGTCAGTCTATGTATTCAAACTACATTATAACTACACAAATTGCCACACTGGAAATTCACAAGGCTGATGAGGACCACAGTTGATGTGACGGTAGAGGAAAGATAGCTTCAGACTTTTGGTGTAGGTGATGTGCCCCCTGCAACAGCCAATGGGCGTGAGGGGCGGACAGTACCAACTAGAGGAGGGCTCTGGGGGAGTTGTCCGCTTCTAAATAATCCGATTGGGCCGTCTTAAAAAGGGCAAACGCTTCTTTTCTACTTTGAAAACCCGCCTTCTGCCGCGGTACAGAAATAGAAAGGTTTGCCTGAAAGAGCACCTCTATAGAGGGAGAGGAAGGGACACCAGTGAGAAGAAAACTGCTTTATTCCAGTTTCGCGTCCGAGCGATTAGCCAGAGACGTTTATCTTCCGTTTGCTGAGCATCAGCAACGTAAAGGAGGCTATTACCTAGCTTACCAGCCTGGCTGAACACCAAGCCGGGGGGTCGTAAATAGCCAAGTTTACACAGATACCGAGAAAGCATTTCCCACTTACGCCTCTTTAATTACGTTTATCAGCCCTTAAGTTAGCCTGACACCTTCCAGTCGTTGCATTTTTTGAGGGAATGGCACTGGACTTCGCTGCTGGATGTGTAGGAGGTGAGTAGCAGCTAGCCACGTTAACAGGTTGACTCTAGCATTAGCATTAGCCACCTTTCTGTTTTTTTCCATCGTCAAAAGCTCAAGCTGTTGTTGCGGTGTAATTTGTGCCGTGCCGTGATTTCTCGATTTACACCCAGCTAGTTTATCTGATAACATTGTAAACCCACATGAATGACAGGTTGAATACTAAAACACTGGAGCTGGGTGCTTTTTAACCCCCCAGCTCAACGTTATGTTGCAGTGCTAACGTGAAGTTATTCCCAAATCTGCAGCACCCACGTAGAGATTGCTGTTTATAGTCGACATTCATCATATATCTACGTATCAATTAAACTTGCACACGTCCAGGAAACCCCAGAAATGTGAAATGATCGTGATCTCAGCTTTTCTTTAGTGATTATCGGGCAATTTCCCCCAAATATCTGCATCCCTTTCATCATTCCACTAACCCATTCCAAAGTAGGGAGTTACCATGAGGAGAGGCGGCGGTCCGCAGAAAGTTAAGCTCATGCATTCATCTTTGCCTCACACAAAAGCCCTGTGGGAATTTTGCAAGCTGTTTTGTCAGTGTTCAAGGACAGGACTTCCCAAAGTCTGTTGGATCCCAGGTAGAGTTACTGCACTGTAACTTAGTCTTAGATAACACCTTCATTGAGAGAGTCAGTAGTGCGGTGTAGAATGACTGTACTACAGTATTACTAGTACTACTATCTCCCTTGAACGGCTTAACATGTAGCTGATTACAAAATACAAAGGAATGGTACCAGATTTGGACTAACATTAAACTATTTATATAGAATAGTCTGAGAAATTATTTTTTTAAGGGAATAAAAAGTTCAGATATTGCTTTACCAGTGCATTTTAGTTATACATGCAGTATGTAAGTTACTGCAAGAGTAAAATAACGAAGTTGTTTTTTTAACTGATGTACTGATGTAAACCCCTAATGGCTTTACATCAGTTTCCCAACCTAGTTGACAACCTTGCATGAACACATGGCAGATTTAAATCACCCCAAGTGTTTTAAGCTGTATGATTTGTTTACAAAGATGCTTTTTATTTGCATAACATATTTATCTTTAGAAATTCAGTGGTGTTATTTCTGGTGCATTATCCTCATGTTGGTGTGCAGTCTTTGAAAACATCTGATATGAAGACAGTGTTGTATAATGGTTTTCTGGCATATTGACACAAGTCAAGGACAGGCCAGTGTTGAGCTTTCGTCAGTGTTAAGCTTTCGTCACTTCGTGCAGTGCAGTGACCAGCTGATGACGGCTCCATCTCATGATGGACAGGTGTCTGTTGCAACTACTGGACCAAAAGCCATCTTCTTTTTCCAAACTCAACCCATCAGTGCATTTGTACCTTTATAACTCTATTATTATATTGTGGTTCTTTTCTTAAGAGAAGAAGTCCATGGGATATATGATGACCTTGTGTGCACTGAGATTACTTCTGTATGACATGTTTTCCACCCACTGTCTCTGCTCTAACACAACAACTTTTTGCATGCTGTGGTCTGGTGATTATCTCTTGAGTTTTTAATGAGAATAGTTCAGTGAAATGGTAAGTTGTTCATTCCTGTCTTTTTTGTTTTTGTTTTTTAGGTGCTGCTGGTGTTTTGGTTGGGCATCCGTTTGATACTGTAAAGGTGGGTGTCTGCTGCATCCTCTTTGATGTTTGCTCATTAGTCACAAAAAATAAAAAAGAAATGCAGTACTTTGCTGACAGCCTTCATTTAAATCCAGATAAGCTGAGAGTACACAATGAGCCCAAGAGAGGAATGGGATGACTGAGCAAGAGGAATAAATCTTCTGATTAGTTAGAGTTCAGAACGGGACAGTACGTTCACTTCTTTACAGATTTCAATGAAACCGTCATTTATCAAAGGATTTGTAGGGATGGTTAATTAGCTGAATAACTTGTAGTCACATAGCCTATATAATCATCACTATGTACCTGCAGAGTCCCACACGATTTTATATGCATTAAAGTTAGTTGTAATGTTAAGGTTGAAATCCAATTAATTTTTATCACAACTTTTACATGATTTGTGGTTGAGGCATAGGATTTATGTGAAAGAACCTAAAAACAGTTTTTCTTTACTTGATGCCATTCGCATATTAATGTTGCATAGACTGGATTAATCAGTGGTAAAGTGAGGACGTTTTGACGTGAGAGACTTGTGTGAATGTGGAGCATCCGCTTTAGAGGCAAGCAGTGAGAGAATGGTTTGGTTATAGTTCTTTTACACCCTTGCTTTCAATGTCATTTCTCCCTGAGCCGGTGTCTGCTTGGGGCTCGGAGGCTGTCTTTAACAGCAACAGTGTCACTGTGTTGTAGATGAGAGAGAGAAATAAACAACCTCTCCACGGAAATGTGACTTAGTAAGTATGGTCCAGGTCTTTCTTTCTCTCACCCACTGTTATGTCTTTGAGATATTAAAATAAAAAGCACCGAAGACATTTTGTTCTTTTTACAGCTTCATACTCGGTTAATGTTTTTCTTATTCTCCCACATGTTGCACCCCCCCCTTTATCATCCTTTGTTTTTCTTCCTGTTGACTGCTTGTTTCCCTGAAAACCTGTATTACACAGATCTTGGTTTGTAGTTACTGTGGTCCTCTTTGGCCTTTTTCCAGTTTTTACTCCAATGAGTTCTGTCACCCACAGGTGCGGCTTCAGGTTCAAAATGTGAATAAACCTATGTACCGTGGGACGTTCCACTGCTTCCAATCAATCATACGCCAGGAGTCGGTGAGTTTAAATTTGTTAGCACAGTGCTTGCTTTAAATTAAATAGGTTACATTTAAATATGTCCTTGGTGTTAAGCTGGAGTTGTTTATTATCTGGAGAATGTCCTGTGCACTGATTAAAGTGTTTAGTTGCTGTCCCGTCTCTCAGTAAAGGCATTAGGCAACGTGGGCGAGGTGGGGGGTCTCTGTTAGCTGGGGTCAATGAGGAGCTTATTCCTGGAGGAGCTAAATAAAGCTTTGGACATCATGCTATTTTTGCTAAGAGGGGGCACGGCATGACCTCATGGCTGTTTCACATGGATGTCCTTTATTCCGCCCACAGTAATATTCAAATGTAAGGTGGTTTCTCAGCTGTTTATGTACTTGTAAAATAAATGATGAGGATGTATTTGAGAAGTAGCTTTATGGGCAAAAGGAGATTATTAGACGATACGCAACCCATAATTATTTGCTTTAGCCATATTAGTAATCCATTGCTGATAACATCTGGAAAAAAGTGCACTGCTTCCTATAGCCTCCTTACTTTCTTGTTTTTATAGTGTTGATCTGACTCAGTAACATCTGTGTTTGCAGATGCTGGGTCTGTACAAAGGTATTGGCTCTCCAATGATGGGTTTGACCTTCATCAATGCTATAGTTTTTGGTGTCCAGGGAAACACAATGCGCATGCTTGGCCGTGATACACCTCTCAACCAGTTCTTGGCTGGAGCCTCTGCTGGAGCTATCCAGTGTGTCATTTGCTGTCCAATGGAGCTGGCCAAGACACGTATGCAAATGCAAGGAACTGGAGAGAAGAAGTCTAAGAGGAAAATGTACAAGAACTCCCTGGACTGTCTGGTGAGAATCTACAATAAGGAGGGGATCAGAGGGATCAATCGGGGTATGGTTACCACCCTGGTGCGTGAGACACCGGGTTTTGGCGTGTACTTCCTTGCGTATGATGTGCTGACACGCTCACTGGGTTGTGAGCCAGAAGACCCCTACATGATCCCCAAGCTGCTGTTTGCTGGTGGCATGTCAGGCATAGCTTCCTGGCTGTCCACCTATCCCGTGGATGTGATCAAGTCACGCCTGCAAGCGGACGGGGTCGGCGGCGTTTACCAGTATAATGGTATCATGGACTGTGTCAGGCAGAGCATACAAAAGGAGGGGTGGAGAGTGTTCACTCGTGGACTAACATCCACTTTGCTCCGTGCATTCCCAGTGAATGCAACCACATTTGCCACTGTGACTTTGTTCTTAATGTACATGCGCGAGGGTGGAGAGTGTAGCATTCCAGACTCTGAGCCGCCGTCTGTCCAGCTGCAGCCTCTGCAAACGCAGACACAGCCGACCAGCATGTAAGCTGGCGTGCAACAGTGAGTGTTGTTAATTTTTAAGCAAACCTATCTGTAGACAGTTTGTACACAGGTCAAGGATCTGTTCATTAGTGTCCACAATCACAGAGGAGAGCTATGTTTTGGGTAAGCATCTGTCCATAAAGCTTAAACCAAGTGGTCTCACATAGTATTTAAATAATATATATTTTAAGAGAAAAGCTGCACTTGTAAATATGTTCTCTTTGCTTTTGTACATATTTAGCTTTTTTAAGCAAATTGAAATAAACTTGACAGTTACAAGAGTTACTGTAACATACAGTGACTGTTACAGATGTCCCAAAAATGTTGAACACTTTGATCCTAATGATGCCGTTTTCATCCTATAATATTACACAAGCCTAAACACACAGCACGGCGTTTGGTATATTTGTGAATCGGTGCTGTTTATACTGTTACTTTCTACCATTAGTTAAATGAAGATGATTTTTAGGGTAATTTTTAATAGTCAAAAATTATCCTGTTTAGCATCACGTGAACACTGTTTTGTAGCATCTTGTGTAAACTGTTACAAGCAAATTTTCATGTTCATTAATGCTTCATGTAGCTTGAACTGGATTAGACTGAAATTTTAAAAGGTAAATTAAATAAAAAGTCACAACGCACTTTTTTTTTAACCTAAAGATCTCCCCTCTCTGCCCCAAGTTGCTAGACAAACATTGGCTTGCACACATGCCTTGAAATGTGCACATAGGACGAGCTGTAATTTCGCCTCTAGCTACTACGACTACTGAGCCACTGATAATCGCTAACAGAGGGTTAAACTGTCACTTGTACTGAATGACCATTGCTGTAATGTTCAGCCAAGAAAAATGGTTAGGAAAACTAGGTTCAAACGCCAGTCGCTTTTCTTTCTAGGAAAGAGGGTAAATGTTTAGAAGCGATTGTCTACATTGCTGCTGCGGATCAGACTTGTGACTTCTTAACATCCACTTATACCCAGAAGTAGCCACCGCAATCATGTGTTGGAAGAGTAAAGGGAGGATCAGAACAAAATTCATCAGTCCTCCACTGGAATGGAAACTGGGGGAAAAAAGTGTCTTGATTGTCTTGACGTTTTTCATTTCAGTCAGGCTTTTCGCCATCATAATCTCAGCATCTCACTGAAAAGATGCAGTTGGCTAAGTCTCTGACGCTAGATTTTGTTTTGTTTAGTTTTGTTTGTTTTTTTTGGCAGAAAATTCAAATTTTTGGACAATGGAGTGTTAAACCTTCTGGTGAAATTACTGATTTGGCTGTATGATACACTTGGCTTAAAAAAACAACAAAAAAAAACAAAACAAACTTTAACCCTTTAAAGTCCCATGATGCCAAAAAAATTATGCCTACACCAGCTTTACCTTCCTTGTAGCTGAGTTAATTCTGGCTGCTGTATAAAGTTTCAAGTTTGCAGTTACCACAAACTTTTTATACCACGTCTTTGACTGTAATATCTATACAGAGAGAAAGTTTGTAATGAAAAATATTGGAGGCTCTGATGGTGGTCTGTTGCAGTACGATATAAGAATTTTTGATGGTCAGAAAAAATAAGTGTAATATTTTCTTTGTTTGAGGCGGTTATTGTAAAACCAAATCAGATGCAATATAATCATGTTGTGGACATTGTAGTGTGTCCAAAGAAAGCACCTTACGGTATGACATTAAGCATGTGTATGGTTAAAAATACATTTTGGCAATCACAATTCCTGCCAATGGATTTTACAATTTTACAAAGGGAAGATTCTCTTGCAGTTTGCCAAGACCAGTCAAGTACACTAATTTCTGCCACCTAGAGGCAGAGAAGGTAATGGCTCCTGTATTTTTAACCTTTGTATATTAACTAAAAAAAAGTCTGTTTTTTTCCTGCATAGTTAACAATTGACATTCTTCAGGATTAAAATGAGCATTATACCCAGCCAGCCTGCAGCAAGTGCATTCACGAACACCTCTATATTAGATATTCACAAGAAAGGTGTCCTAAATACAGAAGCCATTACTTTCCCTTAATGTAAATGATCTACATCTTCACAGCTCACTGACCTCCAGGTGTAGCTTAGCCCGCAGTGCCGGCTTAGATGTGGAGGTCTTGAAAACTGCTTTGGATTTGTCCAAAGAGAATGTATATATTGAATGTGGCAGTTTTCTTTGTCTTTTTCTTGTTTTTTGCTTTGTGAGAACTCTAGACTTCAGATTTTACTTTAATGCATTCATGTGTTGTTACCGCTTTTTTCCCTGCTATGTTTTTGCCTGTGGGTTTATTTTTATTGGCAAGTAATTCCTGATATCTCTGTAAAAGAAAATGCTGCTGTAAATATCTGATGTTGCTATTGTTTGTACTGTTAACAACTTGTACAATACCTTTTACCAAAGTAGAACATGTCATTTAAAACCCCAAAGGAGAACAGTGAAATAAAATACTTCACTTTTTTCCTTTTTTTTTTTTTTTTTTTTTGGGCTGGGCATCTTTAAGTTTGAACATTTGGAAACCCTACAAATTATTAGGCTTCTAACAAACCCCCCAAAATAAAGTTTTAAGTGAATGAAAGAACGAGCTGTCGCAATTCAGTAAAAAAAAAAAAAAGTTATATAATAAACGTCACATTTTTTTTTGCTTTCGTGGTCTGTTAGAAGGAAACAGGCTGACCTCTAGAGGAAGTAAGCTGATATGAAAGAAGCTCAATGCAGGTATTGGAAAAGATTTCCTTCTCAAAATGTGGCACAAAACTACTTTAATAAACACATAAAATATAGTTTATTAAAGAAAACAAGCATCCATTATTATGTTATTTAAGTTTCAATTATTGAATTCTTACCAATTCTGCTTCATACTACCTTACAGGTCAACTGTACACTTTGAAGAAACCCAATGTGTTCTTTAACATAAATATAAAGTTGAGTGTTGTGCCCCTTCAACTTGATGTGCAAAAAGGATGAACCAAGATCCTGAAGCTCTTCTCTCATTGAGAGATCATATAAAATGCAGTCAACGTATTATTCTAACTGCTGTCTTCCTGAGACAAAGACAGAAAGAAGCAGAAGAATGTATGAAGTGAAAAGAAATACACATAAGGATAAATGAAAAAAGAAAGAAAGATGTATTTCAGTTTGTAGAGTCCCAGCAGTATTTTTTCCAGCAGCATGCTAGCTGTTCTTTCCTGATTTTGACATATTCATGAGGAAGGAGTCACAGGAGTAGCGCAGGAACCGATAGATCTCCTCTGCTTTGTGTCGACTCATACACCCTCCCTTCTGTATGGCTTCTATCGGGCTGCAGGGAGGAAGCAGGTAAAGAAGAGATGACGTACTGAAGAAGAAGAAAGTGTTCATAATTTGATACAACACAACGTCCATCACCTGTTTATTAGCTGGGCGATCGATGTGAAGTTGTGGCTCATGTTGAGAGCTTGAACATAGTTAACTGAAGGCAAGCTCAAGTACAGCTGCAGTGCTTGCTGCCTATGCTGCCCTTTGACTTCCACTGGTATGCCGATGCCGTGACCCTTGCGGTGCTCCAGACGTGCCACATCTGCCAGCAGCCCGGCACTCTCTTCAGCACCGTCGCTCCACAGCAGGCGAACCCCTGATCGCACTAGCGCCGCCAAAGTGCTGTCAAAGTAGCGAGTTCGCTGAAAGGGACGAGATGCCTCACCTGGGACAGTGACAGTTAACATAAAGATCAGAAAGACATTGTCTCATGCAGCAATCATTCAGCCTAATCCTCTGTTAATTCAGTGAATTTGTGGAAAACGCTGCTAAACTCTGTCCATTTAAACCAAATGCACTCTCCCAATTTGGCGACCTATTTGATGTGTGCCATGCAGATACTGTTTCAACCCTCCAGCATGCCTACATCCACTCATAGGCCAGTAAATATTCTTATTTGCAATTTACCATAAGGGCTGCAAAATAACAAAGAAAATGAGCCACACTTTGAAAACGTACCGGTCTTGGTTCGGTCTTTTTCCACTATGATGCACACGCGCTCAAACAACCCCTGCAAGCTGTTCACTCTTTCCGCCAGTCGCTTCCGGTGCTGTGCCGCAGCCAGATCTGATTGGCTCTGCCTTTCCACCGCCATGCGGTTGCTGACAATGAAGTAGCTGCTGTCCAAAGAGCAGACATGGACGGTGGCTGCATGTCGCTGACGCAGGCTGGTCAGCAACTCCACCCCGCTACTGATGCAGCGACTGTCCACTAGGATGCAAACAGACCCAGATGGAGCGGAGGTTTCACTCACTATTAAATTCTCAGCTGTGGTCTTTTGAGGAGCCAATGGAGTGGCTGGGACTGCCTGTGGAAATGAAAGGAAAAACACCTTATACTTGATTTAAACCTGTGGTGATAACAGGTTAAATAACTCAATATAATATGCTCCTTGGTCCCAGAAAAAAAAAAACGGTTACACAATTTTTTTCCCTCATAATTATTTATGTTTATCTTCTGTCCCTCATAGTGGACATGGAGTCTTGTTTGATAACAGAAGATATGATGTAACGTAGTGATATTGTTTCTATTTTTGTGTGGATTTTTGGTATATTACCAGAAACAGTTAGGAATGTGTACGTCTCTTCTTGTCTGCTCATACCTGCGATTGCTTCTTTGAGGAAACTTGCAGGTGTGACTCCACAAAGTCTAGTTCATCAGAGAGGAGATGCTGATTTTCTATCGTCTGGCGACACCTTCAGGAGAGAGAAAGAAAGACAATCTCAGAATTGTTACTAAGTACACACTCATCCTTCCATTCTCTTCTGCTTATACAAATTCACGGCCATGAGGAGGATGGCACTCGCTCTTTATTACTTTATTATAACTTCACCTCTCATTTTGCTGTTCTTCACTCACAGAGCTCCTTTGTGCTTTGCTCAACAGTGAGACCTTAGAAGATAACGACACAGCTTTCTTTCCTTCTTTCCCACAAGGCTCTGGTGGTACCATCTTTGGCAATGAAGGCAACACACCCTCTCCTGCTTTGAGAGCCCTCTCTTTACTAACTTCATCTATCTCCTCCTCACTGGAATCATTCATTTGTATGACCCGAGTGCGTTTAGTTTTCATCTCGGCTCTCTGTTCTGGTGGAGGCTGAGCTCTGGTTTTTGTGCTGCCTCTTGCTCTGGCGTTGTACAGGAAAACGCGGCGCCTGGTGGGATACTGCTTTCTCCCGTTCACAAACGAGTTCTCGGGCAGAAGGTCAACATCTTCAGCATCTTCCTCACTGGTGCCCACCAACTCCACATCACTGCCCACTACAAAGCTGTCCTCTTCATACGTCTCATCCATCTCAGGCACCTGTTTCCACACATTAAGAATGTGGCATCCTTAATTAGACTACCAATCATCAAAGCCACTTAGTATTTTGTTGCTTTGTGTATCTTTTAAAATGTATTTATTTGTTAGTATACCTGGGAAAAGATGTCCATGTTGTGATGTCTTCTGTTGGAAATTTTGAATTTGCCCTGGACTGCAGGGCTTCTCACTGACTTCAGGTACACTCCATGCATCTCTGAGTCTGACAAAGAGGAGAACAGACAGAGAGCCAAAGTGTAAATATCATAGCATGACTCGCTCAGCCTCCTATCACACTGAGAAGCTCAGAAGGAGAGAATTCAGTTAAAAAAAAAAAGAAAAGAAAAATGTGTTGTACCATTCAGGCCCTGAGAGAATTGTGTATTGTCGACCACAAAACCGTTGAGAGACTGATTCTGTTCTTCTCCATCCTCCTCATCCGACGAGACCTCTACCCCTTCCTCGACCTCTGACAGCTGTGCTTCTTCATCCAAAAACTGACGCCCTTTTCGGCATTTGCCGCGCTGACAGAGGAAGGATGGAAAATGTCAGGGATGACGGATGCTGAAGGTGCCAGTCGCAGATTTGTAATGACTTGACTTTTTATGAAAGGAAAAATGGATCATGATGTCATGTAACGATCTTTAAAAAGAGACAGCGGTATGTTTTTGTCATATAATTGAGCTTTTTAAAAATTTTGGATGTAGTGTAACCATTAAAATGAAAACACTGAACACTAATAAACTAATAAAAAATGAGAATTTTGAGCTTCCTTTAATTTCGCAGAGGTTTTTTGTGAGTTTCAGCTCACTCATCACTCTCACTGCTTTCAGGACACAGCAGGCAGCTTTTTTAAGAAGGTCTAAGACCCTCTAAGCTTTAAAACCTCAGCACCAAACTACACACAGGCACATGCAGAGGTAAGAAATAAGAATATCTTAAAAATATCTACCTAGGGAGCTGGTAGTGAACCGTAGAAATGATGATGAGTGTACACTACTGTGCTTACTTCATTATATTTGCTACGGAAATGGGAAACAGTTGCAGCAAACACACACGGAAATGCAGTATATAAGGCTAAAACAGAGTTTGTACAATTCTAATGAGGTTGATTGTCCATATTTGGTGTGACCACCTTTTTCTTCAACACAGCCTAAACTCTGTTGGCAAGTTTTTTGATAATTTCTTTAAGTAGTCTTCAGGAATAGATCTCCAGGCTTCTTGAACGACATTCAAACTCTTCTTTAGGCGTTGGCTGTTGTCTGCTCTGTTAAGATGATCCCACACTGCTTCAATAATTTTGAAGTTCAGGCTCTGGCAGGGCTGCAGATGGCTGCAGACCACCACTGCTGTACCTGTCTTCTGTTCTCCTAAGTACATATAAATGATTTGATCCAAAATTTTAAATTTGGATCCAATACTTCAAAAGACCCATTGCCACTAATTTTCAGTCCAATTCCTGTGTAATTTGGCCACTTTCCTCCATTTTTTTAAGGAAACACTGCACACATGCCAAGATATGTTCCCAGCTAAAAGCTCCTTAGGAATCACCTTGTTGGTGCAGAAATACTATTTCATAACTGTCAACTAAAGAATTAAGGAACACCTTATCTGTTTTGTCATAGGCTGCTAGTAAGGCAAAGCCTAAAGACATAGTGCCCCCCCACAAAAAAAAAACCTCTAAAAATGGTCAGGTAAAAGCTGTGGACTGAAAATTAGTGAAAAACAGCCTTTTAAGACCATCACAAAGTCTGGAGAACTGTTGCTCAAGACCATCAGTCCATCCATGAATGGCTTTCTGGGGAAAAAGGCAGGGTACAGCTCACCACTCTGTCCAGAGCTGAGATGGATGGATGAAGACTTTTCCATAACACTGCAGTCATTTCAAAATGACATTCCCCACTCACATTAGAAACCTAAATACGAGCCATGTTTATATTGTGTTTACAGTTACATGAAAACACGGATCTCAGATCACAGCATCCGGCTGAGCCATCTGTTGCTGTACAAACCTTGGCTTTGGCCCTTTTCCTTTCAGCTCTCTGCACTGTGGCTCTGCACACGGAAACAGATTCATTCTGGAAATCATCATCAGAAACAGATTCGCCTCCCGTTTCATCAGACTGGAACACAGAGAACAAATTGGTGAAATACTGAAAACTGTTAGTAGTTTGTGACATATTATTAGATAATGAGCACTTGTAGAAACATCTTTAAGTGATATATGGAGCACGAGTAATTAAAATCACATCATCTGTGTTGAATAGATTGAACCATGTGCTACGCATTACTGTTAGTCATGAAGAGCTTACAGTATTGAGTGCAGCAGCATGTTTTCTTTTCACAACCACCGGGGAGTCCACATCACTGTTGATCTTAGACTAGGAAAGACAAGACATGCTACATGTTAGATACAGCACAGAGCAATCTCCCCCTGACTACAAGCTGAATATCTTAAGCCTGGAAATGAATGATAGAAGCAAACTGTCTGAATCAGATACCTCCTCATATCTCCTTTTTTGTCATATATGCCTTGTTTATTGCAAAGTGAGCAGCAACTATTTGTTTACTACTGGTTAAAAACTCAGTAAAGGGGGCTTAAAATGCTTCTCCTTATCTTTTGTATTAGTTATACTTCAATAATATTGGATGTTCATATTAAACAAGGCCAAAGTGTCAAACAATCTGAGGCCACTGAACCTCCATCTACATGCTGTTCAGATTTTGTTTGTGATCTGCAGCCAATCAGAAAAAAGCTGTACTAAAGGGGCGAAGGGAGCAAAAACTGTTTGTGACATACAGTTGGTGAACTTAGATGTTTCACCCACTATCCAAGCACAAGATTAAATAAGGATTGTTCATGAATCACGCAGTGCTCTAAGTCAGCATATGAACTTTGTAGCTGGAGCATAAAAGCTCCCCATTTATACAAAAATGCTAGACTAAAAACAAAATTGCTCCACTGTTGTGTATGTAAATGTTTTCCTGTTTAAAGCAATACCTCTGGATTTTGGGCTACCTTGTACAACACCTTTGAAAATTCAAAATGAAAAACACTACACCAAAAACAGCCCATTTGAAGAGAGGATGCTGAAAACGAAACGACGTTCAGACTGAAATGTTTTACATTTTTTTGTTACAGCCACTGGGAATGCTCCTGAAATGTATGGCATTTTAAAAATTAAAAGATCATCAGATTCCCGAAATATTCAGCACTTTCTCACCATTTCGGGGGATGATAAGGGGTTGACTTTGTTCGGATGTCTTCTTTTATGAAGCACAACTTCATCCTCGCTGTCACTGTTGCCCTCCACTAAGTAAGAAGGTGAGAGATACAAGCAGGTAGACACAAATACGATACAAATACGAAGAAAAAATGCTGTTTCTTTCTTTGAGATTAAGCAAACCTGCATGAGGAGAAGAGCCAGAAACATGGTATGAGCCGTTTTCCTCATTAGGCCCTCTCTCTGCTACATTGATGCCACTTTGTGCTCGTCTGCGTTTCAAGCTGGAGGCCAGACCGGGCATTAGGGTTCGCTTTGCTCCCGGGGACATGATCGGAGACGGGAGTGCACCACTTTTAGACATCCTACATTCTGACAGCATTTGTGGTGTGGAATGCTTGGATTCGCTGCAGACTGGAGGTATTCTCTGTTTAGCAAAGCTGTTACAAGGAGTAGAAGAGTTAGAGACAGCTGCCGAAAGTGTGGTGCAGTCAATCTGCTTTTTAGGCTGTGAAGACCCAGGCATACAAGGGGCAGGCATGCCCACTGCTTCATCTTCTTCCTCTGAGTCTTCCAGTGAATAGCCAAGCTCAAAATTGACTGAAAAGAAGTCATGCATGCTGTTAAATGACTCAGGAGATTTAAAATGGGGTGTGACTGCACTGCCCATAACTGAATTGTCTGCTACAGTTTTAGTTTGTGCTGGTGTGTGCATATTAAGTTTTGTCACTGTAGTGTTATGGGTGTTTGTGTTCTGGATTATCAGCTTGGCATTTACAGTATGAGTCAAACCTTCGCTGAATGCCACTCCTTTTGATTCCACTGTCCTCAATCTGTGGGTGCCATCCGCTGACTGTGTAGTGTTACATGGGTTAATTGGGGTATGTACGTGCACTGTTTCAGACTTCTTCTCCGTCGGGGATGTCGCGGGTGTGATGCCATCCAAAGGAGTGGGGATATCAGGAATGGTCATCTGCAGGAAGGCTTCATCATCCTCGAACAGATCGATGCTCTCATCCATCTCCGAGCTGCACTCTGAGGCTTTATCGTCTTTCAAAACACCATCTGTCAAGTGTGGTATTTCTTCATCCCTCACATCATCCCAGCTCTGTTTTTCCTCACTTACATCATCAGCTTCTACATGAACCTGATCCTCCCTGAAGCCATTGCACTTTTCATCATCATCTGACTCCTTGCTGTCATCCCTGATATCATTAATATCATTTACGTCCTCCCCAAAAACCTCATCCCAAGTTGGGCTGTTGGCTGCTACACTGACAGGGTGCTTCTCCTGATTGGGAAAGTCAGGAGAGATTTTACCACAGTCTTTACCATTTGGAAGCTCATCTGGAGGCTTCTCAACTTCTCTCATTATCATCTTATCATCATTATCGTCGTCATCGTCCACATCCAAGGTAAAGCTGACAAGGAAGGGCTGAGGAGGCCGTTGAGGAGAAGGACAAAGTGATGGAGGGGGCTCTAAGTCATCCACGAGTGATGGTGGAGATCGGGACAGGAGTTCCGCCACACTGGCGAGGATGACCTTCAGACTCTCATCTCTCCCTGGGAGGAGCTTATCACAGCAGGGCAGTGGGGCTGCATCCCATTTAGGAAGGTAGAACATTGCCTGAAGTTGAACATCTTCATCTTCATCACTTTTAGCAGGAAGCTGTGACAGATTGTCTAAATTCACAGGTTCTCCATCTGCTTTGATAAGGTCCTCAGTGACAGTTTCACATTTATCAATATCAGCCTCGAGTTTTAAGCGGTCTATGCTGTCATCATAAGGTATCTCATTATTATCTTCAGCAGGAGGCCTTTGTTTCATCACGGCCAATGTGGTTAATAACCCAGCTGTTCGTGTATCGCTCCCCTCAAATTCCTCATCGATATATTCCAGTTCAGACCAAGAGGAATGGGATGGTTTAGGTTTGTCGTTGGCAGTTTTGGTGCAGGTCTTTGTGCCCTTCTGCTTTTTCTGTCTGCTTTTCACAGTGTCCTCTTTGTGGAGGTAAGGAAGAAGTTCCCGTTCGTAACAACATTCCCCCTGAACACAAACACACACAAATAAAAAGTTGAATAAGAAGCAATCTCGCTTCAAGAAAACTAAAGACAGAGATCTAATTGATTTTTTTGGACCTGCTTGCACTTTTACACTGATGCTGCTTCCACAAGTAAACAGCATTTAATCAGGAAGTGCCCTACCAAGAGATGTACAGGTCTAAAAAGTCCAAAGTCCAATGTTTGTTTGGTTTTTTGAGATAAAAAATAAAACAGAATAATAATTTTTAAGGACACTACTCAAAATAATTCAAAGAAAATTAAACCCCCCAAATCCCATTTTGCATCTTTTCCTTAAGCACAAGTACACGCACATCATCTAGCACATGTCATCTTGGCAAACCACATGACCTGGAAGTGATTCATCTAAAGTGGTTTCCTGCTTGGGTCAACAGGGTGCCGTTGAGCCTGCAATCAGCAGGAGGACGACTTTTAGTGAGAAAAGAAAAAGAAAGACACCTAACAAAAGTGGAGAGAAAAGTACAATTTCTGTCTAGATAGAAGTCAATAACACTGAAAGCAAGGACAACTTATCCACCGCATTACCACAAGCTGATCTGATAAAAGGAAGTCTTGGTTATTTAGCACCAAAACCCCATAGCCTGAACCACATGAAAAAAACAAATTACTCCAGTTTTAATCACTATAAGGCATCATATGGATTGACTCTGAGTTAAGTCCCGAGCGTGTTTGTGCATTTGCTTTCCTGACCCGTGACGTGCAGAATAAATTGCAGTTACACATCGGAGAAAAACAACAAACAAAATGTCCTGGACAAGATAAAAGCTACATCAAAGTTAGAACATTTCATCCTGAGTAAAATATGTACAATTTTAGTAACGGTAATCCACCTATTAATGAAGATATTTAGTTAAAAAACAAAACCAAAAAACAACATGAACTCCATAATTGTGCAAGAGGAAAGTCATGGGATAACCCGAGTGACTGGAGTCACAATGAATGTCTGTAGCAAATCTCATGGTAAATCGTTTAGTGGGTATCAAGTTATTTGTGCAAGGTTTTATTGTTAAGGAAAGAGGAAATTTAGTGTGACAGGAAAACATCACAAAATCAGCAAAGACATTATTATTCATCCTGTGGGAATGAATGATTGTGAAACTTGTAACAATCCATGTTACAGGTATTTCACTGGATTTGAATAAAACATTATGTTGCTGGTATGACAAAAACGGACATTTTTTAGGGGAAAAAAAAGAAATAATTTTCACTAATAACCTTCTCATTTTCATTCACTTTTAATTTCTCTTGCTCAAATGTGCAGCTAGTGCTCAGTTGGTTCTAGAGTATTCCTACAAAATTACAGGGAAAGTCAACCTTGTTTAATTTATGAGTATTGAACTAAAGCACTCTGATTCTTGATCAGCAGGTTTCTAGTGTAAGACCTGGAGTCAGTATGGCGCCTGTTATACAATAAAGTTAAGTGAATGCGCGCGTGCGTGTGACATTTATCCTGGGAAAAACACACATCCTCCACAAATTACACGTCCTTCTTGATAATGCCTTAAAAACACTGTCACTTCACTTTAAAACATCATTTGCATTTCAGAGTGATTTATTGTCTTTAATGACTAAGTCAAATGTCTTCAAAGTTAAGCTGAAGACGTATTTTTCATTGAACATTTGGAATCTCTGGGAAGTGTGGTTGGAGAAAAAGGTGGTGATGTATTCATTTATGTAAATAGTGTGAATGTGTGCAACATGAATTTTAGCAACCCTTTTAGTTTTATTCTTTTTTGTTGTAAAACACTTTGTTTTTAAGTGTGCTAAACACAAAATGTACTTACTTGACAACTCTGTGGCGACTTGCAATTTTTTTATTATTATTTTTTCTACACACCTTATACTGCCTCCTTTAATCCTTTAACAAAGCAAACTAACTTGCGGGCAAAGACTGAGCTGCTTGCAGTTGTCACACAGTGTAATTATCATTTCAGAACTTCACACCTCTGATTAAGAGCCAAATACTTTTCAGAGGTGAGGCTTTCCCTAGAAATATATATATAAAAAAATGGACTTTCTCTTTTAAACTCACAGCAAAAGAATGTGTTTTAATTTACCATAAGTAAACATAAAACTAAAACTATGTGTTACAAAAATAAAAACAACTAATACCAAGTGAAACAATACTATTAACTTACAAAACAAATGTAAGTGAGACCCTACTCTCGTTTGGCTCTCAGCGAAGGTGGTCGCACTTTTTCTCCTCTCCTCTCCCATATCTTCCCTGCTGAGCTCCTCATGTCCTTGTCTTGTCTCGTGTTTTTTATTGCTTTTCCCTGGAACATTCACTCACAGTCTGTTCTCTAAAACCTAAAAGAGGAATTATGGATTGGATCAACTGGTCCCTAAATGCAATTGACACCCCTTTCTCAATGAGAAGTCTGGGCTTGGGTGAGCCTGAGTGCTGAAGATATCTACCTATTCGGAACCATGGTAACAGGGTTCTGGCGGATCGGAGCTGGCTTGGCCCTGACTTATCGAAGAATTAAGAAAGCGGAACCGGCTGTTCAAACCCCCACAAAGCTGCCCGCTGGGATTGGAATGATGGGAGAGGCGTGAGTTTCTCAAAATGGGCTCATTGAGTCAGCACGGATAAGATCTTGGAGAGGCTACGGCTGCTGTGAATACTCAGAATAAGATCTCTGACTGCAGACTGGATACATCTCGGAAGGGCTAGCTCGGAATAACATCTCTGGGCACAAATTGGATGACATCTAGGGGAGGCACACTGCCGTGAGTTCTCAGAAATCGGCTCCTTGGGCACAAGAAATGACAACATCACAGAACGCAAGTATGGAGAAGCTCGCGGCTCTCCAACGGGAGGTTGAGAGACCAGTGTTGGACTGTAGAACTGCTTTGAAATTCATATGAGTTGTTCGCACTAAAGTAAAAAGCACCATCACTTCATACGGATACCCCTTTGGCGCCAGCGGCGGTCTCGAGGCTGGAGCCGAAAAACAACACCCTGATAACGACTGTGTTTAGTCTGTTCCTTCCCATTCCATGCAAGGCCACCTGGGTTGGCTGGAAGACTGTTTGCTTAGCCTGGCAGGGCGAAGGACACTGTCTCAGCTGAACTATGGACACGCACACACATACACTTACACTGATAAGCACTCACTCATCCCCCCTCCCTTTCCAACGCCTTCGATGCTTGTTGCCTCCTGGGAACACGAGGTGGGTCTGGGCCCGCGCTGGAGAGACGGCGCAGTGGCAGGATGGCTGCTGTGTTGCCTGGGATTACTCCTCATCCCCTACCCAACCCTGTGGCTTGTCATGTCTTTCACAAAGTTGTGCTGTGGACATTTATGTGCTTTTTTGTGCAGAGGAGTTTTTTTGTTTCCTGTTCTCGTGCTGTCCTACCATGGAAGCACAGCATGAGTAGAGGTCTTTTTTTTCCTCTTGTACCTTCCCGTTGTTGTGTACACTTCAGTGTTTTTCTGTAACGCTACCGATCTCCGACTTGTAACCCCATGTAATGTCTGTGTTATGTGTGTAAGGTCGGGGGGGGGGGGGGGGGGGGGGGGGGGGTCGTCCCATTTCACTGCAGGGCAACCTGCATGTGACAAATAAAGCTTTGATTGATTGATTGAAATCCCAAGAAATTGAGTTTTTTTGTCAATACGGTTAAATTTGTAAACACAAAAGGCACAGGGTGAATTTGATGGTTATGTTTATTTAGACTGTTCATATTATCGTGAGTCAGCCACTTTCATGAAGTTCTGTAATATCATATGTTTGTATTACAGAACCTACTCAGAACATCTTAAATCTTGCCCATAATAAAGGCATCCAGATATTTGGATACTGCAGAAGAAACAGAGACTCATCAAGAGCAGTCTGCTCACTGTCCTATGACCTCTGGCATCAACAAAGTATCTCCACACAGAGAACTGCTAATTACTGGATATGTTCTCATTGTTAGAACCATCTGGCACCAACATCCATGCCATCCATTTTCAGAGTCACTTAGATCATCTTTGCTTGGTTCAAACTTGAGCAAGGTTGTTTTGACCATATCTACATCCCTAATTTCTAGCTGCTACCATGTGATTACTGCTCTTTGACGCTGTTTATTGTCGTGTTTTTTTGGGTTTTTTTTTTTTTTTTTTTATCTCTGTAAGAGACTGAAGAGCTTCTGTTTACTACACCTTATCTTCTAGCATCTGGTTTTCGATTAACATACACCTCCCTTGTAGAAAAAAAGATGGATTTTCTAATAATATTTGATGCCATTTTTGGATATTCTTGCTGAAAAGTAATGGATTGGGCTTCACTCATATAGGATTAACCCAAACCCCTGGCACTCAATTAATTAATGATCAGATTAAGTCGCCACATCTAGAAATGTTGCAGACAGAAATAACCTTGATGACGAGAACAGAGCGAGATAAAGAGAGCGCTGTGTGGGCTAGAAGGGTCAGACGGTTCATATTGTTTCAGACTGCACGATGAGGGAAGCAGCAAAGTGGAAACTCCTCTCAGCTGATTATCTCATTGCACTACAACAACATGAATTTGATGCTCATGAGCATACACAAAGAACTGTCTTCTGTATTCATGGGTCTGTGTGACTTTGTTTCCAAACAAGCTACGGCTCAGGATAAGAAATCTTCAAATGCCTTTGTCGTCAGATTGTGGTACATGAACAACTATGAACAACTGAAATGCTGATTTACAAGACTATATTTCAATGGATTTGGCATCACAACTCAAAATAATGAAGGATGATCTAAAGACAGTTTCTGGGTTTTTTTAATTGTGACATCAGCCACTGGGAGGCAAGTTTCAACAGGACCACACGAAGAAAGAATGCATTATGACAAATTACAAAAATAACTGTATGATAATAATCCCAGAGATAGTGTATTTGTTTACATCCAAGCAGAATCCATCTATGTATTTTTTATTGCTTATTCAACTTTAAGTGGATATATAAATAACAATAACATAATTATAAACATAGTTTCTCTCCTTATATGTCTGTTTCCTACAAATTTGTCAAAGATTTATAAAGAAAAAAAAAACAAGGGCATGTTTACCACTGTGGTATATCATCTCCTGTTTGCCTGTGTGTTGGGGAACAGACGCTTCTATTCATCCTTTAGCCCTAAATGTTTTGAATGGTTTAAGGGTGTGAGCTACATGAAGGTCACCTGAGCTACAAAGACTACTACTACTAATAACAGTGAATTAAGCAAGGGCTTTACTGAGAAAGAAGTACATGCTGCAGGGTGGATATACTGTCCATACTGTCCAATTCAAATAATTTCAGTTCTATTTATATGACGCCAAATCACAATAACAGTTACATCAAGGTCGGTGCTTTATATTGCAAGGTAAAGACCCTACAATAACAAAGAGAAATGCCCAACAATCAGATGCCCCCCTGTGACCAAACACTTGGCAATGGTGGGAAGAAAAATCTCCCGTTTAACAGGAAGAAACCTCAGGTAGAATTAGGAACAGGAAGGGGCGGCCACCTGCTACGACCGTTGGGGGTGAGGGAGTTACAAACAACCTTGCTATAGCTTGTACTTAGCTGGATCAGTAGATTAGAAAATAAATGGATGAATGAAGATAATGATGCTGTACTATTTTCATTTTAATATAGGGCTTTTTTATGATTTACAGATCATACCATTAGACATCATCTATCTTTATTACATTTCAACAGTATTCCAGAAAATCTATTTTAAAATAGAAATGGAAAACTGAAATGGAAAATTCAGATTTAGATATCTTTTAACATTTAAATTACCGGTAGCTTTAAAATGTGTCTAATTTAGCTTTATAAAAATCTTTTCTGCATCTATTTTCTAATCTACAACTCTATCCTCCTCAGTCTAGTACACTGTACATCTAGGTCATCACAGCCTGACCTACTTCCAGCCTTCTGGCCTTACATAACAGTTCTCTGAACCATTACATAATATCAGGAGAAGGGGCCTGCTGCTTGGCTATCTTCATTGTAAAAAGAGAGAAATAGTGAGATGAAAAACAGATTTTTTTTTTTATTTAGGGTAGGTTTTTTCTTGTGTGTTTTTGTTTTGCTGTCTCATGAGCACATGATTTCCAGAGTGGGGACATTTAGTGGAGGAGAATAATAGGAAAAATAATGTTTGGCCTTTGATTCAAGTACTTTTTTTTTGTTTGTTTTAAACTGTGATGCCAAGAGACAGAGAAAAAAGCAAAGGGTCAAAAGCACTCTTCAAATTCAGGCCAAGCAAGTAATCCATGGCTCACATTATCCCTGACAGCGAGAGTACAGGAGGTGAGTGCTGAGGGAGAGTCCGCTTATGAGTTAATGCCTGAAAGGTGAACACATGTCTTTGTGCGTGAGCTGCAAAAACGTAAAAACGACTTAGTTCATCACCTCTATATTGCGAGTTAATCCTTAACTTTATGTGTTTAAAACAATGAACAAAAACAAGAACAATATGAACGAACATGTTTTGTGGACTTTAAAATACAGTTGTACTGCTGTAGTTTGTTTACTGGTTGTGTAGAATTAAAAAAAAGAGATTTGCTCTTTCTGGAAATAAATAAATTCAAAACTAATTACAGATTTGAAAGAGGTTTTGTTCTCAGTCGCTGAAGATGGAGATGCTGAAGACAGCTTCTAATTTAATTTTGTGACGGACAGATCAGTCTGGTGTCAAGCCAGAACCTTTCAGGAATTTTTTATTAGCTTTTTCCAGGCATTTGGTGTGTATACAATTCTGGTTATTTCCATCCAGCTAGAACTTAAAGGACCAAAAAGGTTATGTACATGATATATGAGCATACATGTACATATATATATCATGTACATGTCTATGAACACAGTTCTTCATGCCATCCACAAATGCAGGTTAAGCTCTCTCATACAAAGAACATGAACATAGATGAACGTGAGCTTCTCTGGGTCAAAGGTCACTTAAAATGGGTTGAAGACAAGTGGAAAACTGTTCTGTGGTTAGAAAGGTCACAATTTAAAATTCGTTTTGGAAAACATGGACAGACTAAAGGACAAATCAGGGAGCGGAATCACCCAGCTTGTTATCAGGGCTCAGTTTAAAAGCCTACGCCTCTGATGTTATGGGGGTTCATTAGTGCCTATCAGTTTGGCCACTTACACATCTGAAAAGGCACCATCAATGCTGAAAAGTATATACAGGTCCTAGAGAAACACATGCGCCCATCCAGATGGGATCTTTTCCCTTAGATATTTTATCTATTACAACAATGTGGCTTTCTTGTAGAAGAGTCAAGGTGCTGAACTGGCCTACCTGCAGTGCAGACCTCTCACCAACTGAAAAGATTTGGCACTAAATAAATAAATATTTAACAGAGGACCCTGCACTGTTGAGCAGCTAGAATTCTTTATCAGAGAAAAATGGGACAGCATTCCTCTCCCAAAAGTCCAGCAGCTGGTGGCCTTGGTTCCCAGGAGAGACCAGACTATTTGCAGACTGTTGTTAAAAGAAGAAGTGATTCTACACAGTGGTAAACATGGCATCTTGTTCATCTGTTCGAATGTTTCTGAGTTTCAATTAAATTCAAAATGACCCTACTTTTTTCATAAAATTGTCAATTTTCTTAGTTTAAACATTTTTTTTCATATTCAATTGTTAATAAAATATCTTTTTATGACATTTGCAGATTATTTCATTCTGTTTGTACTTACATTTTACACAGCATTCCAACTGGTTTTAGAGTGTCCAATTGGTTTTCAGGCTGCAAAAATGGAGGAACTCAAAAAGTGATTGTTCTTATACAGTTAATGCAATACTTTAGTTAAGCCAGTCGATTTCAAGCTGAAAGTCTAGGCCACAATCACACCTTCATCATCTCACTTCAACTCTATTGTAGCAAAATTATGACAAATGTGCCAACTTCCAAATACTAATTACTCATTGGCTGACTTGTGACCTGAATTCAACCACCATCAAAACATGTGACATATAAGCTGCCATCTTGCACCGTAATCCTGTTTTGTTTTCACAGATGGAATAATTTTCTCCTTCACAAGTACAGTCAAGATCCGTACTGGGGAAAAAATGGCAATAAGAGCCCATTTGTTAGTTTAGCCAACAGTCAGTTTTACCATAATCTCTGACCTAATTTCAAGGGTCTTATCGATGGCACAATCTTGTGAAATGGCAGATGGCGAGACGAGGAGGCCTGTAGCGGGCTATAGCAGATATCGGGCGATAAGGTGTTTATCGGGGACCTACTAGCTGAACACAAAAAACAAGGTCAGGAAGAAAGTAATTGGAAAAACCATGTGATTAAATTACCTTTCTCATACACTGATTATTAAATAACACCAAAGCAATACTTGAGTTGGCTCCATCTTCGATTCTTGAGATGCAAATTCAACGGGGCAACAGTTGTTGTGACAGGACTGATGTGATAACCATACTGATTTGCTTGCTCTCAAAGAGCAGCTAAAGCATGAACAAAGCTGCTGCTGCTGCTGGGTCAGCAAACTGTGACGAGAGATGAATTATGAGCTAGAACACTTTGAGATGGTAAACCCTTCAATTTCCTCTACGAGAAAAGTTCTCTTTAAAAATAACTAAAACCCACTGATAACAAATTTGGCTTCAGGTGCACCGAGATACTAATTAAAATAGTGTTTGAAGTGTTGTTTTTAAAAGAGAATCTTTTCATTCAGTCCCTTTTTCTTTAAATAGCAACTGGAAAGAAAAAAGAAAGAAGAAACAGCCTGGAAAGACCCAGCTGAATATAAATCAAATATTTATCTCCTTACTAAAGCCACAATTACGCCATGGAAACTGTTTATTATGCAAGGAATTTGCCTTCCAGGTCAAAAAGATGAATTTAGTAACTCAACACAAACCACAATTGTGTGTTCACATGCAACTCAGCTGACTCCTTTCAGCCTAGTAAGTTTATGAAGTTTGGTTTTCCCATGGGTAAATGCTCACTACTGTCTCCCTTTTATGAAACTAAGCAAGATTTATGCAAGATGTCTAAGGTCATTTTATAAAACCAGTTTCCTATCACCAAGAGCTTTTCAATTAGTGGTGTATGCTTTGAATTAGTGGTTAGGTTTTCTACTGATTTACTAGTAAGCTGTCAATGCATTCTAGGCTATAGCTATGCTCCTGTACGACACAAAGAAGTACTACATTTGCTATAACTGAATGCCATATTATTTATAAAACAACAAAATGATGACTAACCAAACATTCGTCTCACCTCATTTTCCTCTCTCATGCGGTCTATGAGCTCCATCACCTTAATAAAGTGGCTGCAGCGGAGGGAATGATCAACAACATGAGAAGGGAGCGCTTTGTGTTGCCAGTGTCTCCATTCCCACAAAGACAGCTCCCTGGATGGTTGTTTGCCTTTGGAAACCTCCTCCTTAGGGACATGAAATAAAATAATTAAAAAAGTAATGTTAAAGTAGAAATAATATTATTACATTCAAGTCAATAATATATGACACAAACTGGTTTTTATCATGCATAGCTTTCCAGCTGTAGGTGGGAGATTATTCCACCTGAAATCATGGCAACTGCACTTTCCGTGCCCCATGCAAATGTGGAAGTGACACTGAACTGCCAGAAATCCATAGATCCACTCAAAATATCTTCATTTCTATTTTTTCCCCATTTCTGGTCTCAGCTGTTATTGTTACATATGAAGCGGTTCAAAGGGGTAGTTCTATTCAAAACTCCTGTCACTGGATAGTATCATATCCTGTACATATGGATCATGGCACGGCTGTCAAGGTTAAACTTAAAATGAGCCAATAATCAGTGCACCCTTGTTTATCTCCTTTTCAGACCTGCAGTAGAATGAGAGAAACAAAACAATAATACTAAAGAAACCTGAGGAAGTGGGTCACTGGGTATTGACAGGAAGTGTGACTGCTTCAGGGTTGGATGGGGCTCAGTATCCTCCAGCTTCATGGTTGACTCCCATAGGGAATATTCTGTACTGCTCAGAAAACCATTGGATGTTGAGCTGCCCTGTTGAACTACCAAGAGATACACAGATGTGCTCAGTCAATATCAGAAAACCACCCCACAAAGAAAAACTTGATCAATCTTAAAAAAGACTCTGGAATTACTTAGGTTTTGAGGGTGGATGAGTGAGGCCCGACTCTCAGTGTGGGACCGTCGACCCCTGACAGACCGCCTGCTGTTCTCCTGGTGATCAAACTGCCCACAGGTAATGTGCATCTTATGGAGTTTGGGGTACAGCCCTTCAGGCAGCATACGGGGACTGTTGGGGTACATGTGGAACCCGTTTTTGTTGCCAGTGATGGACTTGTAGACGCTGCGTTTGTTGCTCTGGCTCTGATTGTAAGTCTGGAGAAAACAAAGACTGAACTTTTTAGGCGGTTTTGTGGAGCCACATTTGCGTTATCATCTCTCATTTTGCCTAGAAATGACTAGAATTACTATATAACACCCACCCGCTCTTCCCGCCCCTCAGCCAGGATGACAACAATGCGTCCCCGACGCTTACGTCCGGTACGCCCCATTCGCTGTACCAAACGAATAGGATTCCTCTGTGCATCGAAGCAAACAATGAGGTCTACCTCTCCGATATCCAGGCCCTCTTCCCCCACACAGGTTGACACCAGTGTGTTGAAGCCTCCCTGTCTGAACTTGTGTACCACCTGCAACAAAAAAGTAGAAAAAAGTCATACAAAGTATAAAGTATTTTAATCTTTCCAGCTTATACTGTCCCCCTAAACTCTTTAGTGCAACCATATAGCAAAAGTATTATAGCAATACAAATCTGTGCTAACTACATACTAATGGAAAACTGAAGTAATTGTTTGCTTGTTCCAAATTAGAGTCCCTTTTTATGACATTTTACAGATTAAGATCTGCTCTATTTATAGTCCATCACCAGACCAGCCAATGGGATGGTCAGTGCATTTGCATGTTAGTTTGATTCCTGTATTATTTGCTTATAGGAAATGGAACATGCAGTCTGCAGAGAGGAATTATATTTCTATGGAACCAGCAGTGAAATTAATACATGGGTATTGCACTGACTGCTGTACACAGCTTCTTTGTTGGTTTTATAACCCTATACCCTACAATGATCTGGTTCTTACACAGTGCTTTTCTACTCTACTTGAGCATTTAAAACACTTTATACAACATGCCTCATTTAACCATTCACACAAGCTTGTTTCTAAAGCTAAGTGATTTCTATCCAGATTCACATTGACGATGAATGCACTGGGAGGACCTTGTGGACCAGTATCTTGTCTAACGATATTTTGTCAGACTGGAGCAGCCAGAATTTAAACTACCAACTTTCCAATCAGCGCATGAGGTGCTTACCAAATGTAAACAAGGCAAGTCAAACTCAAACATGGAGTTCACTGCCATTAAAAGGAAAAGTTACAAATGAATTCAGCTGAATTTTAAAACAATACTGTATATTTGAATAAATTTTTTATGTGGGATATGAGTCTGTTTTTTATCATGTGATCACAAATCTTTGAATATTGTTGGTCATTGCTTTCTGGGGTTTTTTCTCTTTTAAGATTGCATAGTCAATTTTAGCTTGGCAAAAAGGAGTTTAGCCTTTGACACTGTCCTTTTAGTCTTGCCTCTGCTCCCTTTATGGATCACCTCCACCTCCATGCTATCCCTACCATCCTTCTCTGTCACACCACCCTCTTTGTGTACTCCTTCAGTCATTTACATAAATTAATCTTCTCCTGGCCTTTCCTTCTGCCTAGCAGTTGTCTGTGCCTCAAAACATTAATAACACTTGTCTTACTGTCTAAAAAAATGTCTACCTCCAGTTGCTCCTTTTGGGTAAAGCCTTTGACCCCCTTCCCAGCTGAAGCTTGGCCCATAAATGTCATGACCCTGATCAGCGGAGCATGGCGGTTCAACATGGCTGCGATCTCCTGTACACTCTCCCGAAATGATGAAAAGATCATCACACGCGTGCTTACCTCCTGAGGACCTGAACCTGGACATCAAGGACACAGAAGAGAAACAGACTGAATAAAAAATTCCTTCAGTAATCCTGAGCTGAATTCTTTCTGTACGTTTATGACAGTCTAATTCAGACAGAGGAATGCTTTGTTCTGTGATCTTCTTGAAATTAAATATGCTCAGGTCAACCCGACCTCAAGAAAGAACGATAATCAACCAAAACATGATGTAGTTAGAAGAGAATATCACATTTCTGCTTGAACCCATGTGTGAGTCACAGCATAGCAGTGCTATATTAAGTAGATCACCGTTATTGTTTGCTGAGCTCTCAGCCCACAGTCTGAAATGCTGCAGCACAACCTCCTCCAGTTTCTCCAGTTTGGGGTGGCTGTAAATGAATGGCTCATCTGGACCTACAAAAACAGTGAAACCAAAGTAGTGGATCCTTTACTGTATTTTAAAGCAGGTATTTTTGTGATAATAGAAAATATCACTGATCAGAGTAAATTAAGATATTAAAACTCTTCTTATGGCTACATAACAGGCTCAAATATGTGAGTTATGTGAATTGAATAAAAACTTAAATACCAGCAGATGGCTTCATAAACATAGTTTCCATTTCTTTGTAGAGATCCATGAACGTGGGAGTTCTCTGCAGTTCGTTCTTGGCCCTGGACATCTCTGAGGCAAACAAAGCAAGGAGAGGCCTGATGTTAAAAACTTGTTTCCACCCGTGGATAATGTGGCGTTCAAAAGGTTACTGTTCTCTGACTCAACATATTGTTTGGATAAAGGGCTAAGAAATGTACTGCAAAAGTTAGAGGTGAGGTGACTGACCTCTGGATCCATCCATGATTCCTTGGATGTAAAAGAAGAGAGATCGGAGGCCCATCTGCATCAGCAGCTCGTAGCCATGGTACAGGCTGATGCAAAGGGCAAAGTCGCCCTCCAGCATTCCCTGCTGTGGACCCTGCTGAGTGAAAGAGGCTGTGTGACTTCACGAGACCAATGTGGGATCAGAGTGACAGTGAAAGAAAATAAATATAATATTTGGCCATTAAGTGCGGAAAAATAGTATGAAAAATAAAACCGTCCATAACTTCTTCAACTGCAGTAATAATATTTTTTTAAACAAAAATTGAGTATATAAAATGTTCCACTAACAAAGTGAATAATGGATTTCTTTCTCCACTGAACCAAAGACTATCGTCCAGCACACCTCAGCCCCGGCTTATTCTAAATAACCGTCAGCAACTGGAAGTATATATGCTGAACCTTTTGCCGTGCAATCAATCACTTATTTACATATGCAACACAACAGCACTTAATTTTATCTGGAGTTGTGTTTCTGTTCGTTTTGCAAATAAAAGCCCAAGTTCACTATCTTTTGAAATCTCTTCTTGGTGTTAGTAGTTTCTGAGGGAAACATTGTCTCTTAGCATCTGCTAAGTGCTTAGTTTTTTTCTTTGGTACTCCCCCCGTATGCCTGTTTTGGTACAGTGTTTTAACTGGAAACAGCTGCCTACTGGAGCATTATGAAAAGGAAATGACAGTGAATCAAAGTAGCATTAAAGTTGCAAGCCAGACAGATAAACACAAAGTCCTGCACAAAGTCATGATAAAGCTCTGTAGAGACAAGGGGGATAATTCTCTGTAAATGCATCACCACAGGCTACCCTCTTTCCATATTCTTGTAAATGAAGATTAGCAACTTGATTATTAAATAATATTCAGAATAACAGATCCATTCACTGTTAAATCATTAGATAGCTGGCTACATGTCTCGAGTTTCAAGGCCCTATATTTTCTTAAAATGGGTCTTAGCAGATGTAAAAACCTGTGTATCATATCATGTAAAATTATATATTACAGCAGACAGTAGATACCACAATGGGGCACAGTCATTACATGCCTTGAGGTGTGATGGTGGATTCTTTCGGAACTGATCCCTGGCAAGAATGAGCTGGTATTTGGTAAGAGTCCGCAGATCCTTGTGGCCCATCACTCGGTTCTGGACCAGACGAGACATGAATTTCTCCAGCACCTGGACAAATGGAGGCAAACACATATATAGGTCATCAATTGTAGGCCACTTCCTGTTCTTTGAGGGGGGCATTATGCATAACACTGACTAGTCGCATCCTAGTGACCCCGAGCTGAAAGGTACATCCAGGAACATACAGATGTTTGTTCTACTGATAAACAGCCTCACACACAGACTAAATGAAAGTCTGACTTCTTAACACTAAATTGCATTGAAGTGTTTCTCATCTCCCCTGTCCTTGTTTTCTTATAATGGGAAAACAGATTGAAGCGGTTTTTCCAAGAGACAATTTTACCAACATCTATTCATCCTCATGACCGTGGATAATGGGAGGCTGGGTCCTTACATTTTCAATTTCAGCTGGGTGGAAAAGCAACTCTGCAAAGTGAATGGAACAAAATTACCCTGGAAAAAAGTAGGTTACCCGGTGGAGTCAACTAGTGTCTAAAAACAAAATTATATAACACATGGCAAGCAATTTTTCTTGTTTTTTAGGGCATTCAAGCATCAAAATTAACAAAGTAAATAAAAGGTATTGTAAGGTGAAAATGTTATTAACAACCAGTTCAGATTTCCTATAACTACTACATGCCAGTTTCATAACATCTTTTAGGGTTTGGCACATAGTTTAACAACACAAATCAAACAGCAGATGGCAAACATTCAGAATCCAGGAAGAGATAACGAACCAGAAATGAAGATTTACTCTTTATGAGTGAACTGAGCTGAGGCCATGCCCCATATCTCCTTAACGACAACCTGTTTCTCTGAGATTAATATATATGTGTGTGTATATGTATATGTATATATCTATATCTATATAGATCGATAGATATTAGTTTCACAAAATGTATGTCACACGGGATTTTTTTCTTATTAAGCTCAATTAACCACTTGAATTAGGTGAGGTGGTTAAAGCTAAATCAAAATTCAAAAATGGGTGCTGGATGGAGATATAATTGCACAGTTCAGGTAGTACTGTAATGTTCAATGTAGTACTGAGTACAGATGGGCAGCAAAAATGCTGTAGGCATTTCTATTAATAGTTACAATGAAATCTACCTGCAATATGACAAGGATGGAGCCAATGATGGATTTGCTTGTTTATATGAACAAACACTCTGGGGATAAAACAGTTTTACAGCCTTTTCCCCTTTTTTTCATTTACTGTGATATCTTAGTATATCGTCTGCAAGATGATGAGCAAAATGACAGATGAACACAAAACATGGGGTTTCCGACAATGCAGGCTTAATGTCAGAAGCTAAAAGCTCAGATGTTTTTCTCAGAACTTTTTAGAATCACTAGAAGGTATGATAATTTTCTTACTTCATCTATGCATCCACCATAGATGCTTGAACAACTTATTGATTGCAATTAAATTTAGTGTCGACAACAATCCTAGTCATTCATGACATTCCACTGATATTCAATCAATGTAAAGATAGTGAAGAACAAAGTTGTGTCTGCACCTCTTACTGTAGCTGCTGTGTGTCCCTTTCTTACTTATAAGATATTTTCTTATTATTTTACATGTCAAGAGAAAGGACCGCTAGCAGCAACCAGCTTGTAGGCTGACAGGTGGAGCTCAGTGTGGAAATGTGTACACAGCGGTCAGGTCCAGATTATGAGATTAGTCAGAACCAGATTAGTGAGGTCACTGTTTTAGGCTGCCTGGAATGTGAAGTGAAATAACAGAATGTGCTGAAAGAAAAGTGTCTACTCTGAAAGTAATATGTCTGATTATTTATACCTCCTCTTGTGTAGAAATCAATGCAAATCCTGGCCTCAGTTTATGATTAGTGTCAGCACTAGTTTGTTTCCAAGGGTATCCAGTGATTTACTTTGCCGAAAGAATTACTTTGGAGGTAAAGGTTAAGGTGTTGATTTGCATTTTCTGATTTAAATGTGGAAACTGGGAATGCAAACTTAAAATATATTTTCATATGTACATTTAGCAACTTGATCATATGGCAAATGCTATCTGAAATAAATGTTTTCTAAAGGATAGTAATATAAAGATGGTGTAGACATTGCACTTTGATTTATCTAGTGCTAGCAAAAAAGAGCTTGGCCCAATTGACAATAATGTAGTTGACAATCTCAATGAGCATGCTCTGTGGGTTCCACCAGCTGATTGGTTGAGAGCCATGGAGCTAAGTGACGTGAGGAATCTGTCAAAAAGTCTGTCTATAGGCAGCTATTAATAACATAACCTATACTAAACTGAACTCTCACTTTGTCATGTAAACAACGAGGAGGTCTTCATGGTGTGTTTGTGTGTCTGTATGTCAAGAGTTCTGTGTCTGTATTTTTGTGTGCATAGTAAAGCTGCCTTAGTATCACTGACACTTTTGAATAAGTCTAAAGAGAAAAGAACCAGCTGCTAAATGAAGAGTACACACTTCAGTATGGTTAACCATGTGACAGCTGATGAGGCGACTGCTGCTACAAGGCTGCTGTTGTGAATCCATATCTGTCTGTGATGGCATATAATAAAGAGACTTAAGGGAAAAGACAAAACTAGTGATTGTGTAGGTGGAAAGGCACAGCCATGGAGGGGCCACGGGTCCCCCCCCCCCACCCCACCCCACTCCCTTCTTGTAGAGCATTGTAGGTGTGTCTTTCAGTGTATTTACACAGACCCTCCCACACCAACTATAGTAGATTATATAATATCCTCTGTACGTGCCTGTTGAAGGGTGCAGCATGGTGGCTGGCTGTTGCAGTGACACAGATCAGAGGAAATCCTGCCTAGTCAGTCCCCTAGCGCACAAGTTCGCGTGTGCTTATAATCCACTGCCTGGGAATAAAAAAAAAAATCTGTCGAAAGACTACAGATTAAAAATAATTATTAAAAAGATCTAGCAAAGAAAAGAACTGATTACTATTTAAAATACATTTTTATGACTCTTTTATAGGTTTTATAGTTTGCTTTAAATAAACGGGCAAAGATGTAAATGCAGGCCGAAAAATTGTGTTCTTAAGGTCAAGGATGTCATTAACTTCTTTAAGCATTTGGATGCAAAAAAAAATACACAATAATGAAATGCAAAGCTGTTACTGTGACAGAAAAATACATTAAAATATATGATCCTTTAAGCTGACAGTGAATGGAAGTTTATTACACAAGTAGAACATTTTAAATACCAATCTAGAAAGCATTTTTTCTGAATGATTAATAGAAAAGGGGAGACATAGGTTTTAACTAAAAAATGTATATGTACATAAAAAATAACCAAAATGTAACCAAATCAAGATGTAACTGAAATAAAAGAACAAGTATAATTTAAAGTGAAAGGAATACATTTTATAAAAAATAAAAAGAACAACAGTATGCTAGAAATGCATCTTCTCTTCCTAAAAGGTCAGTTAAAATGTCAGTTTCTCAAATGAAAAAATTCCCGGCTTTGCTCTGTTTTAATACAATTTGGCTACTGTAATTGAAATTATTGATGTCATGGTCAGTCACAATCAAGCTACATGCTGTGACCATGTCCTTAGGGGACTACAAGATAACTTACAGAAAAAACTCTGTAATTAAGCAAGAAAACAATTTTAGAATTAACTGAAAATAAGGGGGAAAATTGCTTGCAGCTTATTTGACAAGCAAACAACAAATACATAGCCTAATTACATAGCTACTTCACAAAGAGACTCCAAGGTTAATTATTTAATTAGTAAATAATAGCTACAAACGGACTTGAAAATTACTATAAAAAGCATTTTTTAATGCTGCCATTAGCTAAACCTTTCTAGGTAAACTGCTGGGTGAGATATGTAAGGGTACGGGGTCTTGGTGGGTGTGAGGAGAGGAGGTGGGGGTTGTGGGAGCCCACAGATCACGTGGTTTTACAGCCCGCCCTCATCTCTATAAACATAGCGCTGACCTCCGGCGACAACAAGGGAAGCGTCACGCTGCTCCGCACGAGCGAAAGAGACGTCGACTTTTTTGTTTTCAGCGGCTCTAAAGTGCTCCCGGTGAAAGAAAATGCGTCGTTTAAGTCGTATATAAGTCTGCTATGCAAACATGGCTATGTGCATCGGGTGAAGCTTAGCAGCGCCTGGTTTGTCGACCATAAAGTAAAGGTTGTCCTAATCTGGACAAGCAAAAACAACGCGGCGCGTAGAAGGAAGAAGACTAGCGCTTGAGCAAATCGTCGTTCCGGACGATTGTTAAGCATTTATTCTTTTGTCCATTAATTTGAGACAGTTTTATCATTAGGTACTAGGCAATTTTACAAAGAAAAAAATGGACCGAGGTGGCTGCCAGATGAGTGGCGGCGGTCCTAGTACTGGAGACGGTAGCGGCCCCGACCGACACGGGATGATCACACTGGAGGACCTGGAGTCTTTCTCGGAGGACCAGCCCTCAGACTCTGGCAATGGGAGTCTCGAAGAAGGCCAGACCATGGAGGAAGACGAAAATCCAGACCGCCTGCTACATTACTGGCAGGAGGTAGCGAGGGGACACCAAGTGGAAGTTTCTCAAGGTGAAAATATACATATATATCTATACTTATATACAGAAATGATGTTGGGGAATTGTTAAAAACAAAAAAGGTACATGCCAACGTAGCTGACATACACCTTGGCTTTTAGCCTCGTAGTTTTAGTAGCCTACTCTTCCTGTTTCTTTTATCAACTTTAATGTGAGAGATAGAAAGAGCGGCAAACAAGTCAAAACAACAGCTAAAGGGATGTTTAATTTTGGCACACAATTTTTTTGTTGTTGAAGGATCCACGTACATTGACCTAGATTCCGGTTAGGGACATAGACAAACCTGTTCCAGCCAGAACATTTCTTAATTTCAGACAAGCATGTGTTTAGTTCGTAAAAACAAAAACAACAAAAACCTTGTAAAATTTGTAAATTAGTTTAAAAATGTGAACGTAATAAATGCATGCTAAAACTAAAAACACTTGCGGGCAGAAGGATTGTAATTAAATGGGAAAAGCAATAGGAGGCACACAGAGTTGTGGTTCCTACAGTTTGCCCATGGGGCCTCCAGGATCCCTAGTAAGAGATTTAGTGTATAGGGCTTAAAATCTGTTGTTTTAATGGCTACTACTTTTTATGCTTGAATATTTGCAGATTTATGCCTTTGGCCTGCTTGAGTAAATAGTCCATCTGTCACAATAGTAAAGCCACACTTAACTCTTACACAGGGGGCACAGTGAGTATAGTGAGTTATTCACATCAAATAAATGGTGTGTAAGGCTCAGCTATTGCTACAAAATCATGGACCATGTATGGCACATAAAACAGTCCAGCATATACATCTGTCTGCTTACAACTCAAAATATTCATAATATTGGTTTGCAACATTATAGACACTGTGATATTATGATAGAAGTATTAGGTCAGGGCAACAGATCTAATACTTATGTAGTAATAGCCTGTTTGATCTAGTAGTAAATATAGTAATATTAGAGTGTGTGTTAAGATTAATAGAGATGCTTTGGCTTACTTTTTTTGTTGGTCATCAGACAAAAACAAATTGTGTGGTTGATGGCAGATGACAGGCTGTTTTGTTTTGATGGGAAATACAAAGTGTACACTCGCAAATTAGACAGACACATTTGCCACTCAAACTGTTAGATGTGCCTAACAGGGTTTTATACATAATATTTGCTTGATTCAGCACTATATCCCTGTTAGAGAATAACTCGGTAAGGTTACAGAAGTATAAAAACAAAGAATCATAACATAAGCTTGACTGTATTTGTGATTTCACAATGGACCTTTTTTTAACCTCACAATAACCATATGTGTGATATGTCTGACATAGAATTCATGAAATAAAGCTAACAGATTTGCACTTTGTTAACCCACAATGATCAACTCTGTTTACAGTCACTAGTATTTCCTTAACAATGTTTTGTTTCCTTGTGCCCTGTTCAGCCACAGGCTGTGATAGGTGCAGTTTTTTACTTGTGCATTGGTACACCTGCGTTGCTTTATGAACACAAATAAAAATTTTCAGTCATACCTGGACCTGATAGAAAAAAAACGTCTTTTTTTTTCCTGAAATTTGGAAAAGAGAGAACACCGAAAACCAATTGTTAAACGGTGATACACACACATAACCAGCTATATATGTAAAACAATTTTTGAAATCATACAAAACAATGCAGGTGTAGGACTCTTATTTCCTTGTTCATTTACTCGCTCAGTTAGACGAGCAGAAGGGTGAGAGATGAACTAAGGAGTGTGCTCTATATTCACGACCACAACATAGTTGTTGGTCCATATGCAAATGTGTTTTTATGTGTGCATGATGTATTTACAAAGTGTTTATAATGTAATCAGGGTTGCTCAAGAATGCCTTGTTCATGGTTTTAGGTTTTAACCAACAACTGAGATGCTGAGTCTGATTTGAATGTCCTATTAAACTGTTCTTCACATAGCATGTCCGGCACAAAACGCACACAAACACACATGCCTCATACAGTCTTTAGATGTAATTTTAAATTGCAACATTACTTTGTGTTTAACTTAAAAGTATTAACCACTGAGAATATTAATTCTGACACCAAATTGGCAAAAGAGGGTCGGTTTATTTTAGTCACTGATTCAATTCATTCCATTATTTTATTTGGAAAACTATTGGATTGCCTGGTTTTTCCTGGCTCAGAATGCAGGATGACTAAGTTAAAATGGTTTGTCCAGTAAAGGCAACAAGTCTGTGGAACTTTAGTTGATAGAAATCCATGAATTTTCCTGTTTGTGCCTTGACCACTTTTTAAATCAAATGCAATTAATATTGAATATACAAAACCCTAATTAATAACAGCGTAAAAAGAATTTGGCAGCTGCACAAATGAAGAACATTCACAAGGATTTCATGAGTTTCAAAACCCTGTATTCAGATAAATTAAAAATTAATTCTGGCAGTGGTCCCATTCCCAAAATCTTTAGCCATGACTACAGTCTTCATCATTATCCTTTGGATCTGGTTAAAACATAAAAAGGTAAGATTACATTTGGTTGTGGGTTTTATGCAGGCGTGCTCAGAATTGCTCTATGCAAAAAAACAAACAAACAAAAAAAAAAAACAACCAAATGCAATCTTACCTTTTTCAGTTCATTCTGCTTTGCTGATTACTAACAAATGTTGCAAACTTGTAGTTTTCTAAGTTTGATTTTAGCATGTGAATTCAGACGTGCTCGGCAGGAGCCGACAACAAAAACAGTAGTCTCGTACTCAGAAGTCTTTCAAGTCACTGGTGATCGCAGATCTTGGAGACAGAGACTTGAACAATAAGCCTATTGAGATAAGTTAAACTTCAGCATTTTAATTCCTGCTCGACAGCAATAAAACCTGCCCTATGGGGCACTAAACCAAATCACAGGCTTCTTATTAGTTCAGCCTCTGTATGTCAGAATACATGGATTTTTTTAGGCTGAATACAGTTTACATGTCTATACTTCAGTATATGTGTAACTCAAATTATTTAACAAAAGTAATTGTTTTTATTAAATATTATGTGGTGGCAAGGAGCTTAAGAAAATTTGATGTACTTAGGAAAACTATATTTTATAACAATTAAAAGAATTTAATCATCTACTATCACCTTTAGATACCCAATCATTTAGTTTCTAACCATCTGCTATTTGTCTCTTTGGCTGCCCTTAGGGAATCCAGTAACAGACTGGCACAACCTCCTCCCTCTGTTCCCTGACCGCAGCACTAATTGAGGACAAAATCACTTGCTGGGCCTTTCTGACTCAGAGGGGATTAAATACCTTGCCTATGCTGGTACTGAGGTTGTGGCCTCACTGTAGTACTAAGGGGACAAGCCTAGGCCACAGTAAACTGCCTTGCTCTAATTGGGACTGAGACCAGTGCTGCTGTTTTAAAATAGTAATAATTTGACCAGTAACCAGATTATTAAAATGCCCGATGCTGACAACAGCATCCCCCCCCCCCCCCCCCCCCCCCCCACCCGGGGGTGTTGTTGTTGTTCTTCACTTACCTTCCAGCCAGTTACACACAAGTTCAGTGACAGAGATTTATGAAGATATGACATCAAAAGCAATGCGCCATAATGGATAAACCTTGGCCAATGGCACCATTTAATCACTTCTTATTTTCCAGTAGGCCAATGTTCAGCTGGTGAATGAACACATCATTGATCAATATATTGTAACTGGTATCCATAGCAACCAGTTTCATTAGAGGTTTTGTTTGTTTGTTTTATCGACTCTTTCAGGATACCCTGCTGTCACTACAGGAAAGTCCTTTAGACTGTAATTTTCATGCTGGAGACAAAGATGATAATTGACTCACTGAAGAGTAAAATGAGGTCAAGAGAGCAGATATAACCAGCTGTGATGGAGGGATGAAGAGTTTCTAGCATGTAAACAAGATGAATGTTCATGCCAGTTTGAGCTCACTCAATACTCACTGCATGGTGTGTTTAACTTTACATCAGTGACTATCCAAAGAACGAAGCTGATCACTGACATGCCATAGTGTCCCTTAAGATTGACAGTATAACACAAATTTAAATGAAATTTAAGAAAAACAAAACAAATTCAGTAGTTATGGCTGTTTTTCCAAGCTTATCTAATATGACAATGAAGGATGTGGCACACGCAGTGGTCTTACTAGGTTTGTACTAAAGCTGTTGTAACTTCTGTTACAACAACTTTAGTAGTTAGTAGTTAGTTTTTGAAGTTAATACTAACTTCAGTTGCTGAAACTATTTTTGTGCAGTGTTTTTGGGGTCTCTGTGATCTTTAGTAAAGCCAAAAATGCGTCCAAAGAACAGACAAGGCATTTTTATTTGGTGCAAGCTGCTGGAGTTGCCCAGTCCACTCAAGATTTTAGTTTTCCTCCATGAGGTTTCCATGTCACAGACTGGACAAGGGTCCAGCAACACATACAGTACATAATAGGGGGACATATTAACAGAATTTAAAACCAAAATAACTAAAGCAACAATGACATGGGCACGATTACATCGATTAGAGGTTCTTGTCGGCTTTGATTCATTTTTGATTAATTGCTCAGGCCTGCTTCCAGCCAAACATCCTCATTTGAGTCTAGCCTGATGCTTTATAACAAATGTTTAAGTGATGAAATAGTTTTGATTAACAAGTTGCAATTTGTTATGTATGTACAATTGGCAACTACAAGGGGAGGTTAGTGGAACAGCAGGCACACTGAGAGTGGAACGTGACTACAGCTCAGGTACAAAAACAAGCATTTGTGTTGACTGTTCTGCGTCAACACTGAGAAGCTTTGGAAGTCCTGCAATTGAAACTGATGAGTTTGCTTGATTGTGCAAGCAGTACATGCCTGCACGTGTGTTGGTGAGGGTGGGGGCGAGGCTGTCGTAGATAAAATTTTAGAAATTAAAACATTTTATTGTTCATTCTGGGTCCCTGCTCCTAAATCTGGTTACCTATTTAATGAGGAAACTGCAAAACGACAAAGAATTTTTAAAAAAAATATATATATATATATATATATATATACATATGTTGAAAAATGGCATATTTACTTTGATTACAATCTGGTGACTGACTACCAAAGAAGTTTTGTTCCCTTTTGTTCCCTCAGTAATGTTTGTAAATAAGAAACCTGTCTGTACAGTTGCTGTTTTGGCTGCAGCATAAAGTTCTTTTTTTGTTGTTGTTGTTGTTTTTAAATGCACTTTGCCACTTCATTTTGCATAACTAGTGAAAAACAAGGATTTCATAAGCTACAAAAACTTTTATTGGCAATTAATTAGAAATTTAGTGGTGCTAATGCCAAAACCGTTTTGTCAGGACTGCACAGCGTAACGTTTCATGAGATCCTACTAAATATTTAGACACTCTTTGTCTGTTACGTGCATCAGTCTGCTTTCTCTGTTGCCAAGTAATTGATCCCCTAAATAACACACATGTCTCTGACCTTGTTCCCCTTATGATATTGAGTGATAAAATGTGATTGAATTGGATTCACCTTAAGTGCCTGGTGTTTGATTGTTCATTTCTGTAGTGATGTTAAGTTTGAGGATAAGTAGCCCTTTGGTAGTTGTAATCAGCAGAGTGTACACTAGTCTTTTTTGTTTGTTTGTTTTTTTGCAATAAATTTTCTGTTTGTTTAATAAATTAACTAAATGAAATGAATGAGCATAAAATACTGCAAAGTGCCAAGGCATCTCTAGTGCTGTAAAAGAGCAGGTGAATAAGGTTTCAAAACCATTGGCCAGTGCTGTAGTCTCTCTCAGTTAATACCAGTCTATACCTGGCCTTGGGCAGCTTTAGTCAATGTTCCCTTCCATCAGCTCTAATAAACATAACTCTCTTCAACATCCTGGCACAATGCTCTTTCCAGCTGGCAGCACTTTCTCCCTCAAACTAACAACACTGCCAGCCAACAGATTACTGCAACTGAGGACTTTTCGCACAGATAAGAGGGCACACTGCACATTTTTATACAATGCAAGAGATAATATGTACTATTTGGACATCATAGTAGGGAGTTGCGTGACTATACACATTTTTATTAATGCATTTTAATTTTCTTAGCATGGAAGGCCGAATATGGTATCAAGAAAAAGCCTGTTACTGAATTCCCAGTACACAGGCTCAGTTGGGTGTATCTAACTGCCACGAACATGCTACAAACTATCTTATAGACATGTTTTTTGGTGTGTAACGGGTTATGTTTGTCTGTTTGACAGATATGGCAGAACCCATTCAACAGCTAAGCACCAATAACCAAGGACGCAGTCACAGAGAGCAGGTCCCGTTTACCCTCCTTGGACGCAAAGAGAAGGTATCACTGACTTTTACTACTTTATCAAGGGAAATGGATATAATCACCATCTTCCTATACATTTTAATGTTCTGCATAAATGACAAAAGAGAGCAGCTGCCAAATAGGTCACCCAGTTTAAAGGACTGGAACATATGTGCACTGAGAAATAGACTTGAATATTCCTCCAAGTATTTGAAGAGTCCATCAAAAAGTTAAGTATACTCTACATAAGAAAGACTGTAAACTACTTAATACAGTGGAGCCATGTTTTTGTCAATAAACCTAAACATGATTAAGCTCATAGCAAGTTTATGTAAATATAATTATATATTTAAGTCTGACATTATTATTATTATTATTATTATTATTATTATTATTACTACACCTGAATTACAAATTGTACTACAACACATGTAGGATTTGTACAAATAAATCCTACATGTAAACGACTCCTCTCTACAGATATCCAATAAAAAACAAAAACACAAATGTCAATCTACAGTCACGTACATGTTTTCTCTGTGTGAGGGTCAGATCTTTATTTCTGTCAAAGTGATCGTGTCACCCAAAGCTGTTTAAAGTCCTTTGTGGACTGTATAAATAAAATGGGCTAATTGGTTTAACTTGAGTTAATTAGTTCATTAAAACTTGGCCGGAGACTCCAGTTAAACAAAGGGCAGTCACGGCACGCTATTCTTAGAGCAGTTTTGGGCACCTTGTAAATCACACGTTTTGCTAACATCCAGAGTCCAGTTTCCTTCCTGAATCCTGGCATAAAACATGCTGTCATTTTAAGTTGATTTTAGATTTACAGATCGCACAACCGTAAGCGAAGAAAAATAAGATTGTTGTACCTGCTTAAGAAAAGTTTCCTATGCATTTAAGAACAAGTTTAAAAAAAAACCCAAGTGAATAGAACTGAGGGAGTTTTGTAGTAAATAAGAGGTTAATTTTATTTGGAAAGCTTAGTGAAGACTCAATTAAAAAAGAAACAAAACCTGAGTGCATAATTTGCCTTTGTAAAACCTGTAACCTTATTTAAAAAAAGGAAAGAAAATGTGGGTAAAACCAATAATTTTGATTTGAAGTATTTAATATTCACAAGACGTGCTACTTTTATGTACGCTTAAAAGGCCAACCACTGTACTTGGTTTCGTGAAATATGCAGATCTGCAGACATTCGTGTCCACAGCAGTCAAAACCTTTGCTCCGTCTACCAGAGTATTCCTAGGATGTTTATGTTTTTGTCTCTGTGTTTTCTTTGTCAGTGTGGTGAGATCCTGTATGAGAAACGCCACTATGAAAAGGGTCACTGGGCTTGTATAATAATGCATGAGGAGACGTATGAACAGAGCATTTGCTATGGCTTTATGAGGATAATGAGATACATCTGCCAACACAACTCCTTAGGTGAGTCTGGAAGCAAGAGACTGTTTTACGCATACGATTAGAGGCTGGCAAGCTGATTTAAGCTATTCCTTATATCAGCCTGACAGTGATACTTTGCTTTTTTCTACATGTAGGTGACTATCTGGGCATGACGCTGCCTATTGTAACAGTGGTGCGGACAGATGAGAATCATTCTGTAATGTCCCCTGATGTCACTGTGGCTTACTACCTTCCCACTGAGCACCAGGCCCAGCCCCCCCAACCTCAGGACAGTGACATTGTCATTGAGATCTGGCCTGCCACTGTTGTATATACGAGGTTAGTAGCTTAAAAAAAATCTTTTCTAAATGAGCTCCCTCCCTTTGTTACTGACTTTACAGTAAGTGATTATTAAGGTTAGAATTTGTGCTTAGTTTTACACTTATAGATCACTCCTTCCCTCTTCCAGAGCCTTTAGCGGTCCCACCAATGAAGTGACCATCATAAACCAGATAAGCACCTTGGCCGAGCTGCTGGAGTCTCCAGGAGTGTGTGTCAACGACTCATTCATCGTGGCCGGCTACACCAACCCTGCTCACAGCAACCGTCAGAATGAAATCTGGTTTTTAGAGCGGCGCTAAGGGAGAGCGGGATTACGTGGCATCCTACTTGTGACCCTTAACCTTCATAAAGACTCCCTTAACACTGCCCCAGCTTAGCTACAGCCTCAGGTGCAACATCGTCGTCAGTCATCACCACTACTACCTGAAATGACCACCAGCCTAGCAACACTCCAGAACCGTCTGGTTTCATCTTTAAATGACAACAAGCTCAACCTCAGTCAGTTTTCCTTTCTGTTCATTTTAGTTAGATCATTTGACACACAAGAACTGAACTCAACCACTGCCATAGTCTTGTGAACACTACTCAGATGATAGGTTGAAGCGTAGCATTTACTCCTGCTTAAAGATGGCTAACAACCTTTTCCTAAGCACACTGCCCACTAAGTGGTGTCAGAAACATGCAACGGCCTGCTCATCTGCAGAGGAGTCAGGCTTCATGGTGGACATGCAGCCTTATTATGCTCCCTTCTTTTTTGTTGCACAGCCACAATGTCTTGTTATGGAATGACGCCATCATTCTCTTGCTTATTGAGGTATTTACAGCTCTGCCACAGTTGATCCACTGTTACTTTACCTCTGGATTACATACTTCATTACAGGTTATAGGTTTGTGATAACAGTCACACAGCATATTCTGCATATTCAGCAAAAAGTGCAATATTTATTAGATAACCATAACAACATGGCAGTACCTGGGCCACTAACCTAACCCAATCTAGGTGCGTTCAGTTGATGAAAGTTTAGGAGGGGATTCTGCAGCATCCATCTTGACCTGAACTAGTGGCTTTAACCATAAATAAGCTTGACACAAACGGTGACGTTAATTTAGAAAACAAGCACTTTTGAACGTAACTTGTTCGTGTGTGTTTACACTTGAATGTAAATCTATGGGACAAGGGGGTAACACACAGATCACTTCTACAAACCAAATGCTGAAACACTCACTGATAGATAGATATATATATCTATTTATTTTTTGATGAATGACAATCATACAGTACTTATAGATTATATACATCCTTTTCTCTTAAGAAAATAATGCAGTGTAACGCATTCCTCATGTTTCAGGTCTTGTACACACACAAGTATTTACCCAAGTACCTCTTTTTGTGCTTTAAAAATAAACAAAAACCTACTTGTTAGTATTAGTCATCATTCACTAACAATTGCAAATACTACTGCTGCTGAGTAGAGACTCGTTAAGAGATACACAACAAAAAATATAACTGTGATAAAAATAGAAGGCGCAATTCTGATTCAGTTAAACTCATCTTCTATCAAAAGAGGAGTCTATAAAGAGATGGATGGTTTTCTTCATTATATGTTAATATAAAATCATTAAACAAATTAATTGAGAACTCCAGCTAACCCTGCAGTTTGCAATAACAGGGATTTTTCTCTTCTGGAAATAAGAGAATCTCTCTTCCAGTGAGATAAACCTGGTAAAGAATTGGCCAAATTATCACAGTGTGAGGATTTTTACCAGAACATTTGTAGCTTTTTTTCTTTCTTTTTTTTAATGTAGGAAAATACAAGGTAAAAATGATCATTGTGTGAAATGGAAAGCATTACAATTAAGAAAGTTGGTATTGGGTTGGGGAGGTTGCCCAGTCTTAATCTCAAGAAGAACCGGTTAACATCAGTGCATCCAAATCCAAAGACTTTAATCTGCATTAAATGATTGTAGCATTGCTATGATACTCTGTGACATCTGTAGGGTGTAAACTCTTGCAAAGCCATGTTACGTGTAGGTTGGTATTCCCTCTGAGAGCCTAGTTACATAGCAACTGCAAGTGTCTGGATTTAATTTGTTTTTGCTTCTTTTCTTTTTTTTCTAGTGTTCTACAAAAGTGTTATGTAATGTGAAAATTAAAGTGTACCAACATGAGCTACTGTAGTTTTTTTTTTTTTTTTTGTTTAATAAAAATGTGCTTGTCTCCTGTCTTTTCAAATCTACTCTGGTTAAGTTTTTACAAGGTTGACATACACGGAGCTTGAGCTCTGCGCAGCTTTTGGCATATTCATGAAGAATTTAGTTTTATTAAATAACGCCCAGTCTTATGAGTCAGATGAGCTGATGATAAAGCTCCAGATTTACTACGTAAACTGTTTGGATACAAAGTAGCTGCAGACAAAATTACTCTACACCTTGCCAAGTACAGTCTAAATAAACAGTCTGAGAAAGGGCAAAAGTCAGATCACTTCATATGCTACCAATTAACCCCACCACACACACGCGCATTATGAATTACAAATACAACAAATGAGAGGTTTGATTATTTCAATAATTTAAAAAAGTAGTCAGCAGGCCACCAGAGACAAAACATGAGGAATAGATTGTGTTATCTGTTGGTGTGCCAAGAAAGACCTAAGGCTGCAAAGCAAATAGCTTCCAGGACCCATTATACTTTTATTTTACCTCCAGGGGACTATTCTATCTTTTTTGTGGTGTCAAGTATATTAAATAAAAGGTGTCACACCCTGCTTTGGTCTGAAATATAGGACATAATCCATTTCAAAACATAGTGTTGAGTTACTGGAGCAAAGTAATTACACACTCCAAAAATAAGGACACAGGCAGTATACAGTAATCTATCATAGTGCTGCTCGTGAGACAATACAGCACTCTGTGTAACGCCTAAAAGAAATAAAGCCAGCTGACTGGAATTGCATGAAGGCTTAAAGAGTTTTTAACTTGCAGATGAGACTGAGTAATAATACTGTAATAGATAGTTTTAGTCATAAATATAACCTCATTTAGGTTAATTCATTCTTGTTGGGCAAATTGTTCTTTAATGCATACCTACAGCTCCCATAACAACAACCATAAAAGGTGTAAGCTTTAAGCCAAATATCTTCTGAGCTCAGTGGCCTTTAGATGTGCCGTCATTAAATCCGCACTTAATCGAACCGCAAGAGAAATGCGACTCAAGTTGATATATGGGCAAGCACTGGCCTTTCTAATGTCTGAGCCAAAAGCTGGAGGAAAAAACAGAAAAAGCACCTGTAAGCATGACTGCTTCATTTTTCTGATTTGTTTAACAGTTACTAAATTGTGCTTGCATGACTGCAATAATGAATACAAAATAACCCAATGTTTTGGCAGTGGAAAATGGATTTCAGCAGGTTACCAACATCCTCCAATCATAGAGTAATATGAAGAGAAAGAAAAAAAACCAAAAGACAAAAAAAAAGAACTCTGCCCTGATAACAATAAAGAGAGAATTAGAAGGAAAAGACTAAAAAGGAAGAAAGTGCAACACAGTAAAGAAAAAAAATACAGCAGGTCTAAAATTTCAAATGCAGGTGTCACATTCCTGTTATCCAGCCAGCTGAGACAAATGAAGTGGAGCTGCACACTTAAAGTGCATTAGACACAAACAGTGAACTAACCCATGATGAGAAGAGAGCCAATCAGTCTACCAGCACTAAAAGCTAGACCACTGAGTGTAACAGGATGTGGCTTTCAGGACAAATCAATCAATTTAATATGAACTGACCCAGAAAGAACCTCACAGGAAGGAGAAAGAGGTGAAGCTGAAAAAGTTTTTACAGCTGAGGAGTTCTGTTTTTTTAATAACAGAAGGAAGCCAAAAATTACCACAAGGTGGCAGTAAAGCACCAAAGGAAAAAATCTTAGCTGCTCTACAGAATAATGAAAGCAAGCACAGGCAGACAAAAAGCAAAGAAAGAGTTTGTATAAAACTAAATTCCAAAAAATATATAATAAAGTCATGGACTGGATTCTTTCAAACACTGTGCACGCACCACTGACACTTCATTATTTACCTATCACATCACACAGAAACAGCAACCGCCTTCCTCTGGAAGATATTGGATCTGCCACTCTGTAAAAGCTGCTCCAAAACAGCTTGAAAAACACAATAAAGAGCCTAAGGTATTGAACCTAGCATCCAAACATCCTTGGGACATACCAGAATAAACCCCATCTGTGCAACAACCCCCCAACCCAAAAAATCCAACACCTATGTCCTCATGCCAGACACCACCACATAACACAACCTGCCTAAAATCCATGAATGCACTCCATGTTTTGACAGCAGAAAACAACCATACATAATATTTGGCAGATTTTTTTTAAATGTACCCCTGGTCAGTGCATGTTGGTTGTGGAAACAATAAGCAGCTTATGTGTTTTGCACAAAATAAAAGAACTGACATTTTTTATTCCTTGTAGAATTACATTTTTAAAAAGTATAAACACTGTCCTGATTAGAGCAGAGACAAAAACATGACAAATCCTTTGCTGTCCCTACCTGCAGGTAGCGTGTCTGGTGAGCTGAAAGGGCCTCACCCAGAGGAACCACAACTTTCTCCACATTGCGCTGGTGGGAGTGAGCCCGGATGTCAGGACTGTCTTCTGAACGTAGCTCAATATGGGAGATGAGTAAATTGGAGATCACAGATTGCACCGACTGGAAGGATGAAGTGAGGCGGATTGCAGATTAAAGTCTACTCACTTTTAGGTCACAGCGCAGAAAAAAAAAAGTGCATCTTTCTCACCTTTGTATCTCCTCCTGGGGTGGCGCTAAGAGCCAGTATGCGGAACTGCAAAGTCTGGCTGCCGAGCAGTTTGATGACCTAATGAAGAAGACCAAGCATTAGACATCATCTCCACTAAATCTGGACAGTTTACATAACTTTTACTGCAAAAAACCCAAAACTAACCATTAAGATTTAGTTCTTTAGTTCACACTTATACAACTTCATGATGTCAAGCTTTGATTATTTCTCCAAAGTGTGTGTACCTGGCAGTAAGCATGGTTGCCCAGCGCTTTGTGTGCTTCATCGATCACCACGCACTTGACCTGCTGGGCCGGGCAGGTGTCTCTGGACAGATCATTAACCATGACCTGAGGCGTGAGGAAGAAGACCCGCTTGGACCTCCAAACCTCTTGTCTCTGCTTTGCTGCTGTGCTACCTATGAAGCGGTAGGTGCAGAATTTGAAAAGGGGGAAGATGGGTGTTGTGCATCAGATTTTATGTTTTGTTTTTTTTTACCTGTCAGCTCAGCCATGTGTGCTTGTGGGATCCCCATCACTTTATAACAGGCCTCAATCTGTTGGGCCACTAGAGGCTTAGTGGGAGCCATGAAAACAATCTTGCCTGATGGATACCAGCGATAGAAATTGTACATAACCACAGAAGCTATAAAGGTCTTTCCCAGACCCGTGGGAAGACATACCAGAGTGTTCTGAAAGAGAGCAGCCTCTGATATCTTCAGCTGGTACTCCCTGATAGGATAGTTGGTCGGGTAGATCCATACCTTAGCTGAGGAACTGTCAAAGCCAGGGAAGTCAGGATATGTCTGCCCACCTGAGGGGGTTAGAGAGAATGTGGGCTCTTCTGTTCTGGCAGGGTTGTCATGCTGGAAACATTTAGCATTATCAAGCTGTAGGCTTCTTTCAGCTTCATACACGGCGACCACCATCAGATCATCGTCTTCATCTTCATACGCAGGCGTGGGGTCCTCAGTCCCCACTGGGTTCGCTAATGTATATGCTGACCCCTGACCATTTTCAGACCAGAGGGGATAAGAAGGAGGGTGTGATGTAGCTACCTGGGGACTGTTGCCTGGAGTTGTTCTGGGGCGCGCAGCAGCATTTTTGCCATCTTTTATCGGGTTAACAACTTTGTTTTGGGAGACGGAGACACCCCAAGTCTGAAATAAAGTCTTCTGGTTTGAACCGCCACTCATTTTCATTACCGGCGGCGAAAAACTTTAAGGGAAAAACGCCATGTGACGAGCAGCAACATTGCAAGAAGACTGTCTAGAACACAAACACCCGGTCATTTCCGCCGACATTTTCCAAAATAAATCACTTCACGTTGAGAAAAAATGTTTTACACAACTATTTATGGTTCATATATTTGTAAACTGTACATAAAATTATACTTATGACCATATATGAAAGGTTAATCTGAAAATATGTAAATATGTTGTTATATCTTACAAGGGCAACCTTTTATTTTTTAGATTTGGCACAGGAAGTAAATAAAAGCTTTGAGTTACGCTCCCGCTCTCCGTAGCGGCATAGTCATGTTACCATAGCAATGGAGAGAAGCAAATGGGAGAAAACAATCGTAAATTTACAGGTAATTTATCTGCTGTCGATGATACATGTTTATACGCAGAGTAATTTTTCAACAGTGTCTTTTCTGTGCTACGTTTAGCTTCCTAGCCACTCTTGCTTTCTCAGGAAAACAGGTGCTAACGTCTGCTATAGCTAGCATTCATATGATAGTGAGACTACAATTAATCCTTTCCTCGCCACAGGCATGTGCGCGTGGATATCTGGTAAGGAAAGAAGTCTGCAAAGCACGCGAAGACTTTGAAGACATCGTGAAGGAGATTGACGGGCGCCTGACGCATTTAAAGTGGACGGACACGCTCATCTCTATTCCCCAGTTCATAGACACGGTAAGTGGCATTTATGCGAATAAGGGTGACGTTTAATAACCCACATACAAAATGTTCTCATGCATTTGCTTTTTGCTTTTTCAGGGCAGCCTACGTCCACCACCCAGCAGCCCTGCCACTAAGCCTCTAGGTCCAGAGACAGATGTCAGTGCTACTCCCCAGATCCCCGCACCCTCACCAGAGAACCGAGATCATCACTGTGTCCTGCTAGAGAAGACAGAAGCAGAGAGAGATGATTCACAGACCTGTTTACCCAGCAGCAGCTCTATTAGAGGGGAAGGAGAGGGCCAAAGACAAAGCGGTGTGGTGGAGAGCACAGCAGGGTCGTCATCTGTCTGGAGCAGTGTTGAGTTAGATATGAACTATGCTCAGTCTCATAAAGGTATATTAAAGTTGCACACAAAGTGGAGCCATGTTGTGTGCATGTGTAGAAGGTGTTTTAAAAAATATTGCCTCTTGTTCAGTCTTTAAGAAATTTACAGTCACAATTTTCAAGATTCAAAGAAGATGCATTCACACAGTACTTAATTTAGTTATAAGGGCTGGTAACTCCCAAAAGGATTAACAAATCTCTTTGGGATTCCTTCTGCCAAATCAAACATGTGTAGTTACCTGCTGTGGTGACCCGTTGTGAATAAAAGAGAAGCCTAATGTAGCTTTTGCCTCTAAAAATAGAATCACAGAAGCTTAAAAAGTAGAATGCAATCAGTGTTCACCTGCATTAATTACACAGTTTGTCTAGCCTCAAATGTGTTAATCCAAAACTGAATTTGGTGAAACCTTTTGAGCCATTTCGAATTCGCCATCCCTCCATCAGGTTCTCGTCGGTACTGCTTGACTCAGGAGGTGCCCCATACCCCAGAGGCCCTGCGTTTCCATAGAAACACCCTGACCATGGAGCTGCTCTGGCTTCAGCAGGCCATTGACAGCAGGAAAAAGGTAAGGCGAAGAAAGAGAGAGATGTAGTGCTTCCCTACGTTTATTCAGCAGTGACAGTCTCCCGCTGTAATAAAATTGCTTCTGCTCCATAGTGGAATTTATTTACTGGTTCCCAAAATAAGTTCATCCAGCGGGTCTGAGAAGCAGCCTTCGTTCTAGAGCCTACATCCAACAATCAGATAACAAATGTTAATTTTGCAGTAAGTGTCAACAGTGACTTATTACGGACAGTCCAAACCCCCCAGCTACAAACATGCACGCTGGATGGTTCAGCCTATTTTCTCCCATGTATTAAGCGTGTAAATCAGGTGGAAGCATGTTTAGCTGTCGGCACCCTTTACCCTCACACTGAGAGCTGATTTAAATCCTTTAATTTATCTTTAACACATTTTGTTGCTTCCGTGAGGCGCCCTTCAGCACCAGAGTGTGTAAATTTGCCAAGATGTGGAGCAACACTTTTTATAGATGTGTTGTCATGCACTGAGAATGCACTCATCCAGACATGCAGAAGAACGTGTTACTTTTAGTGACTGTTTTCTTTCTTTTTTCCTACAGTACTTGTCGCTGAAGGATAAACTTAGCGCGTCCTGACAGCATCGTTACCATGAACTGGACTTAAACATGTGGGAGTGATGCCTTCATGTACACAGGAACCTGCTGCACTCAGTACCTTTTTCGTGTTTGGCATAAGTTAATAAACCTGTATATTGTGTATTTTTATGTATATAAATAAAATAAATGTTATTTTTCTACAACGTTTTCTTTGTTGTGCTGTCTACCGCTTGGGCTTCACTTGGAGCATTAACTGTGCCAGTTTTAGATGGTTTACAATTGTGCATGGAGAAGTTTTGTTCACTAAAGTCCAGGTGAGCATGCTTCCCAGGAGCTCATATTTCTGAGCTATCACTATCACTCATTTCATTAGGAAATTATCCTTCAAATGTTCACAGCAATCTCCTATTAAACACCTGTTGTCCTCTGGTATTTAAGTCCTTATAGAGAACCCACGGAAAGAAAAATATTTATAAGTTAAAGCTGAACTTTTCCTCGTTACTCCCTTGAGAGATCTTCTGTTGTGCTTGCATATTTAATATTTACGAAAAAGAATCACCTGGCTTTTGCACTTGCTCTCACTTCTATGCTTGATGGATTTGGCCTTTTTTTCTTCTTCTTTTTTAACCTGCCTGTAGAGGTTATCTTATTGATTCAGCTTACAGCGCAGGAGACCCACCCGTTCTCCCCTCCTCTTGCCTGTCTCTTTTGTTGTGGTTTCTGCCGATGGTTTGGCCCACAAAGCCAGTCATTGCTGGCCACGCTGCTATGGCAACCAGGAAATACTCACCGCCATCAGTGGAGTAGTGTCCGTGTGAGAGTGTTTGAATGTGAAGGGGATAGAGAGGATCAGAACGTGGTGAGGGGGAGTCCAGACAGACCACCACCACAACAACAGCAGAGACTGATCTTCACCTTTGGCTTTTCTGCAGTTTTCCCTCTTAATCCTTCACCGAGCATGTGAGTGACAGAGCATTGTTTGGCACTTTGGAGTGGTAGCTGGATCATTTGTTTGTGTTAATGTGTGACTTTTGGAAATGTGTGAACCCAAAGAATGTGGTGTGTGTGTGTGTGTATATAAAAAGGTTCAGTAAATGCAATTATTAGGTGCAATGAATGAGAATACATGCATGCATATATGCACTCAGAGATGGCTGCCAGCTCTGCAGCTGCATCTCTGCTGCCTCCAGTGAAGAGCGTGGTGGTGTATAGGAATGGAGACCCCTTCTACAGTGGACGCAAGTTTGTGGTCAACCAGCGACAGGTGGTCACCATGGAGGCCTTTCTGAATGAAGTGACCCAGAGCATCGGCGCCCCTCTTGCCGTCAGGACTCTGTACACCCCCAGGCAGGGCCACCGAGTCACAGACCTGCAGGATCTACGGACAGGAGCCCAGTATGTTGCTGCTGGCTTTGAGAGATTCAAGAAACTCGAGTGAGTACAACAAAATGAAGTTATTTATACTTAGAGAAAGGTCCTTGATGTCTGGAAAACAGATCAAGTACTGTGTTAGGGTTTTCTTTGTTATATCCCTTGTCTTTATGCACAGTTACCTGAACGTGAGAACAAAAAAGCAACCCACTGCTCGTGAGGAAACCCAGGTAGGCTTTCATTTCATTTCAGTCCTTTTAAGGAATCTGTAACTGATTAATCCTAGCCTAACCAAGAGGAATGCACCACCAGGCTACAGTCATATCAAGCTGATCATTTCAACTCCTTCTAAGTCAAATTTAAAAAGAGTGCAGGATTTTTTGTTTATTGACGCAACCTTATTCGCCTTTAAAAGTGACGACCCATTCTTATGAGCAAGCATTAGCCGTGCATGTCCTCTGTTATCCTCCTATTGAAGTCACAAGCTGTTAGGTAGATTAGCGGATATAATGGGCTAATGACTGCACTGTCCATCAAACACTCAGTCACTCAGAACTTGCAGGGTACTCTCATGTGACAGCTTCATTATTAATTTCAGCGGGATATTGCAACGTCAAACAAGTTCATCAAGAAAATTATCCTTTCTCTTCGGCTGAACTCAACCTTTTCAGCAAAATGAAAGGCAGGCAGTGCACAGTGACGAGGATGCTAGGATTAGGCATAATGAAGCTCCCTCAGCATTCACACTAAATTGATTTCAAAGCCAAGCACACTTTAGAGCCACTCACGACAAGTACTTGTTTTATATTCTGACCTGCTGGCAGGACTGACCTCTTAGTGTTTCTGATGTAGAGCGATCTATTAGTCTTACTTTTATGAACAAAAAACATACATGAGTATAGAATAAGCGTGCATAGATGCTATTTTGGATAAGTGTTTTTTTTTTAGGTGGGGCCTTTTGCTTTAAAGTCTTACATGTCTGTATTGTGGTTGCTGTGGAGATACACAAGAAGTGTGCCCGTATGTTGAGTGTTTGTGTTTGAAGTTTTTATGCTTCCACCCAGTGTAATCAGGGCTGTGTACATGTTCAGGCAGGCCTAATACTCAAATTCTGAGCCCTCCTTCTGGACTCAGACACATTGTAAATAATTAAACGTCTGCCACTTTAAAGAAGGAAAAAAAAACCCAATAACGAGGAGATTATCAGAGCCCACTGATTTAGCTCAGCTAGAGGCAGACATGGATATTGGCTCCAGATTTCATTACTATGCGACGACATGGGTGAGGGCCCTCAGATAAGACACGGCGTGTCTAAATGCACCATCCGAGGAGTCTTGGAGTGACGTCAGTTTCCATGGCTGCAGCACTTGAGCTGACATGAGCTGAATACACTTTTCGGATAATGATTTTCTTGGCGATACGCATGCAGTGGTATTTATGTGCAGGACAGGAATGATGTAAATCTGTTAAGGGAATTTTGAAACGTGATGAAAAATTGACAGCATTTGATGTTCTGCAGTGGCAAGCATCTGATTTTATGTTGGTCCCCTCTAGGTCAAAGCAATCCAGAGGCCGAATGTGTCAGCTAAATGGAGGAAGTATATACCTGTGCCTTGCATTATACAGTGAGTTGGACAAACTGCTTATCGGAGGCATATATACATAGTATCAGAAATTTATTTATTTATTTTTTACATACAGTTTGCTGGCAGTACCATTGCTTTCATTTTGGATTAAATTATCTCTGCACCTACTGGATGAGAGGAAATTTAGTCCTTAAGATCTCCAGAGAATAAACTGCTACTACTGGCTTCCCCTGATGTTTCCTTTAGCAAAACTATTGGGGAGTTTGAAGAAATCAACAACACCCTAATCTTTGCCCTGAAACTTTGTGCAAATATCCACGTTTCCCAGACTTATACCAAAATCAATTTCACATTAAAGTAATGCAACTGTAGGAAGATTTAAAGTATCGTTGCTGTGGCTAATTAAACTATCATTCATTATTCCTTAATTGCTAAATAATTGTTCCTAATCTTTCACTTAAGGAAACCACTGGGGAACTATCTTTTCACAACCAGCTTAGACCAGTGGTAACAATTACCAGTTCTTAACTCTTTCATCACATATCTGCATACAAGAATTAAGATGTTTCTTGTTATGTTCAGCGTTTTTCGAAATGGAGACCTCCTGTGTCCACCGTTCCGATTCATCATTCCTCGGAGCATGCAGCAGGACCTGGATCAGATCTTGAGTCTAATCACAGAGAAGGTCAGCCTAAGGACCGGTGCGGTGCGCAGGTCAGTGACACCATTACACAGAAGGTCAAAAACATTCCCAACAGCTCTGTGAAATACAAACAGAAAGATCTAGTAAAGTAAATATCGAACCCCTGTACGTTTTTCAGGTTGTGTTCTCTAGAAGGAGTGGCCGTGTCCTCAGCTGGGGAGCTGGAGACTGGCCGCTGCTATGTTGCCGTGGGAACTGAGAGGTTCAAGAAACTCCCATATGTGGAGCTATTAATCTCCAAAACTACAGAGAGGTACAATCATGGAAGTTCCTCTGTAAAAAAAACAAAAACAAAACCCAAAACCCGTGCTTGTGTCAGTCTGTGCTAACACATGAATAATAATCAGACGACTGAAACAAGAAGAGAACAATATCCCACACATTCCTCTCTCCCATTTTTAAATAACTATGTTTCTTCATTTTGTAGATATTACCCTGGGAAGAGAAGGATGTTAAGGAGAGCTGAGGTAATCCTCCTCCTCTCTCTCTGCATTCAGTTACTTGCTTTATTTTCATGTCTTAAAATACAGTTTTAGGATCGTTATTTTCCAGCCTAAATGTCAGGTCTGATTGGCAGCTGTCAGAAGAAAACATTAACAGGCTATGAACATCTTCTGTTTTTTTCCCCCATTAGAACAGGAAAGCAGGAAGCGGGCCTGAAGACCAATGCAGTGACTCAGCTCTCCTTGACTCCCCAGAGGTAAAACAAACAAACAAGTCTACACTGACTTATATTCACTCTATATGATGCCATATTATGAGTATTTATATAATTTAGTGTTTGTTATGTAACATATTCAATGTGACCCATGAATTTCAGTCGGACGGTCGGAGGGTGAAGTCAACAGGAGATGAAGCTGCAGCCCCACAAGCTTCCCAGCAAAGGAGCAGGAGAGAGGGAGCAGATGAGACCTCTGCGTTTTTTGCCAGGCCGGTCAAGATCCGGAAGAATCGAATGCAAACGAGACCACCGCTCAGCAATGGATCTGGTGAGGATTTCATGAAATCCAATAAGTCTTAAGGAGTATCTCCACTTTTTGGTGGTAAACAACTTTTGATATCTACCCATGACAGGCCAGCCCAGTGTATTTAAAAGTTCAGCACAGAAAAGGAGAGAAGAGGTACGAGGGGCAGAGGAGGTGCAGGAGGATGAAAATACAGCTACAGAGCTTCCTGTTGATCAGGTTAGCTTCAGGCACCTCTGCGTCATTTCAGACTCATAATTGAATAGAAGATAATTAAATGCTAAAATATGACTGAGGTGGGCGCATTTGTCTGCCCTTAATATTATAGAAGTGAGATTAAATCTAAATTTTAATCATATTTCCTTTCCAAAGAGAGCTGCAGAAATAGTGGAGGAGGAGGAATTAACCAACCCAGACGATCCTCTGCAGAACAAACAGATGGTAGGCATTTTTTTTGTTTTGTTAGATATGAGAAATAACACTCATCACTCACTCCTGTACAAGCAAAACCAAAAATACCACTGAATAATAGTTGTCCTGCATGCATGTGGAGTAATTATTAATTCACTGTCACAAGGACAGTACATGCATGCTGCACATTTTGAACAAAAGCATTAAAAAAACACTATTTATTTCTCTCAAGAGACAAGCACAAATTATCAAGGGTGAGCAGCACGACGACGAGGAGCACCCACACAAGTACAGTGGAAAGCAGGTACGGTTCGTGTGGGTGGGTTTTTACATTTAATCGTAATTCACGTGTTCGCATTAAAAGGGTTAACCATTTTTGTTCTTGTGCCCTTAAAAGGCATTACTATCTGAAGAGGAGCAGGAGTCCAAAGCTGAAATACTGGTACACACTCACACCCACGAGTAGCTAATTAATCAATTGAACAAATACAGAACTTCAGCACGTGGAGGCAAAATCTTTGTGACTTTCATTTCAAAAGGAGCTGAAACAGACGTCTTCAAAGTCGAGGCCTTCGTCATCTAGCAGCCACGCAGAGCACAGAAAAGAAAAGGCAAGTTTACCAACCTCACACCCTATAACACCGTCACGTTTTTACTGGCATCAATATAACCAAGGCATTAAACTCGTCTTGCTGATAGCTTTTGCCTTTACACTGATTTAGTGTTGTTGCTGTGACAGGAGATCCTGCAGGATGCGCCGTCGGTTGCAACAGAACAAAACCACCATCATCAGGAGGTCACGGCGTCCTAACAGTTTCACACCGCATGAACGTTTGATTAAATTAGTAGTACTTTAACTGTGGTAATGAGCCAAATAACAACATTAATGTATGTTGTTTTATTGTAGAAAATGTAAGCGTGAGAAGTGCAAGCAGAACAAACACTACAACAGGTGGATACACTATCAGAAGCTCTACAAGCTTCAGCTCAAACTGAAGTTTATTGTATCGTACACCCGTTTATGACATTCTGTCCATTCAGTTTTACAGGCATGATTCTTATGCTGATACCGTGTAAATGTTCAATGCTGCAATATATTCACTATGTGTACAGAAAAAAAAGCATTTTTTAGGGTAAATCTTAAACCTATACTGAAAAATGAGTGACTACTAAATGAGTGTTGGGGAACAGTAGTGTTGCCAAGAATTTATTGATAAAATATCAGCAACAACACAGGAACAGAGCACAATATTAACAGTCATCTGTACAGTGTCTTGTATCAATTAAATGTGACAATAAACATATATATTACTGTACATGTGACCAATTTCTGAACTCTTTACACAGTTAAAGTCTTTTTCTTTCAAAAGTAGTTTGGAAAATAAAAGCAGTATATTCCTTCATAGTATATCCCGAGTAAACATTAAAAGGAAAGGTGAAAGATGAAACAAAAAATTAAATAAATAAATCAGATTTTATCCTCAAGCTATACAACAACATTGTCCCCTCATGCCTTGCTCTTACTCTACAGCAGGCTAAAGGCAGCCACCACAAACTGTCCCCATTAAACCAGAAGCTGACATCTACCCCGGGCTTATTTATATGTGGTCTCTGCAGCATCTATGCAGATGCCAGTCACATGGCAGGAGCTGCGGAGCGTTTAAAAGTAAAAGTTAACAACCACCGCTTTTCTATGCAAGCGTCATAAATCGAGTCAAGCTCTGTGGTGAACTCTCCATGAACCCGCTTCCCCCCCTCAACATGGTGTGAGAGTTTTCTGGACAGGCCTTTTGAAGCTTGAGTTAGTTTAGACACAATTCTCCCATCAGCATCGCCGCTCTCAGAAGCTGCTCTCTGAATATAAATCATTGTCTTCAGTCCTGCTCCAGCTTCATCGCCCGTCTTTCCACTTATGGCGAAGGATTTATTTGAAGGCGCAGAGGAATTGGCTTTAATCCTGATCTCCTTCAGTACACGGGTTGGGTCATATTCTGATTCCCAGTATCTCTGTCAGTATCATCAATGGAGCTTATAATACACAGAGTGATACCAGCCATGGTGAGGAACATTCCTACGACAGCCTCTGCAGACAGATGTGTGGGCAAGGATATCAAGATAGTTAAAGTTAAAAGAAATTGCAAATCTTAAAGTTCAGAACACCACCAGTACAGTATTTTTGAAGTATAGGAGGAGTTGTATTGCTTGTATAATTTACAAGGCAAAAATGACTTGTCTTGCTCATGTATTTATTAATTAGCTACAGTCATGGTACAAAGAAATGTCTTAGCACAACTTCAGATGAACAACAACATATTAAACTGTGTCATTATTAATTAAACAAAAACTAAACCAAAATACAGACGAAGTGTGTAAAAAATTAAGTACGCCTCATTATTCAATAGCTTGCAGAACAATTTTTAACAGCAATAACTTGAAGTAATCGTTTTCTGTATGACTCAATCTGTCACATCATTCTGGCCCAATCACCTTTACAATGTTGCTTCAGTTCATTGAGGTTAGCGGGGATTTGTTTAAGCACAGCATTTCAGGTTGACGTCTGGACTTTGACTGGGTCATTGCAACACCTCTATTCTTTTCTTTTGCAGCGATTCTGTTGTAGCTGTGGTGCTGCAAGGGTTAGAATCAAGTCACGCTTTAGCTGTCAGACACACATGTAGCCTCTCATTTGACTAGAACACCTTGGCTTACGGATGCTGACACAGTGACTGCAAGGTGCAGTTACTGGTCCTGTGGATGCAGAACAAGTCCAAATCATCACCCCTCCATTACTGTGCTGACTGTTGGTATGAGGTGTCTGTGCTGATTCGCCGTGTTTGATTTTTGCCAAATGTGACTCTGTGCATTATCACCAAACATTTCTATTTTGGTCCCGTCACTCCAAAGGACATTGTTCCAGGAGACTTGCGGTTTGTTCAGCTGCAGCTTTGCAAACCACAGCTCTGCTGCCATGTTCTTTTTAGAAAGCTGAGGCTTTGACCTGGTAACCCTTCGAAACAAGCCATACTTGTTCAGTCTTTTTCTAACTGAACTGTCATAAACTTTAACATTTAACATGTTAACGGAGGCTTGTAGAGTCTGAGATGTAGCTCTCGGTTTTCTTTTTTTTTCAAGTTTGTCTGAGAATTGCACAATCTGACCTTGGGATGAATTTCCTAGCATATCCACTCTCTGGAAGTATGGCAATTGACCTAAATGATTTTCCACCGAATAATCACATCTGTAATCTATTAATCTGGCTCCTAAATACCCTATTAATTCCTGTAGAAGAAGAAGTAAGGTTGTATTTAGCGTTTCACATAATCCTTCTGCATTTGGCTTAGTTTATGTTACATAAATAAGGACAGCGTGTAATATGCTATGTTCTTTAGTACAACCGATACTGTATTTACTTAATTTGAAGAACTGCAAAGCATCAGATGATTTTTATTGCTTCCTGATATGTAAAACCTTTGAATTAGAGAGTGGTTAATTTTCTTTTTAATCATGACTCTAATCAGCTTAAAGTCTGATTTTCAAAATCAGCATCTGAATCTTTTCTTTTCTAGATAAATACTATCAGTTGTGTGACTGGCCTCATTATTTTAAAAAAAAGCACACAAATGTAGTGTTATCACATGAGTGACTTACGTTTGCCTCCAATCTCTTCCCCCAGACACTTGCCAGTCAGCAGAGTGCAAAGGAGGGTGAGGGAATTGGCTACAGGAACAGCAAATGATAACTCTGGATGAGAAGAAAGGTTTTTAAAAAAAAATTAATTTCTAGTCTACAAAGAAGGTAGACAGTGACAGTCTGTGTCAGGTAAAGCAATAAAAGTAATTTCTCAAACATGTTCCATTAAGTATGATGATTTTCTGCCTTTTTAATCCAAGATTACTACAAATTAAAGACTGAAAATGAGATTTTAAAAGGTCAACATTGGCTCAGTTGTGGCATTTTTATACTATTTAACATTAAGAAGATGAAAATCTGTAAAATATGCATTATAAAAGGAACCAAAGTTGCAATTCTAGATTATGATATTTGTCAAATTATAATTGTAGTGTTTAAAAGAAATTACATTTAACATTTATCCAGTAAGCCATGTGAAAAACTAATCTACGGTGGCTTATTGGCACACAGGAAATTCTGGTATGATCTGATATGAAGTAAATATAGGGCCAGTAATACTGATACTAAACCAATACCGATACTTTTAGCCTATAAATATAGCTTATATAGGTATATCAGTGTGTCATGATTTATGGGACAAATCATCATTTGAAATTTTGAACATATTTTAATGACCATTAAAACTTTGTGATTTACTGTGATTTTGACTACTTTTCATAATAATAACCCAATAAAATACAAGGTTTTCATGCATTCAGAAACAGTTTTTTGTTTTGTTTTTTTAAGACCTAGAATGTAAATGTACCTGGCTCTAAAGCACTTTGGGTCAACTTCTGTTGTTTAATTATGCTGTAGTAGGCTATAAATAAACAGACAGATAGTCAACACAAAAAGGTTAAGCCATTCTTCATAGCGCATGTTTGAGATATATTTCCAAAAAAGCCCAAAACCCCAAAACACTTTATTTAACGCAGAAACAAAATATCGATCTGATCCAATACCACCATTGGTATCGATACACTCAATATTTGGCCCGATCCGTACACCTCTATTGGTAAGTTCTCATTAGTGTTTCAGGCTACACTTGTGCTAGGTCTCACCTGTGGTTGAAAGTGTGTAATAGTAGACCACTGAACCACTCTGGTTTAACAGAAATGGGACCAGGTACTGTAGAGCAACACAAGGGAGAGGGAGCAACTGAGCCAGTTACGGTAACATCCGTCTACGTTAAAATGCGCGAATCTGCTGTCTCAAAACCTACCTTGATGTTAAGAAAGAGAAACCTGAGCTCCGCCAGCAGCTGTGCCACTTTGTTGGTTTTTGTCACATTTTCTATCCCCTCGGTGCCTCTCTTTAGGAAAGGGTTGGTGCAGCCCCACAGCACCGACACCAACAGGAGACTCAGCAGCTCGACTGCAACACATTAAAACGAGCTTACTTCCTTAGCATAGGTAGTAAGATGCTAACTACTCCTGGCTTAGCTTTGCGTTGTTAATTCTGGTGAGGAGGCGGAAACCCGGAAATATAATGAAAATACAGACGAAATATTCAAATTCTTGACAACTAATATGATTTTTAAGGGAAACAATAGATTATTGCCAACTCACCTACGGTCACCATCGTCCTGGTTGTCAACAGTCGCTATAAGTCGCATTCAAGATTGTTTTTCAGTTGTTAGCGAACATTATTCAAACGAATAAATTCATAGTGCAAGAATTTACAGTGCAAATCCTTAAACTTGTCCAAGAAATGTGCAAAAATAAATTGGTGTGGGCTGTTTTTCTCCTTTGCAGCTTCTGGTCGTTGGAGTTTGCGAACAGTTCTTTCCCTCTTGAACGCAGCTTTGAGGCTTTCCAGTCATTACCTTTCCAGAGACTACCAGCAGAGGGCGCAGGGACTCACTCTTCCGCTTCCAAATATAATTTTTTTACTACTACTATTATTATTATTCTCTGTGCTAATTACTTCATTGTAATAAACAGACAATCCACTACTACAAATATTAGTTTTTATTTTCCACTTCATTTCATTTAGTGAACATCTACAAACAATACAAATACATGGACCAAAGAGAATAAAGTGCAAAATACTTTAATGTCAAATTAAAAATGATTCACATCAGGAAGTAAGGCTGACAGGCTGTTTCACATAGGTCTCTTCATTCTGCGTGGTAAAAAAAAGAAAAGAAAGAAAGAACGAAAAAAGGACGTAATGATATTTTAGAGATTTTTAAAAACACAAAATAATCAGAGTGAATGTGCGACTGCTCACAAGTACAGAATGATGTAAAGTTAATAGAACTCAAAATAAATCTGGAACATTAACACATTTTCTCAGTCATAAAGGGTGTCCATTACACAACTACAAAAAGAGTTATCATTTTCCATGCCTTCAATTAGATGAATTCTATGTTTACTCAAAAACCTCTTGAAAACATAAATTTGCATCACCGGACCAGCATTATCCAGCCATAGGCCCATAGCTGTCCACATTACACATTACTTCATTAGCAGTAATGCAACATCAGCAAAGAGCACAAACAGCAATGACTATTCTCTGAACACTGAGTTTAGCCAAAGTTCTTCAAAAGGAAATTTCCGTTTTCAGATCCTTCATTTCCCTTGTGTCTTTTTCCAGTGCTGCTTTGATCATCTTTGAATTGTACACCCAAAAGACCTCATGATATCCTTGTAGTCTCTACCAGTGGCCCAGTTGTTGGAGATTTAACAGTGACAAGGTCACAGATTGAGTTTCCACAGCATTCAGTCAGCACAATATGTAACAACACATCAGTCAGTGCCTGTTTTGAGACTAAACCGCAGTCTTGGTGCTATGTGTTTTCTATTGATGGATTTTCATGTATGGTGACCACGGTGGACCCGCTGTTGGTGCTGAACTGCTCAACTTGATTCCCCTCCGCACTGGTGAGCTCTGCTCTGGGCAGCCGGAAGCTGCTCTCTGAGGCTGGGTTTGAGTTGGTGATGCTCCCTGACACAGAGCTGATTCCCACGGTCGTAAGCGGAAAGTTGCTTTGAACTGTAGATTGGGACATCTTCGGACGAGGTTTTGAACTTCTACTGGTTCCCAGGAGTCTGGATTCACGTGTCCGCCTGAACAAAAAACAAACAAAGACATTGTGAAGACAAATTTATAGATTTTTCTTTTAAATTTGTGATTCCTGTAATAATTCCATAATAATAGCAGTTTTTTACTTGGCAGTCTTTTGTCTTTTTACTGTTGTAGCTATATGAATAAAATAAAAATCTCATTTACATTACATATATTAGATTGTCAAAGGGTCATAAGTCCCTCTCATGTGTTGGAATGTCTTTATTGAAGTTAAACAATCTAAGAAGGGAATGCCCCTGTGTGGTTGTAGCTACCGGTTGCAAATCAGATATATAGATAGATGTGACCTGTACGTCAGGTTGTGCCACTTTATAGTGAAAAAGTCCCTCGTCAAAATGTCAGGGAACCACAGGCAGAGAATAAATAAGAATCTGATACAGAAGATGGTATTATAGTATCTATAAAATGGAACGTGATAAAAAAAAGCAAGATGAAAAGCTGAAGCAGCTCTCTAGTCTTCCACGAAGTGAACAGAAATAGCAACATTGCTTTACAGCTTGAAACATTCGGTATGTAGGAATCGCCTAGTGTCCGAGGAATGTCGTCTCACCTGTTGTACGTCTTCAGGATGATGAGTAAAATGGCGAGAATGATAATAATGCCAATGACAATGACAGCAATCATAGCCCCAGAACCTGAGAGACACAGAAGAGAGGAAAGATCAGCAATGAACTCTCTGACAGTTTGTTTATGAGTTATGCCGTCTTATACACATTCCGCCTTCTTGTGATGGTGCAACTTATTTTGTGTGTCCTCCAGAAATAATGACTTGTGACCTAGCAACCATATCACTAAAAGTAAACAGACGCCGGTAAATATTTTCTACCAAATACTTGTCTGCCAAGCCCATAAGAAATGTGCAGATTAGACTTCATGACGCAGCAGGTTTTTATTTCTGAGGACGGGCTCTTCTGATTATTTCTTATCTAACTCAAAGCACTATCATGGTGTCTACAAAAAAACAAAACCTTGATGACAAGGATGTGTTTCACTGATGGTTCAAGATGACACTGCAGTTTGGAGCTCACACACAGATGATGTTCTTACTTTGAATGAGTATTTGTTCTTTGGACTTGGTGACAGCGGTTGTGTTCGAAGTTACGGTAGTGTTGGTCACTGGTGAGATGGTTGAAGCTTGCATCTTCAGGAATAACCTGCCAAGAACAAAAAGTATCACGTCAGCCACAGACTAAAACAGCACTACATTCATTCGAGAGAAATATTATAAGGTTTAAACCGTTTCTGCAATAGATTTATAACACATCTAGAAAATAAGAGGAATGTAGAAGAACAGATGGGGAATAAAAATAGCAGATGGATCGCTCAGTGGAGGGAAAGTTGGTAATGACTGAATGTTTTATGGCAAACACAAGAATGGCAAGCCTCACCAGAACAGTACAATAAAAAGTACGAGTGAATACCAAGATTTGTGGTACCAGAAGATTCCAGCAATCATAAAGCTTTTCTGTTCAGTTTTATTTATATATATTCACAACAGCCGTCCCCTATTAGAGGCTATGAGCAAGCACCTGGTGAAACTGGGAAAGAAAAACTCCCTTATAACAGGATGAAACCTCTGGCAGAACCAGATTTGGGGGTAAGGGGAAGATAAGAGAGCAAAATACACACCTTTTTTTGTTTTTAAAATCTTTGATGTATTTCATGACACAGTCTACAGAAGCAGTCAAAGCAGAAAATATGTTGCCAGCCACATAACTCGTCTCTGACGAGATTTCTCACACAAACAAATGGTATTAAACTGACTGACAGGATGTGATTGTTGGGTTCTCATGCTTTTGATTGATGCCAGGCTTTGTCATGTCTGCCAGAGCCTTTGTTGTTTCAGGGATGTATATTCATCAGGCAGTCAGAACAAAGCTGAAAAAACAGAGCACAAATATGACCCAGTACTGCGTTCCTGTATTCCTGCCCTACAGTTCTCGTTTTGGGGTACTTAACATTTATTTATTTCATATACCCTGCACCTCCTGTGCATAAACACCTCCTTACATTATCACATTTTGTAACATTTTGACTTTTTTAAGCACAAGGGAAGCAAATGTGGGCAGCGGTCCACCATTTCACATTTTAAGAATGCTTACCAACGCAAAAGTGCAAATCATCATCTTCAGTAAATAATATAATTACAAGATTCAGAACATCCAGAGAAACGAGGACAAAAGCCAACAGAGAATGGCCAGGATTGTGGTATCTCAGGTGACACTGCACTAATCCTCTGAGGCCTAAGTCATCATTAGAGATGACTTCAACCAAAATCCCAAACCTCTGCGCCCTCTCCTTCCTTTCCTCCTAACTATATTCTTTAAATGATCCTGTTCATTCATATCAACTTTCCCTCCCCCTTTTCCCTTTATCCTCTTTCCACTCCTTTAAAAAAAAATCCCTTTTATGTTGTTTTCTTTTTTCTTAAACCCTAAATCCCACCTTTTCATCTCTTCTTCCTCCTTCCACTGGACTAACCTCAGCATTACCCCTTCTTCATTTCCTTCATTTCCTGAAGCCTAACCTTCCCCTCCTCTTCTTGTGTCTTTTCCTCCATTTCCAAAAATCTAATCTTCCCTTACTTCCTATTAATTCCCTTTTACTAAATGTTGTCCTCCTTCGCTCCCCTTTCCTTTCCTATCCTCAGTTACATTAATTAGGGGATAATGATTAATTATCCCATTCCCTGACTTTGACCTTTCCCTTCAATTTTTCAATTTTTCCCGTTACCTTTTTTAATATATTCAACTCTTTTTTCATCATTCCCTTCTCTCGTCAATCAGGGAACAAAGAAAATAATCTTCCCAACTGACACACATCAAAATCCATTTTCAGTATTTCCATAAAAATCAGTCTTTCCCTTCTCCAAAATGTTGGGTTAGGGTTATCTTTAATGACTTAGACCTCACTTAAAATGGACTGAAGTGAGATGGAAAACTATGTTGTGGTGTGAGAAATCACATCCTTGGCACTAAGGAGAACAAGGACTATTACGGAAGCCGGAAGCTTTCATGGTGATAAGGTGACATTAGTCAACATCTGTGAAGACACCAGTAATGCTAAACTGTGGTAAAAGAGCCCGGGCGCTAAGATGAACTGTCTGCAATCTAGCTTACATAAACACTTGGCATATAATAAATCAAAATTACTACAATGGAGGCTCTGTACTTATAAGCAGGTAACATTTTAGATAAAGCAAGAATGGGGAAAGATTTTACGTTCCAAGCACAGCATTTGCTTTTCTAGTTTCAGCTGTTAAACGTGGTGGTAATCCTGCCACATTCCTAACGTTTTCAAAACTCAAAGTTCCCGTAGTCAGATTCAAAATAAACATGAATACAATTTTAACTGAAAAAACACATTCTCTTTTACAATATATAAGTATAATAGTGCTTACTAAAGTCTTCAAGTTACAGTGCTTAACAAACTTATTAGCAGACCACACAACGTCCGATATTGGCTAAAGTAACAGTATTGGTAATTACCAAAATTAATGCTTATGTAATGGTTAAATCCCCACCATGTGCAAGCTGTTTTATCAAAATGAAGTTTCTGATGCTAAGATTTAATTAGTTTATTCCTACAAACAAGGTTCTAGAAATGAAAAGGTATAGATTAGCGATCTCTCAGCCATGACTCCTAGAGTCACCCTCAGATATTATTTTACTGCAAGTCGACAATCAGGGCTCCTGTGTGATTTTGTTATTGTACTCAGAACACTGTGATCGCAATCTAGTCTACTTTTTTGCAAGCATGTCACGAAGAGATCCTCTGTCAAGCGGGAGGATCCCAGAAACTCCAGGAAACAATCAGATCACAGCTGTAGGTCAGGGCTGTCCCTGTCACCGATCTCTCCTCTGACACTGATAAGGACAGCGACACCATCTCGCAACCAAAGCAAACCTGACACGAACAAACTTTTTAACTTCCATAAAATGGATTTCCTTATAGATTTACATAAAGACATCCTATAAATATCACTTCTACTTTTGTTTCCACTTGTAGCACGCTGGCGTCATCACTGGACTTCCTCATCCTCTTTTCACGCAGTGCAATGTAAACCAAAGGATACACATTGAGCTCAGTGAGTCATCCAAGCGTGACTCAATGAGGCGGTGATTAAGTGGAAGATTTAATGTGCCGACATTACAATAGCATTTATTTGTGTTTGTGTGTGTGTGTGTGTGTGTGGTTTTGTATCTTATAATAATTTGACATTTTTTGACCGAATCACTTCCACCACTCATTAACTAATCTTAAAATTACCAGGCTGAAATCACAGAACTATTTAGATTTCTTTAACAGGAGCGTGTTTGCCGGCACAGCGGCACAATCAGAGCAGGTGGCACAAGCGGATGAAAATTTGCATCAGCTATAAAAAGCTGAAAATCTTGGCACACGGAAGATCATCCCACGCACACATCCTGACACATATCATATCAATTATAGTCACAGTAAAGTACGGAAAATATCACCCCAGCACTGCGTATACACTGGACACGTCATTTCTAATTCATTCTTTTACCTACTTTACAGATTATGAGATTTTAGATTATTGTTTCCCCCATGAAGTGTATGGATTAGTGCAGTCTTTTGTGCTCAGTCTTAAACATCAGTGGCATGCTCGAGTTTACATTTCACCTACAAGCCACTGTGCATATCCTGGAAGCACTGCGCAAGGTCTTTTTACAGACCATATACTGTATGCGAAACCTCAAGGACACGAATGCACAGACACTTAAAGTCACAAATACCAAAAATTGGTCAGGGCTAAAATTGTGATTTTATTGTTTTCACTGCAGTAAAATCAGAACTGTAGTCACACTCTGAGAATAGAGTAACGAAACTAGTACTCGATACGTGTGTGCGTGTACTTTATGTCTTATCCATCGGGCAAATATTGCATAAATGACTCTCCAGGTGTTGACATACTATTAGGCAAAGAGATTAATAATGGCATACATCATGTCAGCTGTTTGCTGTGTTGACAGCTTCTGATAAGTGGCTAACTAATCGTCTGATGTGTAAGGTCAGTTACACCATTGCTTTGGAAACAGTAGGGAATACACTATGGGGATGACGTGGTTATGTAACCAGTTGAATCATTTTTGTTCCTATAGGCAAAAAGTTCAAATGACATATGTGTGTGTTTAAAAAGTACCTTATTGATAGCTATAGTATTTTTCTTTACAGTACTTTTCAACGTCTAGTTTTAAACTATATCTTCCTTTGAAGTATTATTACTGTATTTGTTCATTTATTGGCCCACTATGTAAAAAGAATAGTGTACATTTTCCAGATGGTGGCAAATAACACAATTACAGTGCTTTTCTTTAAAGTACTTGTGCTGTATTTTTAGCTTCTAATCCTTTATTATGTCTTCATTAGTTCTTTGTCATTAGTTGTTTACAGCAAATTAACAGAACATGACGAAATAACGAGTCTGTATTCATTTACTGGAAAAAAGAATAAAAAAATTATATGGTTAACTGGCTTAAATGGGAAGAAGCTAGGTGTACTAATTTAATAAATTTGTTAAAAGTGCCTTTATCATAGCTGAGTCTTTGGTGATTATATAATAAGTTACCATGAGAGAAAGAACAAGCTCTTTCTTTAAGGTTCAAATGTAGAGCTGCTGTATTTGTTGTGCTACAAACGATATGTACCAGCTTTTATCAAAAAGAGGTGATCAGATTAAGCAGAGATAGATCACATTTACCGTCCCAGGATGGAGATTTAATGTCGTCTTTTGTACAGTTGAAACATAATCTGTCCATTTTCGTAACTTCTTATCCAGTCAAAGGCTGTTTTGAGACTGGAGCCCAAAGCAGCTGTCATAGGTTACACCCTGGGACAGCTCCCCAATAGCTGTACTGTAATTTTAAACTAAACGTTTCACTCCTTAACCACCCTCTTTACTTGGCGTTTTCGTGGTACAGAGGCATCTCTTTAAATAACTGGACATGCTTGTAATTTAGTAGCTGGTGGGTGTGACGCCTCTCACAGAATAGGTGTGTTGACAGACGTAAGTAATACATCACAGGAGCTGCAGTTTAGGTTTAGGACGGGTGCTATGTGGCAGTGGTTGGGAGAGCCCTCAGCCCAGGAAAAACACCTAATGTTAACACACCTTGACTAATTCACGTGCAGACATCGTCATCCGATACCCACTCCTTTACTTCGGCTGAACTGCCCAGAAGACAAAACTCGAGTTTGATGGCAAATGAATCATGGCGCCGTTTCCCTGAGTAGAACAAATTGCAAATGTTATCCTAAGCCATTTACCATGATTGAAAGCTTGTGATAAAAGATAATGACCTCATTTAATTGTCCAAGTGTATTTTTATGTGTATAATATCTCTTTTCTGGCTTGATTTTGATTGTAAATCTTAGAGAATATGCTCTCTCCAGGGTTAGTTAAATAACATATAACAGGTGCCAGCAGATGGATTTTTGGCTTGAACCCGGATCGTTTTTTATTTACAGTAAACATTTTAAAGCAACACCGGTCCTTTCATAGCTTGGTCACTGGCTACCACATTCCTGGTGTACAAACCAAACAGTGCAATCAGCTGATCAACTTAGCCACATATTGGAAATGCCATAAGCCATAAACATACATCCTTTATTGTCAAGATAACAGAGGGGAAATCAGTCAAGCTAATTTAAACACGAGTGGCAGTAAAGGCCGGTGGCTTGGCCAGGATTCTGCAGGATGGAGGAAAAAAAACACTTCAACTTCACAGATTTAAACCCAAGATCCAACCGAGTGCATAAAGTTTATGATCTGTTGCACCATTGTCAATATACTTTATATGTTTTTATAAGTGTCAGTTTTCAACAAGAGTCCAGCCAGTACCAGATTTTGAGCTATTTTTATGATATAACACTGAAAAGTAAAAATGATGCAGCCATTGTTTATTGACTTTTCAGTAATACATTTCTGCCTGCTCAGCTATGATGTAAAATATGTGATAACACTGTTTCTAAAGCAGCCCAAGTATGTTTTCCTTCATCATGTTCCTGCATCGGGACACAATGAACAACATATTTGTCAGTAGTAGCTGTGCTATTGCCAAACTATATACTATATTGGCTGAGATCTAAATACTTAATTCACATTTCAGAAAAGTGCCTGATACAACTTATCCACATTAACTCGTTTTATGTTTATTGCAAACCCCAGAGCATGGAAAATCTGTTTTTCCCCCACAGGGAAACTATATTACAGTTAATATACATAAGCAGGATAATCTTTTAAAAGACATAGGGCATAAGTAGCAAGAGACCCTCTCATCTTTTTTTACTCTGGTTTCTTAAAAGTAAAGGAATCTGAAACTAAATCTCAACAGACCACTGATTCTGACGTCAGCATCCGTGTCCTCGTCGGTCAATCTTCTCCGTTCTGTAATAAGAGTTTGTTTGCTGTTCCACAAACTGCAGCTATTCACTAACACTGCAAATTCAATATCCTTTCTTCCACCCTGAGTAAACAAGCCGGTTATTGGTCTGTCCAGAAAGTGGACTCGTTGCAGAACGGGAACAATTTAGTTTCCTTTTTTTTAATATTATTTTTTTTTTATGAGGGAATGAACAGACAAAGCTGTTGACTCGTTCCACCTCTGCAGATGCTCACCCAGACGTTAAAAACAACGCAGTCTCCCGCACGACCCATGTTCACAAGTACATTCAAAGTACAATCTTCAAACGGCTGTCGGAGCCAATATTTGAGCAGTCACTTTGAAGCAAGCTAACAAGACATAGATGGCCCCAATTGTTTCCTTAGAAAAGCGGAATGTGGCTTAAAGTCACAGCAGAGAGCTCGCCTGGATCATCTCTGATGTGAACCTCTCATATCTTTGGTTATTCAGATGTCACACCAAATAGGGATTTTACTGTGACTTTTATTGAGCCCAGTCAGTGAGCACAGAAATTTGCAACAGAGAACAGTTGCTGTTATTCATGTAAAGCTGAAGTGATCGTACCATGAAAGTAAAGGTGTGAATGCCGGAGATAACTGCAGGACACTTGTTAAGTCATTGGACAGACCCCGAAGACTGTAAAAATGTAGATCCATGTGTGGATAAATTCGAAAGCCAAATTCCAAACAAGCGCAGATAATTTGGTATTTGTAGTGAGAATCACACTAAACTGGTTTCAGATGGAGGGCATAAATCCTTCAGCACACAAAAAGCATGACAAATGAAGTGAGTGAGGGGATTAACAAGCAATTTCTCAAGTGTGAACTTAAAAAAAACATTTAAGCCCAATAAAATACCCAAATATGGATTGTAAGTTGCACAGACTGAATGCTGAACTCAGTGTCTCTCTTTTTTTTGTTTTTGCTTGTTTACAAATGTGAAAGCTGTAAAGAAAATTGCCAGTTACTTGAAGGAGTGTTAAAGCATCATTCACACATTCTCTGGGAGTATTTACACTAATTAGGAACACATTTTCTAATTAAAATCTGTCAGGCAGAATTATTATCAGGAGACAAACCTACACAAACTGTCTGAGATGAAGTGCTAATTACTCATTCAGGATTCCTCAGAAATATTACCATCTAATAATAGGATGAATAATTTTCCTAAATGACTAAGATGCTGCTGCTCAGAATACAGTTTAGCGTTGTATAACACACTTTTCCTTCTAACTGGATACACGACATAGAATTAATCCATCATTGCCATGATGAAAATCCCATCGTTTCTAATTGGTCTGTAATAGATTTCTATATAAGTTCATTTTCTGTCATAGTGTTGCTTTGCTGGTACGTACGGTGTGACTTGCTAATGCTGTATTAACAAAGCACATTATAAGACAATGCTCATCAAAGTTAAATGTGACAACACAAGAAAGTCCATACAATAGAAGTTAGCCTACTGAGCCACAGAGTTAATCTGTGAATATGTCAATTTAATTACATTTTAACCTCTTTTATACTTCAATTATAGGATCACAATCTTCTAATTAAACAAAGAAAATCACAGAAGGCAAAATAAAATCAAACCACATCACATTGAATAACTTGAATAACAGGCAACATTTCGAGCAATGTTTCAACGTGATTAAAACTTGAATATCTACTTTAGCTGGGTAGATTTACACAGGCATTAAACACTTAGAAGAAGCTTAATGTGTGAAGATGAGTAAAATGCACCTGATGAACAGGTCATCTTTCTGTTCTTAGAAGTCTCCTTGTCAAGAAACTAAAAATGAGAGTTTCACAACACAGTGACAAATCTTAAATCAATAAACCGTCATCATCTGAATCGGTACAGCAGGACTACACAACGTGCGATCGCATTTACCTGCAATTATAGTGCCAGCTGATGGGAAGATAAGGGCAGCTGCTCCATCAAACAGTCACTTATCAATAGGTGATATGCAGCCTGATACTAATTCAAATTCAATTCAAACTTGTCCACTTCTTTAGCACTAAAAGCAGATTTCTACACATGAGAGTTCTTTGGTATGTGAGCTATTTTTTTGTCCCCTCACCTGAGAATCACCTATGTTCTCGTTATGTCTGAGAGAAGCACCGCTCCATAACAGGAAACACTCAACAGGAAAGGGAGTTCTTACTCTTTGAGTTTACATCAAAACAAAAAAATTTATCTGCCAAGAAAACCGCAGCGGTTAGTGTGACCTACCCGATCACCTCCTCTTTGATTTCAGCCCAAGCCTTCTCCGGATGGGAGCCTGAGCAGTGTAAGAGCCCCCTCCCTCAGCTGACTGAGGGGGGCATAGTCCAGAATTGCAGCAGGCCTGGGGAGGGAGACACCAGGGAGTCGAAGAGCCGCGTGAGCAACTCCAGGAGGGGAGAATATATCCCAAATGTAGCTAAAGTGGTGGCGGCACAGGTACAAGCATACAGGTCAGATGTACTGAGAGAGCACGAGAGTTCAGAGACAATCACGGATATCTGTGAGTGTGTGAGAGAGAGAGTGTGTGTGTGTGGTTTCTCTGTGAATCACAGTGTTTATGTGAAGAAGGGGAGGAGAGTGTGGAGGAGGAGGAGGAGGCTCCACGTTGCTTCTCGCTGAAAGTAATAATGTCAGGCAACTGGTTTTTCAGGTCCCTCCGCCCGTCCCTTAGGCGTGCTGGAGCTGCTGATCAAAAAGCAAGAATCCTCTCCAAAGCTGCCAGCTCTCCCCATGACCACCGCTTCTCAGTGGGCGTCTCGGGACACTTTGTCCACATAGTCAGCATATAGTGGACATATTTCTATTCCTCCAGTTAAGATTTATGTCTTAACTGGTAGGTCATTTGAAACTGTCACTTCCTCTCCTTTACAGAACAAATGGCCCTACTCGTGTGTACTCGTGTGAGTATTGGCAAAGTTTGACGTTTCAGTTTTATCAGATACCCATTCATCTCTGGTCAAACACATTTCATGTATGTAGTTAAAAATTGACAATGTGCCTGTTCAAAGGGTATTGGGTGTGTGTGTACCAGCCTTCTATTGTTGGACTGTAAGATCCATTCAAACAGCTGGAAACAAGGGAAACATTTGTACAAGCAATAATTTAACAGCTTGGCTAGACTTGTCCCGAACCTGTGCCAGGAACACTTCAGGATCCAGCCTCATGTTACCCCCAGGGACCACGAGGTTCCTATGACAATAAAGCAAGTTGGAAGCTATTCTTTTGTGAGGAAGTGTAAGTAAACTTCATTTGAGGAGCTACACATTGTCCCGGTTCAACCAATGGGCTGAAAGAACTGTCGGCAACCTAGATACATGCATGGAGCTGGTGTCGCTGTGTTTCGCTGTGCTGGAACATACAGTATAAAAGATGCAGGTCAGATTTCATAGAGAAGAATACATCTTTTTAATTGGAATTGTGTTGGCATTGTGTTGGTTCCAGTTCAGTATGAATGATCCAAACACCATGCGTGCTAAAACCTTTGAATATCACTGAGTGTGGAGGTTCCCTCAGTTTATTTCAGGTAAATTTATATAGCATCACTTTACAGCAAGTCACCTCAAGCTGCTTTATATCGCAAAGTGAAGTCCCTATAATATTAGAGAGAAACCCCAACATTAATTGCTTGACTTATGAACAAGCATTTGGTGACAATGGGAAGGAAGAACTCTCTTATAACAGGAAGAGACCAGACAATAGACCAGACAGCGAGGGGCACCTGTCTGCTGTCAATGATTGAGGGTGTGAAGAGAGAGAAGAGGAAAAAAGCAGAGCACAAAAAGTCTATAGCAATAGAGCCACTTGATCCAGCCCTATCTATTAGGTTTATTAAAAAGGAAAGCTTCAAGTTTCATCTTAATATTAGGTGGTGTTTCCACAGGAAAGGCGCCTGATAGCTAAAGGCTCTGCCTACCATTCTTCAACTCTGGGAACCACAAGTAAGCCAGGACTGTGTTGGGACAGTTTTGTTGGGTCCTCTATGAGAAGAAGTATTTTAAATTACATTCTGGATTAAACATGGGGCCAATGGAGAGAACATAATGTGGGAGAAATATGTCTCTTTCTAGTTCCTGTTTGACTGTTTTACACATAACGTTTAAAAACATCAGCTAACAGCTAACGGTCCCGCCTCTTTATCTGTCTACTACACTGTAGGAATTTGATTTATTTCCTTGTGTCTTTTTTCCTACCTGGAATGACAGGGAAGTAAGAAGCCACTTTACCTTAAACCTCACTCTATGTGCTTATTAACTAACTTATTAATTAAAAGGGAACCAGAAAGATTTGGCCTGTATAGCTTGAGAGCTTAAGGGCCCAAAACACCCATGAAATCCACATTAACTGGATCTGTTCCCCGTAGATACACACACTTTGTGATGTTCAACAGTAAGAGTCATTGTGAGGAGGAATTCCGCGCTGCCTGTGAAGAGAGGGCTTTTTGTGTCGTGAAGAACGAGACAGTGCAGTATCACAGCTGCTACTCAGTCCTCTCTACCTGCAAAATACCAACAGCCGCCCACTGTTTTACGTCTAACACAGGCAATCTTTATGACTGTGTGCTACAATACAGATGTACCAACCCACTGATTAAGTTTGGGCCAAACCTGTGCTTGCAAAACATCCTTTTGTGAAATCAGGGATAACAGTGTGCCAATGTTTTGGCTTTGTTGTAGTTTCTCACCTCATGCAATGTGTCAGGAGGAAATGGATGAGAGAAAACTGTTGTTACAACATTCCCGAGCAATCATTTGTCTTTCGTTCATGGCTGACGGGATGGAACAGAAGCCGTGAATGTTCAGTCGCTTGCTACACAGCAGGTCGTGACTACACTGCCTGCCACACAGTCCGCTCATGCCTCATGCTTTAAATTTCAAACACGCTAACGATCACTGAAAGAATCATTAACTCAGACTTGGAACAAGACAGAATATTAACTTAAGCTGCAACGTGAAAGTGACAGTAACATTTAATGGCGGCAATTATACCTCTTTGAATGGATGGATCTCGTGGCTCCATTCCTTTGCCAGAGCCATTCTTTCTTTCTGGTTGGACCACTGCTGGGCCATGTAAACACAGCTGCTTGTCCTTGTTTGAGTGAATGATTGTATGAGTGATAAAGTTAGGCAACTGGTCTGCTGCGCTTTCAAAATAAGTTAGTGAGAACACTGCGGCTCTCTCTGACAGCTTTCGGCAGATAACCTGCATACGAGTCAGGAAATTGTGGTTAAATTGTGACTACAGAAAATAATTAGGGTCACAATGTGTGCACATCAGTCACACAGTGTTAACCGCAACTCACCTGTAGGAAACATGCACTGATACACAGAAAGAATCTAAGCATACAAAAGAATCTAAGCAAAAGAATCTAAGCATACAGGAATGTAACACTAGTAAAATCACCATTAACTAAAATTTATGTGATACTGTAATGATCAGGGCTTATTCTCAGTTTAAAGGCGAGAAGCTATTTTTCTAAAGGCTCACTTGAAGGATGAAACAAGGCTTTCTCTCTCTTTCATACAGTTATTGTAACGTTTGACAGATGTGCAGACAAGCTGTTGAAATCCACGGATTACTGGCCACTCAGTTTGTTCCACAGACTGTTGACCTCCATGCAAACTTCTCCTGATCCAACCAAAAACGTGCATTGGCCTAACCACACCAATCTTTGCAACCCAGGCTTTCAGTGGTAGGTCATTTGAAACTGAAAATGTTTCACCTGACATTAAAATAACTTTAACTAGATTTTATGTCTGCTTAGGCACCGCTATCCCAGAATGACACATAAATAACCGTCTAGTTTGGTATTCAGCTAAAGTTTGTTGATTAGTACTCAGCTTTGTTTTGACAAGAAATAATTCATAACCTTTGCGTTTGTGAAGGACAAACGCAAAGGTTAAATGCAGGAATCCCAACAATATATACAGCATTATGAAAAAGTAATAAAGTCCCCTTCCTGATTTTTTTTGTGACAGATTAGACCACAGGCGTCGAACTCCAGGCCTCGAGGGCCGGTGTCCTGCAGGTTTTAGATGTGTCCTTGATCCAACACAGCTGATTTAAATGGCTAAACTACCTCCTCAATATGTCTTGAAGTTCTCCAGAGGCCTGAGAACTGATCACTTGATTCAGGTGTGTTGACCTAGGGTGATATCTAAAACCTGCAGGACACCGGCCCTCGAGGCCTGGAGTTCGACACCCCTGCATTAGACAAAGATAACTCTAGTAAATACAAAATGCAGTCTTTAAATAACCTTTCCATTTATTAAAGAACAAAAAAGCATATCCAAACCTACCTGGCTCTGTGTGAAAAAGTAAGCCTAATAACTGGTTTTGCCAGCCTTGGCAGCAAGAACTGCAATTCAGTGTTTGTGGTAACTAGTAATTAGTCTTTCACATCGCTGTGGAGGAATTAAGGCTCATTATTCTTTGTGGAATTGTTTGAATTTAGCCATGCCTCGTTTTAATTTAGAGGACAAACATGTTACATTTAAGGTCACTTCAGAACCTTGATTTTGTTTTGTTTTTTTTTAGCTATTTAGAAGTTGACTGGTGTGTTTTGATCATAAACCACATGTGCTTGACCTTCAGTGCATGAACTGATAGCTGGACTTGCTTCATCAGGATTTTCTGGTAGAACGCAGAACTCATGTTTCTGTCAATTACAGGAAGTCATCCAGGTCCTGAAGCAGCAAAGCAGACCATCACTCTACAACCATGTTTGACTGTTGGTATGATGTTCTTTTTTATGAAATATTGTGTTGGTTTTAAATCAGATGTAATGGGATTACATCTGAAATTACAGAATATTTTTTGCCAAATTCTTGGGGATCATTAAGATGTTTTTTTTAATAAATGTGAGAGACTCATTTGTGTCATCAGTGGTTTTCTCCTTTGAACTCTCTCCTGGATCACATTTTCGTCTCCTTCTTATCATGAATCATGAACACTGGCCATAATTTAGGCAAGGGAGGCCTGCAGTTCTTTAGATATTGTTCTGGGTTCTTTAGTGAACTCCTAGATGAGTCACTGATGTGCTCTTGGAGTAATTTTGGTAGACTGGCCACTCCTGGGAAGGTTCACCACTGCTCCAAGTTCTCTCTTCTCTGTAAATAATGTCTCTCACTGTAGTACACTGGAGTCCCAAAGCCAACAAAGAAATGGTTTTGTAACCATTTCAACAATGATATATTTCAGTGACTTGTTTTCTTAGCTGTTTCTTCAAATTGTTACATGATGTGTTGCTTTTGAGGTATTTTAGTCTACTTCACTTTGTCAGACTGGTTCTATTTAACTGATTTCATGATTCATCTGGTTTAGCAGTAATGAAGCCTGGGTGTGGTCAGTGAAACTGAAGTGAGATTTGCAAAAAAAATGTGGTTAATCACCATTAAGTCATTATTTAACAAATGGTGCACGTTCCTTTTCCCCACAGGGCAGGTAGGGTTGGATAGGTCTTTTATCTTAATAAATGAAGTAATCAAACTGCATTTTGTATTAACTCAAGGTAGCTGGTTATCTTTGTGTAATATTGCAACTTCTTCTGTGATCTGAAACATGCCAGTGTGAATTTGCAAAATAGAAAAAAAAACTGCTGGAAACAAACAGGCCTGTTCTGCAGTTCTGTGGATTGGCCAGTGTGGGCCAGCATTTGTTGCCTGTTTGCCCTCATTGTTGCAGTCATATGACTGGACAGGTGTCATGTGCTAAGTGCTACAGTCAGCATGCTAGCATACAGTGCATTGAAACAAAGCAACTTAGCATGCTGACATTTTATAAACACAAGTTAAAGACATTTTGATAGCAAAAAGTTCAGTTGCTGTCCCCCATTATACCAAATGTGGTCTTGTGTAGGAACTACAACAATGTAATTGTGTCACAAGCATGCAAGCTGTTAATGCTGAACTTATGAGTAGCAGAGATCATGTGGGCTGAGAATTCAAGATGGTCTATCTCTTCTCACTTTAGAATCTGCTGCTCATACAGGCAAAAAGAAAAAACCTTTCCTCTACATGAAAAAATGCCAAGTTCTTACAGTTTATTTCCTATTTCAAAAAAGTAATTATTTGCAAATGACTTTCTAGTTTTTGGTATTAAAAACAAAATTGTACTTAAATACTAAGTAATAAGATTTATTCTATCACATAAATATAATCTATTGAAGAATCAACAGCTGGCCTTGGTAAAATAAAATAAGCCTTCAGTTATGATCAAGAAGAACAAAATCAGGAAATGTTTTAAAGATCTTGCGTTTGGTAAATTAATGCTGAGTTCTGTGAAAGTAATAAAAAACCTATGAAAGGCCCAAACTGGGAGTCTAGATTTTACTCAGGTGTATGTCTGGCACAACACACACTTTATGGACTCAAGTACCGAAACAACTACACATTTACCGGAGCTGCTTAGCCACAGAAACGCCCAAGGTTTGAAACTCTCGAGTTACTGAGTCAGCAGAGCATTGGCAATGCTTTTAAGCTGCTCTGTAACTTCACGTGTTCTGCCACCTCCTGGTTTCCATTGCACAATTATACCACTTACATCTGGGAGGGAATAAAAACTCGTGATGTGACTTGTTGTGACAGTGGTGTGACAGTCCTATTACAGTAGGACTCATGAATTCCATGAGTTCTTTAGAAAAACCCATTCTTTTACAGATGTTTGTAAAGGTAGACCGCACGGCTAAGCTTCATATTTACGATAATATGACTGGAAAAGACTGGATTCAAAGATTAAGAGGTGTAGCCCAGTACATACACTGTACATAGCTCACTAATTTTTTGGAATGAGATTCTGTTTCTGTGTTTGCATCCCAAGTGTAGCCCCTCGAGCAAAGACACACCTGAAATAAACAACACTAAACATAGATTTTAAGAATAAGTCTTTATGTATTTTTTTTTTCTATGTGAAACAAATGACTATTATACTACACAAATCGAAGCGGATACTGTAAGAGACAGAGACCATCTCTGAGAAATAAGTACAGAACATGAAAATACACATACTGGTATTATAGAACTATAAATTATTGCTCGTTTTGCTACGTTGTTTTCTCGATTCCTACGATACAAGACACAATATTCAGGTTTCAACGGAAACAGTACAACAGTGACAAACGGTATAATTGAGCTTTTTAGTAGACGTTCCCCAGAAATAAAAGAAACATTCAAACAGAGTCCATGTTGAACACAACACGATGACTGTCGGTTTTGATCGAGCATCTTCGGAACTTATTGTTATACATTTTTGTCTTTTTTTGTTTCCATTTACAACATTGCCAAGAGAAGCCATAACAAACTGCACACCGGGACTGGCCTCAGCAACAGAAAAAACACTTGGCATATGTACATAAATATAAATTTTCTTTTCAACTGTGACCAAATGCACCAGTTTGTTAAAACACCATGACAAAAGAGATAAAAAATCTTTCCTTGTGTCCTTCTTTCTGCTCCGCTGCTTCCTCTACAATATCATCCATCACAGCAGCTCCACCAGTCTGCCGTCTGCTTAGATAACTGCGACAGCTTAACCGTAGTGCCAATAAAAGTGCACTCTGCCAACACGGTGCATTTCAAAGAACCATTTCATATCCTGTGAAGATAAAATGAATGTTTCTTGTGGACAAACACAAAAACAAAGATAGTGATTTTGTTCTGCACTGTCATCCTGCCTCGTTTCCTTTTTTCTCTCTCTCAAACCTAAAACTGCACTGCATGTCTACACCTCTTTTCAGAAACGCACTTCCACAGATCCAAAAAAGGCCTGAAAGGTTCACACGAGCAAAAAGGAAGTGGAGTGTTTCACTCACTGCAATATGCTGGTGAAAAGGCTAACCAGGTGTTTAGCTTGAGATAAAACAAACAACACTAGAAATAAAACTGAAGACATACAATGTGCTTCCTACTTTGTCTTTAAAAAAAGACTTTTATGTGAAGGAAATAACAGCACACTGACAGTAAAGTGCTCACATGCACACAGACTTGTAGTTTGCTTACTAATATTGTTACATAGCAAAAAGTACTTTTAGATTTCATGCTGTCTGATGACACAAATGAGGTTCAGACTCGCCTCCTTTGTGTGGCTTTTAATGTTTCATTCAATGGAGGTGAAACACACTGGTCTGATTTGATTTTATTGGAACAAAATAAAGGTGAGTTGTAGATTAAGGAATGTATGTTTTTATAAAATGAGCACTAATTCAATACAAACTACTGCAAGTGGGTCTGGGGAAACATGTTATCTTTGTGTTTAGAAATACAGATCAGAGTCTCTGAGTAAGAAAGAAATCATTTTACGTTAGGAGATGAGTCGATGCTTTGGTTGGTGTATCTCATGTGGCGTGATTCATTTTCCCTTTTCTCAGCAAAATGCTTTCAGGTAAACTGCAATATCTAAAGGAACTATTTCAACAAATTTTTTTACGCTAAGCTATTTACAGCCAGACGCAGCGCAGTACTCTGGTGCGCAGCAGGAGACGATCAAGAGTCCCACAATTGCTCGGAGATATCGAGAGATTCTCAGTGCAAAACAAGCAGTAGAAGGTTTCGGAGGAAACCTTACACAGATTGTGGGTTTGATTAAATAACATAAAAAAATACATTTAAGTTGTGAATTACAACAAACAGAATCAGAAAAAACAGGAAAAACAAACCCCGTCCCGACACCCCTTCGAAGAAATAAGGGGGTTTGACCTGTCAAATCGCAAAAAAGTGACACATGCAAATTTGCCGTCGAGTCAAAGACTGAACTGTCAAGCCTTCAAAAACTCATTCAGCTTTTATTTTTCTACCCCCCGTTTCACATACTTTCAATCCTGTGCGCAAATATGCACTTGCGTCAAAAGCATCAACCCGTTCCTCTGTCATAGTCACGAACATCAATTAAGAAAAAAAAATACACCTCAGCTCTTCATCTACAGAAGTAACTTAGCATGCAAAAAGTTTGGGGTATCAAATACGTAGTAAGTATACACATCTAGTAGTACAGCAAAAAAACACCTCTCCAAATAAAAAAGGACAAAAAGCAAAACCAAAGAAAAAAGAAAAAAAGTCAGACAACCACCATAACTTTGTTAGTCACATATGGCGCTTCGTGCTGTGTGTGATGTTAAATAGGTTCCTTTTTCTTGATATAGCTTGTTAGTATTTGTGTTTCTGTAGGTATTTTTTGTAATACAGTATATACATGCAGACAAGAGCGGAAACATCACACAGTCAGTCTTAATGAGAGCGGAAACTGCGAACCAGCAGATATGAAAAAGGAGGAAAAAAATAGACATTTATAATACATATGTATAACCTAAAAACACAATTTATTGTTTAAAAAAACAGAAAGAAAAGAAAAATATCTTTGCTTAAGTATCACATGTCCTCAACCAAAGATCTTCGATTATTACATATGACTGTGAGACGAAGGGAGAGGTACAGCTAACAACCTAACTGACTAGCAAGCTACTGAGCAGGACTAGCAATGAGAGCTGAGTGTGTGCGATAAGTGACAGGTGCCTGCGTAGGGACAGGTATTTCCACCCCTCTTGCCGAAAACGAGGGGAGATTAGTGGGGTGGAGGCAAGCGTGCCTACCGCTCCCCCAGGCTGTCCACAGAATGTGATGAGTGTGTGTGTGTGATTCTCATCCATCCCCTTCAAGCCACCTCATTCCATCGCCACGCTCCCCACAAACACCGTCTTCAAACAATGTTTGTTGGTTGTTTTTTTTTTTTTTTTGCTTTAGTTGAACTGAAATGAGGGGCATCGACGCTCTCTGTGAGTGCAGAGACGAGAGAGAGAGGGCAGGTGTGTTGTGGGCTTAAGTGGCGGTCTTGGCCCCACTGGTGTTGGAAGGGAGGCCTCTCTAGTTGAAGACCTTTGGGGGTCCGTCGGGACGTCTGGTCTGGACAATCTGCTGCTTTGGCCGCGCTGCCTCGTCCTCCTCTGTTTCGCTCTCGCACACGTGGACCACCACGCTGGGGGTGGACTCTGTACCTGCATGGAGTTCATACTTTTCACCTGAGGGGATGGAAAGAGAGAAGAGCCATTAAGTTACAGTCTGTAAAATATCACCACTAGATGTCAGCAAATTGTGGCAGTGCAAAATCCTGGCCACTGTAGGACAATCATATTTCATATTTTATGTGCGATATTTTATGCTTCTACACTCGAGTCACCTATAAAACTGGTTGCCGTTCATCTGTATTTAGTGTACTCAGATAACAAATTGACTCCAGACCAGATACATCCCACAATCTGCTGTTTTCTGAGCAGGCTGTTAGTCAGCTGTTCATCTCAGCTGTCTGTATGTGTCGATGTTTACTTCTGGAGGCGGCTGTAAGCTTGTTAAAGAAGTCTGATCCATCTTGATGATACTGAGCGGAGTTATTGAGAACATCCTGAAATTTTCTGTCATCAGAGGCTGCTGTTTTTAACTAGTGCTATTGAAACTTTTAAGTTGCTGGACACTTGGTGAATAAACTCTTGTACAATGAGAGAATATAATCAAACTGTTTATGCTTAGGGAAAATGAGATTTCCTGGACACTTGAACCTAACATTAGCTGTATAATGTTGGCTTATAACCAGCCATAGCTGTTTAGCTGGCTCTTGTCAATTTTGAGTATATTAGGAATAAATAAGCATGAATTACAATTTTCTTATGAGTTCTCATCTTCTCATCTAATACATATGCGACGGGTCTGTATCAACAAACTTAACACAATTAGGCAGAACAGCGATGTCCGTCTCGGCCACTGTATTGAAGATGGCAGGGAAACATGGCGACTTCCACAAACTGGCAGCAGCACCTACGTATTTTAATTGATTAATTAATTCTAAGTTTATGAGAATGAGTTTTTTGGAAGATGAAATGCAAACTAATCATTATATCTACCTATCAATCTACATATATACACACACAGTACATCATTCTTTTTTTCAATTAAATAAACTAAAAAAAGGGTAATTGGACATTTACAGATTAAATATGAAAGCAAAACCACTACTGTGGTAAAGAGAGACTGGCAAAACTCAGAGTACTGAGAACTGGACTAACACATTGCTCAGTAGAAGAGGCTTCATGCAAGTTAGTCATTTAATGTAGTGTACATTCCAGAGGAAACTGCTGTATGTTTTGCTCTCTTTGAGTAATATTAGAACTTTACAACCTTAAGTCTAAAAGTAAGTCAATATTATTGACCATTTCAAATGCCTGGAGGCAGGATACTGCCCAGTTATTTTGAAGCATTATTCATTATACCAATGGACACCATACTATTAAGAGTGCATGTATAAAACCACCATATTTATTGGTCAGATATGATCAAATTTACAATTTACATTGTAAATTTACATAAGTAGTAACACTTATGTAACAGCTTTTGCCTCTGGAAATTGTATTTCTGCATTTGTCTTTGCCATTCCAAAACCTTCCCATAAATTTCAGTTCCACATTTAATTGTCTCTCTCTTATAGTGCCTCTGATTTTACTGAAGGGATTTGAATACATCCCCCATGAATGATAAGGAAAAACACTCCTCCTTTTGTCTAGAGTAGCACTAATTTTGCACTAATATGGTTGACTAACTAAATATACTTTATGTTTGAAATATGCACGGCATCTATTATATGGTGACAGCTGTTTTTCCTGTTGGTTAAGGAACAAATCAGGATACGTGTTCAAGAGAAAACTATTCCCCGAAATACTCTTGCCATTTGTCTGGATGCCAAACTCAGCGGACTCTGATTGAAAACGGACTCTTGTGAGATTGTATCACAGTCGCCATGGAGATCAGACAGCTGGCAGACAGGAGGAAATTGGTCTTGTCGCTTTTCGCCGTGGTGCCAAACACAAGAGAGGGACACCGAAAATAGTCCTGCTGTTACCACGGGAAGTTGACAGAGGGAGTCAGCGTGCTGTGCTGCAGCCCTGAGCTAATCTGATGTTGGATGGCAGGATGTGACGCGCAGAACAAAGCAGTTTCTTGAAGCCTCGTGTTGCTATGGTAAAAGCAGAACATGTCAAAATGGTCCTCCGAACTGGACTGCGTGTGTGTAATTGTGCGTGCGAGGACGTGGCAAGTTTAATCATCAGTTTTGGTGATAATAAATTGTTTTTTCCACTTCATCAGCATGATCGCATCCACATATGCAAGCATGGAAAGACGCTGTGGAAATGGCACACCTTCTTGTGCGTGTTAGGTGACATTTTCTAAAGGCTGCGGCGATCTGATATCTTGCTGACAAGGCAGACAGAGATGCAGGTGTTTACTTGCCAGTCTAACTGTGGTGGTTTGTGCTGCCTCATTTAGACTGGTTCCTCATTAGCTTTCATATTGCCATGCCACTCTATATGCAACCAGGTACAAAATCTCCAGGGCAAAGTGAAACCTGAATGATATCCAATTGTTATCATTTACACTATGTGTGTGTAAGAAATAAAATCTTCCGACATTAGTCTGATATGAGTGGATGGTTTAAAACAGGAAGGTATTTAACATTTGTGGCAGCTCCGTGCAGGCTGGGCATGCATGCCAACACTCAAGTAGTCTGTTGCCAGTTTAACTGAGCTAACTTTAGTTCTGAGAGCCTCTAGAACTCTGTTTAAACTTAGAATAACAAGGATGCAATTGTTGATCTGCATAGACATGGAAAGAATGAAACAGCATTGTTCTTGAGGTGGGGAGGAACGTGATTGTAAGATTAGCTGCTAAAACTATTTCCACACTGGATGTTTTGTTTTTCCTGGGTGGCATTGATGAATGTTAACTTGGCTCGACTAAATGGAAAGCAGAGCAGATTCACTCGGGCAGATTCTATAAACTATTGCCATTGGTTTACCATCCTCCCTTAATGACTCCTCCTAAATCCCTGAAATAAGTAATGATGAATTGAAATGAATCGTCCCTGCAGGACTTTCTAATCCTAGTTTAATACTGCAGATAGAAAAAAAACTACACACAGACGTTCACCACCTCCAAAAATCCACTTATGGTTTCTATGAAGGGGTTTAGTCATTAGTCAGTGTATGTTATGCAAAATCATTTGAATCCACTGCTTCTTTCATTGTATATGTACTGACAATGAACCTTGATGCTGATGTATCATAGCTCGAACATTTGATTCGTGGGATTCAGTCTGGCGTTTCCTTTTTTATGCTTCTCTGCAAAAAACCACAGCAGCAGGAAGTTCTTCGCTGAGATCACTAAGAAAGACAGATTTTTAAATGGCACAGCATTCTTTAAATGTACTTCTGAACAAGTACTTCAGACGCTATTCAGAAGTGACTAACGCGCCGCAGTAAAAGTCAAGATTAAAAGAGTTATAATTCAAAAATGTTCCATTTCCTTTTGTCATGATTGCTTCCCAGATAAATATCCTTTCCACATCGCCCCCCTGAGGTGCATGAAATAATTTCCTGCTTTTTTTCGGCTTTACTGTTCAGAGACGAACGATTCAAAGGAGATTTTTTCATACATTTGTTGCACACCATTTTCCCTGTGTTATGCCTGTTGTAGGCACCGAGTACCAACACAGAGCACGAGCGTGTTGAAGTCGAGTACTGACCGGGTCCGAGCTTGGCTACGGCGCACAGCAGGTCGTAGTTGATGACGGGCGTGGCGTCTTCGCTCTGGCTCCAGCCCACAGGCGGTGAGGCAGGGGGCGAGATCAGAAACTGTTTGACTGGCTGGGGAGGGGCCAAATATGACTTATCAATGTCCTCGTCACCATTCTGGATCTATTGGAGAGAAGATGATAGCTGATGAAACGGCTGTTCTCTTAATTCATACACAAGTCTCATCTCGCTGGTTATATGCACAGGATAAACTGAAGTTTCAGTCAGAAGCTCTGTCTTCAAGTCTCTAATAAAAGGCTTTTTCCAATGAATGGATTTCAGCATTTTGATAGCTGCCAATTGCTGTAATTACAATACCTACATGTGGCATCTGTCAAGCTGTAAAATCCTTAACCCGCTTACATCAAAGTACTAAAAAGTGCAGCAGGGGTCATGACTGATGATGTATTCGCGATAATGGGAGTTTCAGTTGGAGTCGCAGTGACTTGTATTTTTTCCAGGAAGCACAACTTTGATGGAATCTTGACTAAAACTGAGCTAAACTGGGTATTTTGGACTTGCTACACATTAATTTATAGCTATTTAAATGTGATTGAAATACAATTTATACAGTATGTAACCTGTAAAATTCATCCTTCAACCTCTCTCTTCCCAACAACTGCATAGAGACACACAGCTACAGTGTAGTGGGTGGGTGGGGAATCAAGAACTGTGTTCTTGTGCTCAATCATGTAACATATGAGTTGACAGGAAGGCTCATAGGTTCAGGAAGCAGTCAGGTGTGGCTCAGAGATGCAAACAACACTAAAAGATGGATTAAAAAGAGAAATTGAAAGAATTTGGGAGGAGACTGTGTACCATGCTCTTTCTCCGAGTTTGTTTTTCTGTGTGTTGCTGTGCACACACATTGCACTGTGCCCTAACTCTCTATGTAAATAAGCAGTGCTTTGCCTCAGATCCTCCATCTCCCAGGCCCCCTTCCTGCCCTTTCCCAGACCCCTCAGCTGACACTTACTTGAGCAAAGTAGAGTTTAAGCTTCTTGCCGTTGAACTCGGACTCATGTAGCTCAATGCGTGCGCGGGCTGCTGCCTCTGGGGTGCTGAAGTTGATCCGGACTCTCCGGAAGCTTTTGAACATTTGGAAAGTCGCCTGTTCATCGTAGATCCTAAACAATGCCTCGAACCTCTCCTGCACAAGATAAAAAAAGGTAAAAATATACAAGTCTGATGAGAGATCGAGGCTATTGTTGAGCATGTTACAAATCGTTGTTACGTGTATGCTGACAACCTGCTGATACTGTGAAATACAGCAACCATTTAAAAACCCAAGTAGACTAAACAAGTCACATTTTTTCCATAAACACTTAAAACAATGTTTTCTTAGTTAACATTTATTCACTGACAAACCACGGCAATAGTATTTACACAGCGATATGCTTGACTAGAGGCAAATCTTCTGAGTCAGCGTCATCATCTTTCACTTAATGATCGTCAAAATTGGATTAAAAACTGTTGTTTATTGTTCTCTATTTCTTTAGTGTGCAATTACTCAAGATGAACTATGTTCTCTGAGCACTATTTTCTCAAAAGCTAAATAACATCAAATATCTCAAATACAACAAAATAAGATATTTGAGAACTCTACGCGAGAAACTCGTGTGACTAAGTGCTCTGCGTCCAGCTCTGTCATTTTCCAGCACTCTTCTCTGCTGTTGTCTCTCTTTTCGTTTTTAATCCTTATGTAATTTTCTGCTTCTTGAACTATATGTCGATTATACATTCCCATATCCCCCCCCAATCAGGCCTCTCCACGGGCACCAAATTGGCCTCCTCAACTGTAAACTCAATCAAGCAGCTCAGCAGGAGGGCAAAAAAAGAAAGTAGGAGGCCACCAGGGGAGCTCGTTTCTGAACAATCAGTAGTGCTACTCTTTGAATCCTTCCAACAATGACTATCAAACAAGACCCTCTTTTGAGAACGAAGAAGGATGATCGACTGAATGTGGTCTTCTGCCAGTACAGGTTCAGAGGGCCTTTACATCTTTAATGTAGTTCTTGTTGTGCTCAACTTGGGTAATGCGGCCATTACAAAAACATTTCTACTTAATACTTAAAGAGTTAAAGTTAATGCAAAGACATCGTTAAGTATGTGGATATGGCCGTTTGCTTTTACTTTAATCAAGTGTCTTAAGAGCCACGTGTTTGCAATCAGTGGTGCCAATGTCTACTGGCAAACGCTGCTCTCAAGTCAGCGCCCATTTCCGTTATTGTCTGACAGATTTTTATCTGAGCTGAATTTTTCTTCTGTCAGTGGAAGCTAGAAACTAAAATAGTCCCACAGCACTTTCCTTGTTGAGCTGACACAGCAGCTATCACCAGGATGGAAAAGGTGAGCGTTACCTGAAGGAATACAGGCAGCATGTCGGCTGTGAGATCTGCCTCTGTACATTAGTGACACCTAAGTGACAGGATACACCTATAATCTGCACACTCAGCACACCGAGATGAGTTCTGGGCTCTCTCTGCGTGTCGTTTCAGCCCTGAGTCTTATTGGAGAACACTTACCAGAATCTGGCACATATTCATCTGGCCGTGTTTGACATTTAACGCAAAAATCTTAACACTTTCACACTGTATGTAATCAAACTACGAGCAACACATAAAAGTCTGGGTATCATAAATTAAAGTCAAGCTGCAAACACAGCACTGACATGCTAAAATGTCCATATTCATATAAAAAAGAACTGTTTTCATTCATTTTTATTCAGTTTTTTCAGTCTAAAAAAGCTGTTTTTAAATAAAATATCTTTTTAATATAACGCAAGACACAAACATCTGAACATGTGGATCAAGATACTGAAACTGACTCAAATCATTGTCTGTGAAGGTTCTCAGTCATCCAGGTCATCGTAGACTAAGGTGACACCTACCTAATCACATATGTGATTAGGCAGATGATCACCAGGGGGTCCTTTGTCCCTCTTTGGGGGGAAACTCCCACTAGGTTTAAATCTGGGACTCTCCACCATTTGACCCTTAGAACTGAAGAAGCTTGTCGGATGAGAGGTGAAACGTCTCCAAGCAACTTAAACAAGTCCAGACGCTTTTCTTTCCAAGCTCCTTAGACTGACTCAAATCATTGGCATTTCTACCTAAATGATCGATTAATTACTAAGTGACTAATCAGTTCACAGTAAAGTAAACACTTAATAATGATCAGTAAAGCCATTATGCATTTGTATTAATATATAGCTGCTATATCTCAGTACCTTGGTTTTTTGTTGACACAGTAAATATATATGATTTATAATACGGGCCTCTCTGTAGAGAAATCACATAATCACACTATCTGACACATGCACAGCTCTAAATGATTCAGCAAGCTGTCAGCTGCCATCATGCTGCAGTGTGCTGTTCACTGTGGTCAAACAATTTGGAGGAAAATAAAAAAGAAGATTAGCGCTTTTACTCCTAATCCTCCCCCCTTTCCCCTCTTGTTTTATTTTCACGTCTTCTCCCCATGTAAGTGCATCAGGTCTTCTGTTGCTGAACACCTCTGGGTAGCTGGCTTAACATCAGAAGTGACTTCACCTACAGGCCATGTGATACCATTTTTAGTCAGATTTGGACTTCACCATACAAGGTGCGTACTTAAGACGCTAGAAAAAGAAGTCACGTTAGGAATGTGTGAATATTTTGACTCCTTTTAAGTAAAACTTAGCAATTAAAATGCAAAAATCCCTCAAAGCCAGAGGAGATTGAAGAGCATGCTTATCGCTAAATATAATGGGAGAGCTGGGAGTTAAGTATGTTGATTTAATATGAATGCTCTACGCTCAAAGTTGTGCATAAATAGCAGGAGAAGCAACATATCAAGATGTTACTTCTCATATTACATATTGCATCAGAGAGGGTACATAGTAATCCTAATAACAGAGATTTATAAATCCATCTGTCTCTTGTGAGCCACTCAGTTTTACATAAGTGAAATACTAAAACCTAATTACAGAGGCCTAGGGAAAAATGTGTTTTCCCTGAATTTCTGATGAATGATGCAGGCAAAGAGGCATAAAACCCTCCTAGTGATAGCTCTGTATGCTATCAGATTGCTGCAGTTGCCCATAGTTTGCATAGTATGCTGCAATAAGTCTACGGTGCTGGAGGTTGATGCATTGTGTGTTTCTTCTTCAGTTGTGTTTATACACCTCTCTGCACTTAATTATTAGTTATTATTAAACTGGCTCTCTTCCACATCATGTCTTTGTCCTGTCTTGCTTCCTTCACCCCCAACCACGGATTGCCCTCCCTGAGTCTGGTCCTGCTGAAGGTTTTGTCGTGTTAAAAGGGAGTTTTTCCTTCCCACTGTCACCAAAGTGCTTGCTCATAGGGGGTCATATAATTGTTGAGGTGTTCTCTGTTTTCTGTTTTGTATTGTAGGGTCTTTACCTTACAACATAAAGAGGCTTGAGGCAAATGTTGTGATTTGGCGCTATATAAATAAAACTGAATTGAGTTGTCTGTGAAGGTTCTCAGTCCTCCAAGTCATCGTAGCCTAAAGAGCTTTAAAAGAAAAGCGTCTGGACTACTTTAGATTTCTTGAAGGTGTTTCACCTTTCATCCGAGAAGCTTCTTCAGTTCTAAAAGCAACTGGTAGAGAGAGAAACCCTAGTGGAGTGTCCCCAAGAAGGTCATGGACCCCCCTATTGATCCTCTGATTAATCACACAAACCAAGGTGTGAAAATGGGTGTGGGTCACAATCAGCCAAGGTTTCAGGTGAACCCATTGTGAAACCTAGCCCAACCCTATCATGTGATTTACTGAGGTCAAACGGCCCAGGCTGTGAGTGAGCGTTAAGGCTTCTGGGAAGGGATCTCAACACTGGATTATAGATGGCAAAATTGAAGTGAACTGAGTTGAATTCCTTAGCAACCAGTTGCTACTGGGTCACTGACTGGCCTCTAGGGCTGTATGACTGAGGCCTAAATGGTCTCACCTTTCAATTTGTTAAATTTTGTTTTCAGGTTCCTTAATATTTGCATGTGAGCACAACAGATTTTGTTTTAAATTAGAATTTTATATTTAATAAATGAACAATGAGCCAGTTAAAATCCACATGGACCGGCTTTTGCAATTTAGACGAGCAAAAAAAGCTTCAAACTTGTTACTAAACTGTTTACAGCCTACACTATGGAAAGCATGTTAGGAAACAGCTGCTTACACATTCAGCAGGTGTAAAACAAAATTAGCATTCACTTGAAGTTTTTTCTTCCCTCAAGACAAATGCTTGAGGGAAGCATTTGTTCAGTACAATTTACTAGCTTCTTCTTAACTCTGTTTTCCTATTACTGATCAGATGGTGTACATTTGGTTTATCTGAGCTAAAAAGGAAAAGACGCTGGTGAGCATGCTCGCACTAAATTAAGATATTAACGATGCAGTGACTAAAATGAAAAGACTGAAGCAGTCACCTTAAAAAAGCTTTCAAGCGTCATATAGCTAAAGGAAATTGACTGAAGACAGACTCATGAGTCACAGTTGGTGTTTATCATAAGAGACACGTTTGTTGGTTATGAGTAAACTGGGGGTGGGAGGTTGGCAGCATTTGTATTGCAAGATCTTGATTTACATTTCAGAGCATTTTACATCAGTCTATTGTTTGTTACAGTTGCTCCTGATTTTGGTGTAATCGTGACTTGAGTATAACAAGAAAGACACTTGTTGAACCTCTCTGTAGAGCCCGCTTCAGCCCTTATTCACACTGTGAATTTTCCATGAGCCTTGGCCAGCTTCTATGACTCAGATGTCATCAAAACTCCATGTGTAAAACTGATAAGATAAGTCATTTACATACACAGAGGCACACACACATACACCCACACACACAGCGGTGACTTCCCTAACTCAAATTGATGTTTTGGCATGTGCAAAGACGTGGGAAAGCTCTGAGATCATGTTCCATAATAGCAGGCAATGTTTGTTTTACACCACCATATGCCAGCGCTGATAAACCCACGGCTGATTGGTGCGTAACAAGTGAGCGTGCTGATCACTAATTTATGTGGCCTCTATGCGCAAACATGCTAAAGGAATGAGAGGAGGAAGACGAGGGGAAACGAGGAAGAAGAGAGGGGTTGTTGAGTTACATGTGGCTGAAAAGTGCCCTGCTCATCTGCCATCACAATGTTCCCTGTGGTGACCTACTCCCTTTGTTCCCTTGTGTAGTGTGTGTGTGTGTGAGAGAGATACAGAGAGCAATTGAGCAAGCCTGTGGGTGATGTAGACAAAGCGTTCATGATTCTTCACTGTGTTTCCACAGCTGTAGGTACCCACACAAATACAATACGCCTACTATACACTCACACACAGGGAAGTCTGCATAATAAAATAATTGGGCAGCGCCATTCGTCTCTAAGCACAGCTGAAGGACGACCGCTTTTAACCGCACAAAATCCTACCAGTACTCTGTGTCCTGTGAGAGCCCGAAGGACAACAGGTGAGGGAGTTAAGAAGCGAACAGCACGTCCTGTTTTTCATTCTCAACACAGAAGATTAAAAAAAAAACCAACCTTCACACCTCCAAAAAACAAACAAACCTGAAAATAAGAACAAGCTGGATACCGATTTGTTTCAGAACATAAAATTTGCTGCTGTTTATAATAAGGCTGTTGCTCACGGGAGAATTCCAGTGTGTGTAGAGTGGAGAGTCTTTGGTGTAGACCGCACATTTCTCCATGTCACCTTTGTGTAACACCCGAGCTATAGCTCCACGAGCCGGATTCCCTTACTTTCCTGTCTTTGATTTTGCTTCTGCCCAGTTGTTGCGTAACAGAGCTAGTCTGTCACAACATTCAAGCTAAACCTGTCATGGTCCTCGTTTTTTGGACCCTGAGTTATGAGTTTCTGAACTTATTTGTCAAGTATTTTCCGTTTGGCTCTTAGTTTGTTTGCATATATTTGTATTTTCTTTTTTAATCTTTAGCCCAGGGGTGTCAAACATAAGGCCCACAGACCAGAACCGGCCCTGCAAGGACTCCAAACAGGCCCACTGGACAACTTTGAAAATTGGAAGGACTGCACAGATTTTTACCTTTTAACTGTATTTTCATGTTTTACAGCTTTTCCTATTGAAAGAGGCCTCCATCCCCTAATTGCCATTCACACTACACAAAAAATAATTAACTAATAGTGATTATTTACAGTAAGTCCACAGTAAAAAATAAAATAATCAAACATTTTCTGTGAATTTATGAACATTTTTTTTTATAATTGTGTTATAGCACAGTCTTCATGGACTTCATTTTGAAAGTCATTATCAGGTTATGCATTTTTAATGATGGCAACCTCTTAACTTAATAGAGGTTGCCATTAAATGAATAGTGCCTTCATGTCAACATTTTTGACGGTACAATTGCCATCTTTACGACCTCCACATGTGCATGCAAGCGTGCTGGACAACTTGCAGATTTATTTGCAAGTAAGTATTTTATTGTATAATTGCATGATCTTAGTTTTTACTTGTTTTCACTAAAAAGCTATAGATATTATTTTAATCTGAATTTTATTTCCTCATACATATAAATGATTTCATGCTTCCAGCAGCAAGACGGCCCTTAAAAATACACTTGAAAAGGTCCTCTTGAATGCTTCTACTAGTATAAAGTGGGAAAATGGAAATGAGCTTTTACATATGATTGCATTCTTGCATTACGTAATTTTAACCATAACTAGCATACACATAAAAAGATCTGCAATCAAAAACAGCAGTTCAGGAACTGTCTGTGGAGGCAGGCACAACTGCAAACTAGCACAAAAGACACCAACATAAAAAGACACTAAGCTTGCTAGTAAGCTGCAACCTCTCTTGCAGTTTCTCCAGGGCCTTCCTTTCAGAAGCTTCCCCCTTGTAGGGTAGTTATGCTCCTGACTGTAAATGGAAGGCTGTCATCGCAGTGGCAAAAGGACATAACTGTGTGCATGCTCACAGCAGCAAGCTCACGGTCTTGACACACAACCACACTTAAAAAAAAAGATCAGACAGCATAGGGATGAGGTGTGCAAGTTTACTGGGAAATGTCAACATGGTTTTCGGTGGCAGAACAAAAGAAAGTAGTGATTTAAAGAGCAGTGCTGAGAGAAACAGGAAGCTGGTTAGAGAAAAAAAAATCCACAGGATCTACTTCACACCTTCTCTACCTAATGAACTGGTCAAGTATCAGATGACTGTGACTTGAAGTGTTTTCCCGTCTTATGTAAAAGGGAGATTAAGTTTCTTTAATATGTAAACAGCACTAACGCTCAGCAGACCTGCAGGTTCTTCCTGTTCTTACTGACGGATAAACGATTTCAGACACACTGGACAAATACTGGAATGTATTCTCAGCAAGCTATGTTCAAATTGCGATGTTTTCACAAAAGCGCCTACACGCTGTCACTTTTTATTGTTGTGTTTGTCAGCTCATTGTGTTTATAGAGTTACATAAGGTCCATTTATATAGCTGTTAGTTTGCTGTCACTGCCGGGAACCAGCAAGTAGCATCATCTGCAACACAGCTACATGTTCCATTATTTCTTTGATGATGCCTGAAAATGCATCACGCACGCACAAATATAATTAATTATTTCAAAATAATAGGTATTGCAGAAAAGGCATTTAATATTCATCTGTAGCAATTTTGGACCTTTAATAGTTTGTCATTTTTTCAGGAAAAAGGACAAATAAAATTACAATAACAGCATTTAAATTAAGGGTTATTTGGATTGATGCCTGACCAGAAACCGTTTCTCAGGATTCTTCAGATAGACAATAATGGTTGAGAAAATAATAGAGTAGCATAACTATAACAACCCTGGTTGGAGGGTAAGTTAAACTAACACAGAATAATAAAAACTAAAATGAAAGAGGATTTGGTTAAATTTAACCCTAGCCTTAGACAACTTTAGGTTTAGGTGAAAAATGTCGTTTCAGTTCAAATTCACCCTTTCACAATGTTAAAAATGCACATTAGCAGGCCCACGTGCCCCACTTCCAACAAGTTTATCTGAGATTTCCTTGATTTAAATTGACTGACTGGGCCACAATGCTCCATTTTTATCTGGTTTCCCATTTAATCCTGTACAGTATTTCAATCACCCTGGCACTCAGAGCACAATCCATGACTGTAATCCACAAGCTTGTTCAGTTCCATGTTGAATTACACCATTTGGCGTTTTGGATCAAAATGAAAAGATTAACCAAACCTAATTGGGACGTGAAGAAGGGTTTTGTTTTTTTTCCCCTTCCTTTGGGGAATTACTCAGCTTTCTCTGCGACACGTGCCGAGCTTTAACACAGTCTAATCCAGACCCTCACGCTTCAATTGGATTTGGGTGAAAATCAACAAACTAGGCCACAGAGCTTCTGGGTGAGTGGGGGATGGTGTTACACTAAAAGTAGATAATGCTGGAATAATTAAGAAAATTAATTTCTTAAGTGTGTAGACAATCGTTTTTAATTACTGTCCTCCCTAAAGGACCAAACTGGAACCAGTGTAATGAGGACGAACGAGGAAGGAGGATCTGATTGTAGAGATAACATACGGAGCTGGACGAAAAATAACTGTACCTGTTCCAGTATACTTTCTCTAATAGCTTTCCAGTTGAATATGTATTATATTTAAAATATAGAAGACCCTTCAAGTGGCGGATATTAGAGAAATCACAGTAAAAAAAAAATAAAATAAAAAAAAACCTCAAGTTACAAAGAGGATTTCTTGAGTTTTCTAGCTTTTTAAGTTTCATTTATTGTGCAGGACCACTAACATCCATTATCTACTCCTCATATAACATCTAAATAAAGGGAAATTATTTATTACACCTCGTTAGTCACCTTTTTTTCCATCTCAGATTGCTGATAATTGTTCGAGCCATGTTCACATTAGTATTAAAGTAAAGGCAGGACTTTGAAAATCTTCTAACTTCAATGAAACATCTGTACACTACATAATAGTTTATCTGTTTGGCATGAATAAAAAACTGAAAGTCAATAACTCATATGGCTTGGAAGTGACTTTATTAAATGTAGATTCTAATTGTATATATCCGCTAAATTTTACCACCACTTTTTTTCCAGCTTCTTTGAGAAATTTAGTTAACTGGCAAGCTGGGAACCCATCTGCTACTATCTGATGACTTTACCTGTGGGGATAACTGCCAACATTTGCAGCTTCCATTGTATACAGCAAAAATCATTCGCCACGGTTTCCTGATCTTTCTTTACAATGGAAGAGACATTTTTAAAAGCTTCAGATGTTAGCCAGGGGGTTTTGAGACTGCATTTTGTAAAAATGCTACCTGTGTTTTACTCTTACCAGAGACTACTTACTCAAGCTTGATCCATTAATCCTATAAGCAAACTACAAACAGAAACATGAAGCCTTACAGAAGCAAAAAAAAAAAAAACCTTTATGTTCAGACACGTTCAGATATCTATCTATCTATCTATCTATCTATCTAGATAGATAGATAGATAGATAAAAAAATATACATACATATCTATAGATATATATGTACCTCTATCTATATGTATCTATATGTATATCTAAGTTACTGTCTTCCTTCTCTCACCCCAACCGGTCACGGCAGATGGCCGCCCCTCCCTGAGCCTGGTTCTGCCGGAGGTTACTTCCTGTTAGAAGGGAGTTTTTCCTTCCCACTGTCGCCAAAGTGCTTGCTCATAGGGGGTCATATGATTATTGGGTTTTTCTCTGTATGTATTATTGTAGGGTCTACCTTACAATATAAAGTGCTTCGAGGCGACTGTTGTTGAGTTGTGTATAAGTTGTATAGTTTTAATGTTTTATTTGGGAATAGAATGGTGTGTATGTGTGAGTTTGGTGATGGAGTTTTTATTATAAATGAATTATGATTTTTTTATGAACTATTATGTCTATTTTTTAATGTTTTATGGACAACAGATGGAAATTAGCCTTTGGCTATAATCTGTCATGTTTGCATTCATGTAATTTATTTTACATTTATGTTCATTAACATGCACAGTCCTAAATAAATAAATAAATAAACACCAGAGAGTTTCCAAAAACTAACGTAAAAGCCCTGAACTGAAACATAAAGTACTTGAGTATTTTACAATACGCTTGTAACATGCCGCATACAAATTATAACTCGAGTGTTTTATAAGGTGCTCAGTGGTTTCTGTTGGCTGTTATGGCTACATTCAGCCTGGAGGTTAGGGGTTAGTGTTTTAGCAATATAAAACATTGTAAGCTACTGTTAGCTTGTGACTACTTAGGATTAGGTAATGTGTCAGAGAAAAAAAAATCAGACTCAGTATCACTGGATAAACTCCGGATAAAGATTGTGCGTGTGTGTTTGTGTGTGTGCAGTGACCTGTACCAACATAGGGAATCACAGCTTTCCTCAAATCAGCCATTAACATTAGCATAGCGGCAAATCCTTAGTATTACAAAACAATGAGAACAATCTGTGATTAACAGCTTTGTCTTAATTGTGACGGCTCTGAAAACACTGGGAAGGCATGTGAATGGGCCAAGTGTTATACAGATGAATAAATACCTTGAGCAATGAGCTGAATTGACAGGGCCCAACGCTGCAGTGCTATGCTGCCACTGCCAAGGGCACAACGTGTCCACGACAGGGAGCTAGAAATCAGTTTATAGCACAGGGAGACTCATTAATCCTATTACCACCAACGTGGTCATTACGGGTTTTTTTAAAACGATTTTTATCGAAGCTGGAGCTTTTCCTCTTCAGCTCCATTTAGGCAGAACACACAGATGGTGATACAAGCACACGCATACAATTTCTAGCTGGCTTGCACGCAGATCCGTACGCTTTTAAGGTGACGATAATCCAGAGAGTTACACAACATTACGTAAGGTGGCTAAAAGATGCCACACCAACAGTCCTTAACTCAGGCCGCAGAGTACAGACAAATGAGCTCACCACTCTCGCTTCCTACTGCTCACTCTTGCATTTTACCCTCTTTCAACATCTCTGGTGGCAATCAGTGCATTACTCTGTGGTGATACAGCATTTCTAGTGATGATTAAGCAGTGCAGAAACAAAGGCAAGAGCATGCTGCACAGTTACATCACCATGTTTTGTTGCAGAAATATTATGGACAGTGATTCAAAATGGTAAAAGCATGACCCTAGATGAATCACATATCTACCAATGTACTTTTAATTCCTTATGAACTGCTCTGAAACAGGAGAGAAACTTTCATGGCCCAACAGTTTACAATGACATGTCGATTCCTTATATTAAGACACCGAAAGTCCCAAAACTCCACAGTGTTTGATTTACTGGTCTCAGCAGATGGCTGCTCCTCCTTGAGACTGGTTCTACCGGAAGCTTCTTCCTGTTAACAGGGAGTTCTTCCTTCCCTCTGTCACCAACTTCTTCCTCAAAGAGCGTTGTTTGATTGTTGAGATTTTCTTTTTACTATTGTAGGGTCTTTGCCTTACAATATAAGTTCCCTTGAGGCCACTGTTGCTGTGATTTGGCGTTATATAACTAAAAGCAAAATTGCTTTTAGTTATATAACTAATAGAATAATAGTAGTTTAGAAACTGAGACTCATAAGTGTGTTTATTTTATGATATACAATTGAATGCATAATCTATTAATCTATCTGCCGCATATGGATAAACACACAGCTCTATACTTAATATGATTAGTTTTTGCCCTTAGCTTTCACAGTGCAGCGTATACTCCATAGACTGCAGGGTATGTAAAACTCTTGCTGTGTTTTTCCTTAGTAATTGGCTTGATGTTGCTTTTTCAGTCCCTTGCATTCTCACAGCCATTTTTCTGAGACAGGAAATCTAATTGGAAATTCTGACAAGAAAATTATGTTCCACAAGAACCTTCAATAACAAAGACCAGTCACTGCATGATGCTGTTTCCGCACTCTTTGTCCTCGGTAAGTAAATTGGGAGCCCCTACATTCCATTGCAAGACCTTTTTTATTTTGCATCTAATCTTATCACACAGTCATGCCATCTTGGCTACATGGTAACCAGACACCCAAGCCAGGAGCATGTCCTTTGTTCTACGTCACCCTAACGGACACAGCACTAACCTTTAGCTGACACCTGAGATCGAGCACTTATCTAGGGTTTCAGGCAAATGTGAATGCCGCCTGCCTCGTGCCCAGAGTGGGGGGAACAGGCACACCTGAGCCCACTGCTCAGACCCAGGATCGCTCAACCCTGCCAATATGCAGATCTAGTTTCCTACCAGCACAGAAAATGATACTGCCGATGTCTACATCCATTCTGCCTTCCCTACCCTACCCTCCTGTTGCTTCTCTGCCTCTTGCCTTACACAAACACCTGGTCAGGCTGCATCACAACAATGTTTTTAAATGTGAGTCTAAGATAACATGAACGCTCAAATCTAATGCATGGTTATTCGGTATGCACTAAGAGCTCTGTCAATGGTATTTCCCTAGAATATTAAAACAAAAGGCCAAATGTCTAAGTGGGACTGATACATGTATATTTTTATCTTTGCTCTGCTATATTGTACATAAGGCCTATATAAAAAAAACTCCACACTCACCCTTCGGGCAATCTTTACCCTTCAAGCTCAGGTCCTCTACCAGAGGCCTGGGACGGACACACACACACACACACACACACACACACACACACACACACACACACACACACACACACACATATATACATATATAGTTAGGGTTTAAGCAAAGGATAGAAAATATCTCTATATAAAACTATGGTCTAGTATATTGCTTTTTACCTTCCTGTGCTGTTTATATGCTTAAAATAAACTTCCTAAATGAAGCGCGATGACAACATGTTATGTAACCTAGCACATTAAAAAAAGACAGCGGGAAAGAATGAAAACATCACAGACGTCAGCAAAATCACTCTTCAGTTTTGCTGAACAACAAAAGCGCAGATTAGTCATCAGATCTCGTCTCCTTCCTCATAACCAGCGCGGTTTCTGCAACAGCAAAGCGTGAGAACAGACGCAGGGAAGTGAGAGACGGGCGGAAAGACAGACAGTCGACGGGACAAATGGAAAGTGACCCAGGTGGATGGAGAATTCTCCCAGTGTCCTCTGCGAGGCGCTGTTTGTGTTTGCTGACAGAGATGTTTGTCTGTAGGTCTGCGAGTCCGCTGACTCACTGTTGTGGTTGGAGTGTGTGAGTGTGTCAGTGTTACTAGAGTCTTCTGTGTGGGGGAAATCAGGCATAAGTCGAAAATAGCTGTACTTGGTGGCTTGCAGTGTAGCCTCTGTGTGCTGTTTTCATGATGAGGCGGGTCTGACTGTCGGGCGAACCGATGGAGCTGTAAGTGTGAAGAGGTCATGATGTCAAAATGCTGTTTTCTCCAGCAACACTGATGTGTTAAACGTATCATAAAGATACTTTCGGCTGCTCCCTTACTCACAAGGGGTCGCCTCAGTGGGTAGCTCGGCATGTTCGATTTGCCAGATTTCTACATGCCCTTCCTGACACGACCCAACAGGGATTTGTGTCTTCTCCTGGGATCAAAGTGGACATCTTTTGGTTGTTAGGCAAATGTGTAAAGCACTACATAGACATTATAATTAACGCCCCCTCCCAAAAAAAGAAGAAACAACACACATATTTTGCGACTGAGTGAAACCAGAGACGAACTTGTCAAGAGAAAGAGCAGGTCGACAGGCGCACATTATCTATTTACACCTATATGAAAGTGCAAGTGGATATTTAAAAAAAAAATTACATGAAAGTGTCAACATCAAATCAAGCATGCATGGTAACTGTAACTTCAAAGGCAAGCTTTGTCCTAAAATACACTCACAGCATGCCAAAACATGCTACGACCTTCAAAATGTGTCCCGTGCTGTCATCTGCTTATGCTGGTACATTCTGCAGGTAATGACATGAGGTGTGCATGCAGTCAACCTGCACCTCCGGCCTTGCCGAACTTCACATCAACAGTCCTTTTGTTTAATCTAAAATGGATCCCAACCACTTTCTGGAAAAAACAGAGCCTTCTACGCCATCAGCCTTCCCTTTATTATGACAACAACCTACCCTGTGCGTAGCCTCTCAGTCTGTCTCATTAATGATGTAATCAGCAAAGACCCGAGCCGTGGCGTTTTCAACCATGTCAAAGCACTCACTTGTTTTTCTTCATGTTCCCCTTTCAAACACCAACACTGCTTAATCTTTCCTTGACGGGTCTATAAATAGCATCAATCCACTTAAGTTCACCCAAAGTGCTTTGCAACAAAACAGCATTCCGATTATTATCTGTCATCTACAGATTTAGGCATAGTAATAAAAACATGGGCCCCAGACAGGCTCAGATCTGGTTAAATGATAATAAAAAAAAAAAAAAGAATAGACTGACGGGGAGGTGGGCTCAATCTGAGCGTGCTCCCCACGTGCCCATCTTTAATCTGCCCTCTTCTTCTGTGCTCTCCATCACTCTCAGTGCACTAGAAACCAGGATTACTAGTGTTCTTTGTGCTATTCATTCCTCTGTCTGCTGTTTTAATTGTGCACATACCCCCTTTTCTTTGGCGGAGTCTGTGAGAGGTGGGCTGATAAGAGCGGTTTGACAGGAAGGTTTAGTGAAGACTGTCCTCTGATCAGCCTGGCCTGCCCCTGTCTGTGTCTAGCCTGTCAGAGGAGGACGGACGATCTAAAGGAGCAGCAGGTTTTAATGAAGGTTTTTCACAGCGAAAGAAATGACACAATCAACCCTAGACTCCCCTTGAAACACACAATCTTGAACTGTACAATAAATTAAGAGACAGTAGGTCACGGGTGAGTCGAAATCCTAAATAATCAACACTGTAGAGGTTCCACGGTGAAGCTCGTCAGTCGTTTTTCTTACTCTAACATCCCCTAGGGAAATTTGAATCTCCTATAATTGGAGAACAACTGCAGGGTGATACATTGGTGTCTTTCACCTTGGCTGGTCTGCAGTGGTTTAGAAACTGTCAGACCTGGGAGCAATCACAGCAGCTGCCTGGCTAGCTAGGGGCCACAGACCATAGGATGAGTCAGTTGTCAACAGGGACTGTTTTTTTGTGTTACATATTTACAGCAGAAAAAAGAAGCAAACAAGCACAACAGCATCATTAAGAAATGGAAATGAAACTTCAACAATCCATCTATGTACATGTTACTGGAATAGCTTGGGAAGGTTAGTGATAAACATTAAACGGCTAATAAATAAATGAACGAATAAAAAAATTAATGGTCTATAAGCTGGGTGTGGTGACTGAGATTTGAGCTTCTGTAGGGTAGAAAATTAGCCTATATCACCAGAGCACAACAGCACTTAAGTGTGAGAACCACAGAGGGATTATTTTGAGTTAGGCCAGATAAGTCCTTATACCTCCAGGCTGCACTACAGCCCCTTATACTGCTACTTTATTTTGAATTCCTTCACCCTTTTTGTATTTCAGTCATTTTTGGTGATGAGTCAGATCAGACAAGCAGACATGCAGGCAGCAGGTGAGGGAATATATTCTGACATGGAATTTCCAAAGGGTTTAGCGGGCGAGCCAGGCTTTGGCCGACCATCTGCATAGCCTTTTAAGCCTCAAACTTGGCATGTTGTGGTGCCAAAGGTGGGGTCCTGAAGCTCATTTTGAACTCATCTGATTGCAACTGCTTTCCTGACCGACAGTCTATCAAATACCTGTATCTGATGTGTCCCAAGGCAGGGGTGGGCAGCTGATTTTCCCTAAGGGCCCAACTAAGAAACTGGAGCTGTTATGGAGTGCCACACCACAACAGAATTGAGCAGAACTGACTTCAGCTTAGTATTAATTATATCTCTCTATTAGAGTATTGGTGCATACCTCCACAACTGTCCCAGTGTTTCACGTGGGCCCCTGGGAAAATAAATTGCCCACCCCAGTTCTGAGGGCTTTTAGAAAAACACTGCCATAGGGGGTGCAATACTGAATTTACAGTGACACAAATGTACTTAAAGGCAAATCTAATTGTAACTATCCCCCCCCCCCCCCCCCCCCCCCCCCATTATCATTTCGTAGGGCATCAATTTCAATCACATATACCAGGATTTTTTTTTTTCGGCATCACGTTTAACCTGATGTACCTGCAATGCTGTTGTAAGGCCAGATATAAAACGGGAGGGGGGGGGAGGGGGGGGGGGGTACAAGACAGCCTGTTCGCCACTGCGTCTAAACATCGCCTCGCTTATTTCCATACATGTGTCTTGCATGGACAATCCACTTCATCACACCCCATTCCAATATCGCCTTGCGAGCCTCATCTTATAATTGCCGTCTATCTGAAGCCTGACACACACACTGACACATACACAATGATTCCTTAGAAAAAACATTCGTGCATTTTCCAGCAATTTTTGCAATTCATTCAGCGTCAATCACTGCGGCGTGCACGCGCGGCGCGTGCGTCTCCCCGAGATGCGGCTCCCATTGATAAAAATCCTCGTCTGAGGAAGGGCTGCATTCAACGTCACCCAAGACATTCATGCGCTTCTACAGGGGCAGCATGCAGTCGCCCCGAGCAAACACTGCTGCACAACCACACCGCAAAAAGCAGGCTTCATTTCAACGTGCATTTTTATGGGTGAACCGTACCTGCATTTTATCTGATGTAAACACCTCAATATCTACTTCGCAGGCGATGATGGTCACCATCTCCAGTTTCATATTTATCGATGGCATTCCCTTGCGTGTTTTGGGTTTTTAAAAAAATTAGTAAAAGTCTCTCTCTTCCACTCTAGCAGGGCACAGAAAACGCAGATATCTGTCGCTTTTTTCTCCAGGAAGCTGCGGTTAAGTCCGGCGGACTGTTCTGGATGGTTTCTTTTTTAATCGGCTGCGAGAGGCGAGGCTGAACTCCTCGCTGCACTTACGCGCTGCTGTGAGTGATGCTGCAGCAACTGCACAAACTCTCTCCGTCTCTCTCTCTCTCTCTCTGGCTCCTGCCCTCCCCGCTCCTGGCTTCACATTGACGTCATTACCATCCTCACGTTCGTCTTGTTTTACGCCACTGTAGAGCTTGACGAACCACGCAGGGCGCACTGCAGAATTCACCGGCCGGTTTATTCCGCTTTTGTTGCATTTTATTTTTTATAACAATTGTCTTTTGTGTTCGCGGGGTTGAGGGAGAAAAATGTGTCACAACCATCTTTGAAAAAAAAAAGATCAGTCCATGTTTACGTCAAACAACACCAGCATCAGAGTCACACAGACCAACCCGTTCATTAAGAAGAAAGTCTTGTTTACCCCTGATGTCTTTGTGATATACTGACAACAAATATGGGGTGGACAATGAGAGCAGAAGCTGTATAAGCACCAGTTCAAGTGCAGCATGAGAGATCTTCAACTGTACCGTTACGGTTCATTTCTTCAGGGAGTCAGAGAGGAGATAAGACAAAATATCATCTTACAATAAAAGCGAGGAGCTGATTCAACATTACCTTTCCAGAAATAGACATCAAGTTAATTCAATACATCTCAGATCACAAGGTTATAGTCAGTATACTGGAGCATGGAGGTGTATGGTTTGGACTTTCTGCTGAATATTCTCTTAATCCACAGCATCCTTTTCAGTCCAGCATGATTTCTAGCAGTATCAAGTTACACAAGGCTCACAGCTACATGTCTTTGTTTATTATAAAGTTCTTATGCGACCTGCTCCGGGACTACAGATGTAAATTAGCAGTTCTGCTATAATGTTTGCACCTTATATTTCTGGTATATTGGTGTCTATTAACATGTGCTGTCACTGTTATGAATACAATCCTTGTGAAATCAACTGTTAAAGTGCAATCCTATACAAGCTGTGTTTGTGTAGTTTTTCTGCCCAACACAGCACATTACATACACTCTGATTACTGGCTTACCATCAGCGCTGTGAATGAAAAATATGTTTTCCGCTGAAGGCATCCGCTGCTTTATTTTTTGCCTTGTCAAGCCACAATTGCATAACCACGGATGTCAGTTGTTTGCTGCCTTCAGTTGACATGGTCTGTGACTTCATGAGAATAGGAATATACAGACAAACAACAAGCCTAAAAGCCCATCATGCCGATGTCTGTCTGCATGCTGTTAACAGATATACCTTATTTTGTCAGCATTTCGATGGCTCAATAACTTTTTAAGAACTTTTCAGTTACTGGTTTGTACTTTAGTGGTACTGTGGCTCTTTATGACTCACAATAAAGCAGCTGATGAAGCTGGTGATACTGCCACAGCTCCTTGATTATACTGATAGACTGAGTTTCCATTCCACTTGAAGACCAATCATTTTCCAGATTCCACAGACATTATGCCATTGCGTAAAATGCTAACGCACCGTGTCTTCTTTCCATCACTCAGATCATCTGTCTCTCCAGCACTCCATTTCATAGTAATAATTGTCTAACCAGCCGAGACAACAAAGTCCCTATAAGCCATTAATATTAAGGCTCTGGGCCGTGAGGGCTATTTCTGTCTGTGTGTGTCAGGCATTGTCCACACTGAGCAGACGGAGAACATGAGAAAGATATTTATGGATGACTGTGACATTCCTCCAGCAGACAGTGTCAGTCACTCGGTCTGGAAAAATTCCCCTGTAAAAGCCACAAAACACAACATATCAGACACAGTAACATGTTGACCTTGTCTGAAAAGCACCGTCAGCTGCTTCATCTGTTGAGATTGAAACTGTTTTAGTCTTTCAAGTCATGGCAGCACGAGCAGGCAGCGCTGGTGACGATACCTGACAGGTTTAGATGTTACATCAAAAGCACTCCCACAGCTCATTAATCACACGCAGAGGAGTGATAAAGCGGCACACGTATGTCGTCTTTTCTTTTGAATCAGCTCTGTTTACTTGAATTTAATGTAGTCTAAGTTTGCCAGAGGTTGTGATCATTTATTCATGCCCTCTTGGAAAATTCTCTTTTCACTTTCCCCTATTTACAAAGCTTTGGGTCAAAGCTGAAAAAGAGTAAGTTTCACTTCTTGTTAACAGAAAGATCAGCAAAGCAAATGTTTGCAGATAAACAGAGATTAGGTCCTTTCTGCCTGGAACTAATCAATTATTACTTTTGGAATATTGTAACATACTGTAAAACACTATATTATACCACGTGGCACTGCAAATTTACCACTTACAGTATGTAGCACACATGCTGGTGATAACCAACCTGCATGTGAGTCTGGGGCTACTTCTGTAAATCCATGCACATCTTTGTACTGTAGGAGGAAGCTGGAGTACCCACAACCACATTTCTGCAGAGACAGACACCCAGCCAGGCCTTAGATTCAAACCCAGGATCTTCTAGCTGAACCACAGTTGCTTACTGTCCAAACTGGACAAGCAGCAACAAATGAATAGATGGTTATATTTACAATGATGCACTGAGGACGACAGATAAAAAAAGGGGATCTGACACTCCACATTGAAATGATAACACATTACATTTCAGGTACCACCGCAGGCTCCCCCTTTAGCTTTGGCCAGAAGTTCAGATTATTAATAATATGAACTAAAAAAAATATATATATATATCTAATAGGGATTTTATTTAAAAGTATGTCCAAAAATTTATGTTTAAGAAGAAAATGTACAGAAACAACACATATGAGTAGAATTAGGTCTGTTAAATTAAAAATAAGGACTAAAGGCCGTAAGGAATGGTGCTAAATCAGACCTAAATAATTAGTTCACATGAATGTCGTGGGTGGGTCAAGGTTATAGGAGCGCTGCTGTGGCCACTGGCATCAACAAACCGTACAGACCACTGCATGTGTTGTTCTCGGCTACCGAAGCGCAGCTTCCTTTGATCTGTTTTGTCGCAGCTGATAAGTAGGATGGATCGCCGCGGATGATGAAGCACTTTTCTTCCTCTCTGGCCTCATTCTGCAGCTCTGCTCCTCCTCATTCTCAATTCTTCTCTCCTCATTCACAATTCTCTCTGTTAGATCTCACAGGATGAAGAGAGCCCGAACAAGACTTTGTGCAGGAAAATATAAAGGCTTATATAAAAATCTGAAAGAAAAAACCTGAGGAACACTACGTTTTTCATTTTTTCCTTTCAAATGCTGGCAATTTAGAGGGTTAACAGCAGAACTGAAGGTGTTCTGGTCTATTGTTAGCTATAAGTAACAATGCTGTTATGGTCAGCACTGTTTTATAGATTCAATTTACTGAGGTACGCTGTATGTATATGCTTCCATAAATTCCATGTCATACAAAAATCTTCCTGAGGCCAAGATGAGAAAACCGATACCACTCTTACATCTGTACGGTTAATATGTGGATTCCGCCAGCGGTCTATAAATTTAGCTTCACTTAAAGACTGTTGGCAAGGTAACAAAATATGTCCACCAGCAACTCCAAAGTGCATCTCCTAAAATAGAAATATTCTGTCAAGTTTAATCTGTTTGCTTAAGCTGCAGCTAATTTAGTAGTGACACAGTAAAAGCTGCAGTACGGTTGTCTCTTTTTATAGGCAGATATTGACAGAACATTGTCTAAATATAAAGTGTACAGATACATGCCAAGAACACGGTTAGATTTAGGAAATGTAAACCCCTGGTAACCTAATGTGTTTTGTCTTTCACTTAAACCTCGCTTCTTTATGACCAATAAGCGGTTATACATGCAATTATCACATAAAGTGCAGTCAATAGGACAGCAATCCAGCTATTGCTCTCTCTAATGTGCACAATGCACTTCATAAGAGATGAGGAGAGGAGTGGACGGAGAGGCAGCAGAGATGCTCAAAGGATGAGACACTGTCTCAGACTCACTGACGAACACAATTTGTATTCTGAAGTGGAGCTCTGCAGTGGAGCGGGGGGGGAATCAGGGCAGTGGATCACCATTGGTGGGCTGATACACGCATGCTCATAATATGGACACATGCATGCACATGCACATATATAACCAAACGCATCTCTGCACAAGCACAACTCTAATAACTGCATGCAAATCTACAGTATACTGTATATTGCCTGTGTATTAAAAATGAACACAAAGACACGCGTTAGTATATGTTTACGCACAAACACATGCGCGCATACACACATGCACTCCATCTCTTCACTGCCAACCTCTTATTACAACAGGCTACCTCACTTGGCCCAGCCAAACCAACTGTAGTGCCAGCGCCAATGCAGCTGCTGTAATCTAGGCCAAGCTATTTTTATAGCAAGCAGCCAAGTACAGGCGCAGGGAGCCAGAGGGAGACAGAGGGATGGGAGGATAAAAGAATGTCTACAGGGCAGAGAGACAGATCTACAGAGTGTAGGTGAGACAGCGTGAGGGAGAAAAGAATAGCACAGAGAGGCAGAGCTGGTGTAGAGGGAATAAAAGTAGTGAGGGGCTGAGTGAAACAGAGTGAAAGAGAGCAAGGTCCTGCTGTGTGCAAAGTACAGCGTCAAAACCTGAAGATGAGCACACAACAGAAACGACAAAAACAAGTAGCCTCCGTCAACACTGCTTCAAAGCCCCAAACGTTTTTTCTCTTTTTAATCTGGTGGTTTGAATTCTGCAATTGAGCTCAGAAAATTGAGGGGAGGATGATGAAGCTGCTGAAGTCATTCAGATGTGAAATATGCTGATAGACGAGAGTTTTACATGACTTCTGGCAATCAAACTTTAATTAACAGTGATAGGCACAACTCCCAAAGGTCAAATCTGACTGTAACTATTGTCTCCTAATTAACAGAAATGAGCCTGTTAACATGGGAAATCTGCACCTATGCAAACAGAATTTCAATATGTGCACTGCACTCCTGGGTAGGGTTCAAGTGTAAAAAAGCTCATATCACGTACTTACAATCAAGATTTAGCTAGATAAATCAAAATCTGATGACAGCTGCTGACAGATCAGCATTTTTGAAAGTTACTCTTAAATTATTCATTTTTCCCCTTAAAATGTATTGTCATTAAATATGTAGTGGTCACAGATTTGAAAGCACATTTGACATCTTGAAATTCTCTAATGTACCCTATCTGGAGAATAGCCGTGCCAACATTAACTTGTGAGATAACGATACACCAAAGCAACAGCAAGCCTGGCAAATTAGCTGATCTCAGTGCTAACCGACATCAGCTGAAGGCTCAGCTGGCACTCTCATCCATATCCACTTCTACATTTTACATATGGAATGCTATTTAAACTCCTTCATAATTGACCACAATTGCTGTGCATCTGCAACCTCAACTCACCTAAGCTAACCAATGCTGTGTCTACACATAACAGACTTAGCAAATAACCATTTTAAACTATAAATCTATGAAAAATGCTAAGATAACACAGTTTTACCAGCATAAAATAGTATTTTTGCATTAACAAGCTGATTCTCAAAGACCTACTCTATTACCCCCAAACTTGGCATGTCTTGGCATGGTGTACAGTGTGTCCTTAAAAATGTGAAGAATCCGATTTGCAATGGCTTCATTTTACAGCCTGACAATGATCCCAAACACACCACAATAAAAGCATATCTGGATAGAAAACCGCACAATGGATGGAACACTATCAGTAATGGATTGATCTTCCCAGAGCTCGGACATCAACATTATTGAAGCAGTGCGGGATCATCTTGACAGAGAACACTATAAACGGCAGCCAACATCCAAAGAATAGCTCTGAATGTTGTTCAAGAAGACCTGAGAACTATTCCTGTAGACGACTTAAAGAAATGACAAGAAAGTTTAGATAAAGGAGTTCGATTGGTGTTGAAGCTTGTTAGAATTGTTCAAATTCTATTTTTGCCTTATATATTGTATTTCCATGTATTTTTGCAGACGTTCTAATAAATCACTGCTCAAGATTTTTGCACCGGCACTCTACAAATGTCAATTTTCTGAATTGAGTGCTGCAGAACTATAATTGTTACCATGACTGTCATCAGTATTATCAGCTTGTTTGTTAACAACTTCCCATTCAATTGTTTCCCATTTAGCATCTTTTGGGCATGTAGCTATGGATGGTGGTATTGTAGCATCTTAGACGCAACAGTTACCTGCTTTTATACATTAATATAATAGAAATAATTATTTTAACCGACTAAGGAAGGGCAGCAAATATTTATTTGTCTAGTCAACTGGTCACAGTCATTCCTAGTTTTAGTTTTTAATAGCTTTTTATAGTTATCTATTAACCATGTTTTATTAAATACATTCTTTAGTGTGGTGCATTTCAATTATAATAATATGCAAATTTGTTAAGAAATGAAATAAGAAAAACAGCTTTTTGCAAACTGCATAACAAATATGAGAACTGACTGCACAGTAGTTTTTGGTCCACAGCCCACATCTGGTGGGCCACCAGCAGCTGTTCAGCATTTTAACCCCGTCCAGCAGCTTAGGAGCTGGAGAGATGAGCTGCCGTATAGCTCTGTGGGGAGGACAGAGACAGAGCGAGAGGAGGAGGAAACACAGAGTGACACGTGCCGATGGTTCCACTGATTGCTTTGAAATCAGGTCAAATCTTTGGATTGGGCTAGGCGGACTCGTCGACCCATATGCAGGCAACACCGCTGCTAAAGGAAACATAACAAAGAAGAAGAAGAAGAAGAAGAAAGAACAGGGAGGCACCCGAGGCAGTTTCAAAGCTTTGAAGAAAACATTGTATTCTGAGAAATGGGTATCATTTTCCAAGGCAAGCAAACAAAGAGAAAGAAAGAAATCATAAGACTGTTCACCAGAGGATGAAAGAGCGTTCTATTCTTTCAGATCTAATTGAAAGCTATGGGATTCTAATGGCAGCTGAGATGGGCACAAGTGGTGCACTGGTGCAATGAGATTGCAGACTGAGCACACTAAATTTAAATAAAGTAGGAAATGTTTATGCTTAAGCTTAAGATCCATTTCACACAACCAAATAATTATCAAAGCAACAAATGCTCAAAAGCGTACTAACAACAGAATGCCACACCTGCTGCCATTAACCCGAGTACAGCCAATAGGCAGCATGATGGAGACGGTGAAAAGTAGACAATGATAGCAAAGAGAGCACTCGTGGGCGGGAATGAACAAGGATGGGAACAGAAATGAACAAACAAAGCTAAATAAGGGACCAAAACAAAAGGAAACACAACAAAAACATACTCCACGACAAAACATCAGCAACAGCATCAATAGTCCTTTTCTGTATAAAGAAATCGTTTTAAATGCCGTTTGCTCCAACTCTCCTCCAACAATAATGCTTCAAAAGCAAACTCAGAGGGGAGCTGGTGGTTACATTAAGACAATGAAAAGTTAGGCAAGCAAGTGAAAAAGTAAAAAAATCAAAAATATGGAGGATATAAACAAAGTCTTTAAAACTAGGCACAAGTAACAATCCTGGATATACAACACAGTGGATGCTTTCCATTATTATAATGTTATAACATATTTTCATTTATTTCTCACTATCAGCTTTACTAAACTTCTTATTTATTTATGGGTTTGTTTCGGCTCGTTAATTTGACACATTCTTGCCTAAAAGCAATCGCCTTGTACAATTTCACGGACTGCATGATTACTTTTGTTCCTCGTTCGTAAGAGTCCGTTTATACTCTGCATCAGTTAGAAAGGCGCTCATACTCTATTGTTGTACTGAGACTGCTATTCTTGAAATCACCCACAGTACATTTCTGTTTTTAGACTGATTGAACCGCAAAATAATCTGGATTTAAATAGAATCGCAAGAGCATGACTAAGAACAAATAACACAATGTCTTACATAGCACAGTAAATCTTAGAGTGTCATAATCAAGCCTTGTGTAGTAGGCGAGGGCGGGGCGAGATGCGTGTGTGGAAGAAAAGCCATCATTTTCATCAAAGCAGCCGCACGTAAAACCAGTCATAATCACACATCAAAGAGATAAAAATTATTTCCACTAAGCTCTTTTGAAGGTGTGGGGGAGGCGGTGTACAAAACAGCAAAACAAGACTCTTTAACCATGATGAGGGTATATAAGGATGTAAGTAGATATATTTATGTTCGAGCTTTTGAAATATTACATCACAGATTTATGTAAGTGGCTTTGATTAGCTGTGGGATTTATTAAATCACAGGGTAACTGAATGACATTTATGTGCTAAGATATTTTTAATGTGACATTGGAGATATTGCGATATTTTACCACTTGTCTCTCAAATTCAAATATAAACCTAAAAAGTAAGATTAAATGAAAAAAAGAATAAAACGATAGTGCTAAAGAATTTCCACAAGTAATGAGCACAAAAAGTTACTTATTTTGTCCAATTAAAAGCTTCAACTAATCATATTTAGAACTTAAACATACAACCACAGTGTTAACAAGAATATTGTAACATTACACAATATTGTAAAAACTTTTAATGAATTAAATGTGTTTGCAGCCTCATGTTTTCTAATCAAACGTAATGATACAAATGTTTTAACAGGTCAGCATTGAATCTCCCTTCTACTTCATGCAACATGCCCAGCTCTGCTATTTACTTCAATTCTAACATGAAATGCTGTCGATTTAAAAAAATAATAAGTTAATATTCTGCTGCAGTTTGCTTTGATGGAGGAATGTCATCTGCATCCCCTCTCTTAACCACATCTGTTAATGTGTCCACACAGACAAGGAGGCTCTGTTACAGTTGCTAAGACCAGCATGAAACTTCTATAGTTTTGAGAGCTAGCAAAAATGTGAAAACGACTTTGTAATGTGTTCTACAGCATCTTGGACCACAAGTTTTAACCTGTGAATAATGCAGTGATCAGGTCAGTTTGAATCTTTTTACTCGGGTGTGTTGCTGCTCCTCTCTATCGACCCTTTTACAGCAGGCGCAACATCACAGCAAAGCCAACAAACATACTTTTTTCACAGATGCACTTCGTAATTGCAGGATGTTGCAAACACCAGCTCTACCCGCAATCCAGGAAGCTACAAGAAGGAGCTGAACAACTCACCTGTGTAGGGAATTCTGATGATGCGATCAGGCATGTGGTTGGCACACAAAACGAGTATTTCAAGGATCTTTTTGAGGGTCTCCTGATGCTCAGAAACTGATTCCTTTATTATTATTTTTTAATTTAATAGTACTTTTCCCTTTGAAGCAGTGGTGTTTAGTGGCTTAATTAAAAATTGGAACAGATCGGACCACTTACTCCCCCCCCCATACTGCTATATCCACTATCACGGGATGGTGAGGCTTGAGACTGAACACATTTGCAACAGCTTTTAAAGAAATTTCTTACTGTATTAACTGATGTAACTACTGTAGGAAAATAGATGTTGCATAAGTACAAACACATTTTTCATTTTCATGAATAAATCTCAATACTGAATAATTGTAAGCATACATCCACCAGTGCCATATCTTTTTGTTTAAACAAACTCGTTTTAGCTCAGTTAGACAAGTTGACTTCTCTCACTGATTTCTTTAGTAAAGAAAAACTAAACCTTTTTTTTATTTTTATAGCTTATTTTCAGTTTAATTATGAATTGACTAAAACTTTGACTCCAGTCTCTTTTATCTACAAGGCCACTGGATAGTCCTGAGAAAATAATAATTATTTATAATTATGATATAATTATTATTTAGTACTAAGTATTATTTATTTTTTAAAAATGGCAAACCTTGCTTTTTGTTTTGTCTCATCTAGTAGAAAACCAAAACCTTCGCCATCAGGAAGGAAAAAAAGAGAAGGTTCTTCCAAAGTCCACCAATCTTCAAAGAATGAAAGATCACATCTTATCAAACAGTACACACTGTCGGTGGAGCAGACATATGGTAACACAGAGCGAAAGTCATAAAATATCTGCGGCCCCCATCTTGTGAGGAAAAGCAACCCCACAGATCCCTTAGGCAAAACAATCCACCTCCCCAAACTTGAGTCTGGAGTAGTGGAAGTGAAGGAGAAAGAAAGGCCTAAAGGCAGAAATAGATCCGCACGAAGACACGTGCCAAGCCTGACAGAGAGAGAAGAAACCAAACAGACAGGACATCTGGAAGGACACAAAGACCGTCCAAAAACAAGCTTCTGTAAAAGCCTGGAAGACTTCAAAGATGCTGCAGTTGTGAAGAACAAAGTTGTATAATAGGAAGTTGGGGATAAACAAAAAGAGAGGAATGCTAAACTGGTTAGATGAATCTATGACCATTATGACAGGAAGATAGATCGCATACACGCAAGAGAATGAGGAGAGCTGTCAGTTATATCCAAGTTACTCATAATCATACTAACAACAACATTTTGCACCTTTGTTCTTCACTGTTTCTCATCCCTCCATTTATACTGTGCTGTTAAAACACTCCAGTGTTCACCTCTGTTTTTTTCTTGACCACAGAAAGAAGAACAAAAACAGGAGACACTCCTCAGACATGACACTTTGATATCTTTAGGGAGGAAAAGTGCAAAAAGGAAGAAGTGTTCAGAATTAACAAGGAGTCAGTGAAAGAAACTAGCACTACAAAGCAACCGTCTGTAGCAATGACCATTTTGACCACATTGGTGAAGAACAAAACATTTGTCTGTAGGTATCATATCTTGTGACAAAATCTCAACTGCAATAACTTCAGTAATACTATTTATTTCCATAGCTTGGTCATCCAATGGTCATCCAGTTCTCACAAAGAGTTTTGTACACCCAAGAGCGTCTCAACTATAAATAAGCAGTTAGGTTTGTAGAGCTAAAACACCCATTACCATCAGCAGACAGCTGTATCATCTTAATCATAAAGGCTCCACTGAGACCAACCATTTTCAAGCCTCATTCATAAGACTTCATCAAAAAGGTGATTACGGTGTCACCCCCTTTGTTGTCAAGTCAACACTCAAATTATTTCACAACTATTTGACCCTGTTAAATGATATTAGGGGAAAATGAGTCCCCAGTGTTTAACAAAACAGTTCAGCAAATTTAATTTCACTCAGAAAGGGAGCTGATCCATGTAAATATCAAACAGATCTTAATAAAACCACGTCTGAGAAGGGCTTAGGGAACTGTGTTTCTTTGTATAGAGGTTTCAGTGCATTTTACAGTGTTACAGAGGTCATTGTAGTTAACTAGAGACAAAAAAAACCCCTAAAACTAGCTTTAAAATAAAATAAATTAAAAAAAATATATATATATAGAGGTAATAATCTTAGTTTTAATATTTGTCAGTCTGGTAAAATTCTATTCACATTTGCCTAATGAGACGCTGATCAACATGTTTATTGAACTTTGGTCGTCTATAAGACTGTGAGTTAAAATGTTCTGTGTTTTTAAAGTGACACCTGTACTGCTTTTAAACAAATCTTGCCTCTGACACAAGCCTGCCATAAAATAATAATTACAAAGAAAAAACCTATCGCTGAAAGTAAGAAAAATTAAACTAAACATTTCCACACAATAAAAACTAAACTGAGACCAGAAGCACTGCTGTGGAAACGAACTAAACTAAACAGAATTAAAATCAAAAAGTCAAAAAAAATAATGAACTAATTAGAAAATACTAAATATCTCTGGGTGCAGCCTTTACAGGTTAGCCCATAAAACAGTTTAACAAGCTGACAATGGATCGTAACAATGCAATTTAATTAGTGGATATATTTGTTCTCATTTGCATTTTGGGCTTAAGTGATTGTCTTAGTAAATTCATGAAGGTGAAATATTAAAATAAAAGCAGTAAAATTAAACATTCGATGGCTATGGCACTAAACTAGCAACGATAATCTGTTAATCTTAGATTAGGAAATATGTAATCAAATTATAATTACTAATCACCTTTTCTCATCTCCAATAGAGCTGGTGATTACAAAGGGTTTACAGCCAAAGATTTCTTTTTCCGTTTAATTTTTGTAAAAGCAACATCTCCTGATGACACAGTAAACCCTTCAAAGACAGGATGGCTTGCAGAAGACTTTCTCTCACTCATATTTTCTAATCAGTCAAGCACATCAATGTAAGAGCCTAAGGGAAAATCTACTGGCAAATTAATGCAACTGTAATCAAACCTCTTAACCCCTAATGCTATTCATGTGTTCAAGCTCTAATTTAGCTCCATATTTGTCATTATGCACAAGCGAACAGGGATCCCTTGTCATTCCACAAAGCAGATGATTGAAGATTTTTTTTGTCCTGGGCTTACATGCATACAAATATGTTTTCATCCAGATTTAAAACAACACCTCAAAGCTTTCAAACTAAAACCGGGTCAGCAGACTTTGTTTTAAGGATCAGAGCAGTGTTGAAATCTGCCAGAAGTTTGCACAATGATTTAGTACAGATATGGCCTAATTTTAAGCTTGTTGTTTTCTTTTTTCTTGTACTTATATGCCCATATTACACTGGGGACGTTAGGGCAGTGCATATGCATAAACATATGCAAAGCGTCAAACTACTTGTAGGCACGTTCTTCTAAATACTCACCTGAATTTTAAATGTTTAAAAAGCTATATTACTGATTAATTTAAACTTTTTCATTCATTTTCAGTTCAGTCCTTGCCCCTGACCATTTTCAAATGATTTTATGAATAATTCAAGAATTTAAAAAGTCCCTAACTCAAGGGCTAAACCAGTGCTATGTCATAACATAACAGACAACGTAGTAAAGAGCCAATTTTTAATTGTATTATTCAGCAGCCTGTGATAAAAAACACAATTTGTTTCAATTTCATTATTTAAATGTACAAAGAATGCCAAAGTTTGATAAGCATAAAATTGTATTTCTGCACCAATAAACTGATTCCCAAACAGCTTTTAGCTGCAAACTTGGCATATCTCAGCAGAGCAAATTGGACAAATGGAGCAAAAAATAATTAATGACAGCCCTATAAAAACTATCTACGGCAGATGAACAGCATCTAAAAGTCATTTCCTGACACAGAACCCGATAGATCCCTCTGCTCCCTCAGTTTATTCAGCTAGTGTTGGTTGTTCTCTGAAGCTTCATGGAGAAATGGTCTCAGTGGAAGGGTGGGTGTGAAGAAGCCATTCTTATGGCAAAGAAACAGGGCCAGTTCTTGTGCCAAATACACAAGAACTGGACTGAAAATCAGTGGCAACGGGTCCTATTGAGTGATAAATCCAAATTTAGACCTGATTATTGAAGCAGCGTGGGATCATCTTGACAATGCATAACAAAATCCAGCAAACATTCAAAGAAGAGCTTTGAATGTCCTTCAGGAAGCCCGAAGAATACTTAAAGAAATGACTTAAAGAAATGACAAGCGCTTGCCTAAGAGAGTTCAGGCTGTTCTGTAGAATAAAGATGGTCATATCAAATATCTGACTCTGATTCTAATAGAAATGTAAAAACTCTGTTTTTGCCTTACATACAGTGTTTCCATTTATGTTTGCATTAGTTTCAATAAATATCTCCTCCTAAAACAAAAAGAAATTAAAAGACAGTATTATATGTACAATGCTGTACATGCAATAAAATGGTCTACTATTAGACAGGAAAACAAGCGTGAGTGTATACACACACACATGCACACACACACACACACACACACACACACACACACACACACACACACACACACACACACACGCACACACACACACACACAGAGTTTGAAAAGATGAGACTTTCTTTGAAAAAACCTCCTTAATCACTTTGTTTCCTTGTTGGACTCCTTCATTTATGGAAGTTTACTGAGTGGTGACACCTGTTGTTCATGACAAGACTGCAGAGTGTGTAGTGCAACTCAAGTGCCAGTATAAATGGTTCAGAGTCATCAAAGTTACCACAAAAAAACAACAGCCAATGCAGCAACCATAAACTAGCATTTAAGAATAGGTGTGTGTGTGTTCAGCTTTCTGTAGATACTAAAGTCTAAAAATGTCCAAAAGTGACTAAAACCTGTCACTGCAAAAGAAAACACTGTCATCTTTTCAAACACTTGAATGCATCACCAGCTCTGTTTAGCCAAATTATGCTTTCTGTTGTCATCTTAAATTGTTTTCCGCTTTCTTCCCTGTTACACACAAAGCAAAACAAGCACACCAGGCCGCAGAATCACTCCAGTAGGGGTACCAGAATAATATCCAGGCCACAGCAGGACTAGCGGGCCGGGGGCACTCACTCTCTCTTTACTGCATTGTGTTTGACCTTCAGCCTGCAAAGTACCCGCTCCCTCATGTTCACCCTTTGGGACTGACAGCCAAAAATAGACTGCAGTCTGATACATACAAACATATCACTACTATACACTTGCATGCACACTGTATGTATGTGTATTACATAAACACACATACTCACACTCACTTTACTTCACACTTTTCGAGTCCTGCACCCTACTATCTTTAATCCCGATGGTTCAGCGGCACTCTGCACAAGGGTTGTCTTTCTTTATCCTCATATATATATATATATATATGTCACACTATCAAACACATTGCACTCAAGTGGGACAGAAAGTGTCCATGAGAGGAGTTTTACTTTTCACATACTTAGAGCACTACATCAATGCTATATTGCTAATGCATTGCTAAGAGGGTCAGCCTGGAAAGTTTTGCGCTAAAGATAAAGTGGTTACTAATAGTGGTTAACATGTTTTGCCGTGCCAACTGGATGGCTCCTTTGTATTAACAAAAACGAAGTTTCAACAAATTAGAAGCAATGCTCATGTTAGGGTTAAAGCGGGCCATAAAGCTCTGGAACATCATTCTGGCACCTTCAATTAATGAGTAATTAAATCTGATAAGTATTTTAATACATAATGAATATAAAGCAAGTTCATTTTTCATGTGCTGCAGCCTGATGCTCCTTCCAGCTGATGTCGGGGAGATACTCAGCAAATTAGAAAGTAATGTCACCCCACGGGTCTGCCTGCACATTCATACACGTCCCTTTTCCTTCTCCTTCCCTTCCTGCGTTCATGCATGGTTCATTCAGGTTTCAATGAAGCCAGGCTACAGAACAGGAGCAACAGGAGCATAAACGTTTCTTTTTTTAAGTGCAGATTTTTAATATCAGCAAACACAGAGATGTTTTTTGGAAATTGGAACACAATGTGTCCGTTAGCTAAAGGTAACATCTAAGACATGGAGAAAAAGGAGAGTAAAAATCAGAGATTATTTTCAGAGATGAATACTACTCAGCTAAATAAATACTTAAATGATGAATTAAACTGCAAATGCAACACTTGGAGCTCCATTTATGGTCACTCAAGTTTATAAGTCTAATACTCAGTTACTTTTCGGCTTGACTCCGCCCCCATCGATGTCTGACACTAACATCTTTGGGGCTGCTAAATGCTCCGCTATCATGTTCACAGCCTGCCACTAGAAGCTAACGTTTACTGTCCATCCGTTTGCTGCTGGGTACTGCAGTGCCGTGTGGATCTTTCTGGCTTTGTTGCTGAGGACATGTGTTTACTGCAGCTCGAGATGAGAATAATTAGAGAGCTCTGGAGAGCTGAGACAAACTTCAGAGGCATCTCATAATTCACTGTGGGTAGGTCAGTATCAGGACCCGAAAAAACATGCAACATTTAACCTGCTGTTAACATAATTATTTGGATACCTAACATGCATAATTTACATTAATCTTATAACAAAATTTGTTTGCCTGCAAGATAAGAACATTTTGTTTGGTGTTGCACTGCAGCTGCTACTTGCTTGATTGCACTGGTTATGGAGTGAGGAGTGCTCAGGCTGACAGCAGCAGAAGCAGCAATAAAAGCTTTGCTCGGTGCTGATTAGGCCTGATATACGCTAGGCACTATGGGGGACAGCTCATGACGGCTCCCCTGACCTTTGCCTTCATGAGCACAGAAACCCATTTGCCTTGTTAGTATGCCCACACATTCCCTCACTCCTTGTACACACTTGCTTTCTGTGGGTGCTCTACAGCAGATAATGAATCATTTCAAAATTAGAAGCTGCTCTAAGAGCACATTGCAGAGTGAACACTAAGATCGGAGCTGGGAGAAAGCCAAGAGCCCAAAGACACAAAAATGTAGGTTGCTATGTTCCTGCTGAATGTTGACAACACATTTAGATAAGTTTATAGCAGTTAGGCAAATGCGGAAATCTTCCAAATTTAACATGATTTACAGGTTGTGTGTGGTTGTGTGTATAAAATTGAAAAAGCACAGCTACAAGCTAAAAACAACCTCATAAAAATCCATGTTCATGCTCTGAAAATATCACACCCAGCCTGTTTTTTATTTCATATCTCTTTGTTCCCTCATTCTAAAGGCTTAAATAAACCTCAAAAAGTTCTATATTTAGCATAGCTCATTTATTTGAAACATATGGAGAACGTTCTATTGACAGGGTCTCACTGAAGGGTGTGTGGGTGGTATTTCCACTTAAAAGCCAGAGTGTGAATCGTAATGAAGTGAGGAGGCAAAACGAAAAGGAAGGGAAGGGGGTGGACTCGAGCGCTAGGAGCAATGGGTGTACGAACAGCAAACTCACAAAGCAGGAGTGATTCATTTAAAGGGATTTGGTGCATGCGCCAGATTTAGCCTCTCTGCTTTGCATTTATATACATAGAGAGGATAAAAAAAGAAGGCTACGAAGAAGCACAGAACGGGGGAAGAGGGAGGTATTTAAAGAAAGTAAGACAGATAAGAAAGTTAACAGGAAAGTTTGTAGATTGTGATCAGGGGATGATGAGCTTGATAGCTTTGGATGACCAAGAGGATGGACCTCACAGAAAAGAGACTTGAAGACAGGGAAATGTAACGATGCCAGCTGGACGGATGGAGGGATGACAGCGCAGCGTAATTGGATTACAGGGCAGAAAATTAAAAGTATTTACTTTGTATCCTCCTCCAGCAAATAGGATCCACTGATAGCACGTATTGCTATTCTGCTGAGCTACGAGAAAGGCAACACTTTCAAAAGAGGCCTTAACTGAATATATACAGTATGCATGTGCATAGACACAATCCCTTATAATTGTGTCTGCATCATATATGTACGCTTTTGCATGAGGTCTGTAATATAAATAATACAATGCATGAGATGATGCCTGAATGTTATGCACAACCACATGGGCCAAGTCTGAGTGTGGCTCATGATTCTGTGCATGTCATGTTGTAATCTGCTGCTCTGCACTCGTGTTCCCTGGCAAACAAACAGCAACATCAGGTGTGCATATGTGTGTGTGCTTTTGCGGCTGAGCAATCAGCAGCGCAGCTTGAGACCGTGACTGGACTTCGACAGACAGGATGACAACTGCGCACGTGTTGCCAGGCTTTAAGTCTTGGATGGGCTGACACACTGAGCGAGATGACTCAAACGCATAAACACCCAGTCACGCAAAACAAAGACACGGGCCAGAAAGTGCGTTTTGCAGCAGCTCACCCTGTGCAAGTCCTGCTCGAACACAACTTCGTGGACGCTGCACGCAAAGAGCGCTGTGGGAAGGTCGCTCAGATCCATCATCTCATCCGCCATGCCGTCTTGATCACTCTCTCCAAATATCATGTCCTCTTCCTCCTCATCATCCTCCTCGGGATCACTGCTGTAGGCCTCTGAGCCGTTACTCCATGCCTTGGAGCTCTCTCGCAGCATTTTGAAGGCTTTTAGGCAGCTGCTGACAGAGGGGTGGAGATGACAGAGGATGGGGACTGGGAACAGGGTAGGTTTGGGGGTTGGAATTTGGAAGATAAGTTGGTGATGCTGGATGAATGTGTGTGTAAAAGTTGGCTTAGTGTGAGGTGACAGTGAGATGCGGGTGTTTAACTAGATCTTAGTGGTAGGATGGAAAGGGAAAGTAAGATTGAGAAAAGCAAAACAGGATAAATTAAAGAAAAAGGTTTGCATCCTATTTGTAGGTCAAATTTTCTCCCAGTTCAATTATACCATTCCCTCCCAGCAAGGTTATTAGCTAACTAAGACTAAACTTAAAACTAAGATGTGAAAATCATTTTACTTGACTAATTATTAAGGTAAAATTAAAAACTAAACTTTTGAAGAAAATTAAAACTATTGAAACTATTTGTAAACTTGGAAAAAATAACTTAAATAAAATAAAAATAGAGAGGAAATATCCTCAGTTTTAGGATCTGTTAGTTTAATACAATGTTATTACAGAATTGCTCATTGTTGTGTGTTTTTATTCTAACGCTTGTACTGATTTCCCTAAATCTTGAATCAGACATATTCCCTCGTATAATAATTAGACAGCAATAATTAAAAAATTTAAAGACTCAAACTAACACTGAAACTAATAAAAACGAATCTAAAACTAAACTGAAATAAGAAAACCCACTCATGAAACTAACTGAAGACAAATTGAAATAAAAACAAAAACTAGTTAGGAAACACAAAACTATGATAACTTTGGCTTCGAGTCAAATTTTATTACCAAATATTTTAAAGATGATGCTGACTTTATTTGACCCCAGTTACAAAATAATCGCTTCAATCATACAAAAAAAAAGAAAGATAAGGCATAAAATATTTATTTAACCATCACTAACTGTGAAGAAGCCAACTCAAAAAAAGAGTTTAATTTTCAAAAAAGGTAAATATAAATCACTTGTGGTTGACTTACAGTTTTCATCTTATTTTATATGAAAAATTAAATAATTATATTCAAGAAAAGAAATGGATAGGGTGGATGGTTAGCACCGCCAACGCTGCACTGAGGTAAGAGTGCCATCTAGTGGTATAAATATACACATACACCACAAGATGACACTTCCCGTGAATATTTTAAGTACAATAAAACGCCAACATCTAAAAAAGAAAAAAAAGAGCCAACTGTCAGATATTTAAAATAACACCGACGAGGAAGTTTGTTTCAATATAACTTCCTTGTAGCAAGACAGGGATTGTAAAAACGACGGCAGCGAACCGGCAACATCGCCTCCCTGTTGTTTAAGAGGATCGTGACATCAAAATTTGCGTTGCGTGTACGCAGAGGAAACCCCTGGATATTACGTAAAGCTCGCGCAATAAATAAATAAATAAATAAATAAATAATACAATTCTGGCGTTAAAGCACTTTGCTATCGATACCAAATGTGGTTTTTAAGCCTCAACAAATTTCAATTTTCATACAAAAGTAAGCACACAAACACAGACGCGCGCGGAGGATGAAGTTACTCTTTTATTTTTTCCCTCTGTAATCGCGTCCCATGCAAATATTTCCACTCACCTCCCTACTGTCAGCGAAAGCGACCGAAACAACCCATTGCAAGCGCACTTACATCAGGATTTTTCCGGTGACTTTGTTAAAAGCAGCAAATAGAAGCTGTTCGTGTTTATTTTGAGGCTGTTGACGGAAGCGTGGGTGTTTGTTATTACTGGATTATTTCACTCCGATGCAGCCTACTTCCACCGTCTGGATCCGCAGGTGGGCCAATCAAATATGCGCGTATGCTCGCAGCGACCAATCAGCGTGCTGAAAGGGGAGGACGCTGCAGCAGCTTCACGATTGGTGGCGGCCAAGCAGCAAAGATGCACAAAATCCGCTGCTGTATGGGGTCAGAAGGATTTCTTACGAGTCATATCAGTCAGTAAGGATCGCTTTGCTATCTTCTGCATGATTTAGCTGAATATGTACACATTTCAATGTTTCTAGAATCAATTGCAGTTATTTTTCCTCTATCTACCTGTTGCTCAGTCAAAATAAAGTAGCTAAGCTTTGTGTCTTTTAACTAGTGAAATGTAGTTCTGAAGATTTTACAACGGTTATCAATTCAAAAGCAGATTTCATGCTATAATACGATAATATTGGCATTATTGTGGCTCCAGGCCAAAGTCAAATAGAGGCATTGATATACATTATATCAGGGATGTCTAACATAATTTTACATTGTGGAACATGTGCAGTCAATTTTTAGCTTAACCCCCTGAAATATTTTACTATAAGAAAAAGAAATGCAATTTTCTGCAATACATCTCAGGTTTTCTTCATGATGTAGAAATGATGCTTTGACTTTAAATTACAATAAATAAATAAAGGTTCTGTTAAACTGCCCTGCAATTGTAAAACGGAAAATGCTTGCTTGTCCTATTTTTTATGGTTATTTTCACAGTTAACCCACAGCAAAAATCTTAAAATTCTTTCTGTCATGTAATTGTTTATCTTTTACTTTTACTTTGGTGTAGTATGAGTGGCGATGGGCAGCTAGAAAAGCCATGAAACTCATGAAAATGCAGTTAAAAAAGAAAAATGTATCCCTTCCTTCACATTTTCCAAAGTCTTTGGTGGGCTGATTCTGGCACCTCTGCATTATATGTACAAAGTCATCCCATTATATATAAACCGGCTTTAAAATGGAGTTGGTCCCCCCTTTTCAGCTACAGAAGGTTCTGCATCGGTGACTGTGTGATTTTTTGCCCATTTATTCAGAAGAGCATTTGTGAAGTCAGTAACTGATGTTGGATGTGAGTTCCTTGCTTATAATCTTTGTTTTAGTTTAAGATTTTCAATCGGGTTTAGACCAGGGCTTTATGTGAACCACTCAAGTTCCTCTGCAGTAAACTTAAATGCTGGAGCAGAAATCGGCCTCAAACTCCAAACTTTTTTGACAAAGCTGGGACAATATAACTGTCCAAAATGTTTTGGTAAGCTGAAATATTGGAACCAAGCTAACCCCACAAAAACAACCCTGTAGTACAATTGATCCTCCACCAAACTTTACATCTGGCAGTTAGGTAAGATCCTCATTCCAAACCCAAACTCATCCATCACACTGCCAGACGGAGAAGCATGATTTGTGACTCTACAGAACAATAGACCTTGTTTCTACTGCTCCAGAGTCCAGTAGTGGCATGTTTCGCACAACTCAATATGACACTTGATGATGTAAGGTTTGCCTGCAACTGCTCTTCTATAGAAACTCATGCTCTGAAACTCCTGGCACGGTTTTTGTGTTGATGTTAATGCCAAAAGACGTTTGGAACTCTTCCATTAATGAGTCAACTGAATGCTGGCAACTTCTAGACACTGTGACTATGTGCTGTCATTCCTAAACACTTCCATAGTGTGTTAATACCACTTACAGTTGATTGTTGTTGTTGTTGTCTAGGAAGAAAGAAATTTCACAATCTGACTTCTTGTAATAGGGGCCTGCTATTACAGTAGGGTGCTAATGTTGAAGAGTTACATCAATGTCATTTTAAAACCACTAATGTGAAGAGTTGCAATTTAGCCAACAAAGAGCTAAAAATGTATCAGAAATCCCATAAAGCACAACTCTGCCCAAACAAAAGCTGCATTACGTTAACTTTATGAGACAAGATTACACACCACTGTATACTTTACAATGACAAAAATCTGACATTTACATTACCAGTGCTGTTTTTCAACAGTATCCCAGTTTCATTAGAAGATAGCATTAATTATCATCACAATAACCACATACTGAACAGCGTTAAAGCAACAAGCCCTCGGGTAGCTGTTCTAATAACACTGATGAGATGCAGTGACCTATGTGCAGATGGCAAGTGTCTTAAAGTGCCACTTAGGCAACAATCACTTCATCTAATGATAAAATTACATTTGAAAGACACTGCAGAAAAGAGTAACACTAACAACATTTTTTATTTCTAGATTTGGGTGTTCTCAAAAACTATGTGTTGAAAAGGGACAACCAAAAATTACAAGTTCAATTTACAATGTGCAGTTTTAGCTGGACAGCTTCATTTTTTATATACTCTGTTATTTCACCCATTTTACTTATTAATCTTAAGATGCAAATTTTTCAGATCCCCCAATATGAAATTACTGCAACTGTACTTCTGATTAAGACAGTCCCTGACAGACTCCCCTCACCTTTTATCAACAGATGTTCTACAGAATTTGTAGCTACTATCTATACAATAAATGATCCAGTTCAGAACCAGATTTCAAGGCACGTTCAAAACTTTTAAGATAAGATTAATAAATACATCATAATAAATTAAGACAACTGCAACCCAGTGTTTGGTCACATTAAGAAATGAAACTGTGCAGTGCACTCCCAGGATTAAGAGAAGGCAGAAAACTGTGCATGGAAGACAGTTGGAGGGAAACATTTAAAGCCAAAATATAATTTGACAAGTCTGAGAAGCTATATTATAAACAGCCATGGTTTGAGTCCTCCATGGAAGAACAGATCATTGTATGGCCCCATTGATAAGTGAATGGGAACAAAATTGCTAACTATTTGTGGAGTGCTCACTGGAGGTATCCGAGATGACATCAAGTATAAGGTAGGCAGCTTAAAGGCGCAACACTGTCTCTGTTTCTCAAGTGTAGTTTGCAAACCCATCAAACAGTCTTTGGGTTTCTTCTGTTCATTCCTGTAATGAATACAGCCGACATCTTTTCAAAAATGAAAGCTTTCCAAGGATGTGCACAGGAGTGTCAGGCCAGAGCTGGCCTTTTGTAGCTACTTGAATGTTATTAATTGTTGAATGGAGGACTTGGGAATAGGGAGATGCACTCATGTTTAATCTCTCTTTATGCCAGGATGGCCTTGTGATGCATCACTGGTTCTAGGTCCGAGCGGTGGCGTTTCCAGGTGGACTGGGAGAGGAGCAGGAGCCACTCCATTGTTGTTGACAAGAGTCCCATAGGAGAAGGAACCACTGTAGTCTGGCTGAATGACTGGGCCTTTGTCGTGGATCGTCGGGACACCTGATAATGGAACGGACAGGCAAAGGTTCTTAACACAACTTCAGCAGAGCTAAAATGCCAATGCAAGCCTGCGTAGCTTGAAATCTCAAAAGACACAATTTATGATGTTTATGTTAAAATGTATACAAACCATTGCTCATATTCAAGGTGACGCACGGCTCAAATATCCTTGCCTTTTTCTTGGTTTTGGTTATAAGGAACACTCCAAGGAAACAAACTGCAGATCTGTACAAAGCACAAAACAAGCATTTACATTTATTAATTTTTTTAAATACAAAGCTTTTCATGGTATTTCAAAGAGATACTGTATAACACATTTCTGCCAAGCATGTTTTTATTGTGTTTATTAGTATAAAAACAAACAAACAAACACACACACCCACACACACACACACACACACAAAAAAAAACTGGCGATATTAGGACAGGTGGCCTAACAGCATGCACAACAGTGAGTGCCTGAAACCAAAGCAGTCAGAAGTCTAATTTAAAAATAAAAAATAAAAAAAAATCTGCTTATGATGAATGATTACTCACCCCAACAAAAACATGCAGATGTGAAGAATGTCTTCGTTGATAAACTCTAAGTAAAACACAGCTCCTGAAAACCAGAAAACAGCAAATCTTTAATGACTTTGGCATTGTTACTCTAAAAGGCGTGTAGCAGAAATAAAGCAGGTATGGGCTGCAGATGATCTATTAGACAAGCAAAGAGTTGCGCACACAAGTTAATCTAATTGAAAACAATGGAAAAACCAGCAACAAAGAAGGACATGACTCACCAGCCAACACGGCAAAGAAAGTGGAGAGGATGTAGTTGACACTCGCAACGAGAGAGGAGTCGTGCAGCTTACAAGCTTGGGAGAGAAATCTAGGACGACGGTAACAAACAAAAACAGTGGTGTATTAATTATGCTTATCTACTGGGTCCAATTAAAACCAATTTAAAACAAACAAACAAACGAACAAACATAAAAAAGCAATCAAGTGATGCAAGTTCACCCTGCTTGGAAGATCGCTGACGCCACCATGCACACAAACATGACGCTGAAGATCGGGTAGTTAAGCTGCATGGTGCCTTCGATGGTGAGAACCAACATGCCTGACACAGCCTTCACTGTCAAGACCGTAACTGAGCCTGTGTGCCAAAAGTACACAAAGTAGGTAAGCAAATAAAGGCGACAAGGAGCGACAGCTTTGGTTCCATTTAAAAATCTGAAATGTGACAATGTATCCTAACAAACATGATAGCAGCTTGGTCGGAAATTGATTGCTTCAATGCAGGACACTCACCCAGCAGTGCCACCAGTAGCAGAATAATAACGAGGTAGTTAGCTTTGCGCCGTTTGTAGAAGTATAAAAGCAGGCAGAATGTGATAATCTCCAGGAGCTGTCAGTTAGGATACAAACAAGAATAAACACCAAATTAATGCCATATAGAGAAAAAACAATATATGAAACACAGGAAGGTCCAATAATAGGACAATTAATCTTACAGACAGAGACAAATGTGTATGCAAAATACCAACAAGGATAAAAAGAGCTGGTCATTTTTCTGCATTTAGTGCAAGGCTGTGGATTATAATGATTGTGTAAAGGGATGACCGAATTAAAAAGGAACAGAAGGTAAAACAGCCTTGCATTAGGTGCCAATTTGATGGAGCTTGTTGGCTCATTTATTCTTACCAGTTTTCCAAACTACAGCCTCAACATTAATCACAACACTGTGGTCATCTGTATGGTTGAGCTCCCTTTAAGAGATCTGCTTTAGCACAACATACAACAGACATGACATATACTAGGCTATTTAAAAGTGACACTGCTTCATATGTCACGCTCTATATTAGTTTTTATCTATTTACTCAGTGATAAACTAAGAACACCACATCTACAGACAGGAACCATTTGAGAACAGTCTATCTATGAGAGATATCTTACCAGATACAGGAGAACAGGCCATCCAACAAGGTGCTTCACAATGTTAGTTGCTATAAGTTTTTCATGAGAGTTCGGTCCAAATGATACAAGGAGGTATGCTCCTCCAATAACAAGGATGTAGCCCAGGAAGACGAGGCCGTACTGCTCTGAAATATTACCAAGTGAAAACCGGCAAACTCAGAATTAAAGATCTTATTTACTCTGTACTGGACAAACTCTTTGGATGTATAATTTCAGTCAGTAGAGCAGTAAGAAATTAGCATACAATGTCAGAATTTCAGTTCACATGGATATTCTGAACTTACTTGCAAAGTCCTTTGGTTTCAGTCTCTCACGCAGGAAAATGAAGCCCAAAATTGAGCTAGCTGGAAAGCAATTTCAAAGGGAACAATCTGAGCTTTTAATTCAAGCTCTCTTTTTAATTTGTTGTATTTTTTAAACAACATATTGATTAAGGTTGGAATATGTATCTGTAAAATACAATACATATATCTGAAAGTGGAGTAAATACTTACTCAGGACTGACACGGCATTGAGAGGGGCTACAATAGCAAGAGGGGCAAACGCATAAGAGACAAAGTTTGCTAGCTCCCCGAGACAGGTGAATACAAAACCCGACCACCAGGTTTTAGTGCGATAGAAGGCACGATGCTCCTTTGTTCCTGCTAACTTCACATGGCTGTATTTCTGCAAACAAAAAAACAACAACATGCAGGTAAAACACAGCTGTGACAGAGCGTAAGCAAAAAATTTACACAGCAGTACACGGTGCAAAGCAAACATAAACAAGACCTAAATCAAACTATAAAAGAGAACATTTAAATAAAGGATGTCATGACAGCATATATCATTTACTCCATATAATTTTTAAATCCTGTAATGACCTAGAGCTAGAGGACATGACTGACGAAGGGCATACACAGACAACATTGATAACATTGTGTATCAATTTAAAGACGTGAACGTTTTTTCAAGGAGCCATGTACCTGAATGGTTAAAGAAATGCTGACAAGCACATTTCCAAAAATTGCAAGTAAAGTCCCGATGAGGTTGTCCTAAAAAGAAAGAGGAAGACATTTATTAAAATTCACATATTCGATCAAAGTTAAATAAACACAGTTTAAATCTATCTTTTTAAACCACAAGGCAAAACTCTTTGTGAACATTCAAATATATAACGCTGAGTGATTAAAGCGGATGCGTTGGCAGTTTTGTCTACAACAAATGCACAACGTGTCCGTCTAGTCAGATAAAACGAGACTTTGAATGAATCTAGATAAAACATACAAAGCAGAAGGCCAAGACGTAGAAGTTGGACTTTAACCTAGACCAGATGAACAATACTCGTGCTAAAAGCCACTCGTAACACTACAACAAAGGAATAAGACGAACAGGGATGGCCATAAGGGGGATGCCGATTACGCCCTGCCACCACTGTTACAAAACAATAACAGGAAACAGACTTTGTAGCTCAACTTTTGTTACAACCGTAATTTTTAAGACCTTGAAAACAGCGCTTTTGTATGGGTTTAGACACCCACTACTAGAGCAAAGAGGTGAACAAACAGTATTAATAGTCGATTATACATTAAAGTACTGTTTTTAAACTAAGCGTCTCACCGTGTAGGACCCTATTTCGGCTCCGTTGTAGTCCATTTCTGTTACATACACACGCGTCCTCGGAAAAGTACCGGATATTTCACCTTGTCCGGTTGCTTCTGATTTGACGTAAAGTATCTATCGCTCATTTTTGTGCGTGTCCATTTTTCTTTTTTAGCTCTACACTCAGAAAGACACCATCTTTGAGACGAGGAGCATCTCACTTCCGGATTGAATTCACCTGTTTAGTGACGGAAGCCAGTAGGTTTAAACCACGTGACCGCGCACGCTCGCAGCTTTTATTAACAAACTAGCGGATGGTGTAGCCGGTTTAAGGCGTGTCTGATTCTTATTGTACGCAGTGACTTCTAACTTTTTTTTTGTTATTCTTACTGCCTTTTTTGGCTTCTCTTATTATTTACTGTAGTTCAGCACTTAGTTAGCAGTACCGAATGCGAACACTAGGGTGTGCTATTGACTTGAGATTTAGCCAACAACTTTTACAGCAGAGAAACGAGGCTCAAATACCAATTCTTAAATTGTTTTACTTAGAGCAATGTCACACATCTATTATCAATTGTATATATTAATTACAGTGAGATCACGAACACGTTCATCTTTGCAATAATTTTTTAATGAAAAACAACCTGGCAAAAAAGCCATCATTATTACAATCATGACTAACGTCAGTGGCATGTTTTCTGTTTTCTCTTTGTCATTACAACAGGGAAGGAGTGACAGTACAGTACGTCAATTACTTTTGTACTTTCTATAAAAGTAGTGTTGTAAAAACAAAAAAAACAAAGGTAGGTCAAGGGTGTGAGATACTGTTTCAACAATCAGGAGAGTTTTCTTATATATTTATATATATATTTCAAAATGAGATTCGTATCATTTAAGAAACCAGCGAATCATTATTTCCATTCCATGCAACATTGCCCAAAAAGAAAAGAAAAAACTCCAGACATTTTGTGAATGTTTTCTATGCTTCTTTTCCCATGAGTTAGCTTTCTAATAAGAACTATCTTAAACTAACGCAGCCTGCCAAAATGACAAACTCAACACAAAAAAGATATAATTTTATATTTATACCTTCATTAATCTTCAAATGATAATTTCAGAATCTTGCCTTACGCTCCAAATTAATTAATAACATTTAAATTTGTTAGTAACACTCCTTTCATTTTATTTGCTAACAAGTAGAGGGAGAGAAACACCACATCTATGGGAGCTTTACAGTTCTCTGAGGTTTGCTTGGCATTTTATGTCACGGTTCGCTTACACCAACCTCACAGTGTAAATACTAGAATGCATGAAAGAGAGAATAAACATGAGTTTCTGACAGTCTTCTAACAGTCACTGACAGGCGTACTGCGTGAACATGTCATAATCATTTTTCTTCCATACCTATTTGCTGATATTTTCCGCTTTCAATTGCCAAGAACGTCCAAAACCTTATGATGAAGTCTACGGACAACAGTTGCACAATTGCAGGGCTTTTTGTGCATATACTTGTAGTGGATTGTTAATGCAACGTACAAATATTTTTTTTCTTTAAACCACAGACAAACACCCACACACACACACACACACACACACACACACACACACACACACACACACACACGAGGGTTTTCTTTGCTTTTAGTGCGTGCCGCAGATTAATGACAACAGCTCATTAAAGACTGACTTACGGGAAAGAGACGTGGCATTATGGACTGCAGCTATTTATTACTCCAACAGTGATTACAGCTCAGTTGCTGTCAACAGGTGCTTCATCCTTAGGCTGTAAACAGGTGCACGCAGGTATGCAGGTGAAATTTTCCACAGTATTGCCTCATGAAAAGAATGAATTATGAGGCTGCTTCAAAATGTAAAGCAAATATTTATATATATAAAAAAGCAAAGGAAGGCATTAAAGCAAACTAACCATTATTAATTAGCATAATCATGTTTACTAATAGGAGCATTGAGAGACTAAATTTTGTGGGGAATTTGGGTGTTTGTTTGTTTTTAAAGATTAGTTTATCCATCCATCCATTCACTTCCACTTATCCTTTTCACTGTTGCTGGAGCCTATCCCAGCTGTCATAGGGAAAGAGGAAGAGTACACCCTGGACAGGTCGCCAGTCTGTTGCAGGGCTAACACAAAGAGACACAGACAACCATTGGCACTCACATTCACGGGCAATTTAGATTAATCAATTAACCTATCCCCACTGATTGCATGTCTTTGGACGGTGGGAGGAAGCCGGAGTATCCGGGGAGAACATGCAAACTCTACACAGAAAGACCTCGGCCTGATAGTGGAATTGAACTCAAGACGTTTTTGCTGTGTAGCAACAGTGCTAACCACCGTGCTGCCTAGCATCTTGTTCGTTTAGGTTTATTTCAGCTTAGTGTACTTCACAGTTAAGTTAATTGAAAAGCTCATGTGATTTAACTGCAATCTGAATTTTTAATGAATAAAATAGATATGCAAAGAAGTTGGAAATTAACAATAAATGATACAGTTGTAAAAAATAACTTTGATCAAAGTCAGAAACTGAGTAAATGTGCACATGTGACACATAAAGATTCACTGATCCCTTGTCATTTTTAAATCATTTCATTGTAATTTTTTTTGCGTATTGTCAGGAAAATCAAAGATTGTTTTGTGTTGCATTTAATGTAATTCAGTGCAGTGCCTTATTGCATTTGAACACACTTAAAAACATGAAAACAGCCATCTAAATGATTTTTTTATGTTTTTTTTTTAAAATAAATAGAATACAAACATCACCATAAATATATCAGATAATTAAACTTACTAGTTTCCATTAGTTACTTATGTGTTTTAATGAAAAAAAAAATGTTAATGCTCTTCAAACAAAAAATTAAAATGACTTATAATCTGTTTTTTCCATCTTGAGACACCGCTGGGTCAGAGGTCTTTGTAGGCAAAGGTGTGTACCTCTCCTAAGACTAGAGGTCATGCGTGGTTAGTGGGCAGACCAGTTCAATGACACCTCTGATAGCTTTGAAGGTAGGCAAATAAACGGATTAACAGGCTGTTGTGGATAAATCACTGAATCAGCAAATGGGGCATTTTTAAAGCATCCACAGCTGGAGAAAACTATTCTTTTAATTATACTGAATTAAAAGGCACTTTATTCCTTTTATTTTCCTCCTGTGGTTTTAAAAATATAAAAAATAAATTCTCAGAATGTTCTGTTCTTGGACACATTGTTTAATTTCTTTATCAGGAGTTATTAGGCATAACTACTTTTTACATTTGCTTGTTTTGGTGTTGAAACTAGACAACGGGATTTATCATTACTTATTTTCTTTTTTTGATTTGTGTTCCAGAGAAGTTTCTGTGATATTTTTAGACAATGTTGCACCTTTACTGCCAAGTTACAGTTCCTGCATGTTTTTTAAAACAACAAAAATAACCTTTAGCATATTCTAGCATACAAGGGCTATGGAGCTTTTCCTGGTAATGCATCTTATAATTTACATTTCAAACTTTCCAAAATACTTTAGTATTATTCTCAATACCCTAAAACATATCTTATTATGTCCATGTGTTTACTTTTCCAAACAGTCTCATAAATTTCTTTCTATTCTCCATGTGATGCGTGGGTGCTGTCCACCATCTCTGAAGGAATGCGTGAACGTTAGTGTGGTGTGCATTTAATAACTGCTGGGCCTGTTTTAAACCAACCAGACCAGCATCCTTGTGTAATGGGTGAAGAATGCGCGTACGTTAGATAGGAAAAGGGAATGAACGGGATGCATTCATTGTTGTATGGCACCCTAGTTACCGGAATCACTTCTCCATAAGGTGATACTCCAAGGAATGTTAACACGTTATGAAGTGGTGGTAGAAGAGCAGGCTTTTCTTAAATCCTCTGCAAGTCTGGACTTGTGGAGAACACCTGTAGCAATGAACCCAAAGTGACAGTGACAACTTTACAAAGAATGCTGCATTTAATATTTGAGTGTAATCAAGTACAACTTGCGTCCGCGGGTGTAATGCTGGTTGCGTTAACAAGTCAAGTTTTTTGGGCATCCATCCAAGACTCTGGTTTCGATAACATTGTGCGCATCTTGAGCCATCGTCTAAACCGGATCAAGTAAGCTGCGTGACAAAAGATATTCTCAGAAGCGGATTTTAAAAAGAATAAAAACACGGATATCAACTCAGGATGAGGAGGATGAGGAGATAGAAATATCCAGTAATCACAATAGGTTTTTAATTCAGGCCGTTTCGTCAGGGCTGAATGCTGGGAAACAGACGGCAGGTACTATTTAGAAATTGCACCCTAAAATTGCACTTTTTATGGCTCACGTTTTTATGTCGAGCACAATTTCTGACAACCAGCACGCCATTTCAAACCTTCCAATCCTGTTTCTATCTATAACAGAAGCACTTATCCGTTTCAAGCTTTGTTACAATTCACAGTGATTATCCCCTTCAGCCAACCCAATTACCTTAAACTCTTTCACATGTGCAGGCCCATTTATACAGGAAGAGACCCTAATCAAGACAAAACATAAAAAACAGAGTTAATCTTACATTCTAGCGGCACTATGCATGCTGTGTTCAGTAAGAACATCGTTTTATGTGGGTGTCATACCTGACTAACACTGAGTTTGTGAGAGGAAAATTACCGTGTGACATAATAGCTGTAATTAGGGATTTCTTTTGCGTAGACACAAACAAAAGGTTACAAATGATGAATGTGACATTTCCTCCTGGACTCCATTAAAGATGTTCAGCAAGCAGCAGAAAATTATTAGTAGGCTCAGCAGGAGTCTAGATTATATGGCTCTATAGTCTGTGGTCATGGGGGCCTCATATCTACGAGGATGTCACATAATTGCATGTCACTTTAGAGTCAAACTATTTTGTTTTATTTTTTATTGTACAAAATACATGCACCCTGCAGTCAGTCCATTTGTTTTTAATGCACGTTTGTGCATGATATCTCTAATAATGGCTTTCTGTAATTCTACTGCTGTCACTTCAGTCCCCTCTCTTGTTTTTGAGCTTGGTTTTTGTTTCTAAATCTTAAGCTTTCTTCTGATTTTTTTAGCTAAACGAGTAAAACTGGCGTTCGAGTTTTACGAGCTCACAGAAATATTTCACTTAGTGACTTATGTGAGCGTTGATTGCAGAGAATTAGATATCACAAGCACGTTTGTGTCATGGAACAAAGTCATGACTCACATCTCAGACGCAAAGGCTTAACTCTAAACAATCCCTCAACAGTTAAACTACTTAATGCTTCATGATGGATTACGACCGTGCAGTATTGCGTTGCCTCTGATAACGCCTTCGCAGCTTTGTGTACTTGTTACATAAAAAACTGCAACACTTCTGCACTGTTCCTCTACATCTGATCTCACACTTTACAGTATTTTGGCTATAAAGTTATTGCACCATATACCCCGGGTAATTCTGTGAATCGGCATGCAATTGACCCAACCATCTTTTGTCATAATAACCTACACAGTGTTGTGAGAACCCACATTCAACATGGTCTTCAGCCTGGTTTTTTCTATTCTCACCTGCAGTTATGAGAAGAGTAAGCTAACACTTTCTCTAAACTCTTGACCCCGACGCACTGTATACGTTACACGTCTCAGATCGGAGCAGTAAGATATTGTGTGTAGGGGTGACTATGGATGAGATGAAGACTTTCCTTATTCTCTCTTTGGTTTGCTTGTGCTGCCATATATTATTTACTTTACAGCTTCCCACCGGTATGGTCCAGTGGCTCATTGTGTAATGTGCAGGTTTGCACAAGTGTCCTGAGGTGTGCATGTTGTACATGCAACGTTCTTCTCAGGCTTGGAGTGAAACCATACAGTGTGGAACATATAAGTGTGTGTGTGTATGTATCTGTGTGTATAGACAGCATGACCCTGCACATGCTGCCCTGGTGGTTGGTGAGACAGCCAGCTGCGATAAATAAATAAAAAACCACACAAAAAAACAAGCTTTTTGTCTTTGTGTGAAGCTGAGAGAAAGAATGGAAAGCAAGAGAGACAGAGACAGAGATCTTGTCTCTCTGAAATCTGAGCATAGACAGGAGAGCGGAGCAAACAAAAGCCTTGTTTAATTTTCTTTTTTTCCTCTGTTGTCTTTGGTTGTTCCTTCATATTTTCAGCACCCTGTAATCACAGCATCTTGTTAGCTTTGGATTCTGGTTAAACTTGTTGCAGGAGGTGACGACTCCTTCCTTCCTTCCATTCACCCCTACCTCCACCACCCCCCCGCATACACGGGGTGGAGGCACATGCACGGGCACACGCAAACATACCCCTCCTCCTCGTGTCTTCTCCAGGCTTCCATTAACACTCATGCTGTAATTTGTGTTTCTTTTAAAACAGGTGACAGGCTGGTTTTATCCTTAAAGGCATGACTGTGTCCTCGTCTTTCTCTGCACCCCTTCCCCGCCCCCACCTTTGCACTGGCAGGTGACTCTCCTTTAAGGAAAGACCTAAGTTGCATGATAGCAGGTGCATGAGATGCTGAGATGGACTCAAGCCTAATTTAATTGAAACAAAAATATACACATGTCCATTTACAGTTTCTGAAGTTGATACCTGATCTCTGAGGATCAGAGCCGATAATTTAGGCTGTAAAAGAAAACGCTTCTACATCGATCGTCTGCCAGAATCCATAAGTTTTGTGAGCTTTTGGTGAACTCTTCATTTATTTGTGCTTCCCTCTACAACCGTCTCCTTTACATATTTTACCCACGTATTTTCTTTTTGCCTGCTTTAAGTTATTTTGAAAATGTTAGTTTTTTTGCCACGGCAAATTCAAATCCAAATATGATCTAATCGAAACATTTCAGTCCTTGCTATCCCAGTCAGAAGATGATGCTGCACACTTTTGATGACTGACACCCCAAACGGATCTGACAGATCTCAGTTTTGAGCGTTTCACCCGCCATTCACTCATTTTGTTGTTGGCACAAATGCTAATCATAACTCTCATTTTCTTCTTTGACAACTTAACACATTACAAGAAGTCAGATTTTACCCTTTACACGGTTCAGTAATACTCACAGAAATCCATTTTCAAATTACTGCTGGCTGGCTGCATTGTTGCAAATTGATGTGTACAAATGAGTGTAACCTGTTTTTCAGACATAAAAGTGAGGTCAGGGCTGAAGTTATTTTTTTGGCAGCAGAGAGTGATTCCTTTGTTTGCAACAACAAGTTTAAGGGAAAATCTATCAAAAAAGTGCTGATTCTTGTTCAGCTGCTTCTCACTTTTCTCTGGAAACACAATTTCCAGACGGAAACACAAATCAGATAAAAAAAATAATCACAATGTAATATTTTTATTAGAAATTTAATCTCCACCGTACATCCTCATCTATTCTGCTCTGTTTGAAACCACTAATTTCCTCTGTTCTGGTTGGTCATTATTAAACTGAATGGGCTCTGTTTTTGTATATCAATCATTGCACGATTAGTAGATCAACGACATAACTTTTCAATTCCATCAGCACATTTTTGTGATCACACTAATTCGCCCAGCCTAGTGAGTCTGTTGAGGTCCATGAGAAAATGACCCACCAAGCAGCAACCTCTACAGTTCCTCCAATGACCACTTGAGGCTGGGTCCAATCCAGATAGACTATCATGTTAGAGTCCCCTGCTTCAAAAATGTAATTGCCATGTTTATATTCTGCCTGAAAAAAGTGATTTTGGTCTCTATAGACAAGTTTAATTTGATTTTAGAACTAATTTATTTGCATGTTGCTAAGGCTTAAAGTTTGAGGTGTGGCAGCTTTGATTGACAGCTGTGCTAATGCAGGTGCAGTGCCAACATCGCAACTAATCCCAGTCACTGAAATGAAACCTCTAAACCATGTTTGTCATTTGGGTGCCTTTTAGAGCATTTTTAATGGAATTAAAAGACACACTGTATGGGCTGCTGTGTGGGACAACCTCTCCAAGAGGCCCTCTTGTGCTCCAATTTTGCTGGCTATTGTGATTCTTTGTTAACCAATATGATATTACTGTGTGTATATGTCAAACCCATCTATGGATCTTTGAATGCAAAAGCTTTTTAAAAGTTAACTTTGAGGCTTCAACATGGTGTGGGACAGCACTGTGGATACATCCATGTTTTGTAAACACTGAATTCTGCCCACTCTGGATATTGGAAATGATGGTTTTATATTACTTATTACAAGCAAAATAAATACCCGAACTCATTATTAATGTTATTTAATTAGCTCAACATGGTGACCTAAATAAAGTAAATATTAAACATATAAAGTGTGGAAGTTTTTGAAAGATTCGTTTTTTAAAAAGTAAGAGCTTACAAAACGTACAAAACAGAAAAAATAAAGCAAAAATTAAAAACAAAACTGATCTAAATGGGTTTGCAGTGGGGTAAAATGACAAAAAACAAATAATTTATAACTATGGTGGCAGACTTTGGCTACAGACCAAGCCTAGAGGTCACAAGGACCGTGCACCAGCACGTCAATCTTCCTTGTTCCCTGTCTGCAATGAGGCGCACCCTGCTTCGTCTCTTGAGCATGGCACTCTGTGATTGTTCCGGATTATTGAGAAAAAAAGGAGTGCACGGTTCCTCCAATTCTCCGACAAGCCAGGACTTGTAGACTGAAACTGGGCGCGAGGCGAAGAAAGGAAAAGGGAGGGAGACAGAGAGAAATAGATTACAGGGAAGTATCACAGGTGAACATGTCAAAATAATGATCCTCCAACTAATAAAAGAAAACTAATGTAAAGTAACAGTAAATCTAAATATTAGATGGACATGTATAAAATAGCCTTACTTGTTCTTTGTTTCTAAAATAGGATATAATCATATAAAAAAAGTAAAGAGATCACTTCTGATATTTTTGTGCAAATGTTTAGTTTAGGCAGTAACTTATTAATATTAACAGATTGCACAAGAGACTGGAGAACATCAAAAAAGTCAAAGTGAAGCAGAGTAAGTGTAATAAATAATGTTCACACTGTAAATACAGGGAATGTGTGTACAAGGATGAAATGCCAGCAAAAAAAAGAGTTTCTGTGTGAGCGCTTCATTAGTGAACCCAAGGCAAGGTGGTCTGAACATGTTCCGTGCATTATTTGGGATGAAGCAACAGGCCCTGGAAAGCTCTCCTCCTCCACTATCCCACGGGAATATCACCACTCATCCATAGAAGCACTGGGACAGAGGATGATGGGTGGATGAGGAAAAGAAGGAGGAGGAGGTGATGGAAAGGTGCAGAGAGAAAGACAGATGTTTATCGACAGGGAAAGGTAAGGATGTGTAGACACGTGTCTCCTGATTTATTTAAGAGTGATAATTGATCAAACCACCACACATGCCTGTTGTTTCCAAGAAACATGTAACTTTAATATGCACTTACCTGCAAAAATTGTGCAAGATAAATCTAACAAATATAATTTTTCCACATGTCCCATATCTTTGTAGACCACTGTCCAGCTTTAATTTTCATCTTAAATTCTATTCAACACCACCTGATCACATCCTGTATTCACACAATCAATCTGAGAGACAGTTGCTTTTTAGTCTCCTTGTGTGTAAGAAAACTAAATACTCATACTAATCATCAAGCACATATGTGGAGCTGTGATGCTTTGGGTTGGTTTTGCAGTTACAGGACCGGGGTACCTGTGTATACCAAAGTAATCTGGGGTCAAATGTGAGGCCATTTGTCCAACAGTGAAACCTGTTGAAACAAAATGAAGGTGTTTCAATGATCCAGTCAGAGTTCAGACCTCGACCTTACTGACATGCTGTGACAGGAGAGCTGTGCATATGTGAAAGCCTGCAAACCTTAATGACCTGAAGCAGTGTTGTAAAGAAGAGTGAGCCAGAATTCATCCATTAATAAAGTGGATAAAGTCATACAGAAAATGATTACTTTAAATTATTGCTGCAAAAGGTGTTTCTACAAGCTATAGAATCAAGGGGTAGATTTAGATTTTCACAAAACTGCATACTAAAGTACTACAGTTTCTATTTCACTGGTGAACATGCCACTTTTGGTGAACTAAAACAAAGTACAGTGTATTTCTACTTTAGAACTGCAACAAAAGTCCATGTAGGTAAGGCAAAGTAGTTGCAATTGACTTGTACTCTAACAGTGCTGGTCTTTTTCACTTTCATTTTGACATTGTTTTTCTCTGCCTTTTTTCTTTGCAGTTTTTTAAGTTATATTCCAATTCTCACACAAGGCACACACTCTACCTGCTTTTAAAGCTCCTGCCAACTACGGAAACTATGTGTGGAGTAGATATACGAATTATATAAACATGCAACAGGAAGGGGAACATTTGGGGTGTGTCCCTGTGCCTTAAATATGTTTTATGTATCTCACACAATGTTGCAAATAAATATGAAACTAACCCAGCAAATATGTCTGTGTGAGGCCACAGTGGGTAGCTGTTGGTGAACTGTGGGGCTCTGCTGACAAACGCACACTTATCCCATGCAGGCCCCAGGTCGATGTGCCCACACAGAGCGCACAGCAGTTTTGGACCCCTATATGGGTTTTCTATAGGCAAGGTCACAATTGGCTCACACTGTGTGTTTCACCACTGGGATCCACCCGGGTTGAGGCGTATCTACATTTCACACGATACAGAAGCCCACTGTGTGATTAGCAATGAGTAGCTGCTTGCTAATTCTAGTTAGCTAGGTAGCAGGCTTAACGCAGATGGTGTTTTTGTGTCATTTCTCGTATTCACTCAGGTTTTCATTTAATTTGTCACCCATCTGCACCTCACAAACAACCAAGAAAAATGTTGTTCTTTAATTGGAGTGCCGTGTGAAGAGCAGCTTGTTTGCAATATGATGTTTCGTGGAAAAATGAGCTGTACAGTATCTCCTAGAAAAAGACGTGGTATTATTGCCTGCAGGAAATGGTTTACTGAAATATGAAGCTTAGTATTCACTTCAGGCTGTCAAGAGCCTCAGGCTGCGGGGACAGCAAAAATGTACCAGCAGGTATTTTTCCATTTAAATTTCTGATGACTTTTTCTCCTCTGTTCGATGATAAAGTCAGACTCACAAAGATACAGCTAAAGAATAATTCTTGCATTGGGATGGTCCAACAAGAAGATTTAAAATGTTTTATTAATTCACACAAAACTCTGTGCCTTCATATTGTGTCTCTAAGGCAACGATATCAGGCTGGAAAAGCTAAAGTGTGCACTGGGAGCAAGTAGCTAGTGGCTGATATTAGTCATGACAAGAAAAAAAAACATGTTCTTACTTATGTTTGTGCGTATTAGACTAACAAGATATGCAGTTTAAATAAGTTATCATTAATGATGCTGTAACTAGGTAGCTGTATCCACTGTTTTCACTCCTTATTCTAAACTAAGCTAAGCTAACCTACTACTGACTGTATCTTGATATTTACCATACAGATGGCTTTGCAACTAACTATCTATGGGTAGTGTGATTCCCAGATTGTGATCATTAATTGACTGTATTTTCTATGTGGCAAAATCTATTATCAGAAGCCTAATATTTTAAACTATCTTATATGTTTATGACACATTAAAGCTAATGCTATTTACTGTATGCTCTCTAAAGTGACTTTTACCTGGAATCTTCCACCACTTCAGGTCAGAGTGCAGTTATGCACAGTTGTAAGTATGTGGTCGTTACAGTAGAGAAGATTTTCCCCAGAGGGCGTTGATGATATGAGGTGGTATCTGCCTCTGCACCAGGGGTCTACAGTGAAACCAGATATGGAGATGAGTCCAGCAGCTGCTGCCTACAACCATGACTCTGTTGTATTGTTTTAACAGCATCCACAGCTGGACTTTTTAACCTGGTGTTGCAATGAAACATTTAACCTTTGCTGGGAAGTGTTGTTCATATGTGTTCAGAAACCACAGAATTGGGGTGACCTGCATGTCACACCAATGCACTATTCATCTTATTTATCTCATGTAAATAAGATCACACGGCTCTAAGATTTCAGTGTAGTCCCCTAAATCAAAAGCTGCCAGGATCAATTACCACTAATTACTGTTCTGCAAGATTTTGTTTCTTTAAATCTTCACATTCAACACTTAACTTTTTTTTTTCTTGGCATTTGTTTTCCTCTTCGTTAGTTTGTCTGTTAGTTGATATGGCACAGCGGAGAGATCTTAGATTTGATGGGTTGTGTGACGCGACATGATTATCGCTCGTCTGTATCTACCATCTTTGTTTTTGTGTGTGACTTTTGCTGTTTGCGTGTGTGTGTGTGTGTGTCCTGGTACAAATGTTATTCCACAGCACTTGTTATCTCAAAGGCTCTTACAGTTATGTTACTACCATTGTTGCAAATAAATGAAATAAAAGACCAATCACTGTGTACAATTCCAAAACAGTGAATTCACAATATGCTGCAGGCATTTCCTGCTAAAGAATAATCAACGCACTTTGGAAGAACAGCAAACATTACTACAGAAATAATAGAAAGATAATGAAATCAAAGCAGGTCCACAGCTTCATTCTGTAAATCATTTGTCTGTTTTCTATGACGATGGCTATGGTCTAATTAAATTCAAGGGTGTCACATTTGAGTTTCGTAAACTATCAGTTGAAATGTAACAAAGCACCATTTTTTTTAACAATATTTAAAAACCTCTCACTTCCACATCATTGTAATTTTTTTAAGTCAATCTTTTTACAGAGATTACATTTCTTCCAAAGAGCTGTTTTCTCTCGCTTATTACGTTGTGCTCATTGCATGAAACTAAAGGAAACCAGGCTTATTCTCCTTCTCAAGTTGTCCCGATCAGAGCCCGGAGAAATGCATTTCTATTGAGCAATTCACCACCATGATGCCTTCCAGAGCTTCCCCTTGCCTGAGGCGAGTATTGTCTTCACTGCAGTTAGCCAATGTGTAAAGTGCTGAAACTTTAAAGTGGCTGTAAAATTCCTAAAATTCAACTTTTCCTTTTGTAAATTCCCAATCTTTTTCTTTGACCTGTTCCTTCTGACATTACCATATGCTGCTTTTCCATATTCTAGCTGTCCCTCCCTTAATCTTACACTTTCACCCCCTGCCCTTACACCTAACCCTCCCCCGCTCTCTTCCTCCCAACTCTGATCCTTCACGCTGGGCAATGTGGAGTTTCTGGGAGTGGCTGCTGATGGCTCGGTGGTTGAAACAGTTGTTAAGAAAAGTGGGACCGATAGAGGGGGGGTTGGAGGAGCTTTCCAGACTCCTGGAGCCTCTCTAGCCCAGGTCAAACAAAGTGACCCGAGTGTTCTGCTAGAAAGAGCTCTTCATCTCTCATCCTCATCAGTACAACGGGTTTGAAGGAGTCCAAATTCCTGTCAGAGTTCAATAATGCAAACCAAACACATATTGGGAAACTAGCTGCACAAAGTTCAAATAAATCTAGAAACACTATACTTTATTATGAACACACTGGCTCATATGCACGGCTGTTTTCATGGATACAATAGGCTTAGCTGACTAAGAAAACAAAATCATAACAGAAATGTAACAATGACGAACTAAGCATCAAGTATCAGTGCAAGAATGTTAAATTACTGAGTTATAGGTGACTAACCCTAACTCTGTTGTTTGGACTAAGTCAAAGAAAGATAATTCCAGGCTTGTTCTAGACACACACACACACACACACACACACACACACACACACACACACACACACACACACGCAAAGCAGGAGGTTTTTATTTTGGTTTGTTTTCAAGGCTGAAAGAAATGATCAGAACCTAGAGTACAGCTTTCAGATGAGCACAGGGATAAATTGTAGTAGTTGTCTATCAAGCTTAGTGGAGTGAAAGAGTCAATTAACAGAAAATGGAGCACTCAGATAAAGTACCACTGGAGTTAATGTGAGTACCTGCCCGCACAGGGGTGGTTGAGGCTGACAGTTTGAGTTGTTAAGTGAACAGTTTTGCTATTTGCTATTTAAAAAAAGTTAAACACCCACATAAGTGATTATTGATGATTATTGCAGTAACAACTAAGCTCATGTTCATTATTCAGCTAAGTGCATCTGCAGCAAGCCTAGAAGCAAGAAGTCACTCCCTATTACACCAGTGAACATCCAGGGTTTGGTTTGAAATAGTGGAGGAGTACAAATACCTGGGTGTTCACCTCAATAACATACTGGATTGGTCCACGAATACAAATGCACTTTACAAAAAGAGTCAAAGTCGTCTTCACTGCTACGGCGGCTGAGATCCTTTGGGGTGAGCAGGACTCTTTTAAGGACGTTCTGTGGTGGCTACCTTTTATGCTGTGGTCTGCTGGAGTGGTGAAAAGCCAAAGAGGGACGGGGGAAACTTAACAAACTGGTCAAGGGGGGAAGCTCTGTCCTTGATTGTCTGCTGAAGTCCATCAGCAGGCTCGGGAGGAGAGGATGTTGTCTAAGCTAACATCCATCATGGACAACACCTCCCACCCCCCTCAGTGCATGAGACTGTACCAGCACTGAGCAGCTCGTTCAGCAGTAGACTTTTACACCCACAGTGTAGGAAGGAGCGCTTACTGCAGGTCATTCTTACCAGCAGCTGTCAGACTATAACACAGTTTAACATGGTTATCCTACTCATCACCTGTTTAATTGATATATCATATGTTCTTTAATTGCTGCTACTTATTTGAAACGTCTTTGTACACTGTATATTTCATTCGGATCATTCAAACACACACACCCACACTTGTGTATATATCTCTGTATATGTTCTACATATTTTTATATGTTCGAATTTGAGTCGCTTGTGTGTATAGGACTACTTGTGTTTATATCTCCCTTGCTATAAGAGCTGTGTAACACCAAAAATTCTCATTTGTAGGATAATAAAAGTTTATTCTATTTTATTCTATGAAAGAGGAGCTACACTGATAATGGAGTACATGGTCCTATTCAAGTCAGGGTCTTTGAAGTATCCCTCATGTGTCATGAAGAGGCCATTTATCAGCTAGTTTTAAAGCATGAGCTCAGATGAAAATTGTCGAGCAAATGGAAAATGTTAATGATACTCTGTGCTCACAGTCAGTGACCCTAAATGTCTCAGTGTGAGTGGTGAGTTCATTAATCCACTTCTGCACATCCCAGTTTAGTACCCTATGCCATCTGAGGAGGATAATTTTGGCTTTTTATAACTGTAGCTACATTTCCCTTTGGCCATGCTATGCATGCATGGTTGTGATTGTACACATCGGTTCATAGTGTGGTTTAAAGTACCTTGTTTTTGCTTGAATTTCTTTATAACTTCTATTTTGTGGACATAGCAAAGTCAGCTGAGCCAAATATCCTTGCTGTCAAAGCTGGTTAGGTGTCTAACCCATATCCTGCATGCATGTGTGTTTGTGCAGCTGCTTTGCCAAGAGAAATGTGGAAATATATAATTTATTAGTATGCACAGTATACGACACAAGATATTTCACAGTAAAATCTCTCAGTGCAGCTGATGTGTTTTAAAGGCACTTTAATAAATCATACTAGCAATTTAAGGCTCCAGACACACTCAGAAAATTACAATGGAGTGCAAAGGAGATCAAAATGTCATATAAAAGTGCATCTTCAACATTTTAAAATAATTTGTTAGATTTCCTGCTTTAGTTTTTCCAAAGTAATAATGTTTAAGGTTGTGTCGCAATCTCTTACTATTTTGCCATAAACACAATCCTGCTTCATTTTCACAATCCTAAACATAAAAATGACAAAACCTTGAAAACCTTCACTCATAATTTTGAATGCTTAAGATGGAATCAGTTGTGCCTGACAATGCTTTGTATGACTGGATTTTTTTTAGCAATACTGAGAAATTGAATATTTATGAGAATACAGCATAAAACATGATGGGCCCTTGCAGTAACAGGTGCACAGTCTTAGCATAAGGGCAGATTTCCCAGTATGAAGGAGTCGGTAGACAGTATCACGCCAGAGGCATATATCTCTCAATCCTCAACACACATTCCTACATGACAGACTAGGCATTAGGGCAGATGAAGAGATACAGAAAGAGAAAGAGATGGGGAGATATGTATAGTGTGGAGTTAATGAGAAGGATCAGCCACAGGACAAAAGGGCTGCTATTTTCATTACTTTGTTCTCTCTGCATGACTTCTTCACTTTGGTTTATCACTGTGGATGTGCGTGATCGTTGCGTGAAGGGGTTTAGTCGTGGCCACAAAGTCCTTAAGTGGCAGAAACAGATAAGACTCACTGGTCAAACAGTCACAAGGGAAAGGAGAAGTAGGAACATGAGGTGAAAGGAAGAGTAAGTAGGGGATTGGGTAAGGAGAAAGAGAGATTTATGGTGGGAGAGAGGTGTTGAGAATGATCCTTCTCAGCAGCAGTGGTGCGTAGAGCTGGTGCTGACGTCTGTTTGTGTGCTAGCATGCATGGCTGCATGCTTGCATTCACATCCACACAAGCTGTCACACAGCACAGCAAAACAGCCCGGCGCTTGTTGGTTTCTTACTCTACGGATAAGTTTCGAGGCAGGCCTTTGAACATCTTGACACCGCCATCCATCTTCCAATTCCCTGGATTGTCAGATTGGAAGAGACCTTTCGGGGGGTTTGGGGAGCACTGCTACATTTGGCAAGAAGTCCAACAATAAACAGAAGACCTTACTTTCAAATAGAGTTTGCACAAAGATGCACTTTTTTTTCCTAAAGATGATCACGCCTGATATTCAGGAAATTGATTGATTGCTCAGTAGACTTGCTGAACACCGGGGTGTGTGTGGGTGTGGGAGGGCGCTGCATTGGCAGAAGGATTGATGTCAGGTAAACACATAAGATAAAAAGGCAGAAAGAAGAGGTGAGAGTGGCAGAGTGAGAGTAAGGCAAGGATAAAGGAGCCAAGCATTTTGATATGCTAATTTTGCAGCTCTAATCGAGGGTAAACAGAGAGAGCATAAGAAAGACAGGGTGAGAGAGAGAAACTTGGAGAAATAGTTCACACCTTCAACGAGCAGAGTTGATAATTGCTTTGTGAGAAAAGATCCACTTCCATGTTACCGTGGCGTGTCTGTAAACTTCTTATCCCCATGTTCATGCCTTATTATTACTTTATAACTGGCTTTCATTTAAATTACAGTTTTTTTTGTATGTGGCTGACACATAGGTCACATTTACTTTGGAGTAATAAAAGATGCGTCATACTCACAGACTTCTTTCTTTTTCTCTTTTGATTCAGAGCCAATATGCCTCAGGGCTTTCTGCATGTATGCGTGTGTTTCTTATCCAGTGAGGGTGTGCATGAGTGTGTGGGCAGACTGCACAGCACGCACCCTTGTGTGTTACCACGCCAGATTCCCTCAGGTGTCCCACAAGAGGGGCTCACACGTGGATGAACAGATAAACAGGTACATATAATCATCCTTGCTTTTTCTAGCTTTCGCTCTGTGTGTTCGCGTAAAAGGCTCGGCAGATTCTGAGCTACAGATAAAATCCCTTAACGACAAGCGCCTATATGACTCCTGGTAGCACGATGTGTGAGCTTTGGTTAGGGAGTTTGCATCTTACTCTTAAAAAACTCTTGCACAGGGTTATTGTGAAAGAGATTATAACCAAAGTAGAAGCTCTTTCTAATCATTTCCATGTTTCTTTCTTCAGATGTAGATCCTCCCTCCAAATGCAAAGCATAAAAAGTTGCCCAGACAGTCCTGAGTCCAACAGAATATTAGTGTAAAATCTCTTTTATTTTTGCAGATAAACATGCTCCATACTGTAATAAGACAGTTATGAATGCTGCACATAGTTCTGTTTCTACAATTTCATACATTCAGGTGATTGCATTTTTTTAATCCATCCATCCATCGATTCATCCATCCATCGATCCATCCATCCATGTAACGAATGAAAGATTTCTTTTTGAAGTTTTAAATCTCAGGATTCTTCTGCTCTCGGCAGTAACGCATTTATAAATGCAATGTAGCTTGTCTAACTTTTAAAAAGTAAAGAAACCAAAACCTTTCAGTGAAATAATAATGAAGGGGTGAGAGTGAGCAATGATACTGAAAAACTATTAACATCTTAAAGCTGAGTTCCTGACCTCTGCTGCCTTTCTCAGAGTCATTACCAAACATTTCACACCTCTGGGATCACCAGTCTCCCCTTTTCTTTTCTTTTTAATCCAAAATGTTAATGAGATTCAAAGCTCTCCTGCCCTGGATTGTCATGCAAAGTGAACTCCAGGCTTACACATTCACACTCATGGTTTCTTTCCAATTTGGGAAGAGATCTACACCTTCCCCTCTACACCTGTCCTATCACACACCTGTTCCACACCTCTCAGCCAATCAGAGGGGAGAGGAAACTTTGTCCGGGCATGAAATAAATCTGGGCCCTCTTCAGAGAGAATCACAACACTTGACTCATCTGTGTTTCACAGCTCTTCCCTGTTAGACTGAAGAAGAAGAGGATCCCCTACGAAAACTGAAGAGTGGAGATTAAAGGAGCCTATTCAAGCTGACTTGGACTGAAGACATGACCAAAGAGACTGAGTAAGTTCTTCAAGGGTTTTGTTTTAGGTGATTTTTAGCTATTGTAACTGCAAGGTTTTTTTTTCCCATTAGGTATTTTTTTGTCTTTTCACAAGACAAAAACATTTTTAGTTTGGACTTGGTATAACACAGTGAATGGGTTATTTAAGATTCCAGCCTGGAATCCCCCGTTCTTCTTTGTCAATGGGACCCCATGTGAAAGGGAGCATTTTTCAGGAGAAAATGATATGGATAAATTTATCACACACACAAGCTGTGATAGGCACACACAAAGTTGGCGTTTTTTGTTGTAGTGGGTCTGCTTTTACTTGCGCTGTCACTAACCTAGGGGGCCACAGAGCACAAAAGGAGCACAGAAAATAAGAACCTCTTCTTGAGGTGTTGGGTAATGACAGCATGCGTTGCATTGAATTACATAATGGTGAAACCCAAGACACGAGACACCCCCCCCCCCCCCCCCCCCCCGACCCCCACCTATGGACCAAAGTTAAAACCAGTGCTGTCGGCTTGTTTTGTGGGAAATACGCAGAGAATAACTTGTGTTTGTTGTTTTGGGAGGCTGCTGCTGAGTGTGAGGCAGGTGCACCTCTGAACAGGTGTACCGGCTTTGCTTAAGGATTTGTGGCATAGCTAAAATTTAAAAGGACACTAGTATAAACTGAGGCTCTAATCTGGCAACCAAAGATTTTGAGGTACGCAGTTTTCCATGCTCGTATTTTTAGCTTTACAGATACTGGGCTGAATTGCATTAATCAGCATTCGTCCACTAATGCGTGTGAGAAGTTGTGGGATTTCTCCCTAAGCGTTAGTTCTGTTGTGGCTGTTCACACCTGTGGTCTTTGCCTCATGTCATCACATTTGATTAACTGTTTATCTAGGTTACACTGCAGCTATTTGTTCATTAGTCATTTAAGACGAACTCCAAAGGGGGCTTATCCTGGCAGTTCTGATGTTAACAATTCAGTGTTGATGTGAGTCTCTACAAACAAATACAATCCCCAGAACCCCAGGCTCTTTGTGTGTGTGTGTGTGTGTGTGTGTGTGTGTGTGTGTGTGTGTGTGTGTGTGTGTGCGTGTTTCCAAGTGAAATGAAAAACCAGAGCTCACCTCTGTGACAGCTGTGGGTTTCTGTTTACTGAGCAAGAAAATCTTGTCATCTCTTTTAAGATCTGAGCAAATATGAGAGTTTATATAGGATTCACAAATGTAGTTTCTTTTTCTTTCACAACACTGGAAACCAAAAAACTCTATGCGTGTATGTGTGTGCATGTTTATGGGTGGCCCCTGGCTTTTTAAGCCTTTTTGTCACCACTACGTCTGAGAGATGTTACTCAGCACTGTGGTTTTGCAATCGAAACCCTACAGGCTACAGGACAAGTATGTGCAGTGCTCCAGGGCCCTGGTAAATGTCAAATCCTGATGGCTAAGTGATCGGAAACATAGTGGGTCTGCTATTAATTAGGACTTTAAAACTAAAAGCGCCGAAAAGTGCTATATTAAAAAAAATGCAATCCATTATTATTATTGTTATTAAATAGTTATACTTTGATATTTAAAGTTGTTTCAGTGTATATTTTAATTTGCAAGTCACCCTGCTAATCTAAACCCTTTCTGACCTGTTGTAGGACTCTGGGACTGGTCTTTCAGAGTGAGAATTTCAGCTATAACAATTACTCAAACTACGCCATGGACTCCTGGTCTTATCTGGATAACTCCATAACTGAGCCGAACCCCTCAAAATCCAGATTGCCCGAAGAGCTAACAGCCCTCTCGATGTTTTATGAACAGTGCAAGGTAAATAACGTATAAGCACTAGTTGTGTTAAACCAAAGTAGCTCATCTTGAGTAAACCTAAAGATTCATTTAAATTTCCTGACACTTATCGCATTTCCCCCTTTTTCCTATTTTTCCAGAGCCCAAAAGTGAACGCCGCCTGCAGCCGCACAGGCAATGTGTGCAAAGTACCCGAGAGGTAAGACAGAGTTTCTGCAGCTGCTCCCACACACACACTTTCACTCACGCTTCACAAACCAGTCATGCCTCTGACATTGTTTCCATGTATCTATAGTCATTCATAATCATAGTCATGTCACTCTTCTGACTGTTATTTCAGTCCATTTTTTTTTTGTCATTTCTGTGACAGGTAGCATGACTCAGATACTCAATCAGTTGTCACTGAACTGAAGTTATTCGAGTAATAATACAGAAAGAGAAAGGCAGGGCTTTAGGAGGCCGTAAACTGATGAGTGGGTAATCCTCTAGTCAAACACAGTCAGAGGGATTGTTGTCTTCCTCTCAAGCTCTTCCATTCATCTACCCTTCCTAGATCATCCTCTCTGCCTTTCTTAAAGAATTTCACAACAGGAGGACAGGTAGTTGTTTTTTCTCATTTTGGTCTTTATATTCCTACTCCTTGCTAGGTATGTGAGAAAGGCCACTGTTGGGGCTCAGTGTTGTTCCCTCAAACATTTTTATCCGAGAAACTCAAACACAGAGAAGAGGGGAAAAAAACTGGATTAAGAGACAAACAGTTCCCGCCCAGAGTCAAACCGGGCCTTTCTACAAGTTTGCAGTAGCTGTGTGTGTGTTGAGACACAAGAGGTGCTTTTACTGACCGTTGTACGTTTACTCTGGCAGCCTTTAAGCTTCTGTAATGGTTAAGGGCACACAATAGCCAGTCACTTCAACTATGTTTGTTTCCTTGATGTGTTGTTACCTGAGTCATGATGACATCAACAAGGTGGATTTTCTGTTATAGCTAATCTTTTCCCCCCACCTTCCCCATCCTGCCAGGAATCTGCACCAGACCAATGAGATTTCTCCACTGGACACGTCCGCTATCGCCATGAAGATTCTCTCTGAGAACCTTCCCATCCAGCCCAGCAACGTTTTGGGATCTAAGCAGATCCCACAGATTTCTGTTCCTGCCACCTCAGAAACATACACCTCGCTGACCAGTGTTGTGGAAAATACTTATGACAAACAGGAGCTCAGCAACTTTTTTGAATTGCTGCAAAAGTGGCCAGAGAACACCGCTTTCCCTGACCCCAGCACTGAGGTAAACTTAGTACCATAATTTAAAGTTAAAGCCCTGTCTCCCATATAGTTTTAAAAGCTCTGTGCTGCTTCTTTTTTTCCTTCACTAATCCATATATCTCTGTGTGGCTATCAGAATCTTCCCTACAGCGACCCCTTCCCTGAAAACCATTCCAGCCCAGTCTACTCCCGCTCCTACACCAGTTCCCCATCTGAGAGATCCAGGAGTGAGTTCCAGTTTTCTCTCGGGGCTCCTGCAGCTTCTTCTCACAAGCCCAGCGAGCTCCCCATGGTGTATCTGAACAAGGGACAATTCTACCCCATCACTCTCCACGGGGTGGAAAGCAGCACCTGCATTACTGCCACCAAAGTCAAGGTGAGCCATCGTGACACATCATCAGGAAAGCAAGGACTGCTTTTGTTCTAAGTTATGCTCCAAGATTTGTTTTGTTTTCTGTGTGTCTTACGTAAAAAAAAAAAAAAGAGATGACTATTGTTACATCCTTCCCTTCGGGCATTTTGTTTTTTCCATCAAGCCAAATAACACCCAAATTCTTTGCGTGCCAACAAGGCAACCCTTCCCAAATATCTGTCCCTCCCTTGGAGACAGTTCCTTTAATGACTAATACCCTGCTGACACCCTGCACACCAGGTTGGTGCATTTAAAATGACAGCATCCTGCCCTTTATAATTTATTCCTACCTCAGGGCAATGAGGCCAGAGCGCAGCACAGCTCACCTCATCTACATTTGTCTGATGTGACACAAGCAGAACAGAAAGCAAGAAAGGAGTGGACAAGGAGAGAGGAAGGTGTGGTGCGGTTTACAGCCGTTTTCTTTGTCAAACGAATCGGAGGATAAGAATACACACAAACACATGCTAGCTCAACACAAATAACTGGTGACAATTTGGGAGAAAGGAAGGATTTGGAGTGATGGATGACGCACGATGAAGGAGAATTCTTAGATATGCGTGCAGGTGTAAAGAAATACGTACCAGCTAGACAAAGGAATCTAATTTTCCTGCTCTTTTTGTCACCTTCCTTTCTCCACTTCAGACAGTGGTGATGGCCGTGTTTGAGAATGACAAGAGCCCAGAAATGCAGCTGCGCTTCTGGAATCACTGGCACGGACGCCAGCCAACTGTCAAGCAGAGGGTCATTGACATCGGTATGTTCTTTGCACATGGAAAGTCACCGTGCACAACACCTACAAAAGTTACAAAAAAAATACTCCACTTTCTGTTGTGCCTTTCATACCGCTGTTAAAAAAACGTTTCTCTTTGTTTTTTAACAGCGGACTACAAGGAAGTGTTCAGCGGCATTAGCAATGTTGAAGAAGTGGCCTTCAATGCTCTCTCTTTTGTGTGGAACCCCAGCGAGGAGGCCAAGGTAAACAGACCGGCACAAAGATGCACCCACATCACTATCACACAAGAATGCACAGACACCTCTGACTGTAAGGCCAGTTCTATGAAAGTAAAAGAACAGGTGGAAGTTTTCGAGGAAAATTGTGGAAAGGTAGAACAGGTAGGTGAAGGAGAAAAGGAGTGGCTGCGGTGGGAGTGGAGGAATCCCAGATATGTGTTTGGCCCTAAGGCTCTTGTCACAACAACCGGCTAAAGACACGACAGCTTATGCGAGCTTCTCTGTGGCCCAAAGGTGGGGCGAACCTACTGCAAACGGCACGGAGCAGGAAGGCAGGGAACTGTCTCCAGTATATATGATGACAGGGAGAATATTTAAAGGCCAGAAAAAAAGAAATATGTCTATGAAACATGTCATTATGATCCTACTGGGACACATGAGCAACAAATGAAAAACATCAGTAAAAGCTGCCTGACACCATAGTGATGTATACATATAATAATCATTTTTCTTTTCCTCCAGGTGTACATTGGGATCAATTCCCTGAGCACAGATTTCTCCTCTCAGAAAGGAGTGAAAGGCCTGCCCCTGAACCTTCAGATCGACACTTACGACTTAAGCTCAGGAAACGGCCAACTGATACACAGAGCTGCTCTCCAGGTCAAGATTTTCTGTGATAAGGTAACTCGCTTTATTCCATTCATCTTCTTATACGAGCAAACATGCGTTAATTGAGTCAGAATGACTTATCTAATTGTGTCACTGTGTGTCGTCAGGGTGCAGAGAGGAAGATGAGAGACGAGGAGAGGAAGAGATCCAAGAGGCGAGGAAAGAACACTAATGATGGTAACAGTTAGCACTGGAAATGGCAGCACAACCTTTATAGGACCTTTTTTGATATGCTATCTGTGAAAGTCCAATCTAACATCCCTCATTGTCCTCCTTTGTTTGCAGCTAAATCTTTAGTAAGTAGCTCCATAGGCAACGAGTGCACCTTCTTCCAGACCCTGGATGACCACATCACCCAGCCAGTTCTCTTTATTCCAGAGACACACCTGTCCAGCTTACAGCGCATGGTAGGTCCTCATTTAACAACAGTGCTACCCCCACCCATCCATATCCTTGCAGGCAATAGGGCAGGCACGAGCAAGGCAGGGGAGAAAAAAAAACTGTGGGAAAGTATGCGGTGGGAAAAGTGGGAGGGTGGGGGGATAGTGGTGCCAGAGAAAGTGAGGTGAAACACAGGCCTGAGATCCGATGAGCTAATTGGAGTCGAAACCAGACACAAGTACAAGCCGCTACAGCTGCTGACACTGAGATTAAGCTATGAGCGCTTTCACAGAAACACATGCATGCACGCACCTGGTGAGACAGCACTCACACCTTTTATGCGGCAAACCACCCTCATATCCTCTGTTTCTTCTACTCAGATACACTTGCATTAGTAGTGTGGTGAGAGTGCTGTTCAGACAGGCCATTTTCCCACGCCAGGAAGCCTAGAGGAGCATGCATTATGTTCGGATCAGTAATAAGAGGGTTCATGGGTTAGATGTCATTGCTGTTAGGTCCAATATACAGCTAGTCCTGATTTTCAGTGGCTAACACAAAAGAAAAATAAAGAACAGGGAGTTGCAAAATTGCTTAACAATGTGATGCATCACGGTTTTGTATTGCATAGCTAAAGCAGAAAATATCTTTGATTTAACAGTATGATTAAGCGTAGGATGGTGCTATCAGTGTCTCTCCATCAGTGTCCACACTTCCGCTGCTCCGTTAGAGGTTATGGGAAATGCAGCACTAAAATGATGATAACATTCCTTTTCTTTTAAAATGTTAAGCATAGACAGCTCTGGGAAGGGGGGACATTAGGCAATGCCTTTATCAGTAGAGAAGCGTCTAATCAGATCTCTGGTCTCCTCTCTGTTTCCCTGTCTCTATAGGCCACTCCCATGGACGAAGCAGAAAGGTAAGCATAGTTATGCACACACACACACGCACAAAAAAACATAACATTTAGCCATCACAGTCAGCATTTTCAAACAGAAGCTAAGTGGCCGCTTTTGTCTAATGCAAATATTTGCGCTTCCAGGAGTTCTCTGAAGAGGCTGTATCCAGACAGAGACCAGACGAGCTCCCCAACCAACAAACAAGCTCGCAAAGAAGATGCACAGAGAGGTAGATAGAAACATGCAAGTCTCATAAAAAAATCTAAGTTAAATCAAAATTGAAAAAAAGTGTCCTCTTTGGTGCTAAAAAATGTTTTTTTCTTGGTTTATATTAGTTCTTCTGTACGTGAGGACAAACTCTGAAGAGGTGTTTGATGCCCTCATGCTCAACTCGCCAACGCTGTCGGGCTTGCGAGAAGCTGTAAGTATCACATGATTGGTTTAAAGACACACAAAAACACATTCCAGAGTCCTCTGACTTGAGTTCCCTGAGGTGGGGATCAAAAGCACCTTCACCTGTTTACTTCTGTATTCATCGGAACATTTGTACCATATCTTTTGCCAAAAGTAAATATCATATTTCTTTCATCAGATCATGCTAACAGTCTTCTCGTTCCTTTACTTTCCTCAGATTTCAGAAAAGTACGGCCTGCAAAAAGAAACCATCGGGAAAATCTACAAAAAATGCAAGAGAGGGTGAGCGTCCTGTTCTTTTGTTATGACTATTGCACTGTGATTTTACAAATTACCAAAAACAACTGAGATTATTGGTGGCACTAAGAAGCTTTCTTTTCCAATCCAAACATTTTTTGAGGAATTAACCATAGCTGTGAAAGTGAATGGTTGTCTTGGCCCTCCAACCTTTCCGTGGTTGCTGATACCCTACCTCTCACCCTGTGATATCTCAGACAGGCTCCTGTGTTGCAGACAGATGTCAGACCAAGTGCACCTGTCGCCATGATTTGCATTGATTTGGGGCTTATTTTGTTGTTTTAATCTTATCTTCCCTTAAGGAAGCGCTTGTTGATAAACCGGGCGGGTAGGTTAGTTGGCTCGGCCCTGGAATGTTTTAATTGCAGCTCTTCTAAAGGAAAACTATATGACTGAAAGAAGATGAAAAGATTTTTTAAGTCCTGCTGGTGAGTCACTGGCAATGGCTGCACTTATTTATGTTTTCATAACATTATCTCTTTGGAACATCAGAAAGCAGCATTGAAAGACGAAATTCCTGATATGATAAAGGCTTTGGATGTTTCCACTCGCTAGCTGAAGGCTGTCTGTCAGGTTTACAATTGTCATGCGTCTTTCAGCTCAATGGCGAAAGGTCACACAGGTAGCTGCGCTTTTTCCACGGTGAATACGGATGCTCTTTATTTTAGATAGGAAGGGTTTACAACTAGCCGCGAAAGAATAATTAGCAGAATTTCTGTGTGGCTGACAAACTGTTGATAGTCTGTGCTTTTTCGTTTTGAGACTTACTGTCAGTAGCTGAAACACCTTTGGGTAATTTTCCTGCTGCTTGCTGGAAGCAATCACCGCAGGGGGAGCAGCTAAACTAACAGGTTGGGTTACATTCTCCCTGCAGTTCCCTCCCTGTCTATTGCTCTTGTCTTCAATCAATCCTGTCCCTGCAGGCAGAATGCATGGGCCGGTGGTTAGTTCAGTCATTACAGCCTTAAAGGCTAGTGTTAGTGCTGCAGAGGAGGAGGAGGCGGAAGAACAGGGTGACCTGATTTTTAACTCCTACTGATGCAGGAGATATACCGCCTCTATGTCTTTCACTTGAGATCTTCCTCCAAACAAAAGACATGTTGTCTTTAACCCTGGCAACCTGTTTGTGTCACACCAGGGTGAAAGGTTGAGTACACTGAACACATTATTAGGCTGTTTGAACACCGCAGTTTTAGAGACGAATATGATTTTTTCTAAATAGGTTAATGGTTTTGCACCTTGTTTCTCCACAGTCCCTGGAGTAACCCTGTCTTTTTGTTTGTCTCCCCAACAGGATCTTTGTCAACATGGATGACAACATCATCCAACACTACACCAACCAGTCGGCATTCCTCATCGAGGTTTCCGAGTTGGGCAACGGTCAGTTCCAGGTTACCCTTGTTGAAGTATGAGAAGAATCAGCCACCCACTCTGCTGAAGGATGAAGAAATAAAGATGCCAGTTTGATCAATTTCTTAAAGCACTGCCAGAGCAGACAGAATGTAGGATGTGGACTGCCAAAAAGCGAGAAGAAAACTGAAGTGAAAGCAGCACCCCAGTTTTTTACTTCTGCCTAAAATGTTGTACATATCATTCTTCTCCCCCGTTCTTGTGATTGTGTTAACGTCAGAGCAATAATGCTCAGCGGCCCTTTATGTATTTAATGTAAATAGGTTTTAATAAGACAGTGTTGTATGAGCTATCTGTGTACATATAGAATACCAGTTTCCATAAACTGCTATGTATTTCATTTTTATTGAAAGAGCTCTGTGCATGATTTGTGCACAGCATTTTTTTTTAGCATTTTTATAGGTTACTATTCTTGCTGCTTGCAATGTACTCATCATTTCTTCTATAAAAACCCAATGGTGCGTTTTTTTTTCTTACTCTCAGTCTGCTGTCACTATTTTTTTTTACTGCCAAAAGTATCCTCCTCTAGGTTCTTGTTAGTTTCACAACCGAGATCACCCAACACTGGGTTGGATTCAGAACCTAAAGTCAGACATTTCCACCCATAAAACCACACATGAGTTAGTATTGGTCATCATTTAGCCCCTAAATTGTGGACATTTCCTGACTGTATGGTGAAACCACAGATTTTTTTTTTTGGAAACACTTCAAAAACACCCTCATCCCAGCCAGAGGACTTTCACTGTGTGCATGTATATGCATGTGTAAAAACTTGTTTGTTTCTTTAAACATTATGCATCATTTCAAAGCGTGCATGTATCCCTGCGTTATTTCATAATTTTACAGGTTATATTGGTCAAGCATTGGCCCTTTTGTATGAAAATAAAGAAAATGCATAAGAGGTTTGGGGTCTGTTTCTGTTTTTACAGCTCTGACTGAAATAAAAAAAGAGATAAATTAGCAGTGGGAAAAACAAAAGATACCACTTGTGTAGAGGAGGTGTGAATAATTACAATTAGCCTAGGAGATTAAGTGCATATTGGAAAATTCAGCAAGAGCTGATTGCTCTCTCTACACATCAAACAAAAGCATGAAACTGATCTGTGCCTGAGATTGGTCCTCTCATATTCTGAAAGTCTAAATGTTAAATAGGTGTGTGTGTGTGTGTGTGTGTGTGTGTGTGTGTGTGTGTGTGTGTGTGTGTGTGTGTGTGTGTGTTATTCAGACTCCAACACACCAAATGTGCAGCAAATAGTATATTTGCATGAGACATTGTGAGAGGTGTCAATAAAAGTGAAAAGCATTGAAAAACAAAGTTTTTACAAGACTCTATGCAGTCCTGTAAAAAAATGAAGTACTCTCTAATTGCCTCCATGGGATTTAAGAGGTTAAGTAGCAGCTAGGTGCTGCTTTGTTTTAATTGATCATCAGGAAGTGTGAGAACCTCTGTGAAAGCAGATGTTTTGGTGGTTTGCTGGTCCAGAAGATTCAGGTGTGTGTTAACACATTGCCACAATGTTCTCAGGGATGGATGTCTTTGCAAATTCACCCAAAAGTCAGGTCTTCCAATGCTAAAAAAAAATACATCTTAGGTTTACAATGTTGCATATGAACAGCAAGATGTCTGGATCAAAGTCCTTAGGAATGGAGATGTGAAAGCATGATAAACAGAGGCAGGAAGCACAGGAAGCACCTCACACCAACTGTCCAACAGTAGAGCACAGTGGTGGAGGTATGAAGAATTGTTTTGCAATTGTTTAACAGCCTTTTACTCGGACCGAGGCAGCTTGGAGTCTATACTAGAATCAAGTGTGTGGTCATCGGCCCAACAGCTAATTTTAAAGCTAAAACTGGGTCATACAACATGACAGTGATCCCAGGAACAACAGAATGTCTGGACCTCAACCCGATTGAAATGCTGTGGCAGGACCTTGAGAGTTAAGGTCATACCGAAAGCAGTGCTGCTGTAGGTGCTTCTGTCAATTAACAATCATTGGATGTACTTTTTTCACACAAGCTGAAAGGGTTATAGATCTGGCATGTGATGGAACTTCTTTGTCCTGAGGCTTTATTGGGGTTGCAGCTGTATGCATCTCTTTTTGACATTAAAACTCTAACAATCAACTTTCAGTTATAAGACATTTCTAGGTTTGTAGTAGTTTCCATCATACAGTATTTCTTCAATGCATCTCCACAAACTGTGACTTTTTAGTGGCTCACACCTTTCCATGTTCAAAGTGTATCCAGCCAAAGACACCTACAGGTTAAACTACCCTTTGACCACTATGACTGCCTTCTCTTCCCCTTTGCAGTGTCTGTCTTGCAGTGTTTACTTCATGTTTCAGCCAATCAAAATGTGGCATGAAGGAAAAAGGATAAAAATGCTCTGCAGTCCCACATAAATTGGGACACCTGCCAGTGAGGGAGTGATTGTGCAAGCTTGTGTCCCTATGTCTGTGTTTTCAAAATAAAACGGGTTTCATAAAAAGGCAAACAATAAGCAGTCAGATTTTGATTTTCGAACACCTCTATGTGGTCGAAAACAGGCAGATTGAAGTGTTGGTATTACTCAGAAAGCTCCCCACATTCCCTACTTGGCAACAGCGACAGGGAAAAGCAGGGAGGGACTGTCCTAGATAACACAGACATCAGCAAGTCAAAGAGAGAAACACATCCAGAGAGAAAGTGGGATAGCGGGGAAGAGAAGCAGACAGCTGAGGAAGCAGCCAGGGGGGAAAAAAAGAGGAGGGGGCAGACACAAGAACACAGACATGAAGACAGAGGAAATTAGGATGCAGAGGCAAGTGGAGAAATTTTTAAAGCAAGGGCAGATGAGAAGAAAGAGGGAGAAAGAACAATAAAGAAGTCATCGCACCATCTGCTCCCACAGAGAGAAACATGTTAGCCATTCAGACGACAGCAGGGAGGCAGCCAGCGATCTGCAGTGAGATACAAACAACCCCTCCTGAATGGTAAGTGACTGTTACTTCATGGACTGTGTCGGTGTGCGTGCATGTGTTTGTATTTGCTCCAAATACCCCCTCATGAGGGAAAATGCCATTAAAAATGTACTGCATGCTTAGAATTTTTTGGATCATGACTGGCCTCTTTATGTCTTTCTTTTCTGCATCAAACCTAATCAAGCACCTCAGGGAGCTGCACTGCATTTACAGTCATTACAGTGGCAGTAATCAATGGACTTGGCAATGCGACAGCTGCAAGAGTAACAAGTGTGTATAGAACATAATTCATACCTAAGTGAGACTTTGTGGTGCACATGAAAGCCCTCACAGGTGGCTCAGAGCTTTGATTCTTGTCTCTGTCATCTTCTATGTTTTTTATGTCACTAAAGTCAAGCAGGTGATATTTGTGTTTATGATGCTACAATCCTATCCTGTGTCCCGCATCCAGACATGCATTCTCATGCAAAATTCTACAATTGTCTCTGCACATTTAAAACAATATTTTTCTTGTACGTTCTGTCTTTTCCTGCACACTGCTGCTTCTTTGCAAAGTGTAATCTCCAATTAAATTAAAGAGGAACAAGACTGACTCAGTCACGCTATATGTCATCAGCTCCTAAGCAACATTGCTGGAGTAATATCTCGCCATCAATTATAGATCAGATTTACAAATGTGAATGCTGTTGGATCAATATCTTCCTGTAAGTTATAAGTTAAGCTTAAAAATAGGCATTCCTCTGTTTTCTTAACCTTCAGAAGCAGGATCATATATATATATATATATATATAATTTGTAATTAATAAAGAAAAGAAAAGATTAAACAATTAATGATGGATACGAATCTGTGTAATATCTAATAAGTTAAACTATAGTTGCACTTTTTTTTTACTTTTTAATTTTTGCATTCTTATATGTAGAGCTCACTAACAGCTTGCATGTTTTGTGACATCTTATCATCATGTGCCTTAGATAAAAAAGACTTTTCTTTGTTAAATACTTTTTTGTGTAAACACATTTTGCTTGCTATAATAATTTTCTGTGTGAGGCATAAACCCATGTGGAAATGAAATGAGAAAAGAACCTGCAAATGTTTATGCTGTATATTTAACATAATGTTACTTAGAAAGTTAGAAAAGTACTATTTAGTTTCCATATGGGAAGCCTCTCCCTTTTATACAGCTTATTATTATTATTATTATTATTATTATTATTATTATTATTATTATTATTATTATTATTATTATTATTATTATTATTATTATTATTATTATAAACAGCCTCAACATTTCTAGTCATCCTCCTTTGCAAAAACACAGTGAGCTACGTCTTGCAGCTTTGTCATCATAACATCTTTGCAGACGTTGTTTGTTTAACAGAGATGTCCGGCTTGTTTGTCTGCATGATTCACTTACGTCTTCACTCTGTCCTCTTCTCCTGGGACATTCTTTACTGTTCTGTCTGAGACTCACTCTGCATTCAAACAGTGGCCTGACATAATTACTAACCCGACTGAATTCTACCAAGGTCACAGCTGGCCATCAATCCTCAAACATTAAAAAAAATAGTGGCACACTCATCACACACACACACACACACGCACGCACACACTAAACTCAAGTATGCCAACATTTGTACCATTTGTACACATGAGATCATCACATCTTGTGCAGAGAGAAGTCTTGTGATAAACACAACCGCACACGCATACTGCCACGTTGAGCCTGGCCAGATTATTGTATCCTAGCAACAGAGGCAGCCATCGACTGCTCTGGGTTTTTGTGTGTGTGTGTTTTTCCCTGTCCAGCGCAAGAGCAGTGAAGCCAAACCTCCTTCTGCTTTCTCCGTCTGCTCGTGTACTTGTGTTTACTCCACTTCAGCTCTGCCTCTGCTTTTCTCTGTCTCTCATCATCACATTGACCTTCTCTTTCACTCAGGCAGTCAGAATGAAGAGCCTGCAGATTAAACACAGGAGACTTTCGTTTAAGAGGTACTGGACGAGCTTTTTTCTTATTTTATCGTGTTAAATCTTTAATGCTGTGATTGTTGTAGTGACTGTCTTTGCACTTGCCACAGTTATATTTATAGCTCTCTAAAGCTCTCTGTGTTTCTTGTCAGAAAGTGGAGGAGATGTTTGTGACACAAACTGATTTTTTTTAAACACAGGATTTTATCTAAATGTTCTTCTTCTTCTTCTTCTTTTAGAGCAGAGTAAACCATGCCAAGATTTGACCTGCAGGCGATGTCTCTGTCTGGAGACACAACCACTGTTATTTGTCTTTTGTAAAATATTTGTAGCATACTGTACACTGGTACTGTACTATTTTTTATTCCTGACAAGCTGGATTTGTGAGAACAAAAGATGCACACTCCAGCCTCCATGGTGATGGGGATCGTTTTTGCCCCCTTGGGTTTGGTCCTAGTCTTCACTGCTGCCATCACCCCCCAGTGGAGAGAGGGACAGGCACATTTGGGAATGGCAGGACCGGGAAGTCTGCTCCGGTCAGGAACAAAAAGTCATGGGACCAGGTCCAGTTCAGTGGAGGCACTGATCTTGTTGCGCTCTGATGGACTATGGGAGAGCTGCCTGCAGGTGGAGCGCTCTGACTTGAGGCAGTGCTGGCCTGTGGCTGGTCCGTATCAGAGAGACCCCAGGGTTCGTCTGGCACAGGGTTTGGTGCTAACTTCCTTGTTCCTGTGCGGCACTGGCATTGTCCTGGCTTGCATCGGGGTCCGGTGTTGGGCAGATCTCCCTCTGAGAGGTGTAGCAGCCTCAGGAGGACTTCTGGTGGTGACAGCAGGGCTGCTGAGCCTGACTGCGTTAGGGGTTTACACCCACAACCTTAAAAGACTCGGGATGGATCCAAGTCAAAGGATTCATAACCCACGGTACCCACACCTCAACTTGCATCCAGCTGGCTCGCTTTACTTTGGGTGGCTGGGTTCGTGTCTACAAGTGTTGGGAGGCGCCGCTTTGCTTTTCAGTTTCAAACGACCACGATGCCCAACCTGCCCATCTAGGCATGAGCTATCTGTCTCTCCCTGCCACTCATGTCCAGAAATGACCAACAAGCCTGACATGGATGTATATGAAGTTAGTTGTTAGAAGCTTGTCCAACATTTTAAACGTGGACAGAAAGCGTGGACAGAAAAGAGAAAAAAAAGCATTAAGGGCACTTTCTAAACCCATTTTTATCTTTTCAGTGTGTAGCTTATGTAATGAAAAGTCATAAATTCATAAATGACTGTGGACTACCAGACATTGCTGCTTAGTAATGAACTGTCATGCAGGTTTAAACATAATGGATGTAGCTCTCCTTTAACACAGGAACAAACATGATCTGGGGGTGTAAATAAAAACAAATGGATGAATGTCACGTTAGAAAAAGATTCAACATCACGCTGCCTTTAAATGCAACATGTGGTGAAATACAATTGAAGTATTGCTTTGTGTTGCCTTTACGTTGTAGCCATGCATTTGTACTGTTAAGAAGAAAATTGTCTGAACAGAACTGTGAATCATAGATGATGCCAGCAGAAGCCTAAAACAATAGCTTAAATTCTTAAGATCATCACACTCGGTTTCATCTGTATTAAGCTGGTTGTTAACAAAAAAAAGATTTACATTTATATGTGATATCCTGTTTTGTTGATGAATTTGCTGCTCTTGAGCACAGGAGGAGCTTTCACTGGGTAACATTATATTTCTGGAATAAGATGAGCACTACAAATATTAAAGTAGGCGTCACAGGAGGATATACAAAAGGGTATTTTTTATTCCTTGCAAATGACTTGTTTGTGTTGTCATTTTGTGCTCATATTTGTTGCACTAAATAAAAAACTATTTATCACAATCTGTTGCATTTATTCATTTATTACTTTTCAGATTAGGTAGGTTATGCTGCAATGAAGAAAACAGAAATCAGGAAATAGGAGCACATGCACTTATGAAGATAACTTTGGAAGCTAAATACATTTACATGTTTAATATGGAAATAAATTCACATTATTTGTCTTAAGACGAGGCCGAGAGCCAGAGTGATCATCTCACATATTGTACGGCAGACAAGTTCACTGCATTTAAACCAAGCAACATTATGTGAATAGATGTTAGATGTGAATGCTGCCTGGAGCCACATGGAGAGATCGCAATCCGATGTGAGAATAACCAATTCAATCGCTTCAGCTGGCAACAAACAACCTCAGGAGAGGAGAGAAATTCACATCATGGTTGAGAACTCAGGTCTTTGAGACCCGCTCGCACAGAACAAGTAGCTCATAAATAAACATTTTATCTACTTAGTAGTGAACGTCAGTGGACGGCTTAAAAGAGGTCTCAGACAGAGAAGAGGGTGTAAGGAGCCTCCTCAGGGTGGAATTCTTGCACTGAAGACAGACACACACATTTAGAAACACAGACACACTACTTTACCAAGTCTGGGCCGTTATCTCCCACTTAGTTGCAGGAAATCACAAAACATCACAACACTCTTCAGTGATCGTTACACTCTCGTTTTTTTAATTGAGCAAGTGAAGGTTACAGTTTAAAGCAGCAGGGTCGCATGGGATGTCTTAGTATTCAGGAAGACATCATCTGTCTTAGTGCATTTACAGCAGATCCAGGCAAAAGGTAATTGAGAACCTCGGCTGTCACGCAGCTCTTCTTTATTCTCCTAGGATCTAGGACCTAGTGTCCAAATTTTGGGTTGTCTAGACCACAATACAAACTTTTGCTCTACAAGGGCTGGATATCCACGAGGATATTATACTGCCACTGTTCTACTGGAATTGAAAACAAATGACCTCATAGGTGCATATCAGGCCCTTGAAGAGCAAAATCAGATAAAAAGATATTTGTTTGTTTTTACATTCAACAGGTCTCAATCAGCCCAAATAGCAAAGAGAAATTAAAAATGCATGCCATGAAAGAGTTCAGGTCTTAGGAGGTTTAAGTTCATTAAATATATAATTTTTGGTGAAAGGTTCTCATTAAGGTCATGAAGGGAGTTTGAAAAGGACTTACCCAGATGAGCAACAGCAGTGTTTCTGGAGAAATTGTGTACAAAATTATTCACATGGACCTTTATTAAGGTAATGTCAATAAACAAATACATAGAGTATTTATAGTAAAACTGTACATACATATCACATTGCAAAAGGTACAACTTATATCACAAGTTCCAAGCAAAGTCATACTTGATGATTTTTAACCACAGAAGAAGAAGAATGATAATTTTAAAATTATATAAATATATACCAAACTAAGACTGTGACACTTGGTAATTTCATGTTCTCTTTGCTGTTGTAAACTCGTCATTTATCGAAATTTGTTTCCTAAACAAAAAGACAAACAAGTATGTACTGATGTATTTCACTGACATGTTTGATTTGAAAATGTTTGATTTTGTGGCCATTTTTAATACAACTTTTAACTGCTCCTAATGAAAAAAAAAAAACCCTCTGCGCTGTCTCACATTGTTGCATGAAGAAAAGCTTTCATTTGTCTAACATTATTAACTGTTATTAAACAGAGCAACTTTGAACTGGTGTGGTTTTAAATGAAGAAGTAGCTCTCTGAAGTGTCTCCACTTTGTGCCATTTCACTCAGCTGTTTGTTTATTGAATCCTGGAGCGAGCCGAGAGAGAGTTCTAATACTGGGCTGCTGTCTGTGCTCGGAGACGCTTGTGACATCTCCAGAAGAACGTCAGATGGCTCTGCATCGACTAACTGCTCCCCATCGCTAAGGCTTAGTCTATATGCGCCTTCTGCCTCTGCGGCGGCTGTTTCCTTGGCAACAGTTTCTAGGGCAACCTCCTCAGTGGGCGTGACCTGCTCAGGTGCGCGGTCCCCTGATTTGGAGGCCTTGAGCGAGACCAGTTTCTCGATTTCCTTGAACAGCTCCTCGTTGTTCTTCTTCCACTGACGGTACTTTGAAGGTGTCAGATCGGAGTCGCCCAGGATCTTGTTGATCTGCTGCAACTCCGCTTCTTTGGCCTGTGGAGAAAAAGCAATTCCAGTCAGTGACCATGCAGATGAATTTTAATATCACCCTCTGACCATTTGAACACAAAAACCTTTCTGAGCAAGACGGTTTATTGCTAAAGTTTCATTCATGCCTCTTTTCATAAAACTTGCACAAACAGTGTGTTGCAGTTTTAAATAGGAGTGGTTTTACCCATGTCTTCCATGTTCCCTACGGCCAAAGCGAGTTACTAATAAAAGCTGAGTTTTTAATTTTGTTATATAGCTCCTGCCAGAGCAACGTTCGATAATTAAGATGCTTGGTTAATTCACCAGCTGAGCCATTTGTCATGCACTCAGTGATAAATGTACCTGCTACTGTCACGGCTCCAGCAGCAGTCGTGTGGTGTTGTGAGAAAGGACCCGAAATGTGGGCACTGGCTGTGATGCGAAGGAGCTTTATTTTGGAAAGAAACAAAACCCGAAACCATAACTCATGGAATGACATGCAGGGAAAAACACCGAGATACCCCAAATAACACAGACAGAGCGACAATGAACACGGGTGAAACCACACTATATAAACACACAAGGGAATGACACACCAGAGGAGGACACAGCTGAACCTAATTAGACATGAGAGACACAGACCTTCAAAGTAAAACAGGAAATTTACAAACTGTTTTACAAACACAAACTCAGGAACACGAACAGAGCACTAGGGGAGGACACAGATAGATATAACAAAACACTAAACACAAGAACCAAAACTCTAAGCATTAACAAAGACACATCAAGAAGTCAAAGATTAATAATACAAAACAGAAAACACTGGGTCACTGACTCAGGACCATCACAGCTTTGTGTATCAGTTGCTGGAGTTAATGCTGAATCGCATGGCTTTCCATGCAGACACAAGGAAAGGTAAGACTGGATGAGACTTTTCCTCACCTTTAGAGTGCTTTGCAGAGCTCGGAGCGTGAGTGCCTTTTCATTGATGACGGGATTTTTGTTGCGCCGAATGAATGACTTCCTGAAGTGGTCGTGCGTGAACGGCTGCTCGTGGCCGATCAGAGAAACTCCCCCTTCCTTTAGATTGTTTATCATCATGCCCATCTCATCTACTTGACCAGGTTCTAACAGAAGTGAGGAAACACAGGAAAAAAACAGTCACACAGTTGTTGTGAACCATCTATCCAAAACAGGATTAAAGGTGAGTAAACAACACAATTAATCTTATTTACTCTCTCAGAGAATATTAAAACTTAATGAGTCTTAAAATATTAACACTCATTACGCTGTGATTAAAGACATTTTTTATTACTGAGAGAACAAGAGAGCAGGAGAGAGGCAGTGTGACATAACAAATACCTGTTCCTTTGCTGCCCTCTGTTGTAGGTCTGGGTAATGGCGCCCTGTTCTTACCCTTGGGGAGAGGTAGGGTGCTGGACTGTACCTTCTGAGAAAGACAATCAAGATAAATATGAAATGAATGTAATCTGGATGTGTATGTGCATGCTTTAATGATTATTTGTGCAATATATAACTCTCTTACCGAGCTAACCTTGTTTTTCCTGCGGGTTGAAGGAGATGATTCGCTCTCTGATTCAGTTTCACTGTAACACTCTGTTTATAAATGAACACAGCTGTCAATGTAATGCCATTACCTAAAATGTGACGCATCATGACTGCCATTTGTAAAGCTAAAAGCTACAGTAATTAACAATAATGCTCTGTGTTACTAGATAATTATGAGACAACAATTAGCTTTTTTGCTCTTATTTTTTATGGCGAAAATATCATTATATCTACCATTTATTTGCTCAAGCAGGACACATCACGATGCATTATTGCTAATGCCGTAGGAAATATATGGGAAAACACGAATTGTATTGTGAACATACAATTAAGTGATTTAGAGTAAAAATTTAAAAGCATAAGAGAAATGTTTCCACACCTTCCTCATTATCTGGGCCTTTGTTGAACTTCTTGTGTTTCTGTATGGCTGTAATCAGACAGTTTATCCATCTGATGAAAAAAAAGGGGATAAGCTATGTCACCAATATTCATATACATTTACCTGAACACTTTATTATTAAGTACTGTACTGGTCTGTGTCCAGGTTCACAGCACTCACAACTGGCCTCCAACAGTCACCTGATCTCAATTCAATAGAGCACCTTTGGGATGTAAAAGGTAAAAGGGAGTCCAGCTTGATAGTTGCAGCATCTCTCTAATAAAGTGTCTAGTGAGAGTATGTTGAGGATAACATCTTTAAACAATGCATAACAGTCTCACTAGAGAAGCCTGAAAAAAGCAACCAGCAGGGGGCAGTGAACACCACCACCTGTTACAACTTTACCACCTCTAACATAGACTGTTAGCAAAAGACGAATGAATGACTGCATTGTGTTCGAGCTACTGCCCGACACAACCAGCCGATTGTGACATTGTTATATCATTATACAGTATGAACTTACTTGCTCATGTCATTGACATTGTCCGCAGCGAAAATAAAGTTCTGAAATTTTGGGTGGCACATTTGGAATACGCTGGTAGGGAGAAAACAGAGAGAAGGAGCAGGGGTGTCACAAACATGAAGACCTAAATATGCAGAAACACATATTCACTTGAGAAATTCTTATTTGCGTTCTCTTCTGTAAGTACCAATAAGACAGCTTTACACCTTTTCTTTAAGAAATTGCACACTTTCCTGCATAAAGATAAGACAAATGCTCCACTGTGTGCATACATAATATAATTGCTGTTTTAAACCATGGCTTTCCATTATGGCACCATTATGTGACTCATCACTGGAATCACTCTTACTATTTTCTCTTGTGCTCTCCGGCGCTTTCTATGCCATAGCTGGATATATTGAGAAACCCCTCTGCCTTCTCCTCCTGAAATACAATTGAAGAGAATTAGACATACTGACAATTAGATGAATGCAAAATATTTTGATAGTTAATACTGCATGTGGCACTAACTCAGATAGATCATGTGCTTTAGGTATTATATGAACTAACAGCGATAACGACCTTTTTCTTGATTTTTTGCTCACCTGTTGACTCTTGTACCAGTAAATGTGAGGCCCGTTGAGCACGAACCAAAACCGTTGCCACTTCTGTGCAATGAAGACACTGCTCTCCTTTCTTTTCTTCCAGAGCCAACCGTCGCAGTCGGGGTGACTCAAGTCACGGCAGGACACACGACGCCGGCTCATAGCCGTCGTCTTTCCTGAAAGACAAATAAGGAAGAGAAGGGAGATAAGGATCCTGATAAGTGAACTCAATTTTTGGGGATTTCTTGGGGTTTTTTGGGCTTTTGCGATGTCTCCAGTATTAGATCCTTTTAAACCCATTCCAGGAAATATAAAAGCACAGAAAATTTACGATTTAATATTTAAGTTGAAGCAGTTTTTATTTTGGGGGAATTCGACTTGATCTTTCTTTGCAATTCCAAGCACTGAATTCATGTTATTCTTTCCTGCTACATTATTGCCACAGCAACTGAGCCCTCCTAATCTCTGTATCACACAGCTGAGTTGTCTTAGTATCATCCATAAAGCTTCCAACAAACTCACATCGCTTCTCACATTTGAAACGGTGTTACACAGTTCACTAACTGCTTAACCTTACATACTGTTCCCATCAGGTTTTCCAGTAACCTTTGCAGGACAAGTTTCCGGCACTCTACAGGTTTTCAGTGGAATAAATCATCCTCAGTCAGGATTTTTTTGTTAAAGAATCATTATATTTTACCTCTTGTTTCTGTTTAGGCATGTATTTCTTGGCTATTTATGTCTTCTTTCTTTTGCAATGCTTTATTTTCATTGTTTTTATTTAGTCTTAGTTGTGTTTTGGACATGCTTATCATTCTGTGACCATTTCATGTGGCAGAAAATGGCAACAACAGTTGCCTCGAGCCACTTTATATTGTGAGCTCAAGAAACTATAATAATAATAGAGAGAAAAACACAGTAATTAGATGGCCCTTTGTTAGCATGTGGTTGACGACAGATTTGCTGTGCTCCTGGTCTTACAGACACTCTTCTATAAGCCACAGCTTACAGAGGAGTTATCAGTTTGGCGCTGATTTTGGCATTACAAAAACACTCCAGTGTTTTGTTTATTTTATTGTCCTGTGATAAAGAAAATCGTACCTTTAGTGGAGGTCTTCTTACCATCCTTGTTCCCCTGAAAAGATAATCAGACAGCGATCACTCAGTGTTTAAAAGCTTACTTTAATTAAATCACCATTAATTGCCTGGATTGTAACAAAAACAACTGTTAGTGAATGTTCTCAATTTCCCCTCACCGTGTGTCCCACCATATCAGGGCAGGAACTGATGCTAGCTCTGTCCTGTTTGGTTTTTGCAGGCGAGGGCGAGCGGTCTCTCAGGCGATTTAGTGAGAGCCTTGAACCTCTCAAGCTCTCTGACCCTGCTGGGAAACAGAATGAAGTTTCTAAATAAACCCACATCTTTGCACTTCAGTTACATTGTGGTTTCTGTGCAGAAGGTCAAATGATAGTGAAACTATTACAGTGTGGCATGCCGTGATAATACACTTTGTGTGTTGTAATCAACAGTTTAAAATCCTTCTGAAAAGAAAAACACAAAGTAACTAAAATATAATCAGTTATAAGAAAAGGTAAAATCTTGCAAATTTGTCTTACCTGGTGCCAAAAGCGCCCCCTGTCGGCTTTGATATGAAGTGAGGCTCAGATTTTCCTCAAGCTCCTTGACTGAGGATATTTCAGATTCTTCCTGTCCCATGGGCTGCTGTTGCACCTCTGGCCCCTGAACAGCTCGTCTGTAACAAAATATATAGAAATATCAGTCACAGCAGTTGGGTTCCACTGATGCAGCATCTGGTATTATAAAATTAAAAGTCCAAATGCATGACGGTTTACAGAAAAGAAACATTGCGCAAAGAATGAGCAGCGAGGAAATTACATAAACATTATGCAAAAATACAGATTTTTATCTTACTTTATATTCACAGTTGCCACATGTGGCTGATATAAAGTGAAACCTCTAGCTGGAAAACACTAACAGCACATTACAAAACTACAAGTCCTTAAAAAGAGTAATTTCAAGAGAAAAAATATGACTTTATTTGCCAGTTTCTCCCTTTTTTCTTAAAATGTAGCTGTTGTATATTAGAATGTGTCAGAATTATTTACAACCACAAGGCACCATCACCGCCCACTCCATCCATTTGCTAGAGTCCGCCTGCTCTTCATCAGCTCTCGCTGTCCCTGTTTGCCTCTTCATCACTCTTTTCCTCCCGTCTACTAATTTTTTTCCTGCATTTTTTAATCTTTCTCCTCATCTCTTCTTTTTAACTCAATTCCAGTCAGTCGTGTGTTGCGAGCTCGCAGTGGAATTTGTGGCATTTGCAGTGTGACCTCAAAGGAAACCTGCCGGGTGCTGGCAGATGAACAAGGTCAAAAGGGTTTCAGGGATGTTCAGCTCTACTGAGTAAATGCTGTGTAACCAGATCAGTAGTCAACTTGTTCTTACTGCTTTTCTCATGCATGTATGCAAACAAAGTGATTGACAATTTTTTTAAAAAAGCAAAAAAGAATATTTAAATTCAGAAAATATTAGACAATTGGCAAAAAATTTTTTTTTTTTAAAATCTGTTTTAGACGTCTGTCTACAATTTTGCATATTTTATTCAATTTTGCATTGTTTGCATTCTTGTTTATTTATTTTTTTAATCTTTCATTCTTATTCTCAGGCATTTAGGTGATGTAATGATACCTTTCTTAAAGCATTCTCACTTGTTGGGTTGCTAAATATGGCCAAACTATTTGTGGATTGTGCCTCGGGTGTATGCACAAAACCTTTTCTTTTCATAGACAAAAATCGAGATGTTAATGTTTAAAACATGTTTTCATGTACATCATGTCTGAAAACAAAAGTTTGGATTCTTTATCCTTTTGGGGCCTAGTTGGGGACATTACATTTGACTTTCTACACCTTAATAAAGTGTTTTAAACTTTGTTAAGCAGTGGTGACTTTATTGTGTTATTGGGTTAAGGTTTTACAATGTGGTGACTCAGAAAGGTCGAACGTTGTTAAGCTGAATAAAACACAAACAAAGCAGGAAAAAACAAAATCGCAATGTTTTTGGTGAGAAAATAATGCGACTAAAAAACAAAACGCAACAAAAACAATGCTGAAGGAAAAAGAGCCACCCGTCTGGGAGCCATTGTTATGCTGCTGACTAATGTTACAGCAATTCTTCCTTTTTAATGTTTACTGAGGGGGCAAATGCACGTGTTCTAAATTGGGGGGTAGAAAGGTTTATATTTCAGGTGGGATTCCATGCATCCCCTCGGAAATCTACATCTATTATTCTAACTTTAAATGGAGCTTGGATTTCTTCTTGATGTTTATTTTAGAGACAAACCCAGGTGCTGCTGTATGGTTTAGAGTATTAAACACAAGGTATTAAGTTCTATCTTATTAAAGGACAACCAAATGAATGCCCTCAGCTGAAAGACAAGGACCTGACAGATGCTGCCACTCTCTTGAGTAATGAATGCCGTGGACTCTCTTCCTCGTCCTTTTCTTCTTCCTCCTCTGATTTCACCTCCTTGTCCTCTTCTTCTTTCTGAAAACACAACAGAGTGTGAGTGTGTAGGTTGAACTGTCTGCATTTAGGGGTCGGCGGAGGGTTAAGAAGCTGGATGTCACGGTAGACTCTAATTGCAACCTTCTCCTAGGCTCTGCCATCTGCGTGCTCTGTGGCTTAGCAGACAAGACGGCAACGCAAACAAACACACACACACACACACACACACAGAGACACCGCATGCACACAACTCTACACACACAGCCGGCGAAGCTCTTGGAAGAAAAGCAGGACATCTTCTGAGGACAATATGGAGTTTATACACTCAGCTGATTCACATCTTTCAAATGTTTTTCTCACCCTATGCCGCCAGCTAGATCTGAGATTAGCACGGTGATGGTCACGAGGGGGGTGTGAAATGCTCACAGTGCGTGCGTGCATGCGCGTTTGTATCAGATGCAGTGTGTAATTCAGGGTGGTGTTCAAAGACAAACAACAGTTGGCATAGTGACTACTGAGAGTGCGCAAGTGTTTATGGAAATAGATCCCAAATGAGGTTAAACGGAAATCAAAGAGGGGATTCTCAAAAAAGAATCCCCCTGATATAAAACAATCAGGTTTCTAAGAGAGGATTTGACGCTCAACTCTCACCCCTGGATGTAATTATCCTAAAATGAACACAGACAACAGACGCTTGAAAGCAGAACATTGCTGCCTTTGCGGTTTCTTCTATTTAGCTTCACAAATGATTAAAAGTATGAGCATGACAGAGAGGAGAAAAATGTAATTTATTAAAAATGTTCGAGTCACCGTGAGGGCGTAAAATGTGTCGTATTAAATGCTGGCATCCAGTGATTATAGATAACCTTTTCTAAGCTTCTGAGAAGATTTGCTACAAAAATGGGAAGGTTTGAGATTTCCCCCATGATATATCTATAGTGTATCCGCCATAAATTTCACAGCTTTAATTTTGAGACTACGTGAGGAGAATTGAATCATGACATTTTGTGGGGTTGAGCTTTCTCACGTGTAGCAAACAAATGGCAGGGTCAGACACATTCTCCCTGCTGGAAATACTCTTGTCTCATTTAGGTGAAGTTAGAGCCTGGGTAGAGCGTACAGCTGGCAGGACACAGTGACACTCACTGGCTGTGCATTCACAGGACAATTACCTTCTCTTTTCTCGCAGAGGCTCAATCAGACCTCACACAGACTTTGTACCAGAGAGCTTTCAGGGTAAAGACCATTAAAAATATTAGATCCAACTGAGCTGGACATTTGTGTTCTCACATACAGCTCCTGCAGATGTCTAGAGACGTTCAGGGCCACTGTGTGAGTGTGAAAGTAGCTTGAGACGCCATTGTTATAGATTTTGAAGTGTTATTCACAGGCCTTAGCATAATTTTCCTGTGAAGTCTGTTTTCCAAATTATGTGGAAAGTACAAGAATTGTATAATATATAAAAAGGTAAATACATTGGGGCTTTTTTTTAAATTCACTGACTATTTTGAAGAAAGTTTGTGCAGTTTGTGGAGTGAAGAAGTGAGTGGAGGAGGATTTTAATGAGCCCGGACCTGTGTCGAGATGAGCGGAACTGAGTTGTTGCGTCGCACTGATCCAGGGATCTTCTTCAAGACGAGAGTCACCCCACTGGGATTCTCACGCAGCTTCTTCACAAGGTTAACTCTGCTCCAGCCCACCTGAGGCAGCAACACCGATGGTTATTTCACCGTGAAGGTTATTGTATAAGACACTCAGACTTTGCAGGAGGAGAACAGTCTCAGACTAACAGGACCACACACACACACACACACACACACACACACACACATATATATATTTATATATATATATATATATATATATATATATATATATATATATATATATAGTGCAGAGCATTAGGCCCTTAAGTGCTGTATGTACGGTATCACTCACCACTATTTGATCATTGACTTGGATCACTTCATCTCCAGCCAAGACCTTCACGTAGGCATCAGTAGAGGGCTGCAGAAACAGAGAAAATCAACACAATCAACACATCTATATTTGGGTTTAAACAAACCAGATATAGATTTCAGCAATTACATGATTTGTTTTTCACAGACAGCGGCATAAATTTGTAATTGGCACTTAAAGTAGTTTGTTTTATTATGTTTTCTTGTTGTGTGATTTTATTCAGCCTTGGTGCAGCAACACACTGTGCATTTCTATTAATACTTGTACTTTTATTACATATTCCCCTATCCCCCTCCCACTTATATATGTATACTTATATATACATGTACAGCACATATAACATAATAACTTTAAAAAACACATATAAAAATGAAGAAATAAACTGATAAATGCTGAACCCATCTAATTTATACACACACACACACACACACACACACACACACACACACACACATACACACACACATATATATACAGTGGGGCAAAAAAGTATTTAGTCAGCCACCGATTGTGCAAGTTCCCCCACTTAAAATGATGACAGAGGTCAGTAATTTGCACCAGAGGTACACTTCAACTGTGGGAGACAGAATGTGAAAAAAAAATCCATGAATTCACATGGTAGGATTTGTAAAGAATTTATTCGTAAATCAGGGTGGAAAATAAGTATTTGGTCACCTCAAACAAGGAAAATCCCTGGCTCTCACAGACCTGTAACGTCTTCTGTAAGAAGCTTTTCTGTCCCCCACTCGTTACCTGTATGAATGGCACCTGTTTGACCTCATCATCTGTATAAAAGACACCTGTCCACAGCCTCAACCAGTCAGACTCCAAACTCCGCCATGGCCAAGACCAAAGAGCTTTCGAAGGACACCAGGAAAAGAATTGTAGACCTGCACCAGACTGGGAAGAGTGAATCTACAATAGGCAAGCAGCTTGGTGTGAAAAAATCAACTGTGGGAGCAATCATCAGAAAATGGAAGACATACAAGACCACTGATAATCTCCCTCGATCTGGGGCTCAACGCAAGATCTCATCCCGTGGGGTCAAAATGATCATGAGAACGGTGAGCAAAGATCCCAGAACCACACGGGGGGACCTGGTGAATGACCTGCAGAGAGCTGGGACCAAAGTAACAAAGGTCACCATCAGTAACACACTACAACGGCAAGGAATCAAATCCCGCAGTGCCAGACGTGTTCCGCTGCTGAAGCCAGTGCATGTCCAGGCCCGTCTGAAGTTTGCCAGAGAGCACATGGATGATACAGCAGAGGATTGGGAGAATGTCATGTGGTCAGATGAAACCAAAGTAGAACTTTTTGGTATAAACTCAACTCGTCGTGTTTGGAGGAAGAAGAATACTGAGTTGCATCCCAAGAACACCATACCTACTGTGAAGCATGGGGGTGGAAACATCATGCTATGGGGCTGTTTTTCTGCCAAGGGGACAGGACGACTGATCCGTGTTAAGGACAGAATGAATGGGGCCAAGTATCGTGAGATTTTGAGCCAAAACCTCCTTCCATCAGTGAGAACTTTGAAGATGAAACGGGGCTGGGTCTTCCAACATGACAATGATCCAAAACACACCGCCCGGGCAACAAAGGAGTGGCTCCGGAAGAAGCATTTGAAAGTCCTGGAGTGGCCTAGCCAGTCTCCAGACCTCAACCCCATAGAAAATCTGTGGCGGGAGTTGAAAGTCCGTGTTGCTCGGCAACAGCCCCAAAACATCACTGCTCTTGAGAAGATCTGCATGGAGGAATGGGCCAAAATACCAGCTACTGTGTGTGCAAACCTGGTAAAGACCTATAGTAAACGTTTGACCTCTGTTATTGCCAACAAAGGTTATGTTACAAAGTATTGAGTTGTATTTTTGTTATTGACCAAATACTTATTTTCCACCGTGATTTACGAATAAATTCTTTACAAATCCTACCATGTGAATTCATGGATTTTTTTTTCACATTCTGTCTCTCACAGTTGAAGTGTACCTCTGGTGCAAATTACTGACCTCTGTCATCATTTTAAGTGGGGGAACTTGTACAATCGGTGGCTGACTAAATACTTTTTTGCCCCACTGTATGTATATATATATATATATATATATATATATATATATATATATATATATATATATATATTTACATACATATATATATACATATTATAATGCAAAAGTCTTAAGTTTTACAATTCTTCAACACAAACTGAACTCTTGTAATTTCTTTAAGCAGTCTTCTTGAAGGACATTCAAAGCTCATCTTTAGATGTTTGCATGTTTTAGTTAACTTTTCACCAATTATTTTGTGAACTTAAAAAAATTAAAATAAAATAATAATAAAAAGGTGCTATCTTTACTTTTAGTACTTGTTTATCTTGTAAAAAAAATCACTGATGAAGCTTTGACGGACCTGTTTATTGGGACTATTGAGAGTTAACTTCTTTCAAAAGATTTAGTTTTTATTAGAATATCTGTACTAACTCAGACTAAACTGTGCTTCCTGCATATGTGCCTCCATGCAATAAAAGGCTAAAACGAACATCGAAATTAATAAAAACTCAACAAAAACTAAACATTTTCAAGCAATAAAAACTGAACTGAAACAAGCAATGCAACTCTGGAAACTAAGTCAAAGTGGAATAATAAAAACTAATTAGAAAATACAAAACCATTATAGCTGTGATACACAATCACAGTTGACCTGTTCACCTTATCTCCTTCTCCATACATTTCTAACTTGCATTTATCACTCCATAAAACCGTTGATACTGATGTTCAGTCCAACTCTTGTGTATTATGGTTTACTGTAACGTTGAAAGACCTTCAGAAAACCAGGAGAACCATTGATCAAAACCACTTAATTAGTCTGGCTCCTTTGAAGGAATCTATAAAGTACTGTAAAGTGATGATCTATGTTTATCCTGTAATATGTGTTCAAGTAACCAGACAGAAGTTGTGTTTATGGTTTCCTATCCTGGTACATTTAATTCAATATGATGTTATCAGTTTGTGAGGAATATTTCAACAAATTTCCATAAAATAATGTTTAAGGGTGAAACAACTAGACAGAAATCTCAATATATGGACAATCCAATAACTTAAATGCATACAGCATCATATCTGTGCAAAAATCAAGCATTGCTCTCTATGACTGAATAAAACTATAAATATTGTATGTGACTGCATTCATAATATAGCAAATTTGACACTAAATTCGACATCAGACAGACTGCTGATATTGTGAAGGTCGATATTGTGATTATAAGCCAAGGCCCTGTCTGTGCAAGGCAGTGCATGGATCCTTCCCACATTCATGCTGTTTATCTGTATTTGTGGACAGTGGCCATATCTCTTATTAACTGTCAGCCACAGCAATGTTACAAGTAGCAGGGGAGCTTTTGAGGTTGACATCATGGAAAAATAACATCTTCATCTTTCTGCCCCACAGGAGACCTCTCCTCCTCATCCTTTCATAAGCTCTTCTTATTTTCACTCATAAACACTCCCTCATACATTTTATAAGCCCCGATACAAGGGATCTTTGGCTTTCTCAGAAATTTGTTCATCTGCGGCGCATCCATTAGATGATTTCATTTTTCTCAGAGAAGCTTTTATCCACATCAAAAGCCAAATGGTTACAAAGTAAAGCTAATGAAGTCCACTTTTGTAATGTAATGCACCACATGTACCAGATCTCCCTGTTGTTGCCTCCAGTTTCCCGCTCAGCTACAGCCGGTGTTTAACTGAATAAATGGGAGATGACAAATACATCTGACACACATAGGAAAATCCTGTGAGTCACAATGTGTTATAAACTTGTTTACATCCACTCTTACTTATGGTTGGAACAAGCAGCCTTGTAGAGATTTAAAAATAAACAGTATGCCAGTATTTGCACCACGAGGACTGATATTGGTGTCAGTTTCGGCGACAGCGAAGCAAGGAAAGATAAGCCAGCAGCTAAAAATAATATCTCACACAAAGTACTTCCAAGGGGATTTCTGCCTGGTGGAGAACTAATGTTTCCACAAGAAATCGATGAAAATCTTAATTTTATACTTTAACTGTGCAGATGAGCCCGATTTAGCAGATTCTGCATGTGACTTTAAAAAGGAAAAAGAGGATGGTGTAGTTTTATGAAATCAGATAAAAGTTTATTTTTTAGAAGAATCAAAAACAAGAAATCAGATGATGCTCGTGTTTTATTTTTGCTTTTCACAATTGGAAATATACTTCCAGTTCCTTCTAGATAAGAAACTCAGACAGAATTGTGCTATTCTGTCCTAAGCAGAACAAAACCTTCTGATAGAAGAAGTATAAATGATTATGAAAGTGTCAGCTCCTGCAAAAATATCTGGCAGAGCTCAGCATAACACGACGCTATCGTAACGATCCTTTTAAAGCAATAAGTCCCATCTGCTATATTTTCCTGCACTTCTAGCCAATCAGTGAGTACACATATACATGAGTACATGTTAACAGAGCTGGTTAAGAAATATAGAGGCATTGTAAAGAATCTGCACGGGGCTCTTGTAAAGAGACAAACTGTTGACAGGTTGGTTTGAAGTTCACGATAAGTAGCTTGCTTACGAGCACTTGTGAAGCAGCGATGGTTAACAGTGTGTGGTTTGATGGCTGAGTCAACAATGAGGAAAGAAAAATAAAGGCAAGAGTCTGACCTCAGCGGCAGTTCCAGTCACGTAGTGGTTGCTGGAGTTGGTGGATGTTATCTCGATGCCCTGAAAGAAAGCAAAAAAAAGGAAAAATGTTACGTACTTTCCCGAGTGATAAATTTATGAACTTTGCCACACAGAATGTCAATTTTGCACATGGCTGAATCAGAATGATTCACCGTAATGGACAGATAAATTTACTGCGTCTTCTAGCTGTCATTATCAGATTATGTACATAAAGATATTGGTGTCAGCCTCTACCTGTCATCCTGCTCTGACTGATCATTTTAATATAACGGGCGTATGGAGAGAAAAGCCCTGATCACATAATAAATACTTATCACGACAGAAACTGTGGAAACATGAATGGAGTTGATCCATCTTTGACTAAAAAGCTCAAAAGTGATTTAATAATTAAAAGGCACATTGGTGCTCACATAGTCCTCTTCTACTCAGTTTGAGCTTTATTACTGCAAACCTCATTCACATATTCACGTTCACATTCATAAAAGTGCTTTTTTTTTAAAGCCTGTGCACTTTGAACCTAACCCTCACACTCACATGGATGCATATGGGAAAATTCTTGGTTCGATATCTTGCAGGCTGGAAGAGCAAGGAATCAAACCACCAACCTTCTGATTAGTAGACGACCTCCTGAGTCACAACCACCAATAAATCAAATTATTACATTTATAGATACATTTAATAATTAAACGCACTGTAGTTTTCAGTAAATGAGCGATGACTAAAGTATAATGAAAGAGAGAATTGCAAAACGCAGCAGTAATTACCTGCCTTTATGATCAATGAAAGCTGCAAACAGCTTCATTGTTTAATAAATGTTTTCAGTGCTTATAAATAAATAGTCCATTTTAATAATATGCTTTTTTTCTTTCTAAAGTCCAAAAAATATAAATCTACCTATAATGAACACTAGGAGCCAGACTGAGTCACTTTCTCTTAGTCATGTACTGCAAACAATCCCCACCTGAAATGCTTTTGCGCATCTTCCTTTATCTTCACTTCATAACTCATGACTCGCTCTCACCTTATCTCCTTTGTGACTGACAGAAATGTGAATTTGAGAATTTATTTTTTTGTGTGCTTTGGACTCGTGTGCACGTCATGACTTGAGCGGGTATACGTCATACTGGCTACACTGAAAGTGCATAAATCATCATTCTTCCTGTCCCTCACTTCCCTTGGTTTCTCTTTTTAGTTCTCGTTACTCTTTAATCTGTCGACAGGCAGAAAGCACTATTGCTGACGTGCTCCAATCAATTTCCCTCCGCCGAGGACAATCAGTTTTTGACGCTCGCTGTTAAGCACAAATCACAAAAGGGAAGGAAATTGGTTTAACACATTTCTCTGTATGGATTAAAATGAAACTAAAGGGACACAAGATTACGTAAATCACAAACAAAGATGAGAGCTGTAATTTTACTACTTGATGTACTGACTTGGAGGAGAAAAGAGAAGAAGCGGCACAAAAAGTACACAACTGAGATAAGGGTTCTCGTGAATCTAATGGAAACAGGTACAAGGAGAACCTTGAGTTAGATGGAAGAGGTGGTGATGATGATGGAAACCACCGGGCAATGATGAAGACAGGAAATGAATACTGAAAATAAAACCGCGAGAAGAAAGTAGGACAAAAAAGTGAAGTGAAGAAACGGAGAGATGAGGTTTGAAAAGTAGGAGACATGGATGATTAGGAAAGTGGACCAGAGGAAAAACTTTAGCGAGTGAGGTTTAAATTCAAGAATGAGTATAAATAACAGGATTTAATGCACTAAATCTAAAGTTACCTGACTCCTTTTTAAACATGTACACAGATGTTTTCCTTTGTGTGCCATTAGAAACAATACGTCCTCTCAGGAGTCCTAAATTCAATGAAGGCAAAAATTCTAAAGTTATAAAGCAAAAGATGTCTTTACCAGCTGATCACCGGGTGCCACGGGTATCAGTTCAACACTCTCTAGCTGAGCGGTGTGATTGAGGAGAGCTTCGGGGCAGCAGTTTAGGATCTCGTCACAAACCGCCACCAAGTGACGGCACTGAGGAAAGAAACACACGATGTGTAGCGTGCCATTCAGAATATCTCATTTACTTCATAGTAAAACAAAGGACAGCAAAACAGGTGAAATTACTCCAAGGCACAATGAAACGGACGAACGCAGAAATAAGTGAGAAACTTACGACAGAGATGATGTCCTTTTCTTTTTCGTAGCCAGTGCTGTTCTGTTGGATGAATTAAAAAAAATGACATGAGCAGAAGGCTGACCAAATGACACCCTGTAGCCTATGTACGACATGCTAATGTTATTGATTTGTGGAAATGGGACAGTTTGACTAAAAACCCATGTCCCATTTCCTCTTCACAGCATGAGTCAGGAAGTGAAAGGCCTCGGGTTTTTAGAGGACACAGAAGCATCACTGGAGATCTTTAGCGTGTTTTTTCTGGCTTTCTACAATGAATGAATGGTTGCTCTTCACATACAGACGCGTCAGTTATCTTTGGATCAGATCTGCACAATATTCTTTTAGAGTCCACCTATTCTGTTGTGTCATCCAGTTTTAAGCTTTATCTAATTTTTTTCCTGTAATTTTATCCTTGGCCTTGATACCATGATGGCAAACAGGCCCAAAAGGCCCCACACTGTGCACTTAAATGGCATATTTTTACCACAGCAGTCTTTATGATGTGTTTCTCATTCACCTATTCAGCCATACTTGGGGCTGCGATTGGTGGACAACCCACTAAACCACATGAGCCACAGCTGCCCTGTGCCCATGCTGATATTCAGTTCCCCTTTCCTATGCTAAACGAAATGAGTTCTTTCAATATAACTGAAACTTTAACAATTTAAAAGGTCCAGTACTCGTGGGTGCACAGGATTTTTTTAAAATTATATTATAAAATTTGCAAATGGCAGACTTATAAAAAGAGATATTCCTCAACTCCAGCCTTTTATTTGGTTTGCGTCAGCAGATACTTTTTGTGAGGAGAAAATTGAAAATCTCTGACAAATATCAAAGTGGCCTTGGCCTTGTTTGCGCTGTTTCATTTTTCAGATTTCTTGGCGTTATTACCCAGGAGTTCACATACTGTACTAAACGGTACACACTCTCCTAATACATTTCTACCCAGAGTGGGTAACACACTGATTTGTTGCTCATAACTGTCACGCAAGATGAACCCATCTTTTAAGACAAATGCTGTCGTTTACTGTACATGAAACATTGCAAACATTATAATGCTAATGTTACAAATGGATCATCTAAACACGCACACATGCACGCACAGACATACACACAGTCAGTATCACAGTTACTAGAATTCGTGCGATAGATGTATGTTGGCTAATCTCTGGTTTCTGGGATGAGGGTGTTAATAACGCCTTCCTATGAGCTTTCCTGCGAGGTAGCTGAGTAGTCCCGGGAGCTAAAGAAACAAGCAGAGGCTTTGAACGATGGAGGATGATGAGGGGTTAAAGGTGAATAGGGCATATGTTTGCACACCATATAATATTCACTGAATCGACTAATGCCACACACTATTACTGCCCTAAGCTAATTTGCAATGACCAGCGATGTAATGGGTTACATAAAGGATTGCAAGGGGAAACTAATCCCTGTGAAATGTAGCAAGGGATCAACAGTGAACATGGCTGGATTTCAGGGCTAATTAAAGGCTGTGACACAAGGCTGCAGGGAGAGGTACGACGTGATTACTGGCCAGTTCAACTGGTCCGCTTGTGCTTGTGTTCTTTGTATGCTGCTATTCCCCGTGGGGATGACTGCATGAGAGTGGCTGCAAACTGTTATATACACCAAAACAAACCTATAAAGATTAAGATATTCAGATCTTTATTTTGATCCCTACTACGGCAACAGAGTCTTGTCATGGCACATTGCTTGTGAGTTAGGGTGCTAAATGTGTAATAAGTTTGTTAGTTGCTCAGGCTTAAATCTCAACATAAACCAAAGAAAAGATGCATAAAGCAGAACATCAATGAGCGCCTTGTCCTAAAGCACAAAAGCTGCATCATGTGTAAGTAAGATGCGAACCAAAGCATTATAATTACCATATAAAGGCATGATCGAAACATTAGGAAAAAAATAGATGCAGCGCTAATTTAAGCCATTTGCAGAAGTTTTACATGTCCCTCAATACCACAAGAAAATTAAGATAATCGCAAGAGGCATCTACAGCCCTGCTAGAAGGCTTGATACTTTCTGCAGGGACATTTCACAATAATCTGTATAGCATCATTATTAACAATTGGCTTCAAACAAACAAAAACAGCTGAGTTTTTCAGATACGGCCTGATCGCTCCCTTCACACTGATGCTTTCAGTTTCGTAGGTATGCTCACAGAATATGTAATATTTACCAAAACACATCCTTATTACAAACACAAGGACACACCACTGCATTAGTTATGATGTGGTTGGCTGGAGATTGTTCACGTTATCTCTCTAAGCTCCAATAGTTACCAGCTACGCTCCTCCAAACAGCTTTTTCATGTCCAGAAGTTTCAGATGGATTTGGGGAAAACAGCATTTTGTTTGCATCTTTTAAAATGGGATGCTCTGCACATAGACCTAAACTTAAAGTTTTATCTACTGCTGAACTTAAAAGCATCATATGAAAGAATGTCCCCAAAGTTAGGTGTCATTTTATTCTTGAATGACGTTTATGTCCATGTTGTCCAACAAAACAACACAAAACAAAGACAAATCCTCTGAAAATCCGAGAGAACTGTTGCTCAAGAAATGCAAGAAAGTCTGCTCCTGGGAAGCAAAATATAAAGGCATTTAACTTAACATATTTGGGACCCTGAGGGTCTTGACTATGTTGGTAGTGGCTTGCTGTGTAGTTGATCGTACTAACAGACAAGTCTTCACATGCTTTTTTGTTTCTATGAGTGAATTTTTAGAATAGAATAGAATAGAATAGCTCTTTATTTTCATTGTACATATACAACCAAATTATGGTATTAGTATTGATATTATATGGTTTTGGTATTAGTAAATCATTGTTGTTTTATTGATATAATTAGCAGATATCAACCAGATACCTATGTCTGTGCAGTGTACTCATAGGATTAATGAATGTACATTTCAAATCAAGTGGGCTGGCTTAGCTAGTAACCTGTAACCCAATTGATGCTTCAACATGCTGCAGACCAGTAGATGATTGAACTGTGGCTACATCCATCTCTAGTATGACATCCTTAAATTTGGTGTAAACCTCAGGACAAGAACTTATTTTGTACAAATCAGTGCTGTAAATAGCAAAAGTAACTGCGGTTCTAATTTGGTGCCACCTTTTACACACATTATCTGTTCTGCATTAGGTTCTTTCCTGTAAAAAATCTCACCATAGCTTTATAGAAATATGGTAAAAATAAAGCCAAACCCACGCCTCTACTTTCTGTTGTATTTAAGGTCACGCCACAGGTTATTTCCCTTTAGCAATGCAGTCTGTTCTGCATTTTTTTCTAGCTCTGCCAGAATAGGAAATGACACACATCTCAGGTGGGCGACAGGTACAGTTGTGGCGTGAAACTCAGCTGGGCGTGGTGGGAAAACAAAGACCACAAACTAACATTTCTCACTGCTGGTATCACACTAAGAATCAACAGGCACCAAAACTGTATGCATGGGTGTGTTCATGCGTATAGAAACAATGAATCACCCCTTTCTAACATAAGTAAAGTGAGCATTGAAATTACAAATAATTATTACACATCTATAAAAAGAATATGAGAGCTTGTCTGTGGTAAAGACCTGACAAAGAAAGAAGCAGAGGAGAGGAAATGAGATAAGATGTAAGGGGTGGGAAACATATTTAGTTCTCAACAGCATGTTGTACTGTCACTCTCGAGTTGAATCAATTTTAGATCGCCATCAACAAAAGCAGAACAAGATGCCCACAAAACTGAAACAATGAAATTGATGCAGGCCTATAAACTGTAACTTTGCCAACAAAACACAGCAATGGCACTCACTAGGTTTTGAGCAACAACAAGTTTATTCTGCAGCCAGATTCTCAAGCCCGACCTTTAACATTACTCCAACTATAATAGTTACAGATTAGCCACAGTGTAGACATCAATAAATGGTAGACAATCCCAGTTAGGAAGAGCAGCAAACTTTAAAAAAAAAGAGACACAAATCTTTCTTCATCTCACCTTTAATGAACGAGAACAGTAGTTTGTATGCCGCCGCACTGTTCTGCTGCAATACTGCGCTTAGTGTTGTGCCAGCCTGATTTAAACATGCTGTTGTGCAGCCAGTGCTTAAAAAAACCTAATCTCGATTCCTCTGTTCTTGCAAACTTCAGGCCTATTTCAAAGCTCCCCTTTCTGTCAAAAATTTTGGAAAAGATTGTATTTGTTCAGCTGCAATCTTTTCTATATGGTCACAATGTTCTCGAGAGGTTTCAGTCTGGTTTTAAAGTTTTTCATAGCACTGAAACTGCACTTTTAAAAGACTCAGGCAACTCAGCTGTGCTTTTGCTTTTGGATTTGACCGCTGCATTTGATACTGTTGACTCCTGATCTCTCGGTTGGAGCAATGTGACATCAAAGGCACTCCAGAGTGGTTCAGGTCATACCTCTCTGATAGGACTTTCTCAGTGAAGATTTGAGATTTTACCTCTTCCACAGCCTCCTGTACTTATGGTGTTCCCCAGGGTTCTGTACTGGGGCCAATTCTATTCTCTATCTATATGTTGCCTCTGGGTCTTATTTTCAAGAAATATAATATTAGTTTTCACTCATATGCTGACGACACTCAGATCTATCTTCAGCTAAAGAGAAACACTTGCAAGGCTCCAGCATGGTCCAGAATGCCGCTGCTTGTCTTTTGACACGAACAAAGAGAAATGAACATATCTCCCCGGTGCTTGCCTCACTTCACTGGCTCCCTGTATGTTTTACAATCAATTATAAAATCTTATTTGTGACTTATATAGCACTGAATGGACAGGCCCAGGGTATCTGTCAGACCTACTGCAGCCTTATATGCCCCCTAGAGCTCTTAGATCGGGTGATCTTTTGCTTTTGGCCACATCAAGGTCGAGGCTGGTTCTTAGAGATGATCATGCATTTGCGGTCGTGGCGCCTAAATTGTGGAATGATTTGCCTCTCCACATTAGACAGGCTCCTACCCTCATCCTACCTGGCTATTTGGCATTGATGTTAATTGATATTGCTATTTTATTGTGTGTTATTTTATTGTGTAATTTGTATGTTTGTACAGCACTTTGATCAACACCACTATTGTAATTAAAAGTGCTATATAAATAAATAAATAGAAATGACTAGGAATAGTGCTGAGCTGTCTTGTCTTGTGGATCATGGTGTGTGTGGCCCGATCAGGTGCTGAGCTAACTTTGGAACAACATCCTGTGCCTTAAAGCTGTTTGCTCCATAGTTGTCTAGGAAACAATGACACGCTTTTATGTGGGTGTAACATTCAGAAAAACAAGAATGGGCACAGCCATGCATGGGCACACACACAACAGGAGGCTAAAACCAACACACAAACGACAAATGAGATGACAGGAATGTACAGTATGCCCAAACATGGACTGTTGATTGGAGGCTGTGTGCAACCTATTACAGATCCTTAAAATCTACCAAGCTTTACATCAAAAGTCTACACAAGATCTCTTGAGACAGACCTCTGCTGCCTCAGCGTGCATGTTTACATACTTGGACTACCCCTGTGTTAACCACCAACTCACAGACTTGCTATAAAAAGACTGGAAGACATAACTATGTTAGATCTCTTCTACTCCTGTTGCTCTTTTCCTTGTTTTTGTTTTTTTTTCCAAACCTTTTTCCAATTCTGGTCTTTTTGGGATTTCTCTTCTGCTCTTGTTTTTTAACCCTAAAAATAACACAAGCTATAGTTTGACAGCTCTCATGCATGATAACTTTTTCATCCTCTTGCCAATTCATCCTGAGTCTAATTCCAGTGAGCAATAAGATCCCAATGCTAATTTTAAAGATGAAGTAGTTGTGTTCTACAATTCGTTTTATATTATTATCTGCCTGCTTTAAAACACAAGAATAAAAAATAAAAAGAATTAAATAGATAAAAACAAAAGGGTGTACACTGCCTCTCGTCCTTTGACAGCTCGATAGGCTCCAGCCACCCTGTGCATAGTCCTTCAAGGGTTAAACATTAAAACCTCTTGAGTAACACCTTCACCTTGATGTTCTCATGTGAAAGGCACTATTAAAAGTCTGACTGTTGTTTTTCCAGAAGAAATGGAATTCCAGTTATACTCACGTACCTTTTTATAATGAATTTCCCTTCTCTGTCCCTCTCTCTTTGCTTGCTGCTTGGCTGCTTCAAAGCAAACTGAGCCTGTGCTACTGTGAAAATCAGACCTGACAACTTTAGTGCGGCATCTTCAACGACACCAGCTGACTACTGACCCCGAGCACCCTCGGGGTGAGAGAAAAGAAACACGCACACACTTAAATATACACAAGCACACAGGAAATAAGACTCCTTTTTTTTATGCGAAGGATGTGGTTTGGCTTCTTTAAAAGCCCTTCTTTAGAAAAGACGTCATGCTAAAGGGTGGCCTCCTGACAGGACAGTAAATGCCACGGGGTGGGGTGTGTGATACCAGCCGAGCCTGAAGCAAAATCTTTGGAAATGCTAGTTTGTATGGATGCTTTTAGTGATGCTATGTGCACACACGCTGCTCAAAACTGACCTTACAATTGACCTGCCAAGAGTTTTCTATCAAAACCGTTGATATCCAGCATTTATACAGTAGATGTGGCTGATGTTTAGGAAGAGGAACCTGAAACATTAGTCATCCTGTTTTCTGGTTAACACATAAGCCCGCTAATAATTTCCTCACATGCCTCTGACCTTACTTCACAGAATACTCTCAGCAGCTCTGAGCAGTTTTATATAAAATAACTAGCTTTAAAACACCTGATTATATTCAAAATTTAAAAACAGGAACAAACAAAAGCTCGTCGATAACAAATGGTAATCAACCGGACAATGAAAGAAAACAAATGGGGACAACGCTGATTCACCTCATAGGATCAAAAAAATCCTTTCAGAGTCAACAACTAAAATCAATCTTAAATCCATGCTTCCATCCTTGCCTGCTGCTCACTGAAGCCCATTAGGGTAATGTCCTGTTTTCTGGACCCCAGAGATTGATTTTTAACTACACCAGCAGAAAATACACTTGCTTTTATATTTTAGTGTAGGTATTTTAAGCATTCAAGCAAAGAAAAAAAAGAAAAAAAGGATCAACATGTGGAGAGTTATCCAGTTAAAGAGATGAGAACTCTACCTGTCGTGATGGGCAGGTGTCCAGGAGCTTTAAATAAACCTCTCTAAATACTCAGAGTTCTCTTTCAGCCACAGCTTCTCTCTACTGCTTACTGTCTCTGTATCTCTCGAATTATCTTCCATTCATGTTATCGCTGGAGCTCCATTTTCTTTTTCTCCTCTTCTCTTCTCAACTTCTGTCAGGCTATTTATCTCTAATGTCACCACAGTGCCCAGCTAATAACTTCTCTCTGCTTGTTGCTCTTTGCAGCGCGTTTATCAATCCACACTCCCTCAGGAGTCAAAAGTCATTTAGCAGCGGTGGTGCAATCCCTCTCTCAGTCTCCTCCCCTTTCTCTCCCATACCCTTTGCTTCCCACTCAGCTCTTACCCCCCTCCTTCCTTCCCTCCCACAGGCACAACAACATATCCAGGCCTGCCTTTCCTGCTACCTGCGAGCACATTTCACCCACCTTTACATGTATCCTATTATAAATATTCTTTCTCCCCACCGCCATTTTTCTCAATAGCACCCTGCCGGGGTAAACACAGACCAAACCAAGCCGTTCATTTTGCCAGCCCTTTTAACCTGAGCGTCTTCAAGTTACAACTGCCTCCAAATATGCCAGGAATGTAAAGATAAAAATTGCATTACTCGGGCTAAACTGAGGAACAGGGAGTGTGTTTGTGCTTCTGGCTTGCTCGTTTGGGCTTTTTGATTTGAAAACTAAATAAATAAATCGCACAACAGGTTGCAGTTCCCCTTTGGAGGTTTATAGTGTGCATGAGAGTGCTGCTGGAAACATTGTTCAATAGTGTTTGGTTCCTCTTAAAAGTATACACTTTGTGTGGACTCACGAGCACATGTGCTGTGAAGTACTTGTATTCAATTCTCTGTATTGTAAGAGCAGACAGCTGATAAAATATATATATTAGTATATATTATATATTAGTTTGTTTGGTTTCTTTTACTGCAATAATGCAGTTGTAAGCCATTCACAAGCTCACGCTGAGACTTTGATGCAGTTATTTAGAAAAAATGGGCCTACCTTGTGCACAATGTCTCCCAGCTCTTTGCAGTAACTGAATATGTTCTTGGTGGTGGTGTATGTATTGAGCTGGGAATATTGACATCTGAAAAGAAAATGATTGCAGTTTATATAGAAAAAACTCTAAAAACCAGAATATGCTTAAGAAACAGCAGGGGGCCTTCCTGATTTACAATAACTTCAAAATTTAAAAATAAAAAGGTTAGCTTGCTTTCTGTTTACAGACCTGTTGAGCAAAGAGAAGAGGCCTTTGGCTGAGGCGATGAGTTCCACTACGAGATGCAGAATTGCGGGAGTCAGCTTGGTAGTGTGCCGTCCGTCGTAGCTGTTGAGGCGCCAGCGGGCCTGGATGCCCATCTGTAGGCTGTGAGCAACAGCGCGGTGCTTCTCTATCAGACCACGTAGGTTCTCACCGTCCATACCATAGGTCTGGACACGCACAAAAAAAAAAAACACAAATCCAACTAGTACAGTGCCCTTTTCACTCAAAAAACACTGTGTTACATTAATGATGTTGAATGTTTAATTCACAACACCCCCTTCGTTCCTACTGTCCCTTTACAGTTAACACAATATATCGCTTAAGATACATTTGATATAGTGTTCACAACATGTCCCTTTGACTCTGAACTGGAACCTGCTGTGTGTAGCACATCGGCCCCCTGCTCTCGCTTCATTTCCTGTCACTTCTATTCGGTGTATTTTTGAACAAAGCCAAAAAAATGCATCTAAAATCCTTAGAACACAATCCCCAGCATGTCATTTCAATATAGCTGTGGGGAGAGAGTTCAGAGAATTCATTATACAGACTTTTTTCTTGGTATTGTAGCATGAATGCTCAGCAAAGGCTGTGCGACCTGCACAAAACACAGCATTTCTTGTTGATGGAAAAATGTGTGTGGCCATGTAAGTTACTGTTGTCTAACATTTACTACCAGCATGACAATTGAATTGTTTATTACCCAATCAGACCTCTCAGGTCATCAGGTGCAGAACCTTTGACTATTCCCAGAATTAGATCCAAGTGTGGGTGCTTTCAGTTTCTGTGTTTTGTTCTTTGGAACAAGCTGCACGTTCGTCTGACCTGAGGTCAATTACAACCGTATCTACATTCAAAGACAAACTTCAAACCTTTTATTCTCACAGGGTTACGCTTCATGACTCTGTGTATGTATATTTTATATGTAATCTTTTGTCATGGTATTGATATTGTGTTATAGCACAACTGTTATGAAAAAATGCATGTCTGTTTTAGCTATTTTAGCAATTGTCTGAGCGATTATAAAGAACCATAATGAGTAATTTAAAAAAATTCCATTAAACACCTGTTTTTCATAAACTGCCCACATGGATCTAATCAAACCAGAGCAATTACAAAGAAGCACAGCATTTTATAAACAGTCTATCCTGAACCCTTAACTGCATAAATGATAAATCCTCACAGCACAATGCAATACAAGTGAAAAGGGGAGAAAAGCAAATAGATTACACTGTAACAGAGAGTAAAATCAATACATAATAATACAATCATATGCTTGCCATCACAGTTTGCTGGCCAGCAGCATGAGACGTGACTCTTTAAAACCACTGAAGGAGGAGCATGCAATTGTCGTGACCCACTCATTCATGGTCAAGAGGTTTGTTGGTACACAACCAGCCGGAACACTGGGCCTGTCAACAAGTGGCCATGAATTTTTCATGGCCTTTTCAACACTGTAGCTGGTAATTATCTAACCATGCGCGTGAATCTGTTTGGTCTACTCCATGTGAGTATCTGATGGGTGTTTTTATGAATGAGCGCAGTGTTAGCGCTTCACGGAGCATTAAGTCCTGGAGGGAGGAGGGGAAGTGGGCACATGAAGCCACATGCGCACTATAATGGAAGCTTGAAAAGTAAAGCTTTTACTTAAGTGTTGCACCCTCATTCGCACAGACTTTGGGTTTGAACTGTTCACGTTGTAATGACTAATCAGTATTAGTTATTTCAGCAGTTTAAGCAGCCTGAGTCTTAGGCTGATGTTTACAGGCTGTTACGCCACAGGAGCTGGAACCCGGCCTGGTACTGTCCTCCTCAATTAGTCCTAAGGCCATTCTGGAGTCCCCTCCACACACACACACACACACACACACACAGAATTTAAGTCTCCTAAAACTTGCTCTTAAAATTGGACAAGCAGGGTAAATAATTAAGCAGCAGAAAAAATGGGATCGAGAATCAAAGGGAATGCATAAGTGTTTTTTTTTTTTAGTTGACTGCACGATTTCCCTAAAATTTGCATGCAAACTATTAGGCCCAAGCTTTTGCATTCTAAATCTGCTTTGCTTACAGCTGATGCATGACTAGTCCTTCGATCTTAGCTAGAAAACCAAAGTAAGTATTTTACTGTGATATGTTGGATTGTTGTAAAAGTGACAGAAAAGTCAAGTACTGGCTGTATGTTCTGGCTAGATTTGCAACCGATTGACCAACAGCTGCTCATTCCACTGTGCAAACAAAAATAAGGTGTAAAAAACATAGCAGTGAGGCAAAATTATATCTCTGTGCTGCTGTATCAGAACATACGCACCACCCGAACATGATAGCATGATTACTGCACCGTTACAAAAGCAAAAACATGACAAAAGATACTCTGAGATACACTCAGCATCACTCTCTACATGTAATTCTCATTGCTCACTCACCAGAGAGCACAGTTTCTCCACAGCCTCCAGTATAAGCTCCTGGTGTCCAATCTTATGGACTCCCAACATCTCCAGGTCCTGAGAAGTCAACTGGAGCAGGTCCACACCTGATAGATGCCACTGTGCAACTGTATATTGATGCAGTGGGGTATCCAAACCTTGCCGAAGGGCACAAAAAACAACAGGCTTTAGCTGCACACATGGCAAAAGTGGGAAAGTCCACATACTCAAGTCCCGTGCATGTGCAGGCTTGAAAATGGTCTTCTTCTTCTCTACCACATGTTGAGTAATTAAGTTTGAAAAAGTAAAGACTTGACTGTGAAACACAAGTAGTTTACTAATATCTGAACACTATAGTGGTACCAAAGTAATACCAGTATTATGTGTATTAACTGTGCTATTAACTGTGTATTAAATTAAGCTGTGATTTATGATCAAAACCACATCAGTAAAAAGCGCAAGTCAAAAACATGATATTTAGAATTATCTCTAAAGCATGGAAATCATTGACACTTCTGTATATATAACTACAATATATCATTAATATGTAAGGATATTTTAATACTGCTTTTAAATTAACACTAAAGTGAAAGTATTTACAGCAAAATGTCCTTTTACTGTTCAAGCTGTATAATATATAGAGTGACTCCTTGTCAACTGTAATCCATAAAAAAGTAACATGTTTATAATTACAAAAAGGGAGCCTACCATAAATTCAAAATATTAAAGTTAATCAATTACCTCAAAGCTGTGCTCAGTTACTTTCCACCACTACTTTAACACGCTTTAACATACCAACTGGGTAGGCCTGTTTATATGACGAGATCTAAATAATACAAGTACATGACAAGCATTCATGTAAACTGTTGTTTCTGAAGACGATATTTTAGTTGTTGACACTGAGCAGAGCTACACTGTTTTGGCTTCTCCCTCTGCACGGGCCACTTCCTCATTCCACCTTCACCTTCCACCTCCAAGAGGATTTGTGTGGCGATTCTATTTCTAACATTACCGTGCGAGCCAAAGTACCTGTGAAGTGATCAAGGCGTTAGACAAGGAAAAGTAATATGTGTCTCACCTTGGAGCCACTTGCTCACTCTCTCCTCGCTCCACGACGTTATAGACTCCATGCTCGGAGTCCTGTTGCAGTCGCTCGTTCAGTTCCCAGCGGTCCTGGCCGATTTCTACCTCTCTGGGTGGCTGGAAGAAGAAAAAGTAGATCCTGATTTGGAATCCGACGACGACGACGACGACTGGCACTCCTTCTCTCGGGTACAGGTAAGAGTTTCTCACCTGCTGTCAGCCAATAACACAGAACTGTCAGCCTCCACCAGGAGCAAGACCCCTCCCACCTATCCCCCACCCCTTCCTTACCTGAAGGAATAGTGTGTTTACTGCGGCTTTAAGACTTCAGAACTTCCCTCATACTTTACTTTCATGCGCAGCTCACGTCGCCGCTCAAAAAAAGGCGCACGGCTCATGCAGCAATGTGGAAGTATGTATTGCACACAACACCTCAACACCTGTACAATGCAATATAATAACAATGCGATAATCCTGTAATAGCCCTGCGCTACTTTTGGCTGGACCCGATTCAACCTTTTGATTGTCCACAGAAAAAACAGCAGATGCTGTGTAGAAAATTAGGTTTATAGAAATATTATGAGCCCTTTAACTCACACCATTGCTGATTTCCTTTTTCTTAAAGCTTCAAAATAGCTGAAATACACAGAAACTGTAACTTGTTCACTGAGACGCAGACTTAATCCTCTCTTCCAAGAATAACTGTTAGCCGCTTCTCCCGGGAATTTTCCGGAAATGTTTCCTTTTTTTTATCATTTGAACTCAGCTGACTAGTTATTTTTAGCTATGGATAGGTTAACGTGACATTGCTATAACTTTATAAATATTGTTATAATGTCCAGTAGTTTTACAGTGTCAGACATTTTCCGCTTGCTCATTTATTTGTGGTATAAATAAATATATTAGGATCATCCTCCTGGAGGAAGAAATATCTTAGCTTATTTGTAAACACATTTTTGACCCACATGAAACCGCACAGATTATTATAATGCATCAAGCTGAATATATGATGCAGTTATCTACTTTAATATGGCCTCTTTGGCTTCTTATTTCTTCACCATAGGCTCCAATTCTACAGTAAATAATCTCTTAAAGAAAACTGTGAGTACAAAACAGCACCGTGAGAATGTGTGCTCTTGATCAAAATGTACTTTGATCAAGTGTGCTAAAGGGCAAGACCTGATGGAAAGGCTACTGGCATCAAAGAGCTGCCCTCTGATATCTGGCACCCTCTGCTGTTATCCTCTTTGAACCAAGAGAAAGAGGCAGAGGCAGGGGGAAAGCTGACCCCATATGTCAGTAGGCAAAATGGCACTGGCATATATGATCAGTGGCCACTCAGTTAGGTACACATGTTCATCCGCTTGTTAATGCAAATGTCTAATCAGCCAAAGATGTGGCAACAACTAAGTGCATTTAGGTATGCAGACATGGTCAAGAAGACCTGCTGATGTTCATAAGCACCTAAGGATCAGGAAGAAAAGTCACTGAAGGGACTTTAAATGTGACAAGTTTGTTGGTGCCGGACAGGCGTGAGTATTTCAGAAACTGATTGACTAGGATGTTCCCCACACAACCATGTCTAGAGTTAACGGACAATGATTTGAAGAAGAGAAAATATCCAGTTAGCAACAAATCTCTGGCTAAAAATGTCTTGCTGGAGAATGGCCACATTGTTTTGAAATTATGGAACAGTAATAGTAACAGTAAGAGCATTTCCGAATGCACAACAATTTGTGATTATTGCTGACTGAACTGTCTGTTGTATATTCTTCTACGTGCACTGATAACACAGAAATAACCAGAGCCAAACCCCTTGTATGTGTAGACACACTTGGTCAGTACAGCTGATCCAACTCTTGCTGGGTTAAAATGTTCTCAGCTCAAAATGTGAGAGGAAGAAGAAACAAACTTGTGTGTAACACATCACTCTACTAGCCTAACAAATCAAGTCTGAACCTGCCCCCAGTACTGCTCTGTGATCAAGTCCTAGATCAAGATCAACGCTATCCTGTAGTGTTTTGGGGCTTTTTTTTTTTTAATTTAGAAAGAGCACTTTTATTGGACATGGATCGCTTAAGCTGTTCTTTGGCTTTCCTGTTTTCCAGTCTACAAAAACCTAATAATAGCCTTTATAATCGTGACTTTTGACTTTAAGTGGGTTACAGGTCACACTGAAACTCACTGACATCACAATCTTAGATAGTTGTTTGTTCTTGCTGACTTTGGTCTCTGGGATTGTTTTTGTTTTAATGTATATTTTTGTATAGGCATGTTCTTGGCCCACCTACTGGCCAAGCCCAAATACCTGGGCTACAACTTCAAGCCTCAACATGCTGTTTTTTTACTCGACAGTGAAGATTTGCTGTTTGTAGACCGGAGAGGTGTACAAGCTGTTAGTGTAAAACAAAGTGTCTGTGTCATTTAAATCTATAACCTGTCTTCTCTTCTTTATTCCTCACTCTTTTCTTGGAATAACTGTAACCCACATAATTTCGTTAGGGATTATTAAAGTATTTTGACTCTGCTTGATTCTCTTTTATGAATTTCTATGCCCAATCAGTATTGCCAGTGGACTTTATCCTTAGTCATTCTGTCCTTTTAACTATTTCTTAATGGAAATTCCACAGATGTTTGAAATATAATAACTCTTTCTTCTCTTTGTTCATGATTTGTGTATGACACAAAGCCAGGATGTATTTTCAGTCATTACAACTGCATCTTGTCCTTCTCTAGTCAGTCAGCAGAGATTGAATAATTACCTTTGCTTCACTATTGAGCAGCTAATTAATTTGTTCAGTGCAGTAATTTCCTGGTGTCTCTGTTACATAATCAAATTAATCCTTTGGATTAACTACCCATAAACAGAATTCTACTTAACCTTAGATTGTTGCAGATCTACTCATTGTTATAAAGCTGAGTAGGAAAGAAAACATAAAACATAACTGTTTAAAATCTATTAACCTTACATATATCATTTGGTTATATGTAAGGTTGTTCCAACATACACACATATACAAACAGAAATATACTAATACTGCTACTAATAATGCGTTGCTAACCATTTTTCCTGTGTACCTCCCTGGTTTAAGAATAAAGGAGTTGTTAGAAACCCATGTGGTATCAGTCTTGTGTAAATAAAATAGGCTATGTCTACTGTTTATTTTATTATATGTCACATTTCGACAGCAGAAAGAAAACGTTTAATAAATGCTGAAATACAGTAAATACAGACAAAGTGCTTGGTTCACTCAGTTGATGTTAAAGAAGCGCAACTGTACACTGGAAAATACAGATGAAAAATTGGTGTACATCTATGGCACAATAGTAATGTAAAAATACAAAAAAGTAAAAGAGCAATAGAAATAATAAATCAGAGAAAAGCAAAGGCAATAGATAAGCAGATTTATTTTGAGATGCTTTTTCGAAACCGACTGCCACTTCACAATTGGAGTATCCATGTATTTGCATTTTAATTGCCCTGTTTACTGGGACTTACATAACACGATTCATTGTTTCTCCTTCCGCATGCTCGGTCTCACTCTCTCCTTTTTACCTCTGTGATTTCAGCTCAAAATGAAAATGAGGTTAATCAACAAGGTCAGGTTTGCATCCGTTTGTCTACTTTGCAGGCAGCCCTTTAGGGATGACCGAACAAGCCATCTACTTTGCTGCTTCTTGGCTTCAACAGCTCAACAAACACGCTTTAGTCATCTTTTCAATAAGCTAGTCTTGCTCCGCTGCACGTGCATATGAAGCTGTATAGAGTCATATTGCCCATTTCCTGTTGAAGGTGGGGGTAGGGCATCCCCAGAGTCACTGGATGGGAAACACCTCTGAGTCATCTGTGTAAGATGTGATATCACCAGAGCACCATGAACAGAATAAGAGATTCCTTGTAGTTAGTATAGCTGTGGACTGCACTCCTAACACAAAGACAGTCTCGACTTTCATTTGTTCAGTTATTTGTTTTATCAGGTTTGCCTCCCTTGTTGCTTATAATTTGCAGTTTACATTGTATTGATTTTAGGTGAGCCGCACTCTTCCTAAATCTCTTGATGTGACCTTTCAACCCTCTAGATAATCACTTTATTTCCTCCTATAAATTGCCTTTATTTACACCCCTCACTTCCACTGAAGGCTCACACCAAAAATGTCATATAACACAGGATGAGCCGTGCACAGTGGCAAACCATCAGGATCATTCGACTGGTATCCTTGGAGAGGTGGAGAGAAAGAAAGAGGAGAGAGCGACACTTGCCCAGCACATAATGGTCAAGGAATAATGAGGAGAGGGAGGATGAGAGATGATGAAAAGAAAAGGATGGTCTGTCGAATGGCTTCACTGAGGTGCCATGAGCTTTCTCTTAGCAGCTCTTTTTACCACGGGAGACAAATCAATGGGTTAATGCAACCTCTGGGTGAGCTGTGACTTTCTATTTTGCATACAATGTCAGCATGATGCATAATACTCCACTTAGGAAGGGTGATGTCACCCTTTGGTCACTCCTTGATGGTATGAATTTGTTACACGATAAATAGGCTACACATAAACACTGCGATATTTGAAGGGAAAAGGAAAGTCAGCATATTCCCTTCCCCCCCTTTCAAACCTCTGTGTGTGCAATGTTTGTGTGGGTATATGCATGTGTATTTTTTATTGTTATTGTTGTTATATAGTATGAATATTAATAGAAAACTGCAGTAACCCTTGAGACATTAATTAGTGTGGCAGTTTTTCTTGAGTAAACAGAAGAGGTGCTGCCAACAGGTTAGAAATAAAGTGCGGCTACACAAGAGAAGAAGCACTTCCTTCTCTAGTTCATTTCTTTTGTGTTTAACATCTTACAGCGCTCAGATAAACAGGCTACATCAATGCAGCAGTAGAATTTTAGACCTAGATAACGCCGCCACTGAAAGAAAGGTGCCAAATTGTGAGCAATTTTCCATTCCACTTAATTTTTTATTTGTGTTTCTGTGAATGCATTGCCTTCCCCGTCTTGGTTTGAATCAAAAAATGTATCAGATCCACAACACAAGGCGTTTTTTATGCCCTCCAGTTGCCAATAGTAACCAAAGCTGGCCAAGAGCAAAATCCACTTAGCAGTGAATGAAGCGGAGAAGTGTTGAGGGTGGAGGGCTGTATTATATCGCTGAAGATTACAAGGACCTTCACAAGAGCTGTTGTCAATGAAGAGAATGCTGCATCAGAGTAATGTCCGGAAAGAATAAAACACCGCCGGTCACGACCTTTGATTCTAGTCTCTTCTGCTCCCTTCTCTTGAATTCTTTACATCATTGTGTAACCACAAATGTTATGTAATGTTTGCAACGGTGCATGTCATTTTTAGACCCAGAGGAAGTGATGATGCAGGTCCAAAAGCCAGTGTGCACTAAATGTAATTTCATTGAATTAAAAAATTGAGAGGCCTGGCTGAGGAAAGCAGTGCCATTCTGGGTAGGAGAACTCTATTGGACTCTGCGCTGGCAAGTCCATCTGTGATCAGTATATTGTGCAATCCAATATTCCTCCAATGCTTTTAGCTGATGGTGATTTAAAGGTTCCCCTTTGAAAGGCCAAGGATCTTTACTCCTCTGATGCACCTGCTGCACCACATCATCAAAGAAAGGAGGCCGTTCCATCGGCAGCAGGCTCCCGGTACGCATTACGTAGTTGCAGATTCACTCTCTACCAGATGATGGCGCGATCAGACTTGGGCGGAACAAGCCCAGAAGGGGGCTGGATAAAATCCTGCCGGAGCCTGCCAATAACAGCTCGAGTTGCATCCCCGCTCGTACTACAGAGCCACACTGAGGTCTCTGCGCGTATCGCATAGCGTTGGGAAGCTGGCGGACAGAGAGAAGTCTTGCCGTTCTGACTGGATGAATTCACGAGCGCACAGGAAGACGTAAATAAAGATCCGATACGGCGTCGATTGCAAGGACAGCCCGGGCTCCGGCTAATTCCTTTAGGTGGCATTAGACTCTCGCACAGCCTCATTAAAGGAGCTTGGATCAGTGTTGCTCTCTGCGCTCTTCTCTCCCGCTTGTCAAACCAAAATCCCGAGCAAGCCAACGCGCTTACCTGAAAGGACACGCTTGCTTTGGGTGTGTGTTTGTGCTGTTTCCAACAGGATAATCACTTTCAACAAATACGCACGAGTTACCCATCGTCGCCGAAGTCAAATCACGGGGATTACGTTTGTTTGCAAAGCTCTTGACTGCAGAGACCGTATGTGTGTCCCCCTCCGCTCTGTGTAGAGTAAAGTGCTGATAAATCTCCTGTGACTGGACTCGGGACCTGAGTGAGGAGCTTCTCGGAACTGCACTTGATAGCAGCGGTTGGGACGAACCAGGACTGACCAAAATTCGCACCTGAGCAGCTGAGGGGGAAACTGAAAATCCGGCGAAAATGCCTCTTGCACAAATCGCGGAGCCATGGCCCACAATGGAACTAGTGCAGCTCGAAACGGAGGTAAAGAGAGGTGACAGTGTGGGCACTGGGTGCATGGCTTGGGCGGATTTTTTGTGCGTTTTTGCGCATTTTGTTTTCAGATTAAAATAGCCAACATTTGCGTGTGCTTTTTCACAAACAACCCCACATCCACTGTGTTCACCAGTCACCACTTTCTATAAAAAGTGATTGAGAGTAAACTTACTTGAAACGACTTAATAGGCGCCTTTTAGAAGCGACACCGGCTTGTTGTAGAAATGATAATCTATCAATCTACACAATAAAACGTGTATTTGTAATTGGGGTAACACAAGTTTTGCAATCAGACTGACTTGTCCATTCAAAAATTTTCACTGATATTCAGGTTTTTGGGAGGGGTAAAAGAACCAATCCAAAGCTTTGCCGGGCTCCCTTAACCAATAGAAAAATGCTTCATTATTATCAGTTCATTTGAGAGCTTTGAATTTCCCTAAAAGTAGCTTAAAGACCCCCCCCCCCCCCCAGTTTAATTCACCTTCTAGTCAGTCACTGAAGCTCACGATCAACTCAATTGCAAAGCTCAACTCCACAGGGTAGACCAGTTTGTCGTGTCGTGTAAAGGCTCACCTTCACACTCTCTCACTGTTATCACCTCTATAGTGGCTTCTATAGATCGCTGTTTGCGGTATGAGAGAAGCTGCAGCCTGATTATGGTGGGTGATAGATTTCAAGTCTAAGTTTGACTCTTGTAATTTAATGCTAATGAGTTGCAGGTTAAACTGTAAACATTTGTCCGGCATAGTGCACAGAAACAACCTGCTTACACGAGGGAGGATGCCTGCTATCAGATTTGAATGCAATCTGGTGTCCATCTGTAAGTCCTAGGGAGGTGCACACAGTATAAAATAAGCTATAAAAAAAGTGCACGGTACACACCCAAGATGCATGTAAAGCAATATAATCACAAATGCATGCATATCAGTGTTCAGCATGCTTTGCAATATTTTTTTTCCCTCATATTTCACTTCAGGACTTATAGAATTAGGGAAACAGTGAGAGAGATTTGTAGCCACAGTGTTGCCCATCCTCCTGTAATTGTGTTGTTGCATTATTATTAATGAGCACTTCAGGTGCTGCTTGCAAGCTACCACATTTATGGTTATGAAGGGGAAAAAAATCAGACCGCAATCTAGTCTAGTCTCTCTAGTTTGCTGTGTTTTAAAGCAAAACCAGGCTTGTAGTAATAATACTGACAGTAGGCGCTGTCTGGTTGTATGGATTTGCTCTTTTTAATTACCCCTGCAATTAAGTGGGTAAAGTGATGTGATGCTCCTGTTTCAGGTGCCTGATCTCTACAATGAATAGCTTCGTGCACACTACTGCTAGTCTCCTCAATCAGCTTTGCGAGATCTGTCATTTAGAAATGAAGCTCATTTTTCTACCTCTCAGTCTGCATAATCATTCTGATGTGATAGTGGGAATTCAACTTGGTTAGAGAAAATGTGAAATTGTCTAAATTTGCTCTATGAACCTAACCATAACTCAAGAAATATCCCAGACAGCTTAACAAGTCTTCACAAATTAGACCCCTGCAGTTAATATGAAGATTTGGAAATTGAAACATCTCCCCCTACAGATCCAGTTACGGCAGTTACTGTTGGAGGAGAGAAATATGAGTCTAAGAGTATAATGAATGGAAAGAAAAGTCTTTGGTTAACATTCAAACATAGTCATCTTGACATCGTTTGTTCACGCAGGCTCCACTATTGACAGTATTCTGCAGCATGTGAGTTGGCTGAGTAGCATTTCACAGCTGAACAGATGGTGGTGCAGAGCCTGTGAAGAGTGCTAAGTTTAACGCTGTGAAAGGGCCCTGCCTTTCGAACGTGTTATAGTTACAACTCTGTGAATCAAATCTGTGCAATTCCTGGTTTAAAAAAAAGTGTGTGTGTAAAAAATCAGGATATATGATATATATATACATTTTATATGTATATCTATATTTTATTTGTTTTTTTTAAATTGTATTTCAGCGTTGGTTACTGAAATCCAAGATCTGTAATTGGTTAGATCAGACAAACACTGCCAGTCAGGATGGGATCTCTGCCATTTATCTCCACCAACCTACCAACCAGCTGCACACTTTGGTTTCAAATAGCTTTGGGATCAGATTGATTGAGCAGAAAGCTTGAGTTTTAGACAGGAGGCCGTGCCAGTGAACATGCGAGTCATATGGGCAGATGGAACAGACAGAGATACGCACTTTTGGATGATTTAGAAAAAAAAGAAAAGGGGAAAAAAAAACCCACACAGAGAATGATGTGCTCTGATACACCAACTGATGGGAAGTCTGTTTTCCCTTCATCACTCATAATAAAAGTACTTGTGTTTGGAGCTCATCACCGTGCCATGAATGGAAATCGGTTAAATTCGCTTTTGTGCTTTATTCTGCGACAAAGCAAGCAAGAGAGAAACGTGTGAAGTGAGCGATTTGGGAGAAAAAAAGTGTTTGATTGAGACCTTTTATGCCATATCTGTTGTGAATGAACTTCAGTGATTCATCCCTGATAAAGGCACTTTAACAAATATGCTCATGCTGTCCCAGCTGAGTCACTAGCACCTGCATGAGCCCCTGTCACTACTACGTTGAGGCAGGTCCACCAAAAGTTCTGAGTCATGCTTATGTCAGTATTTAGTAATTGTGGATTTCAAATAGAGGAAAAACTGCGCTGATCCAAATGAGTAAATTCCTCCACTCATATTCGACATATTTTCCACATCGACCTTCTGTTTTGTTTAATTTTTAATTTTTAAGTTCACAAGATTTCCCTTTCGCTTCTGTGGCTGCTCAGGTTTAAAAGCTCATAAGTGCGGTGAGATGGTGGTAGAAAGCTGTCATGTACAAGCTGGCCAGGTTGGGTTAGAATGTATTTCAGTCCAGATCTGGGCCCACATCTGTTGGCTTAAAATTAACATGTAAACATGCGTGTTTATTTATAAGAACTTCTCATGCCGTGGCTTACAGAGCAGGATTCCACAAGCTTATGTGGTGAAAGAGGTTAAAATAAGTAAGATTGATAGATGGAATGTGTGCTATTTCCCAGCAAGGTGTGGTCAGCAGTGTGCTGTCAGGTTCTTGAGAGTGTGCACAAGTTCATTTCACATTCATGCTTTGCTCTGTGTGTGTGTGTGTGTGTGTGTGTTCGCACTGGCGGGCTTAGCTGCAGCTAATCTGGGTGTGATCTGTGGAACACCTGAGCACCTGGGAGTGGAGGAAGGCATGTGATAACATAACCCTCAGCTTGATAGGTTCAAAGAAAGATTGAGTTCTAATACCTTTTTTGGTTTTTAGAGGTAAATATTAATCTAAAGTCACTAAAGCCTGAAGTGTACATTGCACAGCCTCAGCCATACCTGTAGGCAGTAGTGCTACTCTCTATCCTTTTAAGGTTGCCGACTTCTGAAAGGAACTACTTGGCACACAGTAAAAAGGAGAAGCACCTATTATCATTTTTCTGGAACTGACCAGAAGCTGCCAATATTCACTGATGAGATTACGAGAAATTCTTTCAGATAGTATTACAGGCATAGAGAATAAGTGGTTATTGTATTTCTTAGTTGCCTAGTTACAGGGCCGTACTGCTCACACTGTAAAACGTGGACTTATCTGTCAAACTCACACAGACCACCAGTGCTCTGAGATTTTTTTAATTTGCCTAATCATACAGAGTCCTGTGAGAAAAATGTGAATTTCTGCTGTCTGGCTCAGACTTGCTTAACACGTTGGTTTACTTTAAATCTGTTTACAGCATGCTTGTGGTCTGAAAATTTCTCCCATTGCACATTTTCTTTGCTTCTGTGTTCGTATTTAAACAGCACACTTTGAACATATTTATATGCCCTTTTTTGTATGCCTGTGCTCTCACTAAGGAAACCCACTGGGGGGAAAAAGCACCATTAACTGGGCCACTTGGATCAGCCATGCAGTGCTAATGAGGTTGAAATGTGTTGAGCAGCAACGTCAGAAAGACGACGCGAACCACAGACACAAACTTGCACAGTTACATTCACACAAATAGAATCCCCAATCCTAGTACAAACAAAGCTAGCCACACCGACATAGGGAATACCAGAGGGTATAGTAAGGCGGGGAGAGTTCCTTCAAAGTAGCCTGAGGTGTCTATTACACCAACAGACTCTGCACTTCCTCAAGATTTCCTTTATCATTCCTTAAACACATCTGGGCCTAACTTTTGACCGTACTTCGCCATTAAATTGCTTCCATTTTTCAGTTTTCTACCCTATCCCCTCACATTACGGCTATTAAAATCTTTATGAGTGGTGCAGTATGGCTAAATTAAATCTCCCCCCCCTTGATCATGATTAAAGTCCAACTTGTAAAAATGCCTGGAGGTGTAGAGAGCTGTACTATCCCTGCAATTTAGAAGTACTACTGGAATAAAACTCAAAGCAGAAAATGAGCCATCTCATTCGGTCGGCAGGCACATCCAGTCTTACAGAACGGGAGCGAATGTGTTCTGAGGTATTACAGCGACAGTAAACTAAATCCACAGTCTGCGTGCTTTTTGTCAGAGGGCCTTTTTTTTTCCCTTCAGCAAACGAGAGTAGCAAAGCTGCTCTGCTGTCGCTGCCTGTGCCTGTATCTTAAAATCAAGCTGTATTAATCAGCACACACAAGAAATTTCCCCTACTGCACTCAGCGTTTCTATACAGGAACAGCCAGAACAGATAAGTAAAAGTAAAACAAAGCTGTAAGTGGTGTACTTTACAGTGAAGTGTGTAAGGAATAATTGTCTGTTTTGTCACCTTTTACAATTTCTTTCTCTATTTCCTCTTATTTAATAAATAAGTCAAATAAATATTTAATGTACATGGGTATATTATTGAGCAGGTATATTTATTTAGCCTTTATTTAATGTCTCATTTACAAGAGAGACCTGATTCAGACAAACATTAAATTATGCACGTATACATATATGTTGTTTAAGTCTACAGTTAACAAAACAATGTATTTAAACAGTATTGGGCAAAAGTCCTGAGTCACCCCTAATTTTTTCATATTTTTCCAGGATACTTGTGAATATGTGTAACCATACTTGGAAATACAGTATATAAGACATAAGCAGTTTGCACAATTCTAATAAACTTGAGAGTAAATCTTTGTTATGACTGCCGTCATTCTTCAACGCAGCCTGAACTTTCTTAGACAAGCTTTCTGGTAACTTCTTTAAGTTGACTTTGGGAATAGTTCTCCAGGCGATATATCAACACTGTCCTTTGGATGTTGGCTCTCTTTTCTTCTATTGCCTGTAAAGATGATCCCATACTGCCTCAATAATGTTGAGGTCTGGGCTCTGGGGAGGCCAATCCATGACTGATCTCCAGGTATGCTGTAACTGCATTGGCACTGTGTTTGAGATCATGGTCACGTTAAAAAAGAAAGTCATTCATCAAGCAATCACATGCTTTCCAGCTGGTATTTCATGGTGGATCAAAATCTTTTGGGACTTTTCTGTGTTCATAATTACATTTTGGTCTATAAACCAGCTCGGCATTGGATAATAAGTCAAATGATCATCAGAGTAAGCACCTATAGAAAGAAACTCCCAGGATTGTTCATTTCAATACAATTTACGTCCTTTCTGTTTATTGCTTGTCATTGTGTTGACTCCCTGTTGTGTTTTCTACAGTATGAGGGAAGAGGAAGACTGCATCAAGGAAGTGAACAGTCTCATTCTGAAATGGGAAAAACAAAGCATAAAGCGGAAATGGGGTGGGGAGTTTTTTTTTTTTTAAGTCCTCACTCATGTGTTTCCTTAATCACTGAAAGCATTCAGTTATAAGGAATCTCAAAAAGTAGAGTTTAAAGTACACAGGCCCTGAGCATGAAGGGTGGATCTGATGAAAGAGTGGGGTCATGCAAGAAACTGAGGTCAGGTTATTTGAACCTAGCAGTGCAGTGTCACATTAAACAGAACTTAACAGAACTTGCCTTTGAGATAGCCTTCTCTTCTAATGCAAAATGCAGAAGCTAGGAGACACATTTGTGTGCACCGTTAATCGCTTATGCCATTAAAATGAAGTTTGTGCCTATTGTGGGTTTTAAGCTATATCAAAACAGTTTTAAATAATAACCAATTTCATACAGGTCTTTCATTTTTGCTAAATTGCACTGACTTCTTCTGTCTCGTTAAAAATTAAAGAATGCAAAAAAAAAAATTTGTGTAGATATTGCCATAATGTCAAGATGTTATGAGTCGTAACTTTGCATATTAATGCAGTTCAGTTATTAAACTTGCATACAGTTGCAACAAATTCTAGACTGGTGTTGTGCACCTCAGGCCTGGATACCTGAGATAAAGATGAAAGAGTTTAAACACACTATTCTGTGTTTTGAAGAGGTGTTTGAACCTCATGCAAGCTCTTATTAAATGTCTAAATGCTCTTAGCCAGCTAGACAGTCGGTCTTCGTCTGCCTGGCCTCTCTGACCAATGATCCTGATTTGGACTGACATCATCGCAGCCCCTGCTATGTAAAAATTACATCACTCATCACTCTCCTCTTGTTATCGTTCTGCTGTGGCTTTTTCTGTCTCTCTTTTTTTTTTTTATCTTTGTTTGCAGTGGAATAAGATCCACATCTAATCAACTAATCTGTCTGAAATCCCACCATATGTTCAAAGTTAGTTACTCACTTCTTCTGCGGGAACAGCATGTTGATTTTCACAATAGCTACCATTGAATCATTCTTTTCCAAATACCAATGATTACCCTTTTCAGTGAGACTTACCTACAGAGGATATGCAATTGTGTGTTGGCCTTAGATTATTAGGTTTGCTAGTGAAGGAGCAAAGTGCTGGATACAGTGGACTGTTGCCGCCCACACAGTCTTGCAAATATCGCCGTGCCTCGCTTCTTCCTCCTTTAGACCCATCCAGACACATGTGATATATGCACTTAACATCCACACTGACCGACTTTTTCTCATCTGCTTGTCTTGACAGAATGGACAGAGCACTACAGAGGACGGAGTCACAACTGCTGTCAAGGTAGGTGGCGTGTCTGGAACAATGACACGCACTCGCACAAACATGCACAAATGTGACTCAATATTCATGCAGCTTAACGTCCAATAAATTACAGCGAGAACTTGGACGCAAGTCTTGTTTTGAATTCTTGGCTTTTGCGCGCGCTCTTCTGTGAAGACGAGCAGCAGAAGGCGAAATTCCATCAAAGGGCAAATTTTTGTGCGAATCTTCATTTTGAGCCGTTTCCATCTCTGTAGCAAAAAAGAAAGCCGTGGCGCTCTATCACGTGTCAGGCGTTTGCAAGTGTGTGACTGTGCGTCGATTTATTCATTTAGCAGTCGCATTGACAGCCCTGAGAGGGTATTAGCTGGCTCAAGTTTGATGTGTTGAATATTCCCTGAGTGAGGCTGATTGAGCAGCAGCCTGGCTAATGGGTATAGTGATGAGTCTGGTTGACTAGAATAGAAAGGTCATGTAGTGTTACACATAGTGCACGTCCTGATCTGGCCCACTTACATGCCAACATGTCATACAGGGACAAACGCACATCAGCTCGCACTTACAGAAACTCGGTGAAAAACCAATGCGTCAGCCCTTTGTGCCTCCTGGTTGGCCTCTGCCCCGTATTGTCCGGCTCTGAAATATGATCCCGCTTCCCCTTGCACTCTTACTGTTCAGTCATGTAGCAGAGGACAAGGAAATGTTTGTTCTTGCGTAGCTAGCCTCTTCTTTTATGGCCTCACTCTCAAGGGGAAGAGCCTCTAAAGAGCGTGTCATCTTTTCTTTCAGTGCAATGTCACAATGTGCTGTGACCGTGGACGCGCTGAATAAGAAAGGTTTTCGCTTTAGGAGTCCATGCACATATGCCACACTGGGCAAGGCAATTAACGTTTGAGGACAAGAATTTAAAAAAACAAAGGATTGTTCTTTTATCTATGAATTTTACTGCTACGTGAACAAGGATTGGGGATTTTTGTGTGTGTGTGTGTTTACGAATACAATAAAATGGCAAATCTATGCAAGTTTACCCCCCAAAAAATCATCTTTGTGCTCGAACCACTCTGTTCTGCTCCTGTGAACTACATGAGGACAGATTTGTCAAACCCTTTTTCTTTAAACAACTGATTTTTCATTTTATCTCCAACTTCCTTTAAATAATGAACTTGGAAATGATCATGCACACTGTGGATATTATCTTTGTACCTCACTGAACTTGTAATAATAGCAACCCAGACACCAACAATGAAACCAGATTTGTCATGTCATAGCACATCTGGCCACATGAAGTCATTATTGGAAATTGTACCAATCCAGCATATTAGATTACTACATCCCTAATCATATAATGTCAATTTGAGTCTCCAAAAAGTGGCTGATATTCAATTGTGACTCAGTCCAGGAAATCACTGTGATAATTTACATGTTTTGCTAATTAACCGGTGCATTCCAGTAATCTGATCAATTATGTAATCTCTTTAAATAGGCTGCTGGATTCTTCTCTCCTCTGACTCTGCAGCAGTGCTATCTTGTGCTTCTTCCACACCATGATAGATGATCATGGGGTCTTGGTAATATGCTGAGAATAATGGACCACTATATTAGGAACTCAACCTGCTCTCGCTCTTACCTAGGATGCCCAGCCGATACCTATTCATCTCCTTGATGCCTTGAGCTGTTTTTGATGCTTCAGACATGGTTACATGTCTCATCCTCCTAGCGGCATAGTGAATTTGGGTTTTTGTCGAGCTCCTGTTTGCGTTAGATAAGTGTTCATCTAAAGCTGACGTAGTGATCTCGTAGTGCCTTCTGGATCTCTGTGTTAGAAAAACTACAATGAGAACACTAACTAACTTGGTGGAGTATTTAGGAGATGGGTTTGTTAGCCCCATGTAGGGTTGGGCAGTATAGCCTCAAAATTAGATCACGATATCTCATGATGTAGGAAAAAAACAACAACTTCTGAATGCAGCAGTATTTGCAAGTGTAAGGACGTAAAATACATTTTCCATCTTTTTCTTTAATAAGCTACTGTCAGCTGTCAGTGCTGACATACTACTTAATTAAAATGTTAATCTATTGGAACAAGGGGCCAGCAATAGTGACACAAGAGGAGTCAAATGTGAGTACAAACGTATTTTAATTAAAACTATAAACTGCTTAACACTGGAGTTCAACAATGACTAAAATAACTTGACCTTGTAGCTCGACAGGAACCTGAACAATGTTGTCCGATAATAAAAACTGAAAAATATATATATATATTTTTTTTTTACCTAATTTAATATTTTCTTTATCTTGGGCTTTGGGACTTGAACTTTTTGTATCCACACAAGTAATTTCCATCCATATTTGCTCTTCCTGTCATATGGAGTGCCACCAGCTGGTGCAGCTAGCGATGCCTGGCTGAGTCATTTGTGTACATTTAGGTCACACATCACAAGCTGCTAGTATCTCCTCCTTCATAGCCTGGTTGTACTTGACAGTTTTAGTTTTTTATCATTGTTATTTTTCTTTTGAAACAAATGTATTTTTTCCCACGTTAGGTTTGTATTTCCTAGTAAACTCTGCTTTCTTGTACTAAATCATCATCAGAGGCATTCTTGCTCTCAGACATGCCTGGGCTTGTCTTACTGTTATGTGTACTTGAGAATTGGTATATAGCGTTAGTATAGCAATGATATTGCTGTTTGCCTGCCGTGGTTGACGCTACCAGGGCTAAATCTCCACCAGTACGGTTTCCAGAATTCAAACACTTTCCTCAAGCCTACCCACCATAACATGGTAGCAGCACATGGCCAGGAACTAAAGATGAAGAGGCTAAAATGGCTTGGCTGTGTTTTATGGATTCAGAGAATTTCAAATGCTGTCTTGAGATGGGCCAGTGTTGGAAAGTGAAAGAGGGGCAGGCTGAAAACCATCTGGTGAAGGATATAGATGGCAGAGTTGGAGTAGATTGGATTTTCACGAGGTGAAGTAAGTGCTCAAACCCAAAACAGTTTCAAGTGGAGAAAAAATATTGCAGCCATATGCCCCACCAGAGAAAGCATGATCTACTCTAGCATATTAGCAAGACTTGGAAAGCTTTTCCAGTTTCATGAATGATAGGATTGGGGAAAATATTAGGAATGCTGTTTTATGTGATCATTCAGGTGATCGTTTGACTAAAGGTTTTATTGCACAGTCAACAAAGCTAAAAATGTAATTAGTATGTAAATAATGAATCACACCGTGAAATGCTAGATGTTGGTGGGGTTGAAGGTAGACCTCATACCCAGACTGTCGTAGCACCGCGCAGGCAGAGCAGTTGTAACCAGGCGCTACAGCGATCAATACTGAGCTGCTCTTTTAATGCTGGGAATCTGATAATGGCGGCTGTTATCTACTCTAGCCATGGGAGTTACCTGCCTCCAGCAGACCTAATAGAGGAATGGATGGTGTGAGAGAGGCAGGGTTTAGAGGCAACAACTGAGAAAGAGAGAGCACAGTGTTGGGAAAGAGAGCACCTGTCCTTGTCGTTCAATGATGTTAAAACCTAGAACAGGCTTTAAACAATAACGTGATGGTCCTCAGCATTAAGCTGTGAGTGTTTGGGTCTGGGGGTGGTGAGCTCAACTGGGTCCTCTCTCTAATGAGCGATCTGCTCTCTCCTTTGTCTCGTTGTGTAAAAGCTGAGCGACATATGATTCTTGCCTAGTAGAGCTTCCCAAGCTATTTTTGGACCCATTAAACTGATAGTAATGATGATCAATATCTGTCTCTCTTGTTGAAGCGAGATGAAACTCATTTCTTCTTCACACTGACACAGTTAATCAGTTTCTTTATTTACAAGTGGAATGTTATTAAGTAGATTGAATTAATCCTGGAGGCTATAAGATGATTAATAATAGTTAATAAGTGCAAAGGAAATTGCGACGCACTTTTGTTCAACCATCAGTCTACAATGTACCAATGTAGTGATATCAAGGAGAAAAGAAAGGAACGCAGCAAATCCTCATATCTGAGATTCCAAAGAGAAATAATATTTTGCTACCTAATTGACATAAACGATACATTATCTCAATTGTTACATTAGGGGAAAACAACTCTTATGAATAATGAATAGATTATTTAGCCTATAATATCAGCACTGGCCTTCTCTGTTTCATTACTTTCTGTCAAAGCAGTAGAAGTTATTTCTTGTATTATTACATATGATTTAGACCAGCTAAAACTAAGAATTCCACTTTGATGTGACATTAGAATAGCAGTTAAAAAGACAGCCTCTGTATTGGTGTGATGATATCAGACAGCTGTGGACAGTCACCTGAGAAAGGATACTTAGTCGTGTCGTCGCAAGGGGATGATCTTACCCAGCAATTTAGTTCCTGGCAGGGTGCCAGGCTTTCAGTGATCTGCTACCACAGAAGTGATGCATTTGGCCTATTTCTAGCAACAGATCACATCAACTCCATTGCCCTTGAGGATGCCAGTGAGGAAGATTTGTTCAAAGAGCTGAAACAATGAATAAGACAATAACAACCTCAAACAGAGAAATTGAAAAAGGCATCGCATAAGGTGCAGTGAGTGATGAGAGGTCTACCACAGGGCTGTCAAAAGAAGATAAAAACTAATTAGCCTGCCGAGCACACAATAGGTCACCAAATCCATTTCAAGGAAAAAACCAACCATGCTCTGTTTCCACCTTCCCCAATGGGATATTTTGTTTTCTAGAAGTGTAAGGAAAGTAACAAGAATCTCCCATTTTTAATGGCGTTCCTCTATTGGAGGAGCTGATTTACTTGCTGTGTGTGTGCGTCAGCTTAACCCTCCTAAGCTCATAACTGTTTTATCATCTGTGGGTGTGCTTTGATTGATAGGAGCCTGAAATTGACAGCAAACAACCCACAAACTGCCATTAGACTTGGACTCCGATGTCGGGAAATCGTTATTGGTGCTGGGCATCATGATATTTTCACAAACTTTATCTCAACTCTGCCGCCTTCAAACTATTGACACAAAAAGGCCGTACTGCTTAATATTTTTCCAAATCATCCAACTTTAATTTCAGGGGAAGCATTTGGGGATATGCTGAAATATTTTAACAGTGACCTGCCATTAAAATGTATTTATGTGTATATTTAAAAATTTTTTTTAGGTTTTATATTTTATTACCACAACAATAAATCACTGTGACCTAAAGAAGTTGTTACACTTCCTGAGTATAAGCCAAAGCAAATAACAGCCAGCCCAGCTGAGTGATAAGTAGATAACACATAATTTTCTGTATTCCTCTAAATGGTGGAAATGTTCTGAGTTATTACAGCCAGAGAATTTTTAATTATAAACAAAATCACAGTGGGAGTGAGAGAGAGGGGGGGTGAAAGATGAAAGGAAACTACTTCAAGGATGGAAAAAAAATGTTACTGCCTGCAGCAAGGTGGGATGTTAGTGTCTTGTTGACATTTTGGGTCAGCGTGATTGAAGTGCAACAAAGGAGTGGCGTCGTCACACCTTAGTCGAAATTTGACTTGTAATTAAACTCGTGGGCATGACATTTAAATGTGCGCATCTGAGGAATGCACTGTGTGGTTTTCTGTTTTCTGACATTCAAAATAAGCTGTTTGAAGATGTTTCATAGGTGTTTTATTGAAACAGTCATGCGTGGGCAAATGCAGAGTAACATTCACTATATGGTCAGGAGTGTGTGTCTGTGTGTGTACTTTTTTGTCTGACTTCCACTTCAGTATGAACTCCCACCTACCAAGCCCGAGGGCAGCAAAGCAGTAAAAGGTATTGCTTTTTCCATTGGTGTCAGTGACACTTTTTGTTGTCCCTAATGTAGGTAATGACTTTTTACTGCAGCTAGGTGCTGAGCGAGTGGTATTTATGCTTCAGTGGCCGAGGGACAAGAGGACGTAGCGGAGCGCAAGCGGGAGCGAGGAGATGTCAAGAGCGTGAGAAGAGAGGGAACGGTGGGAGGAGAAAACCGCATAGGACTGCAGAAGTGGAGTGCAGAGAGGAGAGGAAAGAGGGGAGGAAACAGGAGGCAGCTCCTGCGTAGCTCTTCCTCAAGTCAGTCAGCTGGGGTTCCAGACGCAGTCATAGTTCTGAGCTTTGCAACTAAAGAAAAACTCAGCGTGCAGTAAACTCAAAAGGAATCAGGGGCAGTAACTCGGCATATCAAACACACTTTCCGGGTCTTTTGGGAAATAGATGCACACACACTCAGGCATCTCCTTGTTGCAGTGTGCATTGGTGCATTGAGATCCAGTGTACCTGCGGCTAATTTGCCCTTTGTTGGATAACCACAAGCGTGCACATGCAATGCTTCCTTGCAAATATAATTATTTGTGTCTTAATATGATGGACATCCTGCAGCAATGGTGTTAAAATGTGTTCAAGACCGATTAAATATTTACCAGTGAGAGTGCGTAGGCAGGGATTGCAGCTTACATGATTTGTGTTTTGACCTCTGGGCTACTGTAGAGCTCAGCTGGGCTGGCAAGTCAGGAAATGGAAAGATGGCTGCGTAGCCTTGTGGCATGTGTTTGTATAACTGTGAGCCTCTGTTTGCACATGCATGTCGTAGGCATGGCAACTGCTCTCCCCATTTTTTTTTGCAAAGCTGACCTTGGACTTGATTTACGTGGCTCTGCCTGTCCCCCCACATCGAAACACACCAAGCTCACCTCAACAATTCCTACACAATAAGTATAACAGATTTATTGCAGCATTTTAATTAATAATGAACCTCTACAGGGAGTCAGACTGGTGAAGACTTAACCAAGATCCCAGAACTGCAGTGTATATGAACTGCATTGCACTGTGCCTGGATTTATGTAAGGGTAAAACATGTTCAAATCCCTGCCTCTTTGTTGTAGATGAATAGTTGTTGTTGCTACTGTCAGTCACATTAATTAAGACAATAGAAGATTCTTGTGGCAGTTGGAGCCATATATAAGCTTGGGCGCAAAGAAAAAGAGAGGAAGTGGGAGGGGAAGGAAATATAATGGGAGACAAAAAAAGAGGATGGAGAGACTAAACTATACAACTCTTTCCTTTTACAGCAAAGAAGGGAGTTCATTTTGCAGTGTGCCACTCAGAACTACAGAAATATTCAATTCTTTAAAATCTCACCAACACTTGTTCGCTATGGGTGGGAGAAATAGATTGAGTGGGTTCAGCTGGTCATTAAAGAGCATATGTTGCAGTGTAGGATAAAACAAAACAAAAATTATAAGAACTATGGAATAGACTGCAATAAGACAATCATCACCACTTCCTCTTTATGCTAAACATGAAGCTATTATCAGCCTAAGTTAGCATAAAGATTATAAACAAGTAAACCACAATTGTTTGTTTTACTGTTTGATATTGAGGTTTAATTAGCAAGCTGCTGCAGAGCCAGGCTGAATGCTGATTACCGTTTTTAGCCTCTAAGCTAAGATGAGATAAGCTATGATAAGCTAACCATTTGTAAGCTAAAGCTTCATATTTCTGTGTTCTTTGAAAGTCTCAACACGAAAAAAATGGGCATATTTCACAAATACAAAACTGCTTTTGTTTTAAGTGAAACGTTTTCTTATAGAGTTTCTCTTCTTGACTTCTTATTTATACTCTTTTATGGGGGACATGCCAGTAGCCATACCATTCCTTTGAGGGCTTTCAGTCTGGAAAATTCACTTGACTCTCATCAGAGGGTGCAGGAGAAAGGAAAAGGTAACAGCATTCCTTTTCTTAGTTCCTTGTCTGTTTCTATCTTGCTACTTTAGATGCCTCCCTTTCTCCTGGGATGGCATCCCTGCAGGGGCTGTCTGCATTATAATCTCTCATTGAGATGCATTCTATCTTTCTAAACTGCTCTACTTCCTTTGGGATTTGGTGACTGGGATTTATTTTTTTTTTTAAAAAACCATGGCCATGTGGTGTTTTGCAGAAGAGGTCTAAATTTTACCCCAGGCTCCTATTGGATTTTATTTTCACATCTGAATGCTGTGTTGTATTTCTGTTAAACTCCATGTAGTGCTAGATAGTGGAAGATTGCAACATGGAGCACACGTCAGTTTCCTTGTGTTAATTAATAACACAACGCTATCTTAATAAAACTCTACAACCATCTGTTCCCTGTGTTCCTGTTTGCCAACTTATAATAAAGGCAAACAGTTATTTGCAGATACAGCAGGTCTCTGATCCTGCATTTGAAAATGTCTAATTTTTGAGCTCCTTATTTCTTTTTTCAACTCTGTGTTGTTAGCATGTCTTGTCTCGTCCCGTCCCCTGTTACCCTTTTTACCTTGAGAAAGAGCACTGCTTTATTCAGCTGTCCAATAAGAATGCAGAATTTTGACTTGCACAAGTTACCTCTGCTTTAAAGAAAAAAGAAAAAAAAGAAGCCATGATTGTTTGTTATTTTTCTTGGCCTTTCCGGGTTTGGAACAGAAACTCCATAAATACTTAATAAAATGGACAATTAGGACAGCAGATGGCTACTGAGCTGTACCTCCAGCTAGAACCTGTGTTTGCTGTGTTTAATTTTTCAGAGCTTGAAATGTGCATCACAAAGAGATAGAAAAAAACATTTCATATAGTGCTTTTCTATATGGGCAAAGTTTGACGTTTCTTAGAAAACTTGAGCACCATCTTGCAGAGCGCATGAAATCTTGCCAGAGGAGCAATGCATTATACCGGCATCTGCTTGGCTATGATCCCCAGTGAGCAGAGGCCTGTATTAACAAGGTCTGGACAAGCCTTGGAGCTGCGCAGAGCTAAACACTTCACATTCCACTGCAGGGTTTGAAGGAGGGGTTATTAACAGGGTAGTGCGGGTGGGGTGGGAGGGGGACTGGGACTGATTATGTCACACTCTGCTTCAGGACGTAGCCTGAAATGCACACCTGATGCTTTAGTGTGGCTCTGTAGGTAAATTCGCAACACTTTAGTCCTAAAATCAGATTAACTTTACTGACACTTGCTTTTAAATCAACTATGTACTCTCATCTTCCTATTGCCAAATAAACCCTAAAATGTTGCAGCTTTCTGCATTTATTTATTTATGTTGAACTGTAAATCTACTTTGGGTATTTGTGCAAATGCGGAGTGTTAAGATGCGCATTTTCCAAAAGTTTTGTGTTTCGTCTGAAGGATGCGACAACGGAAAGAATAAAAACTGTCCAGGTTTACTGGACTGTTGATGGCAGCATTGTGACTCAGGCTCAGAGGTGACGTCGGTTCCCATCACAAATGTTTCTCCGGCACACACACGCACACACACAAATTATGTCATGGGCTGTGTGTGCATATTTGGTTTTCATGTTTATAGCACTGTTTTGCTGACAGCTCTGTCATTACATCATTCAGTAGTCCTAGAGCACTGTCATTGATCACACTTTGTGATATGACATCTAGGTGGAAGCCTTCAGCCATGCACACACTCATACACATGCATTGATACAGCACAGACACCGATACTGTGCTGTTTGTCTGCTTCTAGTGGAATATTTTAGATAAAGTTGGACTGCTCATCCTTTTCTTGTTTCTTGATGCCAGATTGTTTCCCGTTCATACGTGACTCACAGAGTTAACAAGCCTCTTGAGTGTGATTATTAGTTGACAGAACTTATTGCTCTTTCCAGTCCTGCTCTGCTTCACTTTATAATTTCAAGGAAATAAAATCATTTTTTACTCATCATATCTCATCCCGCCTACAGCAACGGTACAACATAGCACACCACCACTTAAACTGACTAGAATAACGCACTCTCTGGGTGGGAAGCTCGCTCTCTTGACTCTCCTCTATCGAGATTTTTGCCTCCATACCCTAGCCATCTTAATTGCTTTCACTTCCAGCTTCTGCTACACCACTACTGATGATGTGCGACGTAGCAAAAACAGAATTGAAACATAGGATTGAAATCAACAGACGGCCTCCGTAGTTGGATCGTCTCTGGGGCCAGCTTTTCAAGTCAGGATACGATACTTCAATCTAAATACATTATCTCTACATCACTGTATGTAAAAAGCATGTGTAGAAAAGTATCTAAATATAACTAGCAGTTGAGAAGTAGTAGCACATAATTTGGGATTTTTAAAAAAATATATATTTATATTTGTGTTTTTTATGTGCAAGTCCAAAATTAGAGGAAAATGCCTACATTTCTGTAAAATAAGCTAAGGCTTCTTGTCTTTACTGTAGGCAGACTGACTGTGTACCACCGTTTACCTGAGGCCCATTCAGCAAAGCTCTCATATTATGCTAATTAGCCATGTGGTTGTGTTGCTTATGCTAGTCCTTGTGAAGCTGTGGTGAATCAAGCGTGGCTAAATCATGCTGATGTGGTAAAAGCTGTAATGTGTAACTGAATAGTAAACTGGAAATGCATCAGAATAAGCTGATAATGTTTGTTTGTTTATGATGCAGTCATGAATGCTCCATCAAAACAAAATAACACTTTTTTTTTCTATTAACACTAAAATATTTGTACATTGTTTTTTTTTTTTCAGTCTGTCAAAAATCAAATTAATACAAAGTTAAAACGGTTCAATGTTATGATAAAGCAGAATATAGTATTGTAGCTGATTTGAGCTTTGTGGTATGGCATGTTATCCTGCTAGAAGCAGTCATCAAAATATGTATATGCTATAGTTATAAAAGTCATATACCATTGATACAGGGCAATGTAGATTCATAGATTGAGACTTATCGTATTAGCAATATATTTAAAATCTTCTCCAAATTTTAGTGACTTCTTGCGATTTGTAGCCTCAGTTTCCTGTTCTTGCTGTCACCCGGTGTGCTCTTTAGCTGCTGTAGTGCATTTGCTTCAAGGTTCTACATATTTTTTATTCAGCGATGCTCTTTTGCTTACCATGTTTGAGTTTCTGTTGCCTTCCTGTCAAGGTATTTTTACCCAGAGAACTTTACTCAGACCTACCCATCTGGCACCAACAACCAAAGTTACATAAATCACCTTTCGTTCCCCGTCTTGATGCTCAGTTTGAACAGCATCTGTCTTTTTTGTGTGTCTCTCCTTTTTTTTAGGCTTTTCAAAGCCTTTTATTTGGATTTCACCACAATCAGCATTTCATTAGCTATTGGTGAATAACAAGTGAAACAGCCAAATATTTGGGTGACATCAAAAGAATGAGCCATTAAGCTTACATTAGAGCAGTAGGAATAACTAGTCACACGAAGCACATAAAAATTAGATGAAGCCTCTTTTTTTTGTCATTGTTGGCTGTATGGTAGTTGCAAAGCTGCATGGGCTATTGTGCTTGAAAAACACCATCTGATTTCCTTCAGTGTCGCTTGAACCTGTAGTTGTGAGGTCATCTCGTGTAAATTAATAAAGTAAAGTGCACTTGAGGCAATATATTCCAAAATTCCCATTAGTTTAATGTTATTTGGTTGTTTTTATTTATTTATTTATTTTTTACCAGAAGGGGTTAAACTGCTGGACTTTCAGCACAATTTGTGGTAGCTCTTTTAAAGGGCTTTTCAGCCACAGACTGCATTGAGATTGAGGCATCACATACTGTGCTCCTTTCTGTCCCTGCTTTTAGCGACAAAATCAGCACACTCTCAAAAGATTTATGCATCCTGTCACCCTGCTTTGCCAAGGTCCTCAAATAAAACGAACAGGCCAGCATTTTCTAACTCGCTTTGAATATGCATACCTGAATATGATGAGACTCGATAGTCTTCTGAATGGATGCAGAAGTCCCATTCAGTTTACCTTGTCACATTGTTGTGACCTTTCGCAAAAGATTTGTTTGTTTGTAAGACGCTGAATGCTAACACTTCAGTTTTTTTTTTCCCCTTTTTCTTTTTTCAGGCCAGAGTGTGATTGCTTTGTGTGTATTTGCATAAATGTGACAATAGGCCTGTGACTTTCTTTGCATACTTTCCATAACTTAGTTATTCTTTACTCATTCATTGTAACAACACTTAGCTTGACCCGCTGTCCTTTCTGCTCTCACAGGACTCAGTGTGAATGAATGGAAATAATATTTCATTATGTTGTTATTTCTCATTTATTCTTCTTTTTTATTTGGCTTATTTCTAGGTGTTTAATTACCTTGGTGATATGATTTCATGTCATCTGTTGTGTCACTGTAGAGTCGGTATAAAAATGCTGACATAAAGTTGCACACTAACGATGTTACACGTCAATAAACATCTTATTGATACTATAGAAATACATAAATGGCAACATAAGTATTATTAGCATATGATTTTTCAATTTTATCATTTTATTTCTTCAGTGGAAGTCACGAGCACATGACTTCCACATCTTGCAACACCATTTTTGCGTGATTATGATATGAGGTTTCCGTCCTAATTGAACATTTGTTTTTAGATGCAGCTGAAAGATAAAGGTGCAGCAGATAGATGAAACACCACAATACAGAAGCTTCAGTTAGTGTTGCTCAACTGTAAAGTGGCTCTGCCTTAGACTCTGAAGTACGAAAAACTGCAATTGCATAAAGGGGAAAGCTAAAAACCGAAGATTCAAATAATAAATTGGGTCTTTGAGGAAGGGAGTTTTGTGTGCGCGCTGTGATAAACTCGATGCGAAGACATTTAGATACATATGATGAGATATTTTCATGTGACAGCAATCGAGTAAGATGTCAAAATAAAAACGCTGCAACTGTTTCTGTAATTATAGCAACCTAATATTACTCAGATGCTGAAAAGCTCTAATCAACCTTTTCCGAACCGTGAAATTAAGTCAACTTTATGCTGAAGAACCACCTCAGCTCAGGAAACCTCTTTAAAGGCGGTCGATATGATTGCTGTTTTGTAGACGAGCGGAGCCGATGGCTCTGGCTGAGGTTCCGCAATTGTCTGAACTTCACAAGTAAGCCACATCCTGAAAGTTGATGTCAAAGTCTGAGACAAGACTTTAAGCAGTTGTTGTTCCTGTGTGTTAATAAAAAGTAGCTCGGGCCTATGAGAGGCACAGCAAGTGACCTTTACGAGAAAAGAGAGGTTGAAAAGCCTGGATTATGGAATGGAAATTAAAGGATTAGTAAGTGAGCTGCATCTTGGTTTTTTATTTTTGAAATATTTAGTTCTGATTTATTTAATTGTGCACGCACAAATTATTTGATTAATTAAAATTAGTTGTGTTTCTTTGGGTTTTTTCCCCCTTTCTTGAAGAGCACTCTTCAAGAAAGCAACTTCCTACTACTTTCATATACTATGTATAATATATAATTATGCATGCAATTGCTGGTATATTTAACATAGGCGACCACAGACTTGCAATAAATTGCCGCAGTGTGCTCCAGATTCACTGTGGTCACGCATGCAGGCGGCAGGCACACTCATTGCTCACTTTAAAACAGAAGGTACAGTGTTGCATGGTTTAGAGTCTTTATCTAAAGTGCATTGCTTCTCTGGAAGTTAATTACAGCTCCTCCTTCAAGCATCTGTTCTGCAATCGATCCCATTAAACTGTGTGAAAAAGCTCTCTAAGTGGTTGGGAATAACGTAGCTCGAATTATGATTTGTCATTGTCCAGAAAGGAAACACACATGTTTCATTCTTGTTTTTTCCAGAAAAGAATTGTGTAAAAACCTTCTTATCACAAAGACTTGATCTTATCAGGCTGCCCATGTGGGTGTTGGCCTGGAAATGTCGACTTTCTTTTCTTTCCCTTGCTCTCAATCTGTTTGATTTTCCCTGTTTCCTATCTGTCTCTCCACCTCGTCACATGCGATTGTAGGTGTCATTTTCAGAGGCAACAAAGTCAGGCTCATTTGATTATTTCACCAGCAGGCCGACGTTGAACAACCAGACTTGTCAATTGCCTTCATTTCTACGTCACGCATTTTGAAAACCAGCTGTGACGATAACAAGTGGAAACAGCCTCTGGATTCTGTTAAAGTGGGCTCTGCTGTTCTAACGGCACTCTGGATGATATAAGGAAGGGAACCCTGATGACGCACACACACACGTGTGCGCATGGACGAACGCACACAGCCCTGCTAAATGAGAAAAGCACTGAGGCTTGAAGATGCCCTCCTTCATTCTCTCTCTTACTCTGCCCTTCATCATTTACCTGGTACATTCCAGTACATTATCCCCTTCCTCTCTTCCTCATCCCTGTCTTCCATCACTACTTCTCTGCACTCTTCAGCAAAGTGTAATTCATCATCATGTCTTGTAGTTCAGATAAAGGCCGACTCTAATGATTTGTTAAGCATTTGTCCTTGACTCATCTCCCTTTAATCAAACTTGCGTTCCGAAGTTTCTCAGTCTAACTTCTTTTCTATGAAGTTATTTGTTTTCAAGGCTGTTTTTGCTTCCTTTTTTTTTTTTTAAAAGTGACTATGTCTAGAAGTCCTTTCTGTGACTATGAATCCTTTTTTCTCTCTCTTCTTGAACAAGGTCATCCAAAGTCTTACAGAAAGGATGTTTGGCATTGATGAGCCCGATTGAAAGGGTTCAGGTAAACTTATAGCTTTCCATGAGTGTTAACAACGATGTCTGGCTCATCTGTTATGCATAAACTACTCTTGGTGTTCCTTTTTATGGCAAGTTAGTCAGTTAACAAGATTCTTTAATGGAAAATCGACTTCATTACGCAAGATGGACTTTGTGTGCAAGGCTGTGTCTCAGCACAATCTTCAGGTACAATAAAAAATGATCTATTAGCAAGGCTTATCCACACAGGCCCACGCAGACACAAGTAAACACGCAAAAGCGCACCATCATTCACGTCTTATCAAGTCCCAGTCATGCAGTTGTTTATACAGCAGGTTAATTGAGCCTCTCCAGAAGGTTTTAATACAAATTAAAATGCCCCCCTATTCTTTGTAGTAGCTAACAGACGCTGTTATGATTGCATGTGCAGACCCAAGGGGGAGGTGTGGTTTGTGTGTGTGTGTGTACGTGTGTGTTTGTGTCAACCGGGTATCCTCTTATCTGAGTTTGTCATCAGCAGTAACCGATGCAGATTGCAGTTTCAGTTTAGGTGCTTAGAGATCTGATGAGCATATAAACAGGCACACACACAAACAGAGACACTAGGAGATGTGGTTTGCATCCTGCCTCTGTTCTAAAAAGGGGGCTCTAAATCTTTGGATTTTGTAATACACATGGTAATCTCTGTTACCCTCTCCCTCTTCTTGATTTGCAACTATATAGCTAATCTCATTGCTCAGTTTTCATAGGATGGTGTTACACAAAAGTGTTCAAGGTCCATTTTTGCCATGAAAAAGAAGCGGTGAAAAACACCTAAATGTTTTTGGAAGTTCAGCATATGTTACCTGAAAATTAATATTAAATTAATATTAGAGGCCTCTGTCTGCCTAATGCCACAAAAAAGTTGTTTATGTACATGCACTGCAGCCTTGAACTTTTGTAGGCATTACCAGATGGAGGTGCAGCTGAGAAACCAAATGTGCATTGCAGTCACAGTACGCATTAAACAGTATTTAACCTGTGTGATTCCAGCAAGTCCACGTGATGTCCCATGTGGAAATAATCCATTCGACCAGTGAATTCATATCGAATGATTAGGCATTCTGTGCACTACTAACTTTGGAATCAATTTGAGAAGTGATTAACTAAAGTAAATGTAGTGATTCATCAAAATTACTTGTTATTTTTTATGGAATTTATACTTATATTTTGGCAACATTATGCATGTGTTTCACTGGCACATTGTGTTACCTAATGCAAGTTTTTTTTTATGATAAAGGATCAACTGATCATTTAAAAAATGCAAGCCTGTTCTAAACTGTAAGGATGTGACAATTAGGCATCTAGATCTTTACAATAGAACAATAGTTTGATAACGGCTGTCCCCCAAAAGAGAAAAATCACACTTGATGTTCAGAGATGAAGAAGAAGCAATGAGATCTTTTCAAAGTAAGCACTGCCCAGAAAGAGATACTTGAATAAAATGGAAATCTAAGGCTAACTTTTAATGCCTTAAGTCCAATTTAGAGTTTAAAGTGTTTTTTAGATGTGCATCTAATCGATATAGGATGTCTTGCTGAAGTTGTGTTTTTTCCATATTGTAAAACCTCTTGAAAACAGGTTTGTTATAGCTTATTAAAAATTGCATGAAAATACGGGCAGTCTTAGTGCAGTTTAGTTCATGCTACACTGGTTAGTTTTCATTATTGTCGAGAAGTAATGTGACATGTTGGAATCATGTAGAGCAGACTGTGGTGTTCATGGTCAGCCTCATGAAATCACATCTATTTCTTTAAACAAGGGATCCATTTATCTTTTCTGGTCCTTTTATCCAATTCAGGGTGGGGTGGGGCTAGAGCCTATCCCAGTTATCTTAGGACAAGAGTTGGGGTACACCCTGGACAGGTCACAAATATGATGCAGTTAACAAGGGATTTCAGAAGAAACTTCTTTTTCTATGGAGAGTATAAGCTTCTGTATATCTACAAGCATATTCTGCTAAAATCATAAATCATTTCTGAGTTAATCATTCATCATTAACTGTTATTTAAAACATTTGTAATTATTTTTTAGTGACGTATTAGATGTGCTTTCTTTCAAAAACAATGTTGCTTCTAACTTTTTGGTAGTTTAGGTCAAAGCTGAATCAGAATTTCAATTTCCTTCTCATTCAACTTCTTTCTCCCTTTTCAACAGTCTTGCCTGACCTGAAGGGTTATCATGTGTTGTAGCTGTTTCCCTCCCAAGTCTCAACTTGAAGCAGATGCCCCTCAGATGCTTGAGCCATCCATCTATTCACTTCATCCCCTCTGTCATCCATTCATGTCTGCTATTGGCCTAGTCGTCATGGTTACTGTGCCCTCGGCGTCACTAAGCCCCGATTGTGACTTGTGCTGCCAGGAGGAGAATGATAATGCATATAAACACAAGAGCAGACTCACACAAACGTATACTTTCGTAAATCGTCATGGGTGTGCTCATTGGGATTTTCATTCATATACCAGTTGGGTTTAAAGACACACACACAGAGAAAGGGACAGTCTGTTTCTCTCTTTCTATCACATTCAGACATGGTCATGGTAATGATTGCACAGGGATGCTCTGACAGAAAGTCAGCTCCATTAATCATCCAGTCTGTGTGTGCACTCTGATAAGTCTGTGTGTTCTGAAAGGTCTCTGATATTAGAGTCTCAAGCTACATAACCTTTAAAGGCCATCATCATATATTACCTCCAAAATAAACATAGTATAATCCATTTCATGCTGCATGGGTGATAAGTAGAAGACATTTCTGGCATCAGATTCCAAACTGAAGTAGAGTGTGAACAGAAGTGCTCCATTTGTGAAGATGGAGGCTGGCAAGTGTTACCTGGAAGCATCATCTGAAAAGATGTTTCTTATGTGAATGGCCTTGCCTCTGAAACTACCTCTTGTCTTGCAAAGAGGATGCTGGGAGATGGAGACTGCATAAACGCAGTTGCCATAGTTTCACACTTCTGCCTCTGAGGGTCGATTAAGGAAAACGTTCCGACCATTTCCACTCATCCTTTATACTTCTCATCAATATGGATGCTTATTGTGTCGTCTCCATGCTCTGCCCTTTTGCACCTCTCTCTCTGTCTAGTTAACAAAAACTATCCTTTTTTTTCTGTCAGTTTATCTTTTCAAGTTAAAATCTTGTATTGGTGTCCCTCTGTTCCTGCATTTAAATAACCTACAATACAAAAAAAGGTTATATGCACGTGCAAGTATTTTATGTCTGTATGTGAATTTTGGGGGTTTATTTGGCATTTGGTTGAGCTGATTTCTAAAGGGGAAAAACCTGGGACTAAGCAGGAAGTGCAGATTGAGTAGCAGTTGAAGTTGCTATTTTAGATGTTGTGGAAATGTTTGTGTGATGACACACAAATTATAGATGAGTGACAAAATGCTCAGGAGATGTTGGGGTTTGGTGTTTCTGGCTTGTACTCTTTATTTTTTTATATATATTTGCAACCAGGTCTAGAGTGCTACACATTTCCACCGCAGCCATGCAGCTTAGGTTTAACATCGATGACCTCATTGTGTATATTCACTCTTCCGTCTCTCATTTATCCTTCTATCCCGCCCCTTTGTTCTCTCTAAATCATTTCTGCCATTTCTTTTCGTTCTTTTCTTAATGTATTTATTGACCAAAGCTCCCACTGTGGATATTACACAAGGCCGGTTTAACCCGATGTCAACTGGCCCATTGAACTGCCAATCATCTTACGGCTATACATGCTGCTGCTATAAATATTACCGATGCCATGACAGGATTTCCTGCAGTATCTGTGCTAATCCTATACTCCTGCTGGGACATTTCCTCTGGCCTCTACCTTCCACTTGTTCATGTGATTAGTTGTTTTAAAAGTCTATAGAATGCTTCTCCTTTTTTTACACATTTGCTGTTCTGTTGTTACAAAAACTGCATCCATACAGAAAACAACGTGGCAACCAGAAACCACAAAAAGAGAAAGACATTCAGCACCTTCATTTGAGCTGAATTGCTGATGAGCAATTGAAGAGGCTACCAGTGAGATTGCAGGATACTATTGACTGACATATAACCTGGTAGTAAATACATTATAGGGTTACCTAGGCAACAGGAGGCTGGAATGTCCACAAGAGACTGATCGTCAGCTTCAAAGCAACACGTGATAAGCAAATCGCCTTCAGTGTGGATGCAAATTTAATGATGCCATGTTTTGTAGTGTACTCTGAATTTGGTTCTTAATTACAAATCTCTCTCGAGAAAATAAACAAATAAATACATAGCTTAAATAAGTGCTTTAATTTGGCAAACATTTGGCAGACATAACTCTCATCACTAATGATGATGCTCTGAAAGTTTGATTAGTTTGCAGAAGTTAATGTTTAGTCATGCAAAGTTTAAGACGCGTGCAAGTGGTCAGAATGGGCAGGGCTTCACAGAGTTGCTGTTTTTTTTAAAAAAATTATTATTATCGCTGAGCTGCAGAATGTCATTGCACTGTGTACAAGTGTAAAAAGACAGTAACAATTTTCCAACTCCACAGTTAGGGTCATCGCTAATTAACCATCATTAACCATCAAGCTGTCCATTGCAAATAAATATTTCCCCACAGTTGTTATTAAAGGTTTTTATCAACTTATCCTCACATACATGCTTTCAAAATTGGTTTAAAGATTTTTTTAAACTTCCTTAGAAAGCTTGGCTTAGCTAACACACAAATAGTGTCCCTGCAGTTAGTTATAGTAAGTAAAGCAGTGCCTTCACTTGTCCGTCCTAGCTGTCACTTAATCCTCCTGATGTGGCTCTGTCACATGATCCTTCTCCCGTTTCTGTGTTTACAATGTGCGTCTCTAAAACATAATGTTAAAGCTTTAAGTAGCAACATGATGACAACTGAATAGTTGTGTAACGTGCACTTCAGAGTATGAATTCAGTGTCATTTCAGGGCAGTTACTTACCTAAAAACCTGATGTATTTTGGGTGTGGGAACTGATGGCTCAGTCTGCTAAGGGATGGATATTAACCCCGGAAGTCCCCTTCATCAGCAAAATGTCAAAGCATGATACATGTTGTGAAACACCCGATGGCTTTGTCATGCTTTCTTTTTTTCTTTTTTTTTTAAAAGGCACTGCTGTACTGAAGAGGTCCTATGCAGTACAGATTTACTTATTTATTATTTTTAAAGTGACAATTTTAATTAAGAATAAGTTATCCTTCTAAGATTATTTCCCCTATCCATTTTCTCAGTGCTGGACTGTGGATGAAGGCTTGATCCTCCACCTTTCTGCTGGACAAAGGCAGAGATATTCATGTTAAGCATTGAGGGTTTAAGGCTATTTACCTTATGTTGTTATTAAGCCTTTAGGTTCAACCTAGGAGACTAAACCAATCTTTTCTCCAGTGGTATCCTATGATGTAGTGCCTACCCCGGGCTCAGCTCGTATTAAAGCACCACAATGGGATGACTAAGGATTTCACTGGAACCAGGTGAACGTCCATCTTCCAACCTCCCTTCACCCTCTTCCCTTTTTTTTTGTACCAGCCTGTCAGTCTCGCCTGTTAGCAGGTGTTGGTGGAGGTCATAGAGAACAAATGGGACATGGGAGAGGACAAAATGAAGGAGAGCAGATGGAGAGGCTTCAAAAATGTGAAAAGGTGTGCTGAAGGAACAGCCTATCTATCAAAGGTGTAAAATTGACCTTGAAAGGAATTAGTTGAATGAATTCCCTGCCCTCCAAAATATAGTACCATTCTTTGGTGCCCACCTTCAGATATTAAAGAGGAGAAGGAAGATGCTCCGGCTGATTTAAAAACAGAGCCACTTTCTAGCCCGAGTTCATGATGTGATTGTCGGATACAAAACTCTTTTAGACCTCCTGCATTGAAATCCTGCATGAGTGCATATGCACAGTGTAGAGCTCTAAATACCTCACTTTAAACAGTGTTTATACATTTTTTTCTTTCTCAAAACATGCCAGGCTATTGAACATCTGTAATTTTCGTACGAAACAGTTGATAAAAAGAAAACCACTTTTAAAAGTGGTTAATATTTCATTTATTAATGATATGTAATTCTCTTCAAGGCTATGGGCATGAAAACCAGTAATTAGTATAAAACAGTTGGGATTTGATGAAAAGGGAGCCATATTTCATAATATTCATATCATTTATCATTCTCAACACAAAAGTGCTGCTTAGCATTTAGGCAAGAGCCCTTTCATGGGAAAAATGTGGAAGGAAAAATGAGTTTTATGTAATCATTTGTGAAACCTAATACCTGTTTGCAAGTCATGGGAACTTGCTTATGAGGGTTAAAATTCGGGTCCAGATGATAGTCAGAGCAGACAGCATGTGTCGAGCTTAAGTGGTCATGATTTTAGATTGTGGTTTGAATTCTGATCTTTTAAGTTTTCCTCCTTAAATAAGCAATAAACAATGAAGCGAGTGCAAAAAATGTCTTCTCATTAATGACCCGTAGAGGGTTGTACACTAATATTTGAACTGAATGGTTAGTTAATCACGTGCAAGTGATGGGAGTATTTGCAAATATTACTAAAACATGTGAGTTTTAAATGAAACTAGTTCTATGTTCACATACATATTACTCAGGTTTAAGTATCAGTGTTTGACAATTTTTAGACATTTTTAGACATTAAAAGTTGATTTAACCTCAATCATAACTGATTATGCAGCTGCAGATTTTAATGAGGGCGCAAAATTTCACTACAAGGACTTTTATTAGGCTTTAACAAAAGTAGCAGTTCCTGCTTATAACCTTAAAGTATTTTTATTAGAAATGCCTAAAAATATGGTCCATGCTGCCTACAGTCTCTTTTTGTCTTCAGTTCTTATATAATCTCAGACTCTTTCGTCATTGTGAGGGTACCGCTGCAGTGTGGTTTTTTTTTTTTTTACCCCTCTGAGTGTGTTTGCTCTTGCAGGCAAAGTCTAGTGTGGGTATTTGTTTTTACAGATGAATGTTTAGACTGCTCCGTCTCCCTCTCTGGACCTTCCTGCTTTCACTCGTCATCCTCTGTCCGAGCAGTCGGAGCTGTCTTGCAGTTGAAAACGTACAGGTGCTTGCGCTTCATTTTCCAGGAAGGAGGAGAAGCTACAGTGCAAGACACAAACACTAGGAGAGCAACAGCCTAAATTAACTCCTTCTTCCAGGCTCATGCACCATTTGACCACTGACTTCTCTTTTCCTCTTGTCTCTTCCTCTTGTCTTATTTTTTTGTAATGATTCTCTCCTCTAAACTTTGCCATCATTTCGAGCTTTGGTGCATTGCTTTGACGCAAGACGTGACTGTTGTAGGGTTTAAACTCGTGTGACCTCTGCTGCTGTGAATGGACAGTGTTTGGACAGCACTCCAGCCTATCACCTCCCACATGCTCCCTTTCTGTCCCACTTTGTCTCCCTTACTGTAATTGGTGTCAGCGCCAACACTGGGATTTGGATGAGGCATGAGCTAACAATGTGAGCATGCCCTTACTTGGCTAAAGCTCCTATCTTATGACATCCTTCTTTGGAACACCTACCAGTGGACTGGCTGCAGACCTGCACTGGCCCCTTGTGTTAATCAAAGGGCATTACACCATATCTGTCTCACAGTTGACGCATCTGTTCTCTAGCAGTCTGAAAAGGTGATCAAATGTTGCATAAGCGGACTCAGAGAAGCATTTGTGTTAGCTCGTTTAAGCTTTGATTCGACAGAAGATTATCATGACTGTAGGATTCTCTTATTGTTAAACTTTTACTTTTTCAGGCTTTGTTAGACTTTTAGTCAGATGATGTGTCAACGGAAATTGAAAACCTCGCATGATTGCTATCTTGAATCTCAAACTGAAGAAAAATGACACAAAAGATTCAAGTTCTTCTCATTGTCTCCGTAAACTTGTCCTTGAAGCTCTTGTATAGACTTCTGATTCATTTTCCAATTGAGAAAGAACTATTTCCTGCTTGAGTTGAGCCTTTTCCTTCTACGCTGTCCACAGCTAATCGGTCCCCTGCTCATATGCATTTTTTTTATAACTTTACTTCCCATTTTGCTTAGCATACAGGAAGGTTGTATCTGTTGCGGTATTGCATACAGAGTTGTTGGCTAACTGACACAAGCTGACATAGAAGCAAGTGTCTAAGTGTGACTGTCACAGAGGTTCACTGACACCCAGTGACAGCATCAGTGACATGGAAGTATCTGGACACAGACATGTGGAGGTTCTTATTCCGCACCAAAACCCGCATGCCAGTGGCAAGTAGATGCTTTTATTTCATGTGTGTGTGTTATGAACCTCCGCTTGTTATGAAGTGTGCAGCTGCGTGTGAATGTGGTCGGGTGAAGAATGTGCTGGGGACTTGCCGAAAGCTTTAGGGAGTGCTTGGCGTGTGTGTGTGTGTGTGTGTGTGTGTGTGTGCATGTGTGCGAGTGTGTGTGTGTTGTATGATATTTTGGGAGGGATGAAGGGGTTTCCTCTGTGAGGGTGGATGTGAGAGTTTTCATCTTCCCAGCTGTGAAATGACGGGAAACAAAGGAGGATGTGGATGGAGGATCTTCCACCTCCTCCAACCTCAAAAATCATAAAAAATGTTATTTTTAATGCTGCTTCACTGAAGATTCTACCTTTTCACTCAACCGGTGTAGCAAATTTAAAAGTTAGATGCTCTGTTTTTCCATCTTTGCATTTTGGCCAAGTCATGGTATTAATGTAGTCAAACTGAAACTGATCTGCAAAACCACAAAAAATATGTGTGAGGCCATGAAGTGTGAATACTCTTTTTCTTTTTCATTTTTTTAATCTCCCACACACCATGTGACTTCATTTCAAAAGACAGCTGTTCCTGAGTCCTCTAGATTCCGGATAACACGAGAACCTTTATAAATAGTTAGTCATAATGCTGAATTTCAGCTTCTTCTCTGCAACAGCTGTCGTGCTTGTAAACTCAGCTCTCCTGTGTAGTTGGTTATCTAGTTATCGAGCAGGAAGGATGTGAGATCAGTTCAAGAAAAGAGGAAGTGAGAAGTAGGAGGGAAGAGAAGTTTCCTGTCACTAATGTGGCCCTATTCTACCCTCTTCTCACTGTGTGTGTGTGTGTGTGATTGTGTGTTAATGAGGTGTATCTGCAGCAAGCCTGTATGAAGAGGTACAAATGTACCTGTTGCAAAACCCGTCATGTTTTACGTAACTCATGTTAACTGCTCCATTCAAACACTTCCTAGAACGAGTCTCATATCACCTGGATAGAGAGGGACTATGCCACTATTAGAGCCCAGGTAAGCTCTCACCACCTGTGTACTGTTGCTTTTAAATCAATTCATTCTGCAGCTCCTCCCTCGCTAAACAAACATTACATCTGCTTCCTGCTTCATCCATGTCAGATTGTATTTCCTTTTTCTTTTTTTTTCTCGTCTCCCCACCCTCTGGAAAATGTACTCTCCCATCACAAAATTGTTAAGCAAATAACCTTTTCTGAGCACAGGCTGCAGTGCAGGTTCGCTGCCAGCCAAGTAACGCTGCTCTTTGGTCAAGAGGAGTTGACTCATGCTCTATAAACAGGCGCGGGAGGGCTTATTCTCTCAGGTTAAAGAAGTATTTGCCGTATAAACGGCAATAAAGTGAGCAATGGAGGAAAGTAAGAGGATCTCAAGACCACTTTACGAGCAGCGAGAGCTGTGTTAGGAGACAGGATGAGCAGGAACAGGACTGTTAAGAGGGGGAAGAGAGGAACATGCCTGGCCACAGACAGGAAAATCTCTGTCATCCAGAGGCAGTGAGTTGTCTGAATCCTCTCTGGTGTGTTGACACCGAGAGGGGATACATCATCCTCTCTCTGCCATCCTCCTCCACGCTGGCCTCTGTGTTGAATTATGGGTAAAGGGAAGTGGCACAGAGTTGGGTTCTTGAGTCTGTAAAATTACTGATAATGCAAGCAAATTTATTCAGGAAAGCATTTAATTGGCATTTTTTTTTTACTTTTTCTCCATCTCTATCTCTTTTTTGTGCTTCTTTTGAGTTTCAGTGTACTCCTGTTGCTCGCTTGCTCTCTCTCTGTCTCTCTGTCTCTCTCTCTCGCTCTCTTTCAGCCGCACACATGTGTGTGTGTGAGAGAGAGAGAGAGAGTGACAAGAAGTTGGGTGCAGGACTGTGAGAATATAGCAGGCTCTTCCTTCCTGCTCGCTTCGGTTCCAGTTCATTTCAGCTGCAGTCATTCACCGAAGGCACACCGGTCTAATCAGACAGACACAGAGGCAGGGAGAGAGCAAGGACCGGAGATAGAATGGAAGAGAACATGAAGATGAAGCACTGAAGGAAATGTAGCAGAAGGCCTCTGCAGTCGACTAAAGAGCAGAGGCTGAGAGACTTTTCAATATTTATCTGCAGTCCACACAACGAATCCTAACATGAAAGCACAAACGATCCTAAAGTGTGCTCTCGGTGAGATGAGGTGAGATTTGAGATGATTATATGAGAGGTAGAAGAGTGTGTACCTTGTTATGGATGAAGGTAGGATGATACAACACTCTGGGAAATGCTGAGATGGAGAAGGACAAGAGAAAGTTCAACCTGACTCGCATGCTGTCCATCTACCTGTTCAAAAAGAACAAATCCTTGACTGGCAGCCCTGCTCACTGTAACACCTACAGACCCACGGCAGCAACGGACAACGACACTGGCACTTTACCTCCGCCGCGGAACCACTGGACGGTAAAGTGACATCTCAATCAGCTTTGAGTAGTTAAGTCGTCGACAGAGCGTTCAGTGGCGTCGTCTTAATGAAACTGAGTTTTGAGAAAATGAGGAGAAAAGAGGGATTCATCAGCACAGCAAAGTGCAAACGAGGTTTTGTATTCGCTCTTGTCGCGGTTGTTCAGAAAACAAGGTGCAACTGAAACCCTGCTGTGTTCAGCCAACTCTGGTTTCCTGTTGTCAAATAAAGTCCCGGGCTGCAGTGGTCTGTGGTGATGGCGGTGGCTGTTGTTGTGTAGAAACTTTTAAAAAGCTGAAAGAAGAGACTGCTGAAAATATGTCTTTCATCACTTCTTTGAAATATTGATTATGCGACAGTCAGCTGATTGCGCCTTATTTTTTTTTGGTTGTTTTTTAAATAACTTGTAATTGCCAAGTGTAACTTTATTCAGAATCCATAGTAATAGTGTAAACCTGAACATGGTATAAAGGAGAAATTGGGAGCAGGACAGCCCAGATGTTCTACTTTCTGATCCCTGAGATTTGGATTTCATAGGCAGAAGAAACTGCACTGGTGAATCTAAAATTCTCCCAGCAGGGTACCTACTGTACTTTGCTTCATTACAGGGCCCGAGGTGTGAAATTCAAGGAAGATTATCAAGGGAGGGGAACACTCTTGAAAGAGAATTGCTCTTCTCTGCATCGTTGTTGTTGTTGTTGAGTTTTGGGTGAGGCTGACACCAGGTCAGCTGCGCGTGTTCATGTGGTGGAGCTGTGAGCGGTGTCAGCTGGGATCCACCCAGTTGTGAGAGTGCGCTTGCTGTGAACTTGCTCTTACACAGATCTACTTCCACTGAATATTTACACCACCAGTTCCCGTACGCTAAAAGCACATAAATGCATCGATAAGCAACTGTTTGTGCTCACGTGCACATCTCACTTCTTACCATGCTTCCTCTTTTTTTGAAATGTTTGATATAGACGTGGTGCTATTTACAGCAGGAGGCACCTCCACAGGAGAACTTATCTTTGCATAAGCAAGCAACTTGTGAAATTTTTTTTTGCAGCTGTGCAGTATTGCCGTCGTTCTGTGATCATTGACTGCTTTCCCTCTGTCTGTTTTCTTTTCACTCTTTAGGAAGATGGAGACATCAAAGAGATCAACATCACCCATGTGGTCAAGGAGGGCTCAGAGAAAGCTGATGCCTCTCAGTTTGAACTGCTCAAAGTCCTGGGACAGGGATCCTTTGGCAAGGTAATTTGCTTTTACTCTTTCGGTTTCTTTCTATTTTGACTACATGTCTATTTTTCTCTTCCTCCTTTGCTACTCTTACTCCCCAACCTACAAAAATCGTTGCATCTTTAACAGTGTTTTTGGTTTATTTAATTTATTTTGCAGGTGTTCCTGGTACGAAAGGTGACTCCTCCCGATGCCAACCAGCTCTATGCCATGAAGGTCCTCAAGAAGGCCACACTAAAAGGTACAACAACATCGGGCTTGGCTGTGGTCGTGAAATTTTAAGAATTGCTGCTTTTCTCTGTTTTGGCTTTTGGCTTCATTGACAGGGAAAAAAACAAAGAAAAGAGAGTTGTTGTTGTTTTTTTTGTAGAGCTGCACCTTTCACCTTTCCGGTAATGTTGATTTGAAAAGGCTTCGTGTTTGGCAACTTCATTTTTCAAGTAGTTCAGTTTCATATAAAAGGGTGTATGAATTTCCTGTAGCACATGCAGTGGTATGTGTGCATAGTAAGACCACCACTGCTTTCAGTGGGTTCCTATGAACAGGTGTTGTGGTCTCACCTTCTGCAAACATCGGGGCATCAGATTTCTTCTCATTGTCTCCCAAAATTACGTGGGTGGTTCTGTGCAGCTTTGCAAATTTAATTAAATCTCCATGTTTTTATTCTTTAACAGCTTTTCATGACTAACAGGTCAAATTCATCATAATTCGCCTTATTTTGGGTGCAGCTCCTAAGGTCACCCTCTGTCTGAAATTCGCTATTTTACATTCCTCCCCTTTTGCTTGAAGTTAGCTTTTTTCTGATCGGCTGCCCATGGTGAAGTTTTTAAGCAGCAGCTGAGTTAATCTACTGTGCTCAGAGTCGCAGTTGCATGGACAAAATCCCCAAATTTAGGTCATCATTAACATTCAGCACTGACCCCATTATTTAAGTTTGGCTATGCTTTAATTTGAGGATCCTCTCCTATTGCAGCTTAATGAGTCCAAGTTGAATTGTACTCTCATCAGCACCAGCATTTAGTGTGTTGTAGTACTTTTACCATACTCTGTGCTTATGTACAGACACGTTATAAATCTTTAATGCATACTATCACACTAACCCTCAATCATTGGCCTTCAGTCAGAGACCGTGTGAGGACCAAGATGGAGCGAGACATTCTGGCAGACGTCAATCACCCATTTGTTGTCAAACTGCACTATGGTGAGTCAGCCTGATGCTTTTGTTAGACTCTGCTTCCCTTCCCTCTTATTAATGTTATTTGATGTACTGACTTGATTTACTGTTTTATTACTTCAACTTCCAGAAGCTTAACTCATGCTTCCTGATTTACAGTTGAACTAAATGTGAATTTGTGCATCTGTAGCATTCCAGACTGAAGGGAAGCTGTACTTGATCCTGGACTTTCTCAGAGGAGGGGATCTTTTTACTAGACTCTCCAAAGAGGTAAAAAAAAAAAAAAAAGAAGTGACTACTTAGTGTTGTTATGCTGACCTGAGGTCAGGATTTCTTTTTCTCAGTCCTATGTCCACTTATTTATCCTATAAACTGATATGTGGTTGCCCATTTATTCTGCATTGTGTCACTCTGCAGTGTTATGCTCTCTTATTGTCTCATTTTCCTTTTCTCTGTGTGTCACATCCTCTCTCTTCTTTGTCTCCTTTACCCCTCAGGTGATGTTCACAGAAGAGGATGTGAAGTTTTACCTAGCAGAACTGGCATTAGGACTGGACCACCTTCATAGCTTGGGTATCATTTACAGGGACCTCAAACCTGAAAAGTAAGAGTGGAAAAAGCGTTTTGCATGCCATGCTGCAGGAAATGCATAATGACAAATATATATAAAAATATCCACACAGTGCATCAGTCATAAACGTCTCCAAGTTAGATTAATCCAGAAGAACTGCATGCATTTCAGTGAGTGTGGGAAAAGTGTCTTCCCTGCTGCAGACCTGTAGCCACAACCCCAGACAGCAGTGATGACTTCAAAGTGCAACAATTTCCTCCTGTCATATTTCTATTGCACTCACTGCAAAGCATTTTTTACTTGTTGAACCCTGCACCATTTTCATTAGCTTGTGTTCCCTGACTCTCTGCTGTAATTGGCACATCGGTACTTGTTATGGTACATTGCTGCCACCAGCTGTCGATGTTTGTTCCTCAGCGTGTGCTGTGCACAGCACTCGATCTCATAGTATGCATGTAAGACCCGACACCGCCGCTAATTTAAAGAGCCGGTGATTCATTTATGTGTTGCTTTTTTAAATTTTGGTGCTTTTGAATGCGAACATGTTGTATTGAAACTGAAACATGTTTTTATAACTTGGACCACCACGTACGGACTGCTATATTAGACTTCAGTTGCTTTTAAGGGTACCTAATGATCCGGCAGCCGAGTGTACTTTGACACCAAGACATACTACAACTGAGCAAAACATACAGCAAAGAAAAGTTTACTTTGTACAATCCAGATGGGTAAAATGTTCAGACCCTGTAAGATTTTAGTTTGTCTTATATGTGACATTGTTTTCTCCTAGCATTCTTCTGGATGAGGAGGGACACATCAAACTCACAGGTGAGCCTCCTTGTTTCTTCTTTTACATCTACCTCTCACTATTCATTTTGCACACACACTTTCCTTTCCTCTACCACATTGACCTTGATTCACAGCAGTGATGGCTTTATCTCACTGACTTATATCTCCATAACATCCTGTATATGTTCCCCAAGTTAATTATAATACTTTATCTTGAGTATCTGTGATAAACCTCTTTAGAATCTCTTATCCTCAACCAGAGGAAACTAATGATAATTAAGAAGTCGCCTTAACGGAGCGCTTGTGGGAAAACTGTTTCATGTTAAAGCTTTTTGTAGCTGTTATCGTGCTGCTATATAATGTGTATGATCCGGGTCCTTGGTTAATGTCTTGTGTGTTTTCAGATTTCGGCCTGTGTAAAGAAGCCATTGATCATGAGAAGAAAGCTTATTCCTTCTGTGGTACTGTGGAGTACATGGCACCAGAGGTCGTGAACAGGCAGGGACACACCCACAGCGCCGACTGGTGGTCGTTCGGGGTACTAATGGTAAGAAGGAAAAAACGTCCTGGCTGAGCGTAAATATTACGTAAATAAGTATGCCGATTACATTTTTTGTGTTTTCTCTCCCAGTTTGAGATGCTGACGGGGGCGTTGCCATTTCAAGGGAAGGACCGCAAAGAAACCATGAATCTCATTCTGAAGTGAGTACCACCTGGATTCAAGAACATCCATTCATTGTTTTTCTTTTAACTACTTACTCATATCCATCAGCAAAAGCGTGTGAGTGGACTAGAGCCTATCCCACCTCACTTTGGGCGAGAGATGTGGGCTACACCTTGGACAGGAAGCCGGTAAATTACAGGGCTAACACAGTTAGACAGCTGAGCAGGCGCATTCACAACTACATCTGAAGTCAATTTACAATTACCAGCTAAGTTGCTCTCAAACGTTTTCTGGCACGACCCCCATTTATAGGCTGAAAAAAGTTTGGGTTTTTTTCTCCCTCGCTCAGGAATCCCTTTTACCAACTTATTTTAATTCAGTTGTTTTCCCAGATTGTCCATGCCCGACCTGCATAGGCGGTCAGGTGGGGTATGACGTCCTAAACAGGCTCTCAGCTTAGGAACTAACCTGGAGAGTAAATTTGCAGGCACATGGAGAACATGGAAAAAACTCAATTCAACACAAAAACCTGTTGCCAAATGAACTTATTCCAACATATTCCAACTGCCTCATTCTATATCCGGTGCAATAATTAAAGCTGGAAGCCCTCTTTGTGTGTTTGTGCAGGGCTCGTCTTGGAATGCCTCAGTTCCTGAGTGCAGAGGCCCAATCTTTGCTCAGGGCTTTGTTCAAAAGGAACCCTGCCAACAGACTGGGTTAGTATCAGCTCTGGAACATGACTTTGACAAATGACGGCACACACTCTATCTGATTTCACAGGGAAAGGCTGTGCTTTATGTTGGCTTGTAGTTTTCTATTGTGATTGATTCTGTTTGATGTTTTGCAGGATCTAATGCCGATGGCGCTGAGGAGATTAAGCGGCACGGTTTCTTCTCCACCATAGACTGGAATGTGAGTTCTGTGTGATTACATATGTTTTTGAATTTATAGCAACCATCACAGGTGGCATTCAGAACTTCAACTGCACAGCGTGAGTTAAGCTTCTTTGTTCCTTTTTAGAAACTCTTCCGAAAAGAAGCAAAGCCTCCGTTCAGACCGGCGGTCGCACGTCCGGATGACACTTTCTACTTCGACTCCGAGTTCACCTCCCGCACACCTAAAGGTCGGAAATCAAAAATCAATACACATTTTTTTATTTAAAGGAGACACAGCAACATTGGGATGAACTAACACATTTGTGATTAGCTGTGCTTGTCAATAATACCTCAATGTGAAGTTTTTATAGCAGTGCCTTTTTTGTTTTCTAACATTACTGCAATAAACCTGTCTGTTTTTCCGAAGCCTTTATTTTTATTTATTATCCTGCAGACTCCCCTGGTGTACCCCCCAGTGCTGGAGCTCACCAGCTCTTCAGAGGCTTCAGCTTTGTTGCATCAACTCTGTTAGAGGAGGATGGTTCATCAGAGCCAGTGCAGGCCCCACCGCATCCAGTGGTTCAGGTCAGTAGCTATTCACTCTTGGGATAGATAAATACTGGAGCCTGTTCTGGCAGGACACAAAGAAAACCGAGAAACTGTCCCTATGATGTCTTTGGTGACAGTGGGAGGGAAAAAAAACTCCCTTCTAACAGGAAGAAGCCTCCAACAGAACCGGGCTCAGGGAGGGGCAGCCATCTGCTGCGACTGGTTGGAGGTGATGGGAGGAAGTTAGGTTAACTGGTCATTTACAGTGTCCAGTCAACTAAGTGCATGTCTTTGGACCCTGGGAGGAAGTCGGAGTACCTGGAAAGAACAAACACATGACATGGGAAGAAATTGCAAACACCACACAGAAATTCCCCGGCTAGATGGTGGTGAGGCAGCCGTGCCAACCACCACACACTGTGCTGCCCGCAACATGATCAACAGTAACTCGACACACTAAAACTGAACAATGGAAGATTATAATAACATTGGCTGGTGTGATGAGTGTGAATTCAAATAGTAGGGTTTGGCAGACTTCAGGCCCCTTAGTTATTCTCACATTGTATCCATCTTCTGGTGGTTGTTTCCAGCAGGAAAACAGACCACATCACAAAGCTCAAATCATCTCAAACTGGTTTTCTGAACATGACAGTGAGTTCATTGTACTCAAATGGCCTCCACTGTCATCAGATCTCAATCCAATAGAGCATCTGTGCACTCGAAAATTTGCAACATGGGTGTGCAGCTGGAAAACGCGCAGCAGCTGTGAGATGCTTTCATGTCACTATAAACTAAAACCGCTGATGAATGTTTTCAGTTCCTTGTTGATTCTATGCTATAAAGAACTAAAGCTTTTCTGAAAGTAAAAGGGAAGTGAGCCTAGTAATTAGTACCTGATGAAGTGGTCGGTGAATATGCCCATGTACTGTAATCTAAAGGTGTGGACAAAGGTATTTCAGTGTGTTATATTTTTGTCGAGTTCTGACTGCTGATGGCATGAAATAGAGACAGATTCTGTGTGTACGGTGTGCGAAAGGCAGACAGGAACAAGATTAGAAAGAAACGACTCAAGTGAGGTACACGGCTTCAAATCTTGTGTAATGCCTGGCAAAAGCAGTTTTTCTACTGCGTGTGTGGTAGATTTGAAGAGACACTTTGACAAAGAGGAAGAAATTGACTCCAGAAATAGATTGCATCCCCTTCCCCAACATCATCAACCTCCCCCCACATCAGCTCTTGTCAGTCCGTCACTCCTCCAACGCTCATCACAATTTCAAATCTTCCTCTGCAGCAACTACACGGGAAAAACGTGCTTTTCAGCGATGGCTACGTACTGAAGGAAGATATAGGGATGGGCTCTTTCTCCGTCTGTAAACGTTGTATCCACAAAGCCACCAACACTGAATACGCTGTCAAGGTATGAACACAAACACACACACAGGGAAAAGTTAGCTTGTGGATACAGGACAGCAAAATCTAACAAATATGTTTTTCAGTAGTGCTTCAGTAAAAGAAGGAGGAACATATGTAGCCTTTCAAAACCATGATCTTAATGCCGTTGTTGTGCTTTTGATTTCCAGATGATTGACAAGACAAGCACAGACCCCTCTGAGGAAATAGAGATTCTGCTTCGATATGGACAGCACCCTAACATCATAACACTCAAGGATGTGGGTCTAAACACGCACTCTGTCTGACAACTTTTGTTCGCCTTGGGTGTTGAGTGTAATAAGACTCGCTGATGTTTGTTTGTCTTTCTGTCGCAGGTGTACGACAACGGTAAGCAGGTGTTCATGGTGACGGAGCTGATGCGTGGAGGAGAGCTGCTGGATCGGATCCTCAAGCAGAAGTTCTTTTCGGAGAGAGAGGCCAGCGCTGTGCTGCACACTATCACCAAGACTGCTGAGTACCTCCACTCACAAGGGGTGAGGACCACTAGAACTTTTAGTCCTGTTTTATATGTATGTTTTGTCTAAGGAGCTTGAAAAGAAAAGCCTTTTGGACTTCTTTGAGTTTCTTGAAGACATTTCACCTCTCACCTGAGAAGCTTCTCAGTTCTAAGGTCAAATGGTGGAGAGTCCCAGATTGAAGTCCTAGGGGACTGTCCCCCGAAGAGGGTCATGAACCCCCTTGTTGATCTACCTAATCGCACGAGCCAAGGTGTGAAAATGGGTGTAGGTCACAATCAGCCAAGATTTCGGGTGAACCCGCTGTGAAACCTAGCACCACCCTGTCATGTGATTTTTTTTTTTTTTTTTTTTTGAGGTCAAATGGCATCTATTGAACCTGTTCTTTTATTCTGAAATGGCAAACCTGTGAAGCACACAATGGGGGTTTTTTTTAATTATTTTCTGGAGCTGTATTTTAGCAATAGCGTTTTATCAAAATAACTGCTGTGAAATAGCTCCATTTTTTAGAAATATTAGTTAAGGTGCTATTAGAGTTTATTTATTTAATGTTTATTTTGCTTTTATAAGAAAACTGTTGAATAGTAGTGCCTTTGAAAACCAGGCTAAAGTCTTTACTTTTCTTTTTCTTTTTACTTTTTTATATTTCCTGATGTTTAAAAACTTACAACACATGTCTACTTTTGTTTACTTTTTATGAATTTTTAGCTTTAACTGTGTTCATCCTTTTAATTATTTTGGTTTAGTAACAACACATAGGGGAATACTCACTTGAAGCACCTCTGTAAATAATTAAACTTCTGATTAGGGTTACAAGAAACCTTAACTCAATCGCAATCCTCACGGGGTTATCGCCACAGCCTAAAGACAGAAAAGTTTCCCATGTTGTGTCACACTCTTTTGGCTGATTGTTGGATTTTCTCTGTATTATTTTAGGGTCTTTATCTTACAATACAAAACACCTTGAGGCGATTGTTGTTGGTGTTTATATAAATAAAACTGAATTGAATTGAATAAAATTGAAAATAATTTATAGAAGACATTTTTAAAGCAGATAAAAATGGGAAAGAATTCCACCCAAGACTGCCACTTCCTTTTTTTTTTTCAATCCTAATTTTCTTCCTCCCTTCCACTCTTACCCTCTTGCGTTTCAGGTAGTGCACAGAGACCTGAAGCCCAGCAACATCCTCTATGTCGACGAGTCGGGGAATCCCGAGTCAATCAGAATCTGTGACTTTGGCTTCGCTAAGCAACTGCGTGCCAACAATGGCCTGCTAATGACCCCGTGCTATACTGCTAACTTTGTAGCTCCTGAGGTGAGCAGGTGACGAGTGCGCTCGCAAGACATACTCACAAAGGTCAAGGTTCCCCCAGTCATTGTGATATATAGTAATATGTGATTCCTTCTGACTCTGCTATAGGTGCTGAAGCGTCAGGGCTATGATGAGGGATGTGACATCTGGAGTCTCGGGGTTTTGCTGTACACCATGCTGGCTGGGTTAGTAGCAACACTTGAAATCATTCTTTGAACTTTGTTCTCTCTCATTATTCTTTGCATTAACCTTATCGTCTGTCTACTTTTGTTCTCACCAGTTTCACTCCATTTGCCAACGGACCTGAAGACACTCCAAATGAAATCCTGAACAGGATAGGCCACGGCCACTTCAGCCTGACTGGTGGTAACTGGGACTCTGTGTCTGATGCCGCCAAGGTAGGAGTCAATATTTGTTAGACAACTCTTTTACTCCCTAGAAAGAATTTTTTGCTGTATTTGCGTCAACCTACAAGTTTTCCATAATATTATTATTTGTCTTTTTGTAGGACCTGGTGTCCAAGATGCTTCACGTTGACCCCCATCAGAGACTGACTGCTAAGCAGGTTCTCAAACACCCATGGATTGTCCGCAGAGACAAGCTGCCCAACAGCCAGCTCCCACACCAGGACCCCAAGCTGGTCAAGGTAATAAAACTGAATATATATATATATTTTTTTTTTCTCACCTGGAATCAGGTTAAAGGAATTCAGTGATTCATTGAAGTTTTAGTAGTTGAAACTCAACATGTAGAATGATTTTATATCATATCAGTTGCTTTTAGTGTTGCCAAAATACCAATATGATTGTGCACTGCAGTATACTTGCATCGTGTGTTGCATTGTCGATTAGAAAACACAAGACGAGCGGGTTTTTTGCATTGCAGTAAATCAGACAACATATCAGTAATTCATACTGTCATCTGGCCTTCAATCATGATGTTGCTTTTTATGCACAGGGTGCAATGGCAGCCACTTACTCCGCCCTGAAGAACTCACAACCTACTCCAGAGCTCAAGCCCATTGAGAGCTCCTTCCTTGCTCAGAGGCGTGTCAAGAAACTTCCCTCCACCTCTCTGTAGAGACTCTGAACAGCCAATCAGGTCACAGGAGTCTGATCAAAACCACACCTCCTGGCTCCAAACCACCCCGTCAGCTTGCTCGGGGACTTGGTGTCGACCCGCCAATACCAGCCAAGGAACACTGACTGTGGTCCTGCCCCCATCTTGTGACATCAGTTGTCCCGCTCTAGCTATCATCCTCCTTGTGTGGGCTCGCCAGCTGCAGCTGTTAGCCGATCTCCTTTTGCCTATCAAAATATCATGACGATGGATGGGGGCAATGAGGGCGAAAAAAAATACAAAAAAATGTAAAAAAAAAAAAAAAAAAAAATGGGTGCAGGTTTTTTGGCAGATGCGTTGGCGCCGTGTGGGTGTTTGTGCGAGTGTGTGAGCGTGTTTGTGCATGACCCGCTACAGAGTCGATGCAGCCCTGTTTTTGATAGTGACAATGAAAGTTTTCTCTTCTCATCTTTGCTGTAATTAGTTGTCATTCTCGCTGCACGCCTGTCCATCTGCCTGTTTTTTTTGGTTTTTTTGCCGTCTGTCCGTTCTTTTTGTAGGGTTTTTGAGCTTCGTATTAGCGGTTGTGCTGCCAATTCAACCTGTGCCGACAGCACAAAACCACAGTACTGTCCAAACTGCTGTTAAATGTTTCTCAGAGAACGTTATTGATATGAATATTAAAACATTTCTGCCATAAATGCCTCTTTGGCTTTGGTACAGCCAGAATATGTGCATTCTAGAAAATGTCAGTTGCTGATGTTTTGGTTAGTGTCAATCTATGCTTGCGTTTTGTTTTATGGAGAGTGTGTGCGGATGCGTGCGTGTGTGTGTGTGTGTGTGTGTGTGTGTGTGTGGGCGTGTGTGTCAGTTGCATGACTTGCAGTGTGTGTCTGTACTGTCTCGCGGGATGCTGCAGAGTCATGTGCATGGTCCGGTGATGTGGCTTTCTCGTTTCGCTCCTATTCCTCTTCTCTGCTTGGTCAATCTGCTGGCAACCATTTGAGATGTCTGTTATTTTTATTACTATAAAAACTAGTAACATAGATGGCTTTCTGTGAAAGAAACCCTGCCCAAGGAACAATGTGGCATGTTAAAAATTCTATATTTGCATTGTTTTCTTTTTTTTAGTTGTTTTCACTGTGTTTCTTGGATAATGCCTATTGAATACTGTTTCCTGTGTTGGTTGTTTTTGCTGTCGATTGTTTTGTTTTTTTCTCTTTATCCAAAGAAAGTAGTGATTTAAAATAGTGAAAGACATGCTGAGCACATCGCAGCCTGTGGACTTGATGCCGCACAGGTCTCTTCTTCTGTTTAATAAGTCAGGGCTGGCTGCTGTCTTTATGGAAATAAGCACTAGTTAAAATCTCTGTCAAATCACTGGTTATAATGTCACACAGACATGCCCTTATTGTGGATTATCTTTTTTTCATTCATTATATTGGAATTCCATTTGTTGATTATCTGACTCGTTGGTATTTTATTGACACTGAATACGAGGCCTGGAGTTAAAAGTGTCTCAGTGTAAGCTTCTCCACGGAGTAGGTCCTGCTTTTAGCTCAGTGCCTAGGCCTACAGGTGAGGCGGAATGTCTTGCATGGAAAGCACACCGTAAGGATAAGAAGATGCTGTGCATGTGTAGAAGGAAAGACCTGTGTGGCTTAAGAATCTATGAAGCAGCTGTCTTACCTCAAAAGAAATCAAAGTTATATTATAATTCTTGTTTGGTGGCAAAAATCTCCCTCCTTTGTCAAAATTTATGGTAAGATGTTATTGTATGATAAAGATGAAGATTTTTATATCTTACAATATTAAAAATCGAGTTGCTATGACAAAGTGTCTGTCTTGCTTTATTGTTTTTTTATAACTTCAAGTGACATTCAAGTGTATAAAAAACACAATTCCCAGATATAGAAATATGAAAAATATCAAATTTTGAAACCTACAAAGAACACATACTACTGTAAGATCAGTAGTACTTCTTATAACTAATAATTCTTTATGCATACAGTTTTTGGTGAGTAGCTGTTTTTCTTTTCATCCACAAACAAGCATTGTTGCTGGTTTGGTTTTCTTTTCCTGTGTTGGATCCAGGAACCATCACTTCACTTCGCATCATGCTGCTGTTGGCTCAGGCTGCTGACTTCCTTACACTGAGTACTTCTCCACTCCCGTCTTCTCACTCCCCAGTTGTTTACACAAGAAAACTGCACCCAATTAAAATGTCCTCTCTCTCTCATAATGTGTGCCCTGAACCATCCCTCACTTATGCTGCGATAGGCCTAGGCTGCTGGGCGGGGGGCTCCCATGATGCACTGAGTGTTTCCTCTTCACTCATCTCTTTCCACACTGTGTGTTTATCCACCATTTTGCATTTAATTATCAGTAACTATTAAAGTCTGACTCTCTCTCCTATAGTTTGCCTTTTGTCCTGTCTCCCTCTGTTCCTTTCTCATTTCCCTCACCCCATCTGGTCACGCTAGACCAGGGGTGTCGAACTCCAGGCCTCGAGGGCTGGTGTCCTACAGGTTTTAGATATGCTAGGTCAACACATCTGGATCAGGCTTCTGGAGAACTTCAAGACATATTGAGGAGGTAATTTAGCAATTTAAATCAGTTGTGCTGGATAAAAGACCCATCTAAAACCTGCAGGACACCGGCCCTCGAGGCCTGGGGTTTGACACCTGTGGTCTATGCGCTCCTTTTCCCCCTCTTCTCTTTATCCTCATGCCCCGAGTGACTATGACAAATGGCTGCTCCCCACTCTGAGCATTTTTCTGCCAATGGCTCTTCCTGTTCAAAGGGGTTCTTTCTTCCCTCTGTCACCATCTGCTTGATTGTTGTGAATCTAATTAAGGATGTTGTCCCTGCTTGTGAAAAACTTGACTCGATTAGGCTGGGTTGGTGCATTGTTGTGTGCCTTTAATGACCTTCACTTGACCTGTCTCAGCAGACCAAAGCCTGGTGTATTTCCACAGATGGTCACTGGAGGGAGATAAAGTGCAAACATACAAACATAGGTTAAATCAATCCATGCCTGCATAAGTAGATGGATTGAGGCAATGGTCAAGGCTTGTCAACATGTACTGTACTATACTTCTTTATTTTATTTTTTTATTATTCCACTATGTTTAATTATCCAAACCTCATGTTTAAAACTGCTGCTGTCACTTTTTCCCTGTGATGAAAAGCATCAGTTGGTAGACCAAATTAAAGCCACATTAAATATTGTGATTCATATTTATGCATTCGCTTGGAGACAATATCAGTGTGTGAACGACTTTCTCCTGCAGCCTCTCTCCATCTGTTCTTGCTTGTAGCATTTTAACTGTCGTGTCCCAGCTTTCCCTCCTTCAGCAATATGGCAGATTCAGCTTTATTAGTATCAGCTCTTAGTATCGCCTCATGCTTGTACTTGATGTTACCTGCTTCTGTATGCACAGAAGCAATCACTTACATAACAGCCACTGCTGCTCAGCGGTTGTGGGGGAGGATGATTTATGCTGACACGGTGTGCACCATCATGTCAGAGACAAATGCAGCTATTTATTTACAGACACACATACACAGTGTGATATATTCCCACTGGTCTGTGTTTGACGTCATCTTACCAGTAAGTCACACTGCGACGAATGACTTCCTGCTCTTTTACACTTTTACACTTACACACACACACACACACACACACACACACACACGCACACGCACAGACACAGACAGACTGACTGACTCAGCCTGCAGCAGCAGGAAGAAGTCACTGATATTGATTACAAAATAACAGAAAACCAGTACCATCACCATCATCTGTCTCCCATCTCAGTAGAGAATAAAGTGGTGCTGTTTTTTATCCCCATCCTGTCTCCTTAGTTTACAGCAGCTGTCAGCTGGAGCGGCTCTTCTTAGATGCTGAATTTTCCTGGGTTTTTACAACAGTGGAAGTGTCTGTGGGTGTATGTGATGGCGCATTCTTGTCTGATCTGAGCTGTAAAAGAGGACACTCTGTATGGATGAATATTTTAGGTGAAATTCCTCGCTATTTTTGGATGATTTTTTGGCTGTGTTTTTGTTTTATTCTGTCTGATGTGAGTTGGTTGTGAAGTGCTGCTTCGAGCATCTCCAGAGGTTCTGTTAAAATAAATACAAAATCTATTATTGAATCTTAATCTTATCTTTTATATTCTACACAACAGCCTCCAGCTTGAATTTAAAATTTTATTGCAACAAAATAACCACATTTATAATTAGTTCTTACCTCTACATATAGATAAAAACACAAATGTGTTGGTGTGGAACGATGGCGGTATGTCTCATCTCAGTGACTTATCAATAACAGAAGTACAGTGATTGAGTACATGTTCAAGGAGCCAATCTGAAATGACTTGAGTTTTATGATTTGGATTTGGTAAAGCCTTCAGTTAATCCAAAATGCTGCAGCAAGAGTACTGACAGGGACTAGAAAGAGAGAGCCTATTTCTCCTGTTTTGGCTTCCCTTCATTGGCTTCCTGTTAAATCCAGAATTGAATTCAAAATCATGCTCCTCACATACAAGGTCTTAAATAATCAGGCCCCATCTTATCTTAATGACCTTGTAGTACCATATTACCCTATTAGAGCACTTCGCTCCCGCTCTGCAGGCCTACTTGTTGTTCCTAGAGTATCTAAAAGTAGAATGGGAGGGAGAGCCTTCAGTTTTCAGGCCCCTCTTCTGTGGAACCAGCTTCCAGTTTGGATTCGGGAGACAGACACTATCTCTACTTTCAAGATTAGGCTTAAAACTTTCCTTTTTGCTAAAGCATATAGTTAGGGCTGGACCAGGTGACCCTGAATCCTCCCTTAGTTATGCTGCAATAGATGTAGGCTGCCGGGGGATTCCCATGATGCATTGAGTTTTTCCTTTCCAGTCACCTTTCTCGCTCACTATGTATTAACAGACCTCTCTGTGTTGAATCATATCTGTTATTAACCTCTGTCTCTCTTCCACAGCATGTCTTTTATCCTGTCTTCCTTCTCTCACCCCAACCGGTCGCAGCAGATGGCCGCACCTCCCTGAGCCTGGTTCTGCCAGAGGTTTCTTCCTGTTAAAAGGGAGTTTTTCCTTCCCACTGTCGCCAAAGTGCTTGCTCATAGGGGGTCATATGATTGTTGGGCTTTTCTCTGTATCTATGAAGTGCCTTGAGGCGACATTTGTTGTGATTTGGCGCTATATAAATAAAATTGAATTGAATTGAATTGAATATTATGATGGGTAAATGATGCGTACACTTTCATCATAAAGGAATGGACATGGTCATGTCAAATCTAACCCTCCCATCCAAGTTTCGCAGCAGAAATTGGGAGTAAAACTTTTTTCTTTCTATGTTCTGTTGTCCAGTTTTAGTGAGCTTGTGCAAACTGCAGCCTCAGCACTTGGTGTGTTCTTCTGCTGCAACCTGTTTAATCTCCCAAAATACTCTTTTGCTTTCCTTGGCTGTAACAAGTAGTTATTTGAATTACTGACCAGCATGTCTGGCAACAACAACCATGCCATGGCTGCTCAGTTTGAACCTCAGCAGGTCATCTTGATTATGTCTACATGCCTAAATGCATTCAATTGCTGCCAATTGGTAGATTCAATATTTGTTTTAACGAGCAGCTGAACAGGTGTACCTAATAAAGTGTCCAATAATGTCTGTGACAATGAGTGCTCCAGCTATAAAGGCACTAACCACCACTACTGCAGTTGTAGAGACCTAAGAGTCACAATTACAGTAGTTAAATAAATAAAACTGAGAATCCAGTACTTCAAATCTGTGTTCCATGTATAACCATATCCAACATTTTTGCCTTATAATATTTTCCATATCCTTAGGATCCATGTTCCAGTATAATACTGCTACATACCCCACTACAGATAACTTGTCCTTAAGACAAACCGCAAAAAGAAGCTCACAATACTGTTATACAATTCTAATACTAGTTAATTTGACCCAAATAGATTCAGAACTCAGAAGCCACACAGATCCTCTAACTCCTCACACGTGCACGCATCAAATGCAAACACAGCACACAGATTAAAGTAATCTGGAACAGAGATTGAGAACGGACGTTAATCACAATTTTAGTTTCGCGGGTAGAGGAGAGACATTGGTGAAATGGGGTGAAAGATAATTGTTTCTGAGAAGGATTTTGCACTTAGACTCAATTAATTCTGCATGTTCTGTGACAGAACGACTTGTTTTTCTGAGTGTGAAAAATGTGTGAGTAGATGAGGCTTTAAAAAAAAAAAAGAAGCTTCCTCTTCTTTTCAGACAGGCCCCATCTTGCCAGTCAAATTGTTCGCCAGTGATGATGGCAAAGCGCGCGTACAGCTGTGTATTCAACATTCGGGATTAGTGTGGACTGAGTGGTTTTTAACTGTGGAATGTTACACAACCAGTAGAGTCTTCCAAAAACGGAAATCATGTTGGAGAAAAAATAAGAAAACTCCACTGAGGAATCTTTTCTTGATCCCTAAAGGATTTACTCACACAAGCCATCGTGCTTATTGTATATATATTTCTTTTATGTATATCTAAAATAAATTGTAAAGCATGTATTAGCTCCATATGGTGTTTCATGTAGACACTTTAACACCATGCAACATTTCCATAATAACAAAGTTTTATCCTGAGCCTTTAAATTTCTCTCAGCCCTTTCATCTCTTCCCGAAAATCACAATGTCTTCTTCAGAACTGCAATCTCTGTCATGTTGTTGTTTCAGATCTTTTTTTAAATAGCAGGATAAAAGCCTGAAGAGCATCTTTGGGGTTTTTTGGCATTTAATCTTCCTATAAGCACTTATAATCCTGCCTCCACTCTCGCTTCTTGTTTGCTTCATTATCTGGGTAATTTTCTGTGTTGGATCCTGCTCTGGCTTCTCTCTGGAGATGAGTAAAGCTAAGAGCAGGAAGAGAGCAGTTGGTGTTACTGCTAATGCAATGTCAATCCTCAGATAAAAGCAAAGAGCAGAGTGAGCACTGAAATATGCATGCACGTAGATGCTCGCAGAAATGCAAGTCTACCTCTGACCTGCTAAAAGCTTCAGTTGTTGATTCAATCTAGCAGAGGGCAGTTATTCAAAGCATCACTTCTTACTGTAAGGCTCTGAATGCAGCAGTGTTACCCTTTCAAACTGTCTAAGTATACGTGTCCTGTCAGGTGTGTTTGAGTGAACTCACCCCGTGTCTTACTTTACATACACTGATCATATCACTTGCAACCACAGGATGAAGCAGTCAATACTTGTCTAGACAGAGAGGGTGTGCACTAGGGATCACAGCAAGACTGGGTGAAAAGTCAGGGTACTCTATCACGATGATGTAACCAGATCATACTGACTAAAATGGTTAGACTAGTCATTAGTTTATATACAATACAGCTCGGAAACATGAGAGTATTTTTTTTTGCTGCATTGCAGTAAAAAGGTGAAACGTGTAGAAAGTTCAATTCAATCCAATTCAATGTGCTCGGTTTGCAGAATTCAGTTAAATTCAATTTTATTTATAAAGCACCAACTTTAAACCAGCTTTATATTGTAAGGTAGACCCTATGATAATCCCTGCAGAGGAAAACCCAACAATCATATGACCCCCTATGAGCAAACGCTTTGGCAACAGTGGGAAGGAAAAACTCCCTTTTGACAGAAAGAAACCTCCACCAGAACCAGGCTCAGAGAGGGGCGGCCATCTGCTGCAGCAGGTTGGGGTGAGAGAAAGAAAACAGGATGAAAGATGTGCTGTGGAAGAGAGACAGAGACTAATAAGAAGTATAATTCAGTGCAGAGAAGTCACATACTGAGTGAGAAAGGTGACTGAAGAAGAAATATTCAGTGCATCATGGGAATCCCCCAGCGGTCTACACCTATTGCAGCATAATTAACTTTAGCAAAAAGGAAAGTTTGAATCTTAAAAGTAGAGATAGTGTCTGTCTCCTGAATCCAAGCTGGAAGCTGGTTCCACAGAAGAGGGGCCTGAAAACTGAAGGCTCTCCTTCCCATTCTACTTTTAAATACTCTAGGAACAACAAGTAGGCCTGCAGTGCGAGAGCGAAGTGCTCTAATAGGGTGATATGGTACTACACGGTCATTAAGATAAGATGGGGCCTGATTATTTAAGACCTTGTATGTGAGAAGCAGGATTTTTGAATTCAATTGTGGAATTTAACAGGGAGCCAATGAAGGAAAGCCAGTATAGGAGAAATCTGCTCTCTGTCAGTACTCTTGCTGCAGCATTTTGGATTAACTGAAGGCTTTTTAGGACATCCTGATAATAATGAATTGCAGTAGTCCAGCCTGGAAGTAATAAATGGATGAACTAGTTTTTCAGCGTCACTCTGAGACAGGATATTTCTAATTTTAGAGATGTTGCGCAAATGGAAGAAAGCAGTCCTACATATTTGTTTAATATGAATTTAATAAGAATGAAGTGTCTAACAACACTGCAGCAACTGTTTAGTTTAAATACAAAAAAATAAGACACTGGCACTCTAAATGTTAGATGCTGGCTTTCAGTTCTCTTTGTTTTTCTAGTTAAATTTTTTTACCTTTGTGTTTATAAAGCACCTTTAAAAAAAAGTTACAAAGTCCTCAACAATGATAAAAGCGACCGATATGACAAATTTAATAAACACAATAAAAATTTAAAAAATAATTTCCAGTTCAAAAGAATGAAGAGTTCTTTTGTGATCTCCTGGATGATGCTGTTGGATGTAGTTGATGGTCACAGAATAATTTTGTTAGGCTGGTCACTGTTCTAAGTTTTTTTCCATTTGTGGATAATGACTCTCCTTGTGGTTCATTGGAGCTCCAAAGCCTAACGAATGGCTTTGTAACCCTTTTCAGACTGATGGATGTTAATGACTCTGGCATGATTTCTTGGTTCAATAGTTCTGGCACTAATCAGGCCTGGGTGCGGCCACTGAAATTGAACTCGGCTGTCTAAAAAATGATGTTTACTGGGGTTATCTTTGTATTATATTAAAATGTGTTTGATGATCTGAAACATCCACGTGCAACAAATCTGCAAAAAACGAAGAAATCAGAAAGGAAGCAACTACTTTTCAGTGCTGTATCATAGTGCTTCATTGTGATTTCTGTCAATTACTGCATTAAATCTTTGAAGGAGACCTATAAGTGGTGAAATTCACAAAAGTGTTAGTTCTCAAATTCATTTTTTATGGACATGAAGATGAAGCAATTTAACAGACAAAGTTATGCACATTCACATATGAGTCAAACAAGCGTCGGGGTGTGAGGGAGAAGTGATACTGAGCAGGAGGCAATAAAGGAAGGGAGAAACTGAAACATAACCCCCTCCCTCCTGTTTTTGCTATTTTATGTCAAGGCGGTGTTGCTAGGGGTAACCATCCGAGCAAGAAAGGGAAAAAAAGGAAAATGGAGAGACCAGCTTGTAAGAGGGATGGCAGCAGAGAGGCTGGGAGAATAGGAAGCAAGTGAAAGAGTGCAGATAAAAAGAGAGCGACCTGATACTACTGCATCTCTCGCTTGAGTGAACAGAGCTGATCAAAGCTGTGCTCCAGATGATGATGATGATGACGACGACGAAGCAAAATAGTCAAGCAAAGGACGAGACAGCCTGCCAACATCAGCAGTAGAGCGGGAGGCTGCCCAATCATCAGCTGACATGCTCATGAGTTCAGCAGCCAATGAAATGCCAGGAGGCACCCCTCTCCAGCACAACCACTCAGACGCAGAGACGGCACAAGCCTGGCTCAGATCTCTTATTAATGAATGGAGCCGTTCCCAG